>NW_018742484.1:3198865-4398865 GCF_001683475.1 Chenopodium quinoa
AATAAATACGTAGTATATTTGGTAAAGTTGACTATTAGTTGCTGGCGTTTTATTTTATATAAAATAATATTTAAGGGTACTTGTATATTTTATTATCTTTTTAATATTCCTAACTATAATAATAATAATAATAATAATCCACTTTCTCCTTCCTCGTCTTTTTGAATCCACTTTCTCCTTCCTCGTCTTTTTGAATCCACTTTCTCCTTCCTCGTCTTTTTGAATCCACTTTCTCCTTCCTCGTCTTTTTGAATCCACTTTCTCCTTCCTCGTCTTTGTGAAGCGACCCAGATTTCTTTTGATGTGGCCCTTCGAGGTTCTTTGGAGCGCATTGTAACTGCTTCGGGGTCAGGTTTTGGTGATTGGCAATGGCGACTTGCCACCTTACCTTTTTCTTATGGAGGGTTGGGTGTCTATTCAGCGGGTGATGTTCGACACTATGCTTTTCTTGCGTCGCGTTTGCAGTCTTCTGGTCTTCAGGCTTCGCTTCTTCGCAATTCTGGTATTGTTGGTATAGGTCCGGCCTTCGACGACGCTCTTCGTCTTTTTAATAGGACTGTGGAGACTGACCTTTTGCGTAACCCTAGTGAGATTGCTGCCCCCAAACTCATGAAGAAATTGGCAATTATATATTTCACGAAGGTCACTGCATCTGCAGAATCCACTTTCTCCTTATCTCCGCGTCAGGTTGCCTTATGGAAGTCCCAACAGGAGGATCACACTTCTGCCTGGTTGCGAGCCGTCCCTATATCCGGTCTGGGTCAGACTATGAATGGCAGGACTTACCATTGTGTTCTTTGCTACCGGTTGGGTGTTCCCTTGTTCTCCGTATCGGCTCCTTGTTATGCTTGCTCAAGGGTTTTTGATGGGGATATTTTTGGGGATCATGCAGTGTCTTGTGCTGGGATGGTGGGTGTTAAACATCAGTACAACGTTGTTCGTGATACCCTTGTTGATGTTTGTTTCCGTTCTGGGATTTCTGCACGAAAGGAGGTCAACGTTGGGTTGTCTGGAGGGGACGACGGGGCTCTTCGGCCAGCAGATGTGTTGCTTTACTCTTGGGATAGAGGCCTAGATGTTTGTGTTGACTTGAGGAGGTCTTCTCCATTGACACAATCTGGGTTGTCTGACTTCGTTCCTGGTCGTGTCGTGTCGGCTGCGGCTTAGCGAAAGCGGGACAAGTATGGGGCGTGTTGTGGGGCTATTGGCCATGGTTTTCTTCCTTTCTCCTTTTCTTCATTGGGGAATTAGAGAAGGATGTTGTTGCATTGCTGAAGCGGGTTCAGGCGTTTGCTAGGACTCAGGATATTTGTGCTCGTGTGGTGGCTCACATCTTCAACATGATTGGGTTCGCTATAGCTAGAGGGGTGGGGGCCCAGATTGTATCTCGGCTCCCCACTAATTTCTTGTAAATTGTTTGACTTTGTAGGTTTTTGATTATGATAATAATAATAATAATAATGATAATGATAAAAAATATAATAACAACAACAACAACTAATAATAATAATAATAATAATAATAATAATAATAATAATAATAATAATAATATTATAATAATAATAATAATAATAATGATGATGATGATAATAATAATAATAATAATAATAATAATAATAATAATAATAATAATAATAATAATAATAGTTGTTATTATTATTGGTGCTATTTTATAATTATTATTACAATTTTATTACTATAAATAATATAATATGACAACATTAATAATTATATCAATGTTATGGCATACGACTTAGAAAAGAGTTATGATATTGTTGAGGTAAATATTGTTCTTTACCAACAAGTCCAATACTCTATATTGTTCTAGATTATTAAGGGATTGTCCCTATTGCTAATGGTTACAAATTGATAACCTTGCTAGCGTTACGCATCGAAACAGTAAAGAAGTTTAGAAAAGTTAGGTTGCTAAACAAATTAACATATGACTAATAGAATAACTAAAAAATCATAGTGATAATTTGGTAATTGGTAGTTTTCACTAATAAAGGTTGAGGTGTTAATCGATACAAATATGCTGTTACTGTAAAGTTTATATAGACAGAGCTGAAATAGGTCACACATTTATTGTCAATCACTTAAACGGTGGAAATAATAGAATAACTAAAAAAAACATATTGATAATTTTGTAAGTGGGAGTTTTCAATAATAAAAGTTAAGGTTTCACTAGATACTAATATGTTGTTACTATGAGGTTTCTATAAAAAGCGTTGAAACAAATCCCAACTCCCACACTAAAACTTAGCAGTTTGCACATGCTACATATCACTTGAGTGTCAAAATAACTATAGAAATAAATCACAATAAGGAAATTCCTAGAAAGTTGACAGAGTGACAATATAATATATGACGCCAGATTTAACCAATAAAAGTTTAGGTTTTAATAGAGACTAACTTAAAAATTTATTTGGCATAGAACTAATTAAACCGATTACGATTTTAAAGGTACTCATAATATCTAAATACTACCTCTATTTTATATTAATTTGTAATTATTAGACATTTTCTACTCACATTTTATGTCAAATCGTTGCAAATAATATAAAACGAAAGTAATAACTTAAATCAAATCTCGTTTATATCATTCGAGTTTCATGTGTAATTGATTTTTAACTTTATGGTTAAATTGTTTCGGGCTTTCGGTTCTATTTGTCTTACTTGGACTAACCCCTTCTGCTATGCAACTCCCAACGTCTGCCTCTTTGAATAAAAAGACGTAAGCGTATGCGGTCCCTACCATCTGACAAATCACACAAAATATAACCGTTAGGTACAATCCAGTAATTCCCCCAATATCCAAGGGGTAATATCGTCATTCCACCCTCCTCTCCCCCCAGAATCCAGGGTTCGAAACCCAATACCATTGTCACCCTAAACAATGACAATTTTAATTTCCACTCAAGTTACTATTTTACCTCTTAACACTCCAACACCAAATAGCAATGTTAAGGGCAAAATTAAAAATTCACAAAATTCCAAAAATTAAATTAATTTCGAAATTTCTAAAATTCGGAAATTGTCTCTCTTATTAAATGTAAATTCAAAATTTGGACTCTACTACCCTTTTTTCTTGCAATTTTCTCTCTCTTCTTTCTCAGTGTTTTCTCTCTCTAAATTTGTGCGCAAAAACCCAGGAAAATGGATGAAGAAATGGAAATGGAGGAGGAGATAATTCAAGTTTATGATGTTTTTGAGATTGATTTTGATTACGAGTTTGATGCAACTCGGTTCTTTGATTTCACTCGTCCTGAGTCGGAAGCTGAGTCCAGATTTTCCGAGTCGTGGTTTTCTAGAGCTCCTGATTATCCTCCTTCTCGTAAGTTGTTGGTTAAACCCTAATTTTGATTTATGTTTTTCGTTTTGAAATGGGGTTTTCTTGGATTTTTGAAAGATGGTGCATTTGTGTTTGTGTTTGGGTTTATGAAATGTGTGAATTGGGAAATGGTGGTGGAAAATTTGAATATCTTGTTATGTAATTTAATGGTTTAGGATGGAAATTAGTGATTGTTGTTGTTAATTTGGTATGTTTTGATTTCTTAATTTGAAATGTTACTGCTTGAATTTATGAACAAAATTACATATTTGTAGTGTAGTTCTTTATTGTCTCGTTGCTAGTTTAAATTAAATTACATTATCATTGTGACAACTAATTCTGGACGGAGAATTATTTCGGGGGGAGGGGGGAGAAATTACTGGATTGGGGAGGTCAAATGTAGGTAGAGAGAGAGAGTTGTTTGATATGTGTTGTGTTGAAAAGATTATTGGTAGAAAATGCAATGTGAATTAAATAATATTTAGGGTTTTGATTATTGTGATTGAGAAATGAAAGGTATGATGTCCATCACAAAGTGTTAACGAATCCAAGCCTTAATTTTTAGGGTTCTTTAAGCTGATTTTGTTTTTGAAATTGTATGAGCAAATGGGAAAGTATTTGGCAAGTTTTAGGTAAGACATGGATTGCATTGTGAATTGGTGACTTCTAACTGCAGCCTGCTTGAAGATTTACTGAATTATGGAATAGTTATTTGTAGTATTTGGACTTTTGACCTCACTTGCAATGTTTCTGATTTAGAAATGCTCGATTTGGGATTATTATTTTCCTTGCTTTGAAAATGCTGTACATGTAAATGACATCGAACAATGACATGTCCTTTACGTGGCTACGTAATGTTGTTATCAGAAATTTAATTATTGTTTACCCCTTAAGCTAAACCTTTGATTTTTCTTTTGTGAAGTTGACATGCTCTGTTTTTGACTCATCATGGCAGCTTTTGTTGCTCAACTATTTCCGTTAAATGGTTTGAGATCGCCTAATGTGGATGTGTCCCCCAAGTCTAAGTATAATGACAGATTGTCTAATGATGACGGTAATGCTAGTATTGATCAGCATGCAGAATATTGCGATCAAGATGAGGCATGCAGAGGTATTACTTGAGGTTTTTGTTTATTTGTTCATTCTTCTTATAAAAGTGTAGAGCTCTTGTAATTCTTGTATGCGATCTAAGTCTTCATTTCTGAGATCATTTTTGAAGAATTTTGAGCATATGTAGCATGTCATTGTAGACACTTATGCATATTTTTGCTTGTTACACCACATACACAAAAGACAGGGAAACAGAATGACATTTATTGTAGTAAATACAGTTTAATTGTCATATTGCTTTTGTATATTTTCTGGAGTTGCTCATTAAGGCTGTATGCTTAAAATCATGTCAGAGGTGGTTTTTTGGGAATGTTGTGGACATTATTAATTTTGATTGAATTCTAATGGACTTCATAAGTTAGTTAATACGCTAGTCTGATCTTACTTATTTCTTCTCTCTCTCTTGTTGCAGAAGACAGTAGCCAAGCTTTGCTGAGAAAATTATACGACGGCAATTTCCTAAATTCCCAAAATCAAGCCAAGTGTTCACATGGAGGTCTAACTTTTATTCTTTGGCGGTTATTCTTCCTTTTAATTGTATGCTGTGAGAAAGAAGACGAATTCTTACTTGGTTAAAGGAGGCTGAATTTTTTTATTTATGATTGTGAAAGTTCAATATTAATTGTTAGCGATAAATATGTTTTTACAAAAAAATTGCCGAAGCATGGAAGATGGGCAACCTGTTTTTATTTATTTATATTTTAATTGTTATTTTATTATCTTTTATGAATACATGGTAATTTACTTGTGTAAACATGCATCATTTATTCGAGCTTAGTGAGTTTCCTAGGTTAATACTTTGCTTCTTAAATATTGCTACTTTTTTTTATACCAGGTCCTAGAGGATTGACTTTCTTCAATCATTTGGCCCATGATAATGTGAAAACAAAGCCTAAATCCCTTGCTAAGCCATATATGCGAAAGACTTCAACACTAATGAAGCCTACTGCGAGTCAGCTGTCAAAGCAAAATCAGCAACATCAAGTTTGTGGTTCTTCTAGGTGAATTTTGAAAGATAATTTTCAGTTTGGCATTTCCTTGTGATCTTATCCTTCTTTGTTATGAGTGAGTTGGGGATGGAGTAGAGGATGAACATTTTCCATGTTTGATTCTTGGAAGATATTCTGCTTTTTGATTGAAAAATTTATGCTGCCAGATTGCAGAAAAACGAAGGCAATTCAGGAACTCATTCTGGGATGGAAAGTCAAGCTTCAAAGAGGCAAAAGCTAGATGGTGGTCATTTATGTAGGGTGTGTACACTCTCCTTTTTGGTTGGCCTTTTTGTAGAGAACTATCTCTGTGATCTAAAGTAGCCATTTACTTCATTTTATGCATCTTAGATGTAAATATGAATGTGCAGCTCTACTTGTTTAAGAGAATTGTTATTTTGACATAATTTTGGTCTGCTAATTTTCTAGATAATGTTCGCAGTTAAGCTGGTTAAAAAAAAAAAAAAAATCAGATCATCTCATGCGACTTTTAAATGCTTTCAGTCTCATTTGTACGATCTTAATCATTGATTCAGCTGCAGTGGTTTTTATATTTTCATTGTTAGCTTAAATTTATGATATCATATCTATTAGAAGGAAGTCTAGTTTGATCCCTGTAATTTATAATTGATATGTTTTGTTAAATGTGTCTATTTATCCTGTGCTTTATAATTGATATGTTTTGTTATATGTATACTTCGATCATTTACTATTTCATTTTCGTGTGACAGATTGTCGAAATGAAGCAGCCTGTCAATCTAACCCACAAGTTGCCCAAAAAGGTATCCACACTTCAACAGGATTTGATGGATTTCTCTGCCTGCTTTCTCCATTGCATAACCGATTTTTGGTCAATAGTTAATTGTTCACAACAACATTATTCTGCGTATTTGGTGTGTGAAAAAACGGGTACTATAATTATTGGAGGTGTTCTTACCCTACTCTTGATGATATATACAGGATAAGGAGAGCACAAAGAGTATATATAATTTCCAAAATATTTGTTTTACTTTGCATTTTGGTTCTTGATCATTGGAATTTTAGCAAACCCTATAATAGCGATTACCTTTTGCTTGAAGCTGGTCTAGAGAGCTTGGTTTTTTCTGCATTTGTTTGGCATTTGTAAAATATAGGTGGTTGTTTTGATTGAGATAGATTTGTGGGAACATTGGGAAGTTGAAATTTCTGATGTTTTGGCTGATTAAAACATGGAAGTTTAATCTCAAGAAGTCCTACTTCCCATCTAGTGGAGGCAGTTGCTTACTTAGTTTCCCATGGGCCCCTAGAATAGCTCGTATTCAACCAAGCAATCTGGGAATACAGTTTTTTTTGCAATGTTATGCCGAAATAATATTGTTGATGGTCTCCATGATGCTTAAAGTGCATTACCTAATTTCTTCTGATAAACTTTGATTTATCCATTTAGGATGCTGCTGCGCAAGGCTTGAATTCACAAGCTAAGCTAAGGATTACAATTCCAAGGGAGCCAGACCTTGCTACCGCGCATAGGGCAGAAAGGATAAGGTTTAATTATAATTTTTTTAATTATATTTGTATCATAACTGGCTTCCAATCTTTTGTCCTATGGTTAAAAGGACTAATTATCCAACTTCAAGCTCAAAATACGTGTTATTAGTTGTAGGATTTATGAAATTTTGGCATATGGTTTACTTATTCTTCATTTATTTACAGGTTAACTAGCACTAAAGAAACGGAAAATCCCACAGCAACTACTTACAGATTTAAAGCAAGAACGTTGAATCGAAAGGTAAATCTTCGTGCATTCAGAAGAAACTTTCAGTTATATTTCTTAGATATTTATTCAAGTGCTTTTTGGTGTAATGTGCAGACCCTTGAAGCTCCTGTTCTCCCATTCTCAAAGAGAACTACGCAGCATTTGCCAGATATTAAAGTGAGGCATCAATGCCTTAGCCTTGTTTACCTTTCCCTAGTCCAAAAATACATGTCTGATGATATTGATGTTGCTCTCAAACATCTTGGCTAACTTTTATTGTATTGCTTCATAGGCCTCTCACCTTAAACCAACTGGACGGACAAACCCAAGTACCTCCACTGATGCTTCACCATCAGTTTGCCGAAATGATAAGGTTAAGTGTTCTGCTTTATGAATTTATTTGTCTAATTGTCTCTACAACCATATCTTTGTCTCTTTTGAATTTTGCTTGTAAGTCCATCTTAATATAGCATTTATACTGCTTTCAAGCGCCCGTAATATGGTACCATAAATGCTTCATTATGAATTCTCACCAAGCTTACTTCCACATCTCTACACTAGGCCTTGCTAGTTAGCTTTAATTTTATTTAGACTTGTTTTCCATGACTTCTAATAAGCATTCTCTCTTTTAACTATTCCTTTTAAGAGTACCTCCACAATCTACTTTAGTATAGCTTTAATTTTATTTAGACTTGTTTTCCATGACTTCTAACAAGCATTCTCCTTTTAACTATTCCTTTTAAGAGTACCTCCACAATCTACTTTGACTCCGGAAATTAATCTTTGAACTGTTCTGCACGCACTACTTGATACCCATTCTTATTTCCTGCCCTCTTTGTGTGTCTCAGTATTTATGTAGTAGCATGGCCTTTTACCATGTGGGATACTTAATTTGGCTGTGTGTTGAAATATGACTGGAATTCTGCAAGTTTTTTATTGTTTGAAACATCAGACAAATGACATGGGTGCATGACGTGCGTAAAATTCTGATGTGTATTAAGGACCATAGACCAAACATTTATTTCAAACGGGTTTATCAGATTTGGTATGAGAAAATGGATGACTACCATGATTAAAATTCTATGAGTGGCTGAAACTAGATTCGGGGAGAGACTACAATGATCACAACATGGCTGAAATTCTGCCAAATGTGGTTATGAGGGGAGGGGGTTTGTAATTGTAAGCAAGCTTACCTTTCCTTTAACCTGTCTAGTAGTGAGAGTTACCCTGAACAATTATTGTGTTTGAGTGTGGTAGTGTTGGTTTTTCTTTAAGCTCCTCCTTATTAATTGTATAAAATAAAGTCTTGGGCCTCTTGTATCAATTGTATACAAAAGTCTTGTTTCTTGAGAACCTTTTTTTTTATTTTTATTTTTTATTTTTTATTATTTTTTTAATTGCTGTAGAGCCTACCTGTAATTTAAAATCATATTTTCACAACCCCTAACCATTTTTGGACTAAGGTTTTGTTATTGTTGTAACCTGCCAATTAACCCCACCGGACATGCCTTGAGATGAGCAAATACAAGCCAGTATGAGGAAGGACCTTGTGCCTTCATGGCTGTCCCTTTATCTATACCTGTGTCCTGATGGTTTATTCTTGGTGACTAATTGTCTCTGTGAATGCAGGTTTTGAACAAAGTTCATGCTGATAGCGGTATAGAAACTGGTAATAAGGATGGAAAAGGGTATGTAATACCATCTGTATCTTATACTTCGTTTTTCACTTGTTTTTGGGTTGGTGCGGGTCAATTTGTACATTGATGCGTCTTTATATCTTTCTGTCACATTGTTTACTGATCTACGAACGTTGGTAACAGTCTCAAAGTTACCTTTGCCTACAACAGAAGTTCATTATTTACAATAATTTTGGAACTCAATCTTGCTACCTTTCCAGATTATTCCTTTTGTAACTCTGTTTTGCATGGCATTTTTATTATGTACAAAATGAATGATTCTTATATTGATAATAAATGGTAGTAGATTTTTTCAAAGTAATACATGTACATGATCATTGCTGTAAATATCTGTAGTACGTAGGAGCTTCATGTTGATTATTTATGAAATGATCATCAGATATCGTGCATAATCTGCATATAATTAGCTTTTTTTTTTTTTTTTTTTGGTTATGGCCTTATGGGTGAACTGATTATTCCATCCTATGTATCGAGCATGCAATACAATTCTGTGCTAGATGGTGGCTTACATTGGGTTGATATTGCTTTTTGTGCAGTAGTGATTCTGTGGATATTCCGAGAGTGGCTGTACGCCAAGTTGTACATAGCTTTAAAGCACGACCTCTTGATAGGAAGGTAATGAATACTTGTCATCAAAATACATTGTTTTTATTTATTTATTTATTTTTATTACTGTGATCATGGATGCAGCTAGCTTCATAATTTTTACATACACTAGCTCCATCAATAATCCAACTCTTCCCTTATTTGAAACGAAGTTGAATTGGTTTACATGGTCTGGATGCAGATATTGGCTAGTAGAGGAGACATAGGTGTTTTCAGAAATAATAAGCGGGATGTTACTGTACCAAAGGTAGTTTGTCATGCTCATGATCTTGATTGGTGCTTATATGTATTGCTTTGAAGCAAATTCCTTACAACTCGTTTTTCTCTAGGAATTTATGTTTCAAACATCAAAGAGGACTCAGCCAAATCTTCCAACAGAGCTTTTTAGCAAGGTATTTTTGCTTTCTGGTCTTTTGGTGGATATATGCAGTTGCCATAATAGTGCCTCCTCTAGAATAATATAATCGATCTATATCTCATAATGCCTTCTTGTACAATTTGCAGCTCTCGCTTGCTGGTGAACCCCATTCAAAAAATTGTGCACAGGTTGAATTACCCCAGAACACTACTATTTCGGCGAAGGTTCCTTCTTATACAATAATTTGAGGCATTTTCTTTCCCTTATCCTGGAACCTTGCTGACTTCTCACTTCTTGCTTCAAGGAATCAAAAGAAAATAGATGGGAATCTTGTCATCTGAATAAGCAAAATGTAAGAAAGATTTTCTTATGTTGCAAAGTAGCTTTTTGACCGATTGTTTTTATAATCAGCTGTCTTTTGCTTGTCTAGATTAGTTTTGAAAATACTTGCATACATCTTGATCTCTAGATTTCCATATATTTGTGATCGGATTGTCTGCATCTCATAAACTGCTCTACACAGACAATACATCTGGCAAAAGAAAAATTAGACGCTCGTAATGGAAAGGAGCAATTGACAGTTGCTAATGGAAGGATCGGTGAAATTAATCCTCGTAGTGGCATGAGCAGGTGCATTTTTCATCTTGAATTAGGTGTAGCTCTTTGCTGTTAAATTGTACAAGTATTTGATAATTGTATGTCATGTTTACTGCAGGCCTTTAGGGAGCCGGAGACAGCAATAGCACATATATTTCATCTTAGACTAGTCCCATAATCCAAGATGTATAGATGCCTTTTGATGAAGTTTTACACTAGGGCTGAGGAATCGGTGCACAACACATGCAGGAAATGGTTTAGCTTTTTAAGCTCCTACAGGATAAATTTAACTAAGCTTTGTATAGAAATTGTGCACCACCTTTTAAATTCAAACTTCTTGTGCCCCCATTTTCGCCTGCAGCCATAGATTAATCCAATACTATCTTCATCAGGAGGTGATACAGGAATGTAATTCAACAAAAGGAACACAATTATTCTCATGAAGGAAATTTTATGCCCAAGAATTTTATGTCGACGGTTTTCTATTTAGATTGCACTGCAATGTGTTGAGGTTCTGCAAATATGTAAAATGCTTATAGCCGCGGCATTAGGATGGATTTATAACAGGGATATAACTTATAGCATTCATGAGTCATGACACAATAATGGTAAAGAATCAGCCTCTATTATGGCCGAGTGTTGGATTCATGCTATTGGTACATACATACATATTACATACAGAGTAACAATTAACGTCAAAGTATCAAATCTGGTGCTAAGCTTTCATTTGTTGCTGGTCTTGCTTATGAGTTGTTTTTAGTCATAGCCGAAACAAGGGAAAGGGGAGACTGTTTTGTCCATCGCCTTATACCATTTGCTTTTTTAGGCTTCTTGTTATGTTCCTTCCCTTGCTTCCTCTTTGCTATGGCAATGGCAAGATCATTTGGGAACAAAGTTTGCCAGACAAAGCCATGTAAAATGGTTGAGACGAATAGTATAGCCACCATTGTACTAGACATAAATGGCAGGGATAGAGCTAGGCCCTTGCTTCCTATCGAGGGTGCCTGCTCTGCATACTTGATAGTAGCGATTGATGCAGTGGTCATCGGGAAAGTATATGACCACCATGACATTGAAAACCTGGGCAAGGAAAAGTTAAATTTACAAGCTATTTAGATACATCTAGCTGATCACATAAGCAAGGCATTGGCCAAATAGAGAAGATATATGCTTCTAAATATATTCTGTACATACTAGTAAAACTTTTAATAGGTTACCTGAAGCCAGTGAAGAAGGTGGGTCGAACGACAAGTGAGATATAAAGAAACAAGGCAATGAAGAAGCAAGTCCTTGATAAGCCATCAAACTCACCATAAATAGCCTCCCATGCAATGCTTGCTGCAGCCGGTGTTGCAATGAACATACAGTATACAGGGTGTAGCTCCTTGGGCAATGTTTCACTCGTAGGCAATCTCTGATAAAGAGTAACAAAGACTACAAGGTAATGCGCGAAACCCACTGCCCACAGAAACTTTGCGGGTCCTTTCCACCCTACCCTGGCTCCTAAAATGGCACCAACAAAGTTGCCAATAACTGATAAATGAGAAGACGGGTTAGCTACCATGCTTAAACGCCGTCTTCCTCCAGAAAGCCATTGACCATAAATCTTAAGCTCGAGGATGAACGTTGGTATGGCAAAAACACAAAAAACAGCGGGATGAAGGGTGTTTGGTGCTATTCTTGGGGGAACTCCTATGGCCATAAACATAGCTACAATCCATGGAGCAAAGAAGAAGTTAACTCTAACAGGATGGAAGTACTCTCTTTTGATTGCTTCAAAGTAGAATATACATTTAAGAAGATAAGTGGTACACACCAATACTAAAATGAGCAGGGCTAGGATCCAGAGTACTAGGTTTATAAAAGGGGTTACTTTGAGGAACTTCATCGCCGGGCTGATTGATAGCGACTTCCATAAGATGGATTGGCTGCTAAGGCCAAGACTGATAGAACAATGTATACTACAAGAGGGGGGTGAATTGTAGTGTATGTAGACTATGGTAAATTTTGCGGAATTAAATCTACTACTAAGAGAAAAGTCACTGAGATAGGCAATGAATAAATTCACTATGTAAAAATGATTTACAATCACTAATACGTTGCCTAGACTCAAGTTCCGTGAGGAACTCAAGTTACCCAACTGTGATCCCTCAATCACAGTTTCTCACACTTTGTGATTCTACTCCGAATCACTTGTACAGTGTAAACAACTCTCTCAAGTCTCACACTTTACAACTCTCACAACCCAAACCCAATTACACAATGATTACAAGTATTTCCTAAAGAACTTAAGAGACTAAGGATGGAAGGAACTTCTCTTTTAAATACTTTGAAACTCTATGCTCAGAATACTTAAGATTGTTTTTCCACACTTTCAAAACTTAACGTTGATCTGTTTTTATAAGAAGTTAAACCAAGCTTCCATCAAGTTCCCACTTCCCCCTTAATCCCACGTTCTCTTTGGCTGAGAAGTTGGGATGTAGGCAGAGGAAATTTAGGAACATGATTTCCTTAGCTTGACTCCCAAGTTCAACGTTCTCCTTAATACTAGGAGCCAGTATTTACTAAGTCAAAAAAATCAGTTATTCAAAAAGATAATTATTTAATAAAAAAGATCATTATTTATTTATTAATTAAAAGATAAATAATTAATTAATTTAAAACTTATCTTTTTAAATTAATGAATTATTTATTTATTCATAAAATCTTTTTAAATCTTTTTCAAAACTGATTTTTATCACTTCCTTAAATTAAGGGATATGAAAACTGTTTTAAAACTTTCGTTTAAAACTTTCTGAGTCAATCGTCAAGTTCCTTCGGGAACTACAGGTTCCTTCAGGAACTTCGAGTTTCTTCTTAATTCCTTCCATTCCTTCCAACACTTTTGTTTCTTAAGCTCGTACACTGAGTAACTAAGTATATAGAGTTATGAGGACATCTTGAAAGCTTGCATTCATCATCAAGTCTTCCAAACTCTGTTGTTCCTACTCCGGAACATGTATTTGTGTACCTGAATCTTTCTGTTCAACCAAGACTCATAAACATCATTAGTCAGAGTTTGTTTTATGTAAGTCAATCATCAAAATATTAAGGTAGTCAATTCAACAAAGACATATACCAAAACAACCTATTGGGAATCGGAGCAGAAATGGCCATGTTTCATCCCTGGGTAAAAGAATGTCATCATAGTCCTGAAAAACAAGTACAATTCAGGTATCTACATAGAGAAAATTCATCATTGGATTGAAAGAACAAACATTCCATTTGGTAGGTAGTACTGAGTAATGGTAATGAGTACACATCAAAGAATTTAAAATCTTAACTATCGGTTTCTTTTGGAATGCCCTACACATATACCGTGCTAAACATACCATCTATGGGACGTATAGGACATACCACCTACACAATATAATCAACTTTAACATGTCTTTTGGAATGCCCTAGACATATACAGTGCTGAACTTACCTTCTATGGGTAGGACATACCGACATACCACCTACACAAACAACTTTAATATCGATATGATAAGAGGGCATCATTATGCAAATTTTATATATTATGGGTACACAATCTTTAAGATCAATGACATACTCTACAAGTTAACAATAATTAAAATATCATACAAAGATTGACAAAATAATGTGTGTAAACAATACCTTCACTTGATCTAGCTCAGGACCTCTGAGAGCAGCAAAGTATCTTCCTGCAGGAACAGAATCATCTGCACCTTGAGAGTGTTGAGACCCATTATTATTTTTATTGTTAATACTATTATTATTATTATTATTATTATTATTATTATTACTATTATTATTGACATTGTTATTATTATTAATATTGTTATTACTAACTTTAATCTTCTGATTATAATCCACCTCATTAGTACATTCCTTTTTCATGGGCATCAAAGAATTCTGCTTAGTAAGAGATGATTTTGTCTTAAACATGCTAAAATCACCCTTTTTAACTTCTCTAACAACAGCACCACTACTTTTTGCACCTAAACCTCCAAGACTTCTTCCACTCCTACTAAGAGCAACTCTCTCATTTTGTTGCGTCCCTTTTAAAACAGAGAATCCTGTTTCAAGAGATACTTGTCTACTTAGGCTACTCCTGTTTCCTGCCCTTCTTGCTGGTTCTTGATGCCTTACCGGCCTCGCCCTCCCTCGTTTCTCCGGTTTCTGAGCCGTTGTTCTATTCAACGTCGTTCCTTCATCTTCTTCTGACAATACTTCTTGTATATCTATCAAATGAGCATTGGAAGGTCTAGGATCAGGTGGAGTTTTGTCCATCTTAATCTCACAAAATTATTGGTTTTTGCTCATAAGTCAAAACCTTAATAAATTACATAAATTTTTTTTTTGGTATGTCCTTAAATTATATGTATGTAGTCTTGCATATATAATATAATTGCTTATTTGATAATGTGACTGTATGCAAAAGTTTGCTCTTTAAGTTGCTTTTTCAATATGGACCAAAATGTTGGTTTCTAAGCGTGAAGAAATTCACGGGAAAAGGTGAATAATTTTTTATTTTTTTTTAAATCAATTGGTATAACATGAATTTTGAACCATTAGTTTTAGTTTTTGGTTTTGGTAGATGAAATTGAAGGGTTTAAAGGATCACCTCGTGAAGCTTGGCGTGTTGAAGATCTATGGTGCCAACTTGAAAAGGGAAAAGGTCTTGATTGCTTAAAGAGGTTGATAGAACTCCATAGAAAAGATTTCACGAGCTGTGAGTTATTTGAAAATTAAAGGTTGACGACAAATGTTTCAAAAACCTAAAAATGGCTCCTTTTGTCGAATCAAAATCCTCTGTCCCATCTTGCTCGTCCTAAAAATAGGTCTGTTGTTAACAAATATAGTAAAGACATAAAGTATAAAAATAAGTTGTTTGATTTTCCTATAAAACAAGAATTTGTGAGTTTTGCATGCAACTAACCTTTATGTGTGATATCTCAGATCTATATTCCTAACATTTTTTCTACACAATAAATACTCCATATAAGAAAACAGTATAACCTATACTTGTAAATTTCATTCTCTGAACATTGTAGCTAGGATTTACCATATTTTGTTTTGTTTTGTTTTATGATGCAAGTAGAAGGCTATGTGGAGCTGACTTTGCACAGCTGCACAGATCCCACCCAACTCGGGTTAGCGGCGAGGCTTCTTAGAAGGGAAATGCTAACGTAATCCTCTTTCCCCAAATAGTCTTTGTACGGGATTTGATCTTACAAACTCGTCATGATTATGATGCAGCTAGAATAGGTTTATCTTTCTTTTATTTGGATAAAAGTTAAATTTACCGATTGAATGACGATCAATATTCTTGCATTTGGTGTTTTCTACTCCTATATTTCCACATACTTGTTTAAATTAAATTTTTATCACAAAATCTAAGGAGCATTTGTACTTTGAAGGATACTCGAAGTCTCGAATGGACTCATGCATATACAACGAGGTTTTTTCAATTTACAATGAAACACTATGAGAGATTAATTAGTGGAGCAAATTGGGGTTTTAATGTGTAAGACCTTGTTCACTTCATCTTACAAAATTAATTTCAGTTCAGTATAAATAATTCCTGTTAAAAAAAAATAAGTTCAGTTCAGTAAAATTCAGTATCTTTAAAGAAGAAATACAATAGAAAATCAGTAAAATAATTTAAATTCAGCAAAAATAATTTAGGTTCAGTAAAATTAATTTCAATTCAGTAAAAGTAATTTAAGTTCACCAAAAATATTTTTTGTTGAGTAAAAATAATTTCAATTCAGCAAAAATAAGGTGAAGTGTACGGGGCCTAACAAAGGGATAATGGATTATGCAGGATTTCTATTTATTTTCAAATTCCTTGTATGGTTGTGTAACGAGGAAAAAGTTTGGTTATATAGGCCTGTTTTATATACCTTATTCAAATAATATTCAATAAAGGTAATTTAAGTTTAGAAAAAAATAAGTTTAGTTCAATAAGAATAAGTTTTAAGTTTAGTAAAAGTAAGTTAAGTTCAACAAAAGTAATTTAATTTCAAAAATAATTCCAATTAAATTAAATTAAAAAAATTTAAGTTCAGTAAACATAAGGTGAAGAGAACACGACCTTAGGGAATTGATCTATTAGAGATAGACTTAATAAATGATGAAATACACTTTAACAAATTTTAAACGATGTTTAAATTCTATTTTAGTGGATTGTTTGCAATTTTTATTGTTTAATTGGTTGTATGTAGTATGTAATGCCGAGGACATAGGAAATGAGGGATGGTTAGTCCCTTTATCTCCCCATAAGTGGTTGGGGGTTCGATCCTCATCCTCCCATTCTTGTGATAGGGTGGGGAACCCCGTATCTTACCATATAATGGTAATTTATTAACTCATTTGAAAGGTCTACAAATAAATAAAATAAGAATTGAAGTAAGCTAAATTTAGTTTTAGTTATACCATACACAATGTACAACAAGTCTATACCATAGTCGAAAGATATCTTAATTGGTTTATCGCCCAAGATTGGCGGGTGTAGGATTTGGTGTGTTGAAATAAATAAAATATCATTTAATTTGTGACCAAATCTATCATTGCAAGCTTAGATTTAGAATAATAATGTAGGTGTGGGAGTCAACTAGTTGTTTGCAACTAGAAGTGATAAATGAGATCTTAAGCTTCGCCACTTGACATGGGTTTCGGATTTTAATTTAGCTGTGTGCAGTAGACTGTGGAGTATACACCACTCACCCAATAATTAAACTAAACTTTACATCTGTTTATCATGCAAAGATTCCTTGTCACACTTGATAGTTGATACACATTATTTCATATACTCAATTTAAATTAGAAAATATTAGTCTTGAATTATTACTAGTTTGAAAAAGAGTCATAAAATTTCATAAGAGAAGTACGTATTTGACTTCAAACTTTTTTAGGTTTATTTATGGATATGGATCTACTATGATAGATAATTTTTACACGAAGAGAGTACCGATATACGACGTATAGTAAGTAAAGTTCGGCTAAACAAAGAATATTTTTTTTATATATATTTAATTGTCATAATATACAGATTATTATACAGAGTATCTAATAGAATGTATAATACAGGACTAAAGTTTAAAGAAAGAAATAATTGCCCAAAAAAAAAAAAAAAAAAAAAAAAAAATTAAAGAAAGAAATAGTTAAAGTAAGATAAGCTAAAAACCGATGAAAGGAATAAGATGTGATCTGTAAATGCGGAAGAGCCTGAACACACCAAAAAAAAAAATGAATTTTCAGCATAATCATGATTCATGACTATTAAAATATGTACAAAAGTCAACCGTACACAATAACACACTACTACAATACTCTACTAGTTTGTTTGTTTGTTTTTTTTTTTTTTTTTTTAATTTTTTTTTAAGATAAGATGAAGGACCCTACTGAACCAACACCTCTCACAAGTTTAGCTAGTCCAGCTCCGTAGGTTTGAGAGTAAAGGGGGAAGATAAAGGAATCCCCCTACTTCCAAGCATTTTGTAGTTAGTGAGGCTTGAACTTGTGACCTCAAAGTCACAAGGTGAGTTCTCCACCAACTCCACCAAGCTACACTGAATTCTCTCACTCTATTTCATGCGAGTACAAAGTATTCGCTACTTTATAATTTTTGGGTCTATAGAGAAGTGCACCTTGTTCATAATTTACTACCTTACAAATATTACTTTTTTGATGTAACTAATAAGAAACAGATGTAATGTTTTATATCCCACTATCCCAGTGTACCTACTACCTAGTGGTACGTAGTAAGTGGCTAAATGCACTAAGAGGTCCTTTTTTTTTTCATTTGATAAATAAAGCGCAATCCAAAAGAAAGAAAATTGGTTAAATGTGTCAATTATTAACTTATTATAAATTTAAGCAAACATTAAGAGGTATTTTTAAAAGATAAGTTGTATATGTATTGAGTAATGATATACTCGGGTATATGATTGTCTTTATACAAGGCGAGGTCGGGCCTTAGCATTAAATCTCATGTCCAAACCTGTAAAAAAAGTAATGGGCTTGTCAGGCTAAAGCGGATTTTTTCAAGCTAGATTCTGGTTTTTAACTAAAATGTGTTATCTGGCTTGCCTAAACCAACACTTTTTTTAGGCCGGGCCAAGTCGGGCTAATGGGCAAGGCCATAGACCCATAGTTAATCACACCTCTAATTAAGAGTAGTTTTTCACCACTTAGTAATTTTTTTTAATTAGGAGTAATATAAGAGAATTAGATGAGTAGTGCAAAAAGTCAAAACGTACGAAGGGAGTTTAGTTCTAAATGTACAACCATTTGTTTGAAGATACAAAGTTACATTTCCAAAGAAATGACAAATGTCATAAGAATCCAATTCTTGGAAACATAGTAGAATAAGAATAACCCATTTGGTTGACTTCAAGACTACCAATTAAATGATCTATAGTGAATATGTAGAAAGAAAAAAAATTACAAATAATTCTTCAAAATTTTAAACTTATTTCAACCAACCAAACCATTAGGCATGAGAAGAGTCTCCAAATTTCCCTTCCCAAAATCAGCTTATACCAAAGTCTTGTATATATACACAAATAAAACTAAAAAAGATTCACACTACATACATTTTGACAAGAGCAAATTTCTACTACTACTACAAAGCAGTGAGAGACTGAGAGAGCTGAGAGACAAAGACAGAACACAAATTCAATATCTTAGATCAGATCAAGTGTATGTCAAATAAATAATCATCATCTCTTTATTTTTATTCTTCTTAAAATAAAAATAAATAAAATAATAATTAGAAAGCCACCTTCATCTACAAGCCTACTTCACCGACAATCAATCCCCCACAAAATACCAACAAATTTTATCCCCAATCCAATCACTCCTCTCCACCCCACTTTATCCCTCCCCTCATACCCTCATTCCATCTCCCTACAATCTGATCGCCACCACAAATGGTGGTCGAACCTCCCACAAAATGGACACCCCGGCGCAACAGCAACCCAAAACTCGACACCTCCCCGGACCAAATCCTCCTCGAAATGCCCCAAACGCCACCATCCGACGCTCGTAACAACATCCACCACATCGCCGCCGTGTCCGCCACCACATCAATCACAACCCTGACAATAGTCCTCGCTTGGTACTCCTCCAACATCGGCGTCCTCCTCTTAAACAAATACCTCTTAACCATTTACGGTTACCGTTACCCTATCTTCCTGACCACGATCCACATGATTGCATGCACCTTCTACTCCTCCTTCGCCATCCACTCCCTCCGCCTCGTCCCCGCTCAGTACATCCAGTCTCGCAAACAACTCCTTAAAATCTTCTCCCTGTCCGTCATCTTCTGCTTCTCAGTAGTATGCGGTAATGCGTCACTCAAGTACATACCCGTATCCTTCAATCAGGCTATTGGCGCAACCACCCCTTTCTTCACAGCCATCTTCGCATTCGTAATCACTTGCAAGAAAGAAGCACCAATAGTATACTTCTCCCTCCTCCCTGTCGTACTCGGCATTGTCGTTGCTTCCAATAGCGAACCCCTATTTCACCTCTTCGGATTCTTCCTCTGCGTGGGGTCCACTTCTGGGCGAGCCCTGAAGTCTGTAGTACAAGGATTACTTCTCACATCGGATTCCGAGAAACTCAACTCAATGAACTTGTTAATGTATATGGCCCCTATGGCTGCTGCTGTTCTGCTTCCGTTTTCGCTTTACATCGAAGGGAATGTAGCTGGGATAACAATCCAGAAGGCGAAACAAGATTGGTTCATTGTTTTTCTGTTAGTTGGGAATGCTACTGTGGCGTATCTAGTAAACCTCACTAACTTCCTGGTCACAAAACATACGAGTGCGCTCACGTTGCAGGTGTTGGGGAATGCGAAAGCGGCGGTTGCGGCGGTGGTGTCGGTCTTCATATTTAGGAATCCGGTCACGGCGATGGGAATGGTTGGATTTGGGGTTACTGTCATGGGTGTTGTGCTTTACACCCAAGTTAAAAGGAGATCTAAACTTACAGCTCATTGAATTGTTTTTTTTTTTTTTGGGTAAATAATAAAGATACCAAAGACAATAACAAAAAAAATAGAAAAAAGAGGAAGAATTATTCTTTGTGTTTTTAGGAGTATTTTTTTTTAAAGGGAGAAAAATTAACTCCATTTACCATCATAGTGTTATTATTATTATTACTCTCCATACTTCAAAGTTGATTAAATTTGTTTTTGTTAAATTATTATATTATATTTGTGATTTTTTTTATTTGATAGGGATATTGTTGTTATTCCAAAGGGAGAAACAACTTGTGATGAGCATTAATAGAAAGGAAAAGGAGATTCCATTTTTTTTTTGCTAGTACTTGTATTTTGTATAAGGACCAATAAAAAAAAAGTTAGCCAAAAAGAAGAATGGCATTAATGTCTTCTTCCTTTTTTCTTTAATTTTTGTTCAATATATATGTTGTTTTTAGCTTGTTGTTTCCATTTCTTTGTTGCTTCATTATTCAAGATTTATTTTCGGTTGTTGAATGATTAGAGAACAAGAGCACAATCTAAAACTATGGAAATTGCATAAACCTATATCATGTATAGATTATTAGAGAATTAATTAGTTGTTGAATGGAAATTATTCTAATTAAAATTGTGTGTTAGGTTGTACTTTTATAATTTTAAATCTAAAAACACCAAAACTTCATATGTTTAATTTGCTTGTAAAGGAGTAAACTTTTTTTTTTTTTTTTTTTTTTTTTTTTTTTTTTGTATTTTCGCTTTTCTAGTAAATGACTTAAATCAAAGTAATTTTTCAGGAAAAATGAGAAACATATCCTTAGAGAAAGTTAGTTGATAGCATTTTCTTTTCAATCACTTACAATCCTCATTTCTCTTAACTAGTGTGACACACCACAAACAAGAACAACTAATACAGTAAAGTAAAAGAAAATTTATAAACTAAGATCATACATTTTCACTAAAAGTGAATTTGAATTTGATTATTAAAAAAAAGAAACAATTAACCATTTAAACTTTAATCACACTATTTAGTAATCTTCCAAAAAGGTCCATGTTAATATTATCCATACTATTATCCAATAAGTTTATTCTCCTACAAGGTTTATTTATCAAAAAATAAAAATAATAATTTTTTTAAAAAAAAGGGTTAACTCATTATGAGCCTACCAAACAAAGGGAAAATAAAGTATGGAATAGTTGAGTGGATGAGATTGGTAGCATTTAATAGGGCCATTTGGGACCTACACCTACTATCAAGTGGCGGCCGTCTTAGTGTTAATCTAGCAGCTTAGTTGTCATTGTATTGACAGAGCAGAGTGATAGAAGATCAATGGACAATTAGTTGGCAATTTCACAATTTAATTACCCTTTTTTTGTTGTTATTTTAATTAAATTACTAGAAAGTGTAATATTTTCATATTGGTTTCATGTTTGTATAGATAGAATAAGAAACATCCAAACTTGTAGCATAGTGTATTCAGCATAAGTAATAGTGGCATCTTTTTATGGTAAAAAGCCAATGTTTGTGTTCAATTTGTCGGCAAGCAAAAGACTAGGTAATGGCCGGATATATAAATTATTGTGCATGAATTAGAATTGACGTTAACGCCATGGGACAATTCGTATTTAATGTAGTATGGTATAGCACTACATGATTGCAAATTTGTCACGCCTCGTTCTTTATAGTTCATACCTATATTCAATTACGAAAATTAAATAATTTTTAAGATAGTATTTAAACTTTGTTTTTTCGTTTATATGTATGTAGGATTGTGGGGTTTTGAATCTGAATTTTGTTATTAACACATTATTAGATGCATTACTAATCTGAATGTTGAATGTGAAAAGTTAACATTTAATTGATTTGAAAATCTTATTATATAAATATTACAATGGTAAGATAGTACACCCTATAGTTTCATTGATTTTAACTATAGATGCCATGGTTATATGCTGAAA
The DNA here is from genome assembly GCF_001683475.1 of Chenopodium quinoa. Classification (NCBI taxonomy): domain Eukaryota; kingdom Viridiplantae; phylum Streptophyta; class Magnoliopsida; order Caryophyllales; family Amaranthaceae; genus Chenopodium; species Chenopodium quinoa. The sequence goes on from NW_018742484.1 coordinate 3,221,239, forward strand.
GAGTGGAATCGTACTTTTCTGGTCTTGCTTCCCAAAGTAGAATGTCCTGAGGCAGTGTCTCAATTTCGCCCCATTGGCCTTTGTAATGTCCAGTATAAGTGCATAGCTAAGTGTCTTATCAGTCGTCTTCGTTTGGTGCTTCCCTCGTTGGTTTTAGATTTCCAGAATGCCTTTGTTTCGGGGAGGCTTTTATCCGACAATGGCTTAATAGCTCACAAGCTTCTTGCTTTTATGAATGCTTCGAAAGCTAGAAAACGCTTTTATGTAGCTTTGAAGTTGGACACGAACAAAGCTTATGACCATGTCCGTTGGGATTTCTTATTTCGGGTTTTGCGATTGTTTGGTTTTTCTTCTATTGGATTCACATTATTCAACAATGTGTTTCCACAGTGTCGTATCAGGTTTTGGTCAACGGGAATCCTTCGCCTAGCTTCAAGCCTCAATGTGGTCTTCGGCAAGGCGATCCTCTTTCTTCATACCTGTTTGTTCTTTGTATGGAATTTCTTTCTGCTATGTTGTGTAAGGCGGAGGAGCAAGCACTTTTTAAGGAGATTCATATCTCCCGGGAGCTCCTTCCATCTCACACTTGTTCTTTGCAGATAATTCGTTGTTGTTTTTTCAGGTTTCTCCTTCGGCTTGTGATCAGGTTCTAGGTTTTTTGTAGGAGTTTTGTGCTATGTCTGGTCAAATGATTAATTTGCAGAAGTCTTTTGTCAAGTTTAGTCCAAATACTCTTTCTGATTACCGAGATCATCTAGCTAGCTGCTTACATCTTCGGAACACTGACAATCTTGGATCCTATCTCGGTCTTCCAGTAGATTTGGGACGTAAAAAGGTTTCGGACTTTCAATTTCTGGTGGACAAGGTGTCTCAGCGGCTTTCGGTTTTTAATGCTCTCTGCCTTTCGGTTGCCGCAAAATTAGTCATCATCAATTCAGTTTTAGTTGCCTCCTTCAATCACATTTTGTCAGTTTTCAAGGTTCCGTCGTCGATTTGTCATCATGTTGATAACATACTAGCTCGTTTTTGGTAGTGTTCCTCGACTGCGACCAAGGGTTTAGCTCTACGGTTTGCTTCTTTGCTTCATCTCCCTAAGGGACTAGGAGGTCTAGGTATTCGCAGTTTGGAGTGTTTTAACTCGGCCATGTTAGCTAGGCAGTGTTGGCGCATTCATCATTATCCCCAGGCCAACTCTTAGTTTTGAAGGTTTTATTGACCAAGTATCCATCTCTTTTCTCCTTACCTTCAAGTAGGATTCCTAGATCCTCTTGGGGTTGTCATGGATTGCTGATTGGAATGGACACTATTGCCAAGGGTATCGCTTGGAAAGTTGGCTCTGGCTCTCAGGTTCGCATAGTTAAAGATGATTGGGCTCTGGGGGGGGCTAGTATAATTCAAACATTCTTATGGTGGGTCGGATGTTCCGACTCATGTTTCCTCTATTATTAATTCGCGTTCTTACGCGTGAGATCCTTCACTGGTTCACTGGTTCTTTGATAACAAGACGACATTCCAGATTCTTTCAGCAGAACGCCCTTTAAAGCTGATGGACGACTTTATGCACTGGAAGTTTACTCGGGATGGCCAGTTTTCAACCAAGTCTACCTACGCTTTGTTAACCCGTCAAGTAGCGGCTTTGAGTATCAGTGGGCAGGCTTCTAATTCATGGTGGAAATTTTTCTAGGGTTTACCACTTCTTCCGAAGCTGAAGGTTTTTTGTTGGAAGATGATTCGCAATGCTTTGTCGCTTTCGGATTGTCTCTATCGGCGTGGTTTACCAATTAATCCAACGTGTGTGTTCTGTCGTAGGGAACCAGAAACGCCATCTCATCTCTTTCAGGACTGTGCTTTCGTTAGTACCTTCTTAGTTTCTCGACCCTTAGGCTCGGATGGTAGTAGTTTGGGTTTTCCGCCGTTTGAGGTTTGGTTTATGGAGTTGATTTCGGGTTTTAAAAGGTCTAAGGATTGGAAAGGTTTAACTTCTTTGGTTTGCATTCTTTGGGCTATTTTGCTGGCTCGAAATCAAATCATTTTCACTCAAGCTCTTCACTTTTCGGCTTCAATTTTCCACATTTCGGAGGATTGGGTGATGCGTTGCGAGAAAGCTGGGGTATTTGCTTACCGACATTTTGTTCCGCGTCAACCTCGCTTTTCTTCCTTAGTTCTTGTCTCTGGGTGCTTGTGTGGTTCCACTACTAATTCTCTGGATTTCTGCTTAATTTTCGATGGTGCTTGGGATTCTCAAGATAACGTTGTAGGGATAGGCTGGATTTTTCGGGATATTCAGTCCTCAGAGGTTTTAGGGGGTGGCTCAAGAGCTTGTCGGTCTTCGTGTGCTCTTCAGGCGGAACTTCAGGCGTGTTTATGGGCTCTTCAGGCTGCCAGTCGTCGGGATACCTCCGTCTTCTGATTTACACAAACAACACTACTCTTGTTTGCCTTCTCTGCCGCACTTGCTCGGATGATATCTCGTGCGCTTGGTTTTTGTGGGATACTCGTACTCCTTTTTTAACTTGTCATATCCGGAAGGTTCCTCGGCATTGGGTCTCTCCTGCTCATTTCTGTTTTGGTCTTTCTAGTTTTCTTTTTGTTGTTGCTTTTGTTTTTGTAGTTCCTCTTGTAAAAATAAAAAATAAAAAAAAATATGCCATCTACGTGACTACATCTACAAGCTTGAAAAAGAAATGAAAACTAGGTGACATTTTATGGTCACCAAATGTTTTTCAAGCATCGACGTACCAAACATTAAGATGGTATGTGTCTATATCTCCTTTGTTATATCATTGATTAAGAATTTTATTGTTCATGTATTTGACTGATTGTTATACAATGTAAGAACAAATAAAACCTCTAGCCTCTTAGGCTAAACATACAAAACCTCTCTTTATTTTGTCATTTTTTGCTTTAAAATTAGTTTTTCTTTTATTATTTTAATACAAGTTATCTTTCCAGTTAGAAAATTAAAGCTTTTAAGTTAGCTTTTAGAGATTTTCATCTTAAAGAAAGGACCTGAAATTGGGAACTAAGCTATAACTTTGACTAATGTTAATTTAGAAACCTCTAATATCGTTAACTTGTACTTCGTACTCCGTAGTAAGTTAAAGACAAAAGTTAACGAACGTCTTGAGGGCGTTGGATAAAAGTAGAAATATAAAATTAAAATGAACCTTAATTATACCGATTGACGCATAATTTTGACATGCATTCTCAAATTAATACCACTTTGGGAAGTATTTTAAATACTACCTCCGTTATATATTAGTTGCAACTTTTGAATATTTTATATCACACAAATAATACCCCAAAGTTACAACTAATACGTAATGGAGGTAGTACTTATCTAATAATATCTAGGGGTGTTCGTTCCTTAAGCTAATTAAACTATATGAGCTGCCCCGCATCTAACTGACTAGTCAGGTGGTGAGAAGTCACAAGTGAGTTTGGGCATATTTCATGGCGTAGGGCGTAGGTCATCCATCGATCTCAAGGCCGTAGTTCCTTCCTTTCTTTCCGTGCAGCAGATAAGTTTTTGGCCAATCAGAATTAATTTGCAAGTCAAACATAACATTTTGGGATATGGTTAATTTTTGGTAACTGAGATTTCATCAAATTACTTTCTGTCACGTATGTAATTATAATAATTTGGGTATTAATTACTGGAGTATTTACATTAGCAAGTGAATTCTCATACTACAGTAATAATTTAATTCCTATTTCAATTCCCGTTGATAATCTCATAACTCATAAACAATCAAGGAATAATGCTCCTTTTTGTGATTCCCATACCTACCTCTTATTCCTCTAAAGTCTAAACAAACTATAGGTAACAAATCTATGTTTATGTTGTGACTAGCAATTATTTCCGTGGGTTATTAACGAGCATGCTTAGTGAAGATAGTTATCACAAATTCGAGCTCTACCATTTACATATGCTTAGGAGTAGGCTGTTTTTTTTAACCTCTTTCTATACCCTCAAGCACTCAGTTACACTTGTGTAACTAGACTACTTGTGTAACTGGACTGATTGGCCTAGAAAAAAAATATTTCCATCTTAAATTTAGTTTAAGTAGGTACTATGCTAATTTTGGTAAATAAAAAATTGTTGCAACTAAATAATGTTGGGCTTTGATGACCCACTTTGTCAAACCGCATGCACATTCCATTCCACATTAGTATAATATTGTCCAATTTAGATTTTTAGGACTAATCTGTACGGATTTGTTTTTACACAAACTATTGGGTGTGGCAGTTCGCACACAATATTTAGTGCGGAAAATACTTTCCTTGTTCCTAACACCTCCAATAGCAGAAAAACACTCTCATCTTCTTCATCACTTTCTCACAAACTCATCTCCACCTCCTCTGTCGTCTTCTATGGGTGTCAAGATTTGCACAAACCTAGAAATCAAAATCAAATCAAACATTCAAAAACCCAAATAAAAACCTACAAAAAAAAGGGAAAAACCAATTAACTCAACAGAAACATCGAAATCATCAGTGAATCGAAATCAATTTGCTGAACTCAACGGTGAATCGAAATCAACAGAGTTAACAAGGATCGCCGGACTCAACTTGCTGAACTCAATGATGAATCGAAATCAACATTGGGCTGTTTTGCGGGGGACGTGGTGGCGATGTGGGCTGATTTGTTGGCTGATATGGTTTGGTGTGGTGATTAATGGAGGCGACGCAGGTGAGTTGCAGTGTGGCTGGTAGGGTGCTCACAGCAGGTCTGGCCCGGTGTTTAGGGGAGAGGTGGTGGGTGGACGGTGCAGCGGTGGTGCCCTGCTGGGTTGGTGGTTTGGTTGGTGGGTTCGGTGAAGTTGTGTGAGTGGAGTTTTTCTTTGGGGCAACAGGGGAGTTGCGTGAGTGGAGAGAGAAAATGGAGTAAAATAAAACTAATGATGCATATAAGCCAAAAAGTCAACATATCAGCTAATAAATGTCTGATATGAGTTAATATTAGGGAAATATTAAACATTAATAAAAACGTATCAGCCAATAAAAGGAATCTATCAGCCAATAAGAGGAATATCTCAGCCAACAAAAGGTACTTATCAGCCAAGATACGGAATATATCAGCTAACAAATGAAGCATATCAGCCAACAAAAGGATGAAATCAGCAAACAAAAGCAACAAGTAAGCCAACAAAATAAACACATCAGCCAACACATTGAAACATATAAGCCAACAATTAAAATTTACATATCAACCAACAAAATAAAGATATCAGCCAACCAAAGAAATATATCAGCCAACTGATGTCAGATAGCAACCAACGAAAGAAACATATCAAAAATAAATAAAAAAACACCTTCCCTAAATGAAAAGGAATTTATTAGCCAACACAAAAACCATATCAGCCAACAAATGAAACGTATCAGTTAGCCTGCCGCACGCATAATTTGCGTGCGGCAGTCCGCACCCAATAGCTTCTTTGTTTTTAAACACCTTCCCTAAATGCCTTATACTAAATGAAGTGTGCACCCACTTATAAGGAAGTCCTTTCTTCCTTATTTCTTCTATGTGAGATTTGGGATGAACAACCCCAACAAATACCAAAGTAGAAAGTTTATGATTAGGTATTTAAGGAGAAACTACAATTTGGATGATTCTTATCAACCCTTATACGAATGTATCTAAATTTAATATTTTAAAATTTATCTTAACTATGGAGTAAAATTTATTAAATCTATTTGGACTTTTTTTTCATTTAAAAAAGCTTTTGATTTAGAAATTCATAAAAAGTTCACGTGTTAATGACTTGGTGTGAAATTATCCGCTTTAAAACTAACCCGCACAGATTTGTTTTTTAACACTTTTTCAAAACTTCTCACACAGTTATACTAATGAAGTAGGTGGATATTTTTTAAGGAATGCAACCCTTCCAGCATTCTTTATTCTTTCCATGTGACAAATGGATTGCATACCCGAATACTTGTATATATCACAATTTTTTTTATTTCTGACGGAGTGAATTTTTAATACAAGCTTGTATCTTTCTTTCCGATCCTCTTCCTTAGTTCCTATGTTTACCTCGATACTACAAAATACCAAGAGCTTGAAATGTTGTAGAGTTGCTCGGGCTCCACATACGGGCGAGCACCATATAAGAGCCTGTACGTGCGGCCAGCAAAAGAGATCATGTTATGTATATCAAATAAAATCATCTCGTTAATTATAACGTGATATACTTTTGGAAATAATATAAGAAAAAATGGAAAAATTAAAAAATATAAAGTGAAAAATAATCTGGAAATTTAGTTAGGTGAGTCGTAGATAACTTTCAACTCTCCTCAAGGCGATTCACGCCTTCCAATACAAATCACAAGGAGTTAACAGCGCGTCGTCTTATACACTTCCTAATCTGTATATTAAGAAGTAGAAGCTTATATAATAACCAAATACCTGACTTAGCTTTTGTATATTATCCAAGTATGTGGGGGAATATTTTATTTTTGGTTTTTGAAAACGTATATATATATAAAACTAATACTCAAAAAACATTTTTATACACCACCAATCAATATTTTAACGTTAGAATAATCAGCTAGCAAAATGCTATATTTTAACTCCAAGCATAATCTAACCCCTTATCAAATATTATGACATTAAGTGAAAACCTTTAAAATCCTTTTTAACGGCAACTGTATTAACTTATGGTCAAAATTCACTTCTTATAGCTAGTTAATGCATTGTGCATGCATAATACTCCAAACAAGGTTGTATTCCACTAACCATTGTACTGTAAAGCTAAACGTCTCTTTGCTTTAAAGATGAATATCAAAATATTCAATGAGTAAAACAGTTGTTACAAAATTTAAACTTTATATTTAGATGTAAATAAATATACCATTATTAAAAACAAATTAAAAGTAGAGTAAAACTTGTAATTAGTTTAGTAACCGAAATATTTAAAATTTGAATGTAATAATATGATATTAATATTAATTATTAAATAATTTTTTTAGTTAAAATATCCAACATATACTAACATCTTACTAATACACTTTTAGAAATATAGATCATACATGCTAGATTTTTAACTTAATTTTGTATTGACCATTTAAAACTATAATGTACACCATAAACACAGTGAGATGTGGGAAGCACACATCTAGTGAAGGATCGAATAGGATTTTAAAGTAGCATTTACTCCAGCACATGTATTGTTCTGTTGACAATGTCTTTTTTTTTTTTCAAAAAAAAAAAAAAATCATAATTTAATATTAGGGGATTTCAAGAGTAAAGGAGAAAGTGGACTTTTCAATTATGCAGAAGAATTTTTCGTAACGAGGACCTATCATTTGTAATTTAAAGTGATAGAAGTTACTTCATTTTTTCACGAATATCACAATATTTCCATCGTTTATAATATATAACATAGTTTACTTTGATTTTTGCATAACTTTGATAATTTTTTTTCGCTTTTATTAATTCCTCAATTTCATAATAATCGTAACACTTTTCCTTTTTATTCATATCATAATAATTGCAACACTTTCTTATTTGGTAAGGACCCACAACTACTTTATTATTTCTCTCACACATTTTTTGTATGCGGCCTGCTGTATCATGCGACCAGCTTATATTACGGGTCCAGCCTTATGTAAGGCCCAAAAAAATAATGGACCCCCATTTCTAATCCCGTTTTCCGTTATTTTTAAAACAACCGTTTAATTTGAATTTCCGATCCCAAACTCTTTTTTCCAGTTTCCTTCCTCTTTTTCTAAACCGCCATTACTTCTGTGATTCTGTCACTTCAACTCTTTATTTCCTCTCTGCAATTCTCTTTCTTCTCACTTCTTTCTTTAATTTTGTCTGCAATTTTGTTCTTTCTCTCTCTAAATTTTTTTCTCTCTCCTCTAAATTTCCTTCTTTTTTCATCTCAATATTATCAACAATGGTTAAAATCAAGAAGGTCGTTTGTAAGGAAAAGAAAGGATTTTCTACATGATCTGTCGTTGATGATTCCGGTACTTTTGAAACCCTAATTTTTTTCGTTTTTACAATATTTTTATGATTGTTCTTTCTTTACTTGAATTCATCTCTAGTTTTTGGTTTTTTGATAATTTTCTTGTATTTGTAATTTATTGTAATTTTTTTTACATAAATCGTTGTTTTTTGTGAACTTTCAGCTTCAATTTCTTTGTTACTGTAATTTTTTACATTATTTGTTGTTTTTCTTTTTTAGTTTTACTGTTGAATTTCTTTTTTTGTTCACTTGATTTTGATTTTATTTATTCCCTAGTTTTGACCTAAGTTTCGAATTTGTTGATTATGAGTTATTATATTATAATCTTGTCAATTTTAGTAAATATATGTAATTTCTCATATATTTGATGTTATTATTAATAGTCATTTATGTAGGGGTTACTTGTTTTGTATTTTTGTCATGTTCAGTACTTGTTTATGTAGGTGTCACCTATCTAATGGTTTTCTTAGGGTTAATTGGTTCTTTTTAGAGTAACATAGTTTTAGTTTGATCTACGTTGTTGTTTTTTATGGTTGTGGTTGGTGATTAGAGTAACATAGTTAATTGTGGTTTTTTTTTTTTTTTTTTTTGGTTTGTTTAATGAAGATGCTAAGGATGTGAATGATTTGCATGGTTGTTCTTGCTGATTAGAGTAATGTAGTTGATTGAGGTTTTTCATTAGATTCTAAGGATGGAAATAATTTGCAACCTACTGAGGATTATATTTCTGCTGAGGATGTGAATGCTAAGGATGTAAATGTTTTGCAACGTACTGAGGATTAGAAATTTGTTGAGGTTGCTGAGGATGTAAATGATTTGCAACTTACTGAGGATTTGAAATATGTTGAGGCTATTGAGGATGTGAAATTTGTCAATGCGAAGAAACGAAAAGGTCGACGTGCTGCTGAATCTAGTCAAGAAGTTGATGTCAAGCCTGATGTTGAGGATGTGAAACCTGTCATTGCAAAGAAACGAAGAGGTCGTAAAGCTGCTGCTGGTTCTAGTCAAGTAGTTGAAGTTGTAAAAGTTGAAGGGTAAGGTGAAGAGTGGTATGTTTACATTTCTTCTTTCATAATATTGGTTTACTTGTTCTTGTTTTGTTTTATTTTAATCGTGCTTTGAATTTCTTGTTTATGTGTTACTTTTTGCATTATCGGGTTAGTTCTAAGGGGTTACTTATTATATTGGTTCTTTGTTTTTGTATTTCGTTTTGGTGTGTTACAATATTAGTTCCTTGTTTTTGTATTCTATTTTGGTGTGTTACAATATTGGTTTCTTGTTTTTGTATTCTGTTTTGTTGTGATATAAAATGGGTTAATTGAAATTAGAGGTTACCTATAATATGGGTTACTTGAAATTAGGTAATACCCATAATATGGGTTACTTACTTGGAAATATGGGTTAGTTTTTGGTAATATGGGTTACTTGGAATCAGAGGTTACTTGAAATTAATTTTTACTTATAATATGGGTTACTTGAAATTATGGGTTACTTGAATTTTGGTTTATATGGATTACTTGAAATTAGGGGTGAATTTTGGTTTTAATGGATTGCTTGAAATTAGGGATTACTTGAAATTATTGGTTATATGGGTTGCTTGAAATTAATTAAGGGGTTACTTAAAATATGTGCTACTTAAAATTAGGGGTTACTTGGAATCATGGGTTAGTTTTTGATAATATGGGTTACTTGGAATCAGGATTTACTTATAATATGGGTTACTTGAAATTTTGGGTTATATGGGTTGCTTGAAATTAATTAAGGGATTACTTGAAATTAAGGGTTACTTGTTTTTTGTGTTCCTTTTTGGTTAAGTTTTTGTTTAGGATGACTTATTTATATTTTATGTTTTTTTGGTTCAGGGATGATGAAGTTATCATGCGATGCAGACAAGCTGGTGTTGTTCAATTTTTGAAAAAATCAACTGAAACACAAAAGACAATTGTTACGTCTATTAGGTTTGGTAGTTTGGCATCAATAAAGTTAGAAATCTGTCTAAGGCAAATAATTTGCTGGCTTTGTGAACACTTTGATGCAAAGTCTTGTTCTTTTAAGCTACCTTCTGGACAAAGTTATAAGCTAACAATAGCTGATGTGCATGATGTTTTTAACATACCTATGGGTCCTTTTGATGTTTCCACTTCTGGTAGACAACAAGATTCTGAGTTGAAGGCTTCTTGGAAGAAAAAGTAAACCGGTGGTAATAAAGACATTACTGTTCCAGTTTTGGTTAACAAGATGAAAAGTGACAAGGGTATGTTAGAAAGGCAATGATGAATTCAAAAGATGTTTTGTGATGTTTGCCATGGTTACGTTATTTACCCCTACAACAAATAGACAAGATGATTTGAAACTAGTTCTAGCTTTAGAGGATGTTCTGAAAATCAGTAGGTATAATTGGTGTCAGTATGTTTCGGATGGTCTATGTGATAAGTTGTCAGGTTACAATGATTCAGTGAAATATGCGTTGCTGGGTGTGTACTTTTTCTACATATTTGTTATTTCCATAGGGTTTAAATTCAAGGGAATGTACTAGCTAGTTCCTTGCCATTGATTGAGCATTAGACTGATGAGTTAATCAAAGCTAGGATAAGCCTTGAAAATGGAAATTATGGTCAAGGTGTGTTAGATGAACTAACATACCCTATTACTAAGGTTAGGAATGCTGGTAAGATTAAAATGGGGAAAAATAAGGAAAAAAATTAGTTTAGGAGAAAAAAGAAGAGAAAAAAGAAGGGAAAGATGAAGAGAGAAAGAAGATAAAGGAAATCAAGAAAAAAAAAGGGAAAGAAGATAAAAAGGAAGGGAAGGAATCAGGGGAAAAAGAAAAGAGTTAGAAAAGGATGAGGAAAAGGAAGAGAAGGTAGAAAAGATAAAAAAGAGCAGTAAAAAGGATTCCTCAAAGAAGGAAACGGAGGAAAAAGAAGAGAGTTTGGAGGGAAAAAATGAGGAGAAGGAAACAGAGGAAAAAGAAGAGAGTGGAATCTGTTTTGAATGTCGTTCCTAATGTTGATGCTATTGTTTTTAATGCTGATGCTAAAGTGGTAGCTAATTTTAATGTTGTTGATAATGCTGGTGCTACTGTTCCTAGTTCGTCGGGTGTTACTGTTGCTTGTCCATCATGAGTTGTTTCATTTGAACTTCCTGCTGAAGTTCAAACTAATGAAGAAATTCGTCAAATTGCGAATAATGTGAGTTATTTTTTTGTGTTTATTTATTTATTTATTTATTTTAAATCTTTAACATGTTTTAATTTTTTTCAAGTTATTTAAGATCGGGGGTTACTTGTAGAGTTAAACTTGGGTCTTATACTTGGGAGTTAAACTTGGGTGTTATACTTGGGTTACTTGTATCTTGTAAACTTATTTAATTAAGTTATAAAGGGTTAAGAGGTTACTTAAGAAATAAGTTATAAAGGGTTAAGGGGTTACTTAAGTTATATAGGGGTAAGGGGTTACTTAAGTTATAATTATGGGGTTACTTAAGTTATAAAGTGTTTCGGGGTTTTTGGAGTCCCTCGGGAGAGTTACAATTCCAAGAATGCGCGTCGACCGTTTGTACCTGCAAAACCACAAAAACTCCGGTTGGGTGGAGTTCCGCCTCCGACAATCAAGTTAGAACGTATCCGGATGTATAAAAGTGCGGAATGTAAAGGTTTTTCTCTCGGATTTCGAGAGAATTCTGCAATTAATATTGCTCGAGTTTTGTGTGTATATTTATGAATGTGCAATAAATGAGGATTTTCCTCTATTTATAGTGTATATTTATAGTGTAAAGGGATAAATTCCCCTTTCATGGGTTGGAGTGCCATGTGTCACCAGAGGGTTGGTTCTCTCAAGACCTCTCTGATGCTGACAAGTGTTAGCACGTGATTGGTCCACGTGGACAGGGTTTATTTTTACCCTAAACATTTGCCCCTCACAGGTGTGACGTGGCTTGCCACGTGGCACCTGTGATAGGTGTCATGCTCTGAGAAGGTGACGTTTTGTCTCCTTCTCTCTCTATCTGTTTTTTTTTTTTAATTTGAATTTAGAAGGTGATGGTTCGCCTTCTGGGGTTCTCTATAAGTAACGACCCCTTCCCCTCATTTTCACACTTTGCAATTTTTGAGAATTTTTCTGAGAGAAAAGAGCTCTTATACCGGCTGCTATTTCTTGCGCAACCGTCTTCCTTTTCCTCACTCAACTGGTTATCATCTGAGTGCTCATCACCTAAAACACATTAGAACCGCCCGGGGGTCCTTTGACTGATTCCCTTTGCTTTCAATATACCCACAACCGGTTAACCGTCTGGGGTATCATCAAGCAACGCTTCAAAGGAACGTTTGGGTTGTTCAACAATTTTCAGTTGCTCTTCAAGTGGGTACATCCGGGCAACCGTCTGGGTATCTAGCAAGCAACACAGAGATTTCTGGCTGCTGATCCAGATAACTAACTTTCCCCACACTCAAAGCATCTTTAAGGTACCGTCTCTACCCCTTGCAACTTTTTGAGTTTTTCTGGTTGTATAACTTGTAAAGAATAATGGACTCACCCAACACACACACGGCACGACTTAGGACAATTGTCAGCCGGTCATCGGATACGGTTGAGTCTAGGACTGGGGATGCCGTCTGGGGGTGTTTAGACCACCCTTACTCTTCTGCGAATCCGACCGTCTCTGTTCATGTGCAAGACAGAATGGCTCGGACGAGACGGACGACTGTAGAACCCGATTACCAATTAGATGGCTCAACTGAACCTCTGGTTGACATTGTACATTATGACCATCCGGGTGTACCTAGCACGCCCAGTGATGATATCTTGGAAGAGTCCGAGGATATAGGCGATGAAGAAACCGTCCAACAATCAAACTCTTCAGAGTCCACCTTGGAACTGGATGCCCCCCAAGGGGATGAGGAGGCGTATAAATGGCCCTTCATCAATAATCCAACAGAGGCGTACATGATCGATAGGTATGTGGTCACTCTAAACACTACCTTACCCGAATTTTTACAGAAGCACCCGGTTGGGGTAGGATGGGAAATTGTGGTGCCGCTTGTAGAGGCAACCGTCGTCTGGGATGACGACCTTGATCACGCCGACAACTATTTTGGCTGTTATGAGGCGGCATTCAAAGCCGGCCTCCGGTTCCCTCTCCATAATACAATAAAAGCCCTTCTAAGAGGCTACGACCTTGGCATTTGGGAGTTAACACCCAATTCTTTCCCTGGTCACCTCTATTCTCAGCCTCCTTTAACACTTTTAACACCGTTTCTTTCAATCCAAGGCTGCAACTCTTTACTCTTTCTTTGGAAATATTATATTCCTCATCACTATTGTCAGATTCAACACCTAACCCCTCATCATCATCATCATCACATATTTCTTTCTCCAATTCTTCTCCTAATAAATTTGCACCCTCTTACTCACCCTTTAAATGCTCATCCCCTTCGACCTTACCTTCAAATTCATCATTGTTATACTCATCATCATACTCAAAAACATCACCATCACTCTCTAGCTCATACACACAATCATCCTCATAACTTGAATCAGAAAAGTCACCAATCAACTCATTCAAGGGAATTGGACTTTCAGGTCTATCATCTTCCCATTCATACTAATCACTAGATTCATGTTGTACAACGGGTTGTGAAATTGGTTTTAGCTCAATTTGTGATAGTATGGTTGGTGTTGAAAGATTTTGTGTTTCTAAAGTTAATAATTGTAGACACCTAATTGTGTCTCCCCAAAAAACAAATCTAGTGATGAGTATCTTTCACGTTTTTGATTATCGAGTAAGGTTAAGAGTTGAAGAGTCTCGTGAAATTCCCTTAAGACTTGACCATTTCTAACCTTTCCTTAAATGTTTTAAACCAAAATCATTCATTTCCTCGTGTGCTCTTTATAAAACGTCCAAAGCAGTCTATTTTGGTCCATGATTCTGGTCAAATTATTATGTAGTTGGATGAGGTTTGAAAAGATCTTTCCAATTATATATTATAAGCCCAAATCCGACTTATAACGAAGAAGTTATGGCCAAAATACTAAACCGAGCTCGGACAAAGCCTTGCCTGCGGCCCAATGATCATGTGGAGGGTCCATTAACCTTAACCTCATTCGTAAACCAATTAGGATTTATTAAAAGCTTCTAGAATCATCTAGAAGGTTGTTTTCGATCCTAAATCCATTAAGATTTTGTTAATCTGTCGCGCCGCGATGAGAAGCGTTTTACTCCGAGTCGGATTCTGATTCTTTTCTGATCATTAGACCCTTTTTTTTTCCTTATAAATAGAGGTCGTTTCACCCCGTTTTCAATCACCAACAATCATCATCTAATACCCTCTCTAATACTTTCTTTCTCTCTTGATTCTTTTCTAAGCCTTAGCCTAAATACGGCCTAACACAAATTCTTGATACATTTCCCAAGCAAACACCATACTTTCCTCACGAGCTTTGAATACTCCTAGCCAATCTCGAAGTTGCCTTTGACCTTGACGTGAAAGGTTGATAGTTTTGAGGGTTTGGTCCAAAATCTATATTTTAATTCTTATTTGATTTAATCTTTCTTGAAGTTTACTAACGTGTGTATTGTTTTGATAGAAAGAGATACGAGGCATCAAAGTAAGTAATTCGATTACTTAATTATTCTTTTGATATAGAAATCATGCTTAAGATCTTGTGTTAATTCCTAGTATCATGTTAGGATGTTTTTATGATTCTCAGTACATGTTAGGATGCTTTTATGATTTCTAGTATCATGTTTAGGCCAAAGCTTTGATCTTTGTTAGTGACATGCTAGGATTTTTTATTAATTCGTTTAGTATCATGCCTAGGATCTTACTAATAATACTTTGTTGATGATTTTGATTAGGATGATGATTGTTATGTCAATTATTACATTGCTTGATTATTCATGATTGATTGTTATTGCTTGATCACGCCCCTTCTTGCATGTTTAAAGGGAATTTGTACCTGAAATCATGCCTAATAAGATAATTGATAATTTGAATTTAGGCTAATATGATTTTAATTCAAGTGATCACCAATACTAGATTTGATTGTGCATTAATAATCAACCAACGCACATTAAATATGCTTAGGATTAATTTATATTGTATGTATGTTGATCAAAAAGCGCACATGAATATCATAAGAATTAAGTAGAGGCCAATTTAAAACTGGTTCAATCTCTTTTAGGTTGGATTCGTACCATCATCCCCGAATATCCAGTCATGGTTCCGGACCACTATGGAGTTAGTGATCTCCGTGATCGTGAATGGGGTGTAACCTTCACAACCGTGAATAATTTACAAGTTTCTAAAACTTGTTGGCGACTCTTTTATCTCTAGCTTCCTTCCCTTTGGATGCCACCATGCTTAAAAGCGTGATCACAGTGGGGCTCAAAAGGTTGAGTTTGAAAAATTCCCTACAGTTTTTGGCGACTCCACTGGGGAGGATTTCTAATTTTAATTCCTAAAATTTATTTTGGCAATTGATTTAGAATGAGTGGATGAGACTTGAAAGATTCTAGATATTCATTGTGCGTAATTTTGATTAACATTGTGGCATAAGCATAAAAAGGTTTACATTGGAAAGACCATCCGTAATGCGTCAAAAATATAGGATTTTTACATGTAGGAAAAGCTAGAAATATCTTTCACAACTAAAATCGAATAAACACTGCAAAAAACCGAAAAAAAAAATCGAATTCCAGAATTGCCGCGACGCGCTGGAACTGTCACGAGACGGTAGCGACTGTCGCCAAACGACAGCTTTAACACGGTGCGATAGAGTTGTCGCTGCGCGACAGTCTCTGTTTTCTTGCGTTGAGTTCTCGCGACATTGCGCCAATTTTCTGCTTTCGTGTTTTGACTGGTTCTAGTATGTTTTGCCGATTTTACTTCCTGATTGAGTTTTTTCGACTTTTCTGAACCCATATGTGTTCTACATATGGTGTTAGCCCTTGGGAATTCACGCTCCATCCACCGTAATGAACGCTTCGTGCAACAATGGGTGCATCAGAGATTGTGAATTCACCAAACCATGGAAGCAAGTTTAACTTGCAGGGTCCCATCCATCGTGCCAACCTTTCTAAGGTAAGGCTTCCGCGCGATACATTCGGTCTCATAACCATGGACCCTCTTGGACACCATAATCCTTGAATTTAGAGAACTCGAGCCATGGTTAGGTTGCAAACTCATTGCATCATGTTGTGACTACTTGACTACTTGTGCATCTCTTACTTGTGCAAACTTTATTTGTGATTAAACTAACCTTTTGTGTTGACTTGTTTTTGTAAATAAAGTCTTAACAAACTAACCAAGGACTAAAAAGGACTTTGCTTAATTAATTGGTTAATTAATTTGAACCTATGAAGTCTAAACATACTCGACCTAGCAGTCCATAGGCTTAAACTTTCGAAAGGATCACCAAAAACAAACTAGATTGACGTTCTATTATTGGTGTGAACATTTGGTCTGTGCCGCAGAACGCCAGGTCCATTGCGCCGCGGCAGCCTTGTCACGCCGCGATGGAACCAACATTCCGTAACAGTTCTATCGCCACGCGATGGTTCGGTTCTTTCTTTTCCGAGTCTTCATGTCGAGTCTAATTTCCATAATTAACTGATTTAATGTATAAACGAGGTCTTAACTTAGTCTTTAATTGAGTCTAACCACATACTTAATTAGTCCCATGGTCATTACACGAGTCTTGCATATATCACTTTCACTCACGAGTCATCGCACACACTTTTTACACACCGTAACCATGTCTTAGGTTCATGCATGAGTCGTCCTTTCCGTCGTTTGAGTTAAGGGTCTATTATATTCCCGGATTTTTCCATATCATTCCACAAATAAATTCTTTCCCTTTACATCACATTCCATACATATCATTCCCTTCATACACTATGATCTTTTCCCATCTATGCATGTTGAATCGAGTTTGAGTCAAGTAATTGACAATGAGTGTCCATGATTTCCCTTTCCACAACGTTTGGTCAATGAAAGAAGGACTCTTAATCAAAGATAGTACTTTCGTACAAGTACTCCTTTTTGATACACCAGTTCAAACAAAAAGAAAGATAAGAATGGCAGCTAGTCAAGAAGATTTTGAGAAACTTCAAGAAACTGTGAATGGACTTGCTGAAATGCTCAAGGGACTCACCACCCGAGTCGAAGACGTTAACAAGCAAATATCAATTGAGACAATCAAGCGTATGGAGGGTAGCTTGAGTCAAATCTACAAGTACTTTAATATAAGCTTTAAGGGGGTCTCAATGGACATAGATCTTCTTCCACAGAAGTTCTCTGCCAATGACATCCCTAAATTTAAAGCTACTGACGACCCTTACTTCCACTTAAGGGATTTTGAGACAATCATGGAGATCAAGGGGATTGACAAGAAGGTTTTCCCCTCGCTCTTCTCTCTCTCCTTGGAACCAGTATGCCAACAATGGTTCTTTTCCATAGGCATTGAGAAAATTGCTACTTGGGATGCTATTACACATGCTTTCATTGATAGATACAAATGTAATATTCAAGTAGAAACCGATCATAGGGAACTTGAAATTCTTAAACAAAAAGAGAATGAAGGTTTTACTGCATTTTGTAATAGATGGAAGGAAACTACCGCTAGAATGATTGAAGTTCCAAGTGAAAAGGAATCTATAAGGATGTTCATTAGAATCTCCAAGAGAAATATCAAAAACACTTGAAATATCAATGCAACTTGAATACTTTCAAAGTTGTTTCTAATATAGGCATTGTAATCGAAGATGACCTTGAAAAATTGAAAGCTGCTAACAATAGTAACAACAGGAAAGGGAAGAAGAGCGACAACCCTTCTTCTTCCAAAAACACCTACTCTAGTAACAATGTTAGCACCTACGATCTTAATGATGTCTTAGCCATAGACAATCAATGACCAAGAAGACAACAAAAGAGAGAGTTCACCCCTATTGGTATGAGCTATGACACCGTCTTCGATCGTCTCCATGCCAAGGGGCTCATCACTCCTATTGGACCTATTCAAGATCCAGCGCCTGAAATAGATCATCCAACTGGAATCCTAATGCCAATTGTAAGTACCATCAAGGTAGGGGCCATACTACCGAGAGTTGTTGGAAACTAAAGGAGGCCATCCAATATTTGATTGATAATAACAAGCTTCCCATTCCTTCAGTCGGCAAGAAGACCGAGTGATGATAAGCACAAAGCACGAGGCGGGCTTCAATGACAAGATTTCATGATTCCTTTCTTATTTTTGATTTACCATTCCCCAATAAGTCTAGCATAGGCACCCTTCATCTTCTTTAAATTTATTTCATAAGTTTGATTTTTTTTTCCCCTCTCCATTGTCAATAAAATGAGCATTTTATTTATTTGCCTATGAACATTGCATTGCATTTCAAAAAAAATCCACGACGAGCTAAGCACAAGGTATACCAATGATTTAAGGCACCCTTTTTAGCCACATCATATCACCTTTACCCCTTTCGAATATACAATCCTTTCTTGATAAAACACTCTAAGCCTCGTCTAACGATTGACCTTTCTTTTTTCAACCCTCATCTACCTAACCTTGGGATGGGACGGTGTGCAACCTATGCGATTTTCAAAGCCAAGTAAAAAGTTTAAAAGTGTGCAAAAGGTCAAGTGTTCCAATGTCTTTAATATGAACACGTCTTGGATTACGTCTCTTATCGAGTGCTCGGCATAGTGCTTGAGAAACATGAATTCCAAGTGAGTGATAGACCGCATGATCGGGATTGTCTACACTTATCCAAAGAAAATTCAAATACAAATTTCAAATGCAAAATCAAATAAAAGAGAATTCAAAAGTGAGAAAACCTCAAGCATACAAATACCAAGATTCAAATGCAAGGTTGCACACTTTGGGGGCTTGTTTTGGGTCTTGAGCCTTTATCCCCTCTTCTTCAAACCTTTAGCCAAATCCCATTACAACCCTTAAAAGACCTCCTTGAGGTGTACACACACTTGTGCGAGGTTTGGCTAGAGCCACGTTTGGCCTGATTCCTAACGGATACGTAGACAATCTCACATTGGGGTGCAACCGTAATAAAAATGCATTCAATCATGCGTAATCATATCAAGAATCTCTAATGCTCATCCCTATCCATTTAGAGCTAGACTTGGGGGCTTGATCCTTACTTCATTAGCCTACCCAGCCTAAGAGTCACCATCATTTGATTCTTTTCAAAATATTTTTCCACACCCTTAGCCTTTGCAGCCTAATTTTAGTGTCACTTTCACACACATCACACATACATAGCCAAATAATCCTTCCCTTAGGAACCCTTTGTCATGAAATCTTGATACAACCTTGAAGCATGCCTTGTCAAGATACATAGCCAAATATACTCATTATCATAATCATCATCGAATCACAAAGTATGAAGTACTAAGCCTTCGCGCCTTTACCCAAATACTTTCATTATCAAGTCATCAATAGGGGTAGTCTAGGATGCGACAATCCTTGCACCATGAGATAAAACATCAACGCATACACTTAATTAAGCTCACTCAACATGCTCCATCGCTTGCTTGATTCATCTTGAGGAAGTTCGAAAACTTCTCCCTTTTGATTTTCACCTACATTCTACCTCTTTTCCTTTTCACGTCTTTCTTTTTCGGGAGAAAGTCAGTACCCTCCACAAAAATGACGATTTTTTTTTTCTATTTTGTATTTTTGAGTTGGACGAGCACAATCACAACACAATCATCACATCGAGTTGATTATACACATTGAGTCACATCACATCGAGGTGAGTCATGCACATTGGGTTGTCATCACGTTGAGTTGAGTTTGCACACATCAAGTCATAGCCCATCGAGTCAAGTTGAGTATATTGAGTCACACAATGAGTCAAGAACACTAAGCCTTGGGTCAACCTCAAGAAAGCTATAAATACGAGCAAAGTCATATAGTCCAAAATATAGATGCAGGTACACTAAGTCCCTAACGGACGAGTAACCTTTACAAGAGATTTGAGGCGATTTGATTGACACTACTAGAAAACAGGCCATTTCTGACGGAAAAATTCCGTCGAAATCACCCTGAATTCCGTCGAAAAACCCATTTTCGACGGAATTTTCGTCGGAATCGGTTATCGGAAGCCCTTTTGTAGGAAAAATGACCTTTTTGACGGAATTTCCGTTGGAACATTTTTTCCGACTGAATTTTTTGTCGGAAGAGGTTTTCCGGCACCGAAAAGTCCGTCGGAATTTTTCGACAGAATACAAATCCGCCGAAAAATTCCGACGGAAATTCTGTTGGAAATTGCTGCAAAAAAAAAAAAAAAAAAAAAAAAAAACCAGCACCACCGCTACCATCCCCAACCACCCTAATCCACCTACCCCTTACCCCTATACCGACCCACCACCGTACTTAACCCTCCCTCTTAACCCTAACCCACCCACCACCGTACTTAACCCTCCCCCTTAACCTTTGCCCACCCACCCACCACCACCCTTAGCCACCACCACCGAATCCTAACCCAGATTCACCAACCACCACCGAAACCACCCACACCAGCCCTTATCCCATCTTCACACACCACCACACCAAAAATTAACCCCAAAAAATCGAAAATTAACCCCAAAAAAACATAAATTAGCCCAAAAATACGAAAATTAACACAATAAAATCGAAAAATACCACACAAAAATATCAAAACCAGTAGATCTACAAATTTTGATCGAATTTCATAAAAAAATGTTAAAAAAACGATAATTAAACAACAAAAATTAAAGGAAATATATAAACATACAATTATCTAATCAAATTTATAATTAACATTACAATTACATAAAAAGTTAACTAGATCTACAATCTAACCTAAATTAAAACTAGATCTACAAAACAAAAACCCCTTGAGGGTGGGTGGCGCCGTTGTTGTTGGTGTTGATGTTGGTCAATGGTGGTTGTGGTTGTTGTTGTTGACGGTGGTTGTTGTTGTTGGGTGGCTCGCTACGGTGCTGATGTAGCCGTTGTTGTTGCGCCGTGGTTGTTGCGCCGTGGTTGTTGTTGGGTGGCGCCGGTTTTGATGAGAGAACAGAAAGGGGGAAAGGAAGAAGACGAACAGAGAAAGGGGGAAAAGAAGAGGAACAGACAAAGGGGGAAAGTAAGAAGACGAACAGAGAAAGGGTGATAAGAAGGGGAACAAAGAAGAAGCAGAAGAAAGAGGAAAGAAGAGGAAAGAGAAAGGGAAGAGGAGGAAAGAGACAGAGAAGTGGGAAGAGAAAAAGAAGAGGATCCGGGAAAAAAAAGAGAAAGAGGCGGAAAGAGAAAAAGAAGAGGAGGAAAGAGAAAGAGAAGAGGAAAGAGAAAAAGAAGAGGAGGAAAGAGAAAGAGAAGAGGAAAGAGAAAATGGGGCGGAAAGGGGATTTTTTTTTTTTTTTTTTTTTAATTAAATATTCCAACGGATTTATTTTCCGTCAGAAATTTAGCTTTTTGACGGAATATTCTGTCGAAAATTACAAATATTCCGACAAAATTATATTCCGCCGGAAATTTCTATTTTTCCGACGGAATTACCTGTTCGTCGGAAATAGCCTACTTCCTAGTAGTGTAAGCAAAAAGGCACAAGCAACAACAACAAAGCCGAACGGGCAGAATGAGTTTTTTTAAAAAAAAAAACTCTAACATTGATTCTAGCGCAGCGCGATACACACTAACGCAGCGCGACAACACTATTGCCACGCGATGAAACCTGACATGGCACGTCGGACTTGAATTCTTGCAGATTGATTTGCTGGACGACAATTATCTACTCAAGCCTCGTGATGAACAATTGATTCTTTCCAGAGCAGATGATTATGCATTGAGCCTCTTGATGAGCATTTGAGCCTTTTGAGCATCGTGATGAGCGATCATTGATTTGATTTGATTTGATTAGTAGTCAGCCCGATTACAACTTGATTGATGATCGGCCTGTTGACGATCACATTTTGGTTACATATTGAATGAACACCTTTGAAATCACACTTGTGATTAGTAATTGGCCTAATTACAATTTTAATTGATGATCGGCTTGATGGCGATCATCTTACTGATTAATTGAGTATGCCTAAGCATTGGCAAAGCATATTTGAGAACGCCTAAGCATTGGCTAAGCACATTTGAGTAACACCTAAGCATTGGTTGAGCACATTTCAGTACACGTAAGCATTAGTTGAGTCCGCCTAACCATTGGTGGAGTACATTGATTGAGTAGTGATTGAGCATAATCACAAAGAATTCCTAAGATGGAAGATTTCTACGAAAATCAATTTGAAGCTCGGTACGACCTTGAGAGATGAGGTTTTTTTACGGTAGATTTTCCAAAGATGGAGGTGATACCACTTCTAGGAGTGAAGGCGAGAAGATTTAAACACTACTAGAAAATACCTCATTTACGACGGAAAAAATCCGTCGAAAAAGGCAGTTTCCGACGGAATTCCGTCGGAAACCGTTGTCGGAATTCACTTTGTAGGAATTTTGGCCAATACCGAGGATTTTTCCGTCGGAAATGACCATGCCGACGGATTTTCCAACAGATTTTTATTTTCCGGAGCCTATGTTTGACCTGAATGGGAAGTTCGTCGCAAGCTTCCGACGGACTGTATTCCATCAGAACGTTTCTCAGATTCCGACGGAATATTCCATCGGAACTGTTTATAAGTCCGACAGAATATTCCGTTGGAAGCTAAGCTCGTTCCAACGGATATTTCCGTAGGAAGCAGGCAACGTTCCTACGGAATTTTCCGTCGCAAACTTCCTATGGATATATTTCCGTCGCAACCTACCGACGGAAAAGTCCGTCGGAAACTTATACCCATTGCGACAGATTTTAAATCCGTAGGAACTTTGCGACGGAAATAACGACGGAACTTTTTCGAGTTTGACTTTTCCTACGGCACATTGCTACCCTTTGATACATGCACTTCTTGCTTCTTATATTAACGACAAAACAAAATTAATGGTTTTTGTGCAAATATATATATATATATATATATATATATATATATATATATATATATATATATATATATATATACTAATTCTAATCTGTAAAGCCAAGTAATGTAATCTAAAATTAGTACTAATAAACACTACGTTAATTACAGCTAAGCAACTGCGGGAGTGCATGCTCCACCACTACCCGGGTCGTCGTCCCTGGGATCTCGAAATGGAGGTCGCACGGTGGAACAAGGGTCGTTGTGGTAACGACTCATCATCCTCTCTTCCAACCTCTTCTCCATTTCTTCCATTTGGGCTCTTACTGAGACTTGAACTCGGGCTTGCATCTCGAGTTCTATTTCTTCCCGAAGAGCCTACACCTTTATTTCCACCTGATCTTGCATCTGAGAAACAAGGGAGGGCGTGTACTACATGGAAGATGTGGAAAGTCGACCCATCTGACTGCCATAGTAAAGGTCAGCACTTCCGCCAAGTCCCTTCACACGTCCTTTTTTGTTCTGACCACCCACTGTCTCCTAGTACAGCTCATTCGGACTCTTCTGAGTCCTTTGAGTGCTAGCCTCCTCAACCCTCTTTCGGTAGGCCTCCTACAAGATAAACATATGAAAAGGAACAAACGAGTTAGTTAGTTATATAAATAAGTTTTGGGTACCATATTCATGAAAAAATAAACCAAGTAACATGACATAGGTGACTTCTACTTAGCCCAATTACTTCTTTTCTTAGGAAATGAGCTCTTTTTTTCTCATTCAATATCAATTAAACATAGTTTTAGGTCTAAAGTCCTTGAATTGACAAAAAAAAACAAAGTAACAAAGTTTTACATACAATATTCATGAAAAACGCACCGAGTATGGCCTAAGTGACTTCTATGTTGCCCATTTTCTTTATTTCTTAGTTAATGTTCTCATTTCTCATCCAAACATGTCAAACGTACATAGTTTTAGGTGTCTAGGGATTGAAATGACAAAAAAACAACACTTTAAGTTTTGGGACGCATTTGGAGCGAAAATGAACCAACTATGGCCTATATGACCTATTCTGTGCCCATTTTCTTCATTTTCGACCAAATGAACTATTTCTTTCTCTAAACATGTAAATTATGGTTATTCTAAGGAGTAAATGCCTTGAAATGAAAAAAAAAAAAACAAACAAGTCCCTAAGGTTCGGGACGCATTTGGAGCGAAAAAGAACCAACTATGGCCTATATGACCTATTCTTTTCCCATTTTCTTCATTTTCGACCAAATGAACTATTTCTTTCTCTAAATATGTCAATTATGGTTATTCTAAGGATTAAATGCCTTGAAATGCCAAAAAAAACAACACATTAAGTTTTGGGACGCATTTGGAGCGAAAATGAACCAACTAAGGCCTATTGACCTATTCTTTGCCCATTTTCTTCATTTTTGACCAAATGAACTATTTCTTTCCCTAAACATGTCAATTATGATTATTATAAGGATTTAATGCCTTGAAATCACAAAAAAAACAACACATTAAGTTTTGGGACGCATTTGGAGCGAAAATGAACCAACTATGGCCTATATGACCTATTCTTTGCCCATTTTCTTCATTTTCAACCAAATGAACTATTTCTTTCTCTAAACATGTCAATTATTGTTATTTTAAGGAGTAAATGCCTTGAAATGCCAAAAAAAACAAGTCCCTAAGTTTTGAGACGCATTTGGAGCGAAAATGAACCAACTATGGTCTATATGACCTATTCTTTTCCCATTTTCTTCATTTTCGACCAAATGAACTATTTCTTTCTCTAAAAATGTCAATTATGGTTATTATAAGGATTACATGCCTTGAAATGTCAAAAAAAACAACACATTAAGTTTTGGGACGCATTTGGAGCGAAAATGAACCAACTATGGCCTATATGACCTATTCTTTGCCCATTTTCTTCATTTTCGACCAAATGAACTATTTATTTCTCTAAAAATTTCAATTATGGTTATTATAAGGAGTAAATTCCTTTAAATTCCAAAAAAAAAACAACGCATTAAGTTTTGGGACGCATTTGGAGCGAAAATGAACCAACTATGGCCTATATGACCTATTCTTTGCCCATTTTCTTCATTTTCGACCAAATAAACTATTTATTTCTCTAAAAATGTCAATTATGGTTATTCTAAGGAGTACATGCCTTGAAATGCCAAAAAAAACAAGTCCCTAAGGTTTGAGACGCATTTGGAGCGAAAATGAACCAACTTTGGCCTATATGACCTATTCTTTTCCCATTTTCTTCATTTTCGACCAAATGAACTATTTATTTCTCTAAACATGTCAATTATGGTTATTCTAAGGAGTACATGCCTTGAATTGCCAAAAAAAAACAACACATTAAGTTTTGGGACGCATTTGGAGCGAAAATGAACCAACTATGGCCTATATGACCTATTCTTTGCCCATTTTCTTCATTTTCGACCAAATGAACTATTTTTTTCTCTAAACATGTCAATTATGGTTATTCTAAGGAGTACATGCCTTGAAATCACAAAAAAAAAAACAAGTCCCTAAGGTTTCAGTACCATATTCATGAAAAATGAACCAATGAACTAAGTTTAGGGAATTTGTTACCGCAATTTCCTAAGCTGTGGGGTTTACTGCCACTGTGGCTTTCCCAGGCAACTCCTTGAAGTGTGTCTTCAGAAACAGCTCAGGAGCTGTTGGCAGCTGGCCCTTGTTCTTCGCCGCCTTTGATACAAAAAAATAGGAATAAACGTTAAACAAGTCACACCCTTGTTACATTGAAATACACAAAAATGCCTTCTAATATAAGATCTTTTTAAATAAACTTACCATCCTTTTTGCATGTTGGGTCGCTGACAATGAACCCTGAAAGTGGGTCCCTCAGACGGGATTTTCCATAGAACCGCCCCTTCTGTTCTTGTTTTGCGCCGACCTCTCCTTGTAAGTTGGATCCGATGCAACAATGTTCATCATCTCCTTGTGGATCTCCTCACTCAGCCAACTTGGCTTGGCGCCATTCATCTTTTGCGTGATGGTGTGGAACATGTCAGGCGTGTTGCTACCCTCCTCCGAAATGTGAGCTTCACTAGCTCGTTCATCTGGGGTGCCCATCTGAATTGTGCCTGCAAATGATAAAATACAGAAGTTATACACAAAACTAAATCAATACAATATCTAAAACATGTATTAACCAAGACCCAAAAATATCATACGCTGAACAATTTCCACCAGTGTTCCTTCGTAGCTGCAGGAACTTCTCCAAAGTTCCTCCAAGGGCCTCGGTAGTATCCAGTAATCGTACCGGATACCGCACTCCGAACCTTAGGATCATCAAACCTATAACAAACGGGAAACAACAATGTTAAACAAGTTCGAAAATAGTAATATAAGCCTTGTATCTTATCATCCATATCATGATATGTACGTACCACAACATAGTATGGTCCAAACACGGGAGCTGTGACTCATCTTGTGACTCGTCCTGTGACTCATCCCGTGGCCCATCTTCTGGAGGAGTGGATGTGGGCGTCTAATCCTCACCCAAATCGGCTGCCTTCGAACATCTCCTCATCCTGGCCGTCGTTGAAAAGGGCGCGGGCGGTCATTTTCTCTTTCCCCTTTACTTTCTTCGACGATTGCCCACTTTTTCCACCCGCCATGACTACCTGAATCAGATGTTAGTAAAATGACAAGATATTATAAATAACAAGTGCAGTGCAACGTAATATGGCTTTTATACAAACACTAAAAAGTTTTACATAAGCCTAATTAATATTTTGATTTTACAATAAGAAGCATACTTTTAAACGAGATTAACATATTCTCCTACTCAGTACTCTCATCACTACTTTCACTACTATCATCTAATACTACATCGATGTCATCATCATCGTCACTATCACTAGAGCCGATACTAGATTCATCGTCTTCATCGCTTGAGATCACAAAGCCATCGTCATCGTCTTCATCTTCATCATCCCTGCCGTAGTCCGGAATGTCATTCAGTGGGCAAAGTGTTGCATGTACTGTTGGGGATGGTGATTGTAGAAACTCTAAGTCCACCGGAGCATCAACCACTGACCGTGCTTGTGTTTTAAACACAAACCACCATTGAACATGGTCCTGTTTCAGGCTAGGGTATGATGCGTAGTACACTTGAGCCACTTGGTAAGATAAGACAAATGGATCATATTTGGGGTATTTCTTAGTATGATTTACTTCGATTAGCCTATATTGTTCGTGTATGTTCATTCCCCTACCACAATCCATCCAATTGCACTTAAACAAAATTGTCTTGTACTGTCTCTTGGGTCCCGTGTAGACAAGTTCAATTATGTTGTCTAAAATGCCGAAGTAATCTCCGCCATCCTCACTTGATACACACACCATAATTCATGGTGAATTTATGCTTGCCATGGGCATGTGTATGGAAATTAAATCCACCTATAAAAATCTCGCCCCAAGTACGAACTCGCCTGAAGGGACGCATGCACAACGCTCGCAG
This sequence comes from Chenopodium quinoa, assembly GCF_001683475.1. Taxonomy (NCBI): domain Eukaryota; kingdom Viridiplantae; phylum Streptophyta; class Magnoliopsida; order Caryophyllales; family Amaranthaceae; genus Chenopodium; species Chenopodium quinoa. The sequence continues at coordinate 3,248,669 of NW_018742484.1, forward strand.
GACATCCGAATTTGGCTTCTCTTCGACCACCTATAAAGTGGTTGAATATCAATATCACGGTTCCTGAATTCAATGAATTGAAATGCAAGATGTAAAATACAGAATTATTTCACGGTTACACCGCGTATATCACCTTGTGATATGAAACCAATTAGAAAATTCAGCTTCGAATTTCTCCATGACTTCTTCTCTACGCAAGAAAGGTCGAGTACTAAGAATGTAGTCCTCAAACTTCCTACGAGGCCAAACACACAATGTAAATCTACAAAGTCATCATTGTAAATGATCATAAATACGAATACGCTGAATACCTAGGCCTAATATACCTTTCGTATTCGCCAAGAATGCCGGTGTTTCATAACACGAACAAATGTGCACACTCGAGTTCTTTGTCATCTAAGAACCGAGTTCTACCCTCATTTGACACACGACCACTGTCCTCTTTGAACAACTCTGGTATATCAGCGACGTCCAATGTGGACTAAACGTCGGCATTCACATTTCGACCAAGATCTCGAGTTTTAGTGTCAATTGTCGACTGAAAGTAATTGGAGCAGAAGTTTGCTATCTCTTCAGTGAGATAAGCATTGCATATGGACCCTTCAACTCGAGCCTTGTTCCCAATTTTTCGTTTCAAATGATTGAGGAACCTGCAATTACAGTTGTTATGTAACTGTATGAACAAGTGATTAGGATGTAAAACAAAGGATGTGAAACAAGGGTATTTGATTTACCTTTCGAAGGGATACATCCATTTGTATTGTACAGAACCACATAACTTCCCCTCGTACGACAAATGTATTGGCAAATTCTCCATGGAGTTAAAGAATGCAGGAGGGAAGATCTTCTAAAGCTTGCAGAGGATCTCGAGTATGTTTTTCTCCAATCGCTCCATGTCACTAACTGATGTTGTATAGCAACACAAGTCGCGGAAGAATTGGCTGATCTCTGTAATTGCATTCTAAATATGGCTAGAAGCAATTCCCTCAAAACTGTGGGCAACATCCTCTCCATGTACACGTGACAGTCATGGCTTTTCATTCCATGGAGCTTACACGCTTGCAAATCTACGCATCTGCTCAAATTGGAGGCGTAACCATAAGGGAACCGCAACTACTTAACCCACTCACACAAAACTTTTCTCTGAGCCTTGTCAAGAGAGAATGGAGCCTTTGGCATGACCTCTTTTCCTCTATCATCCTCTTGAAGATGAAATAATCATGTCATTCCGAGCAGATGGCGTGTCACACGTATGCTTTTTCACATCCATTACAGTGTGAATTAACTGATCGAAGAAGTTCTTCTCAATGTGCATGACATCTAATTTGTGACGAATGAGGAGATGCTTCCAATGTGGGAGCTCCCACAAGGTGCTTTTCTTGAACCACCCCTTCTTTTCATTTTTCAGCCTCTTAATTGAATCGGGTCCATCTGTAGCCTTCGGGAGGTCCTGCACACATTTCCACAGCTCTTCTCCTGACATGATGTGTGGAGGGGCACCTTTCTGTACTTTGTTTTTACAGAATGCAGTTTTACTGTTCCGAAAAGGGTGATCTGTCGGAAGGAATTGTCGGTGGCAATCAAACCAAGTAACTTTACCACCATGTTCGAGCCAAAATGCTTTGCTCTTCTCCATGCAATGTAGACAAGCTTTCTTACCAGTTGTGGCCCAACCAGACAACATGCCATAAGCCGGGAAGTCACTAACGATCCATAGGATGCTTGCTCGAAGATTGAAATTTTGTTTCTTCGAAATATCATAAGTTGCCGCGCCAACTTCCCACAACAGTTTCAACTCCTTTATCAACGGTTGCATGTAAAGATCCAAGTTGCCCTTAGGGTTTTTAGGACCGGGAACGAGTAACGAAAGGAACATGAATTGTCTTTTCATGCACATTGAGGGAGGCAAGTTATAAGGGGTCAAAATGACAGGCCAACAAGAATATTGTCCCCCAAACTTACCATGAGGAGCAAAACCATCTGTACACAAGCCAAGTCTCACATTACGAGGCTCGAGAGTAAATTCTGGAAACCGACAATCGAGGTGTTTCCAAGCTACATTGTCACTAGGGTGTGCCATTGTGCCTTGAACTCGGGGATTTTTCGAATGCCATGTCATTTCCTCCGAAATGTTCTTCGTTGCAAACAGTCTTTGCAACCTGGGTGTGATCGGGAAATAAAACAAAACATTCAAAGGCACTAGGCTACCTTTGGAAGTCTGCTTGTATCGGTCGCTGCCATACACCCTGCATGCAGACAACTGAGCATCATCCTTCCAAAACAACATACACCCTTTCGGGCATGCATAAATCTTTTGATGGGACAATTCCAACCCCTTCACAATCTTCTTCACCTCGTAGAAAGTGTCAGCCATATGGCTGTTGTTCGGAATCGCCTCACTTAACAAAGAAGCAAACCCATCGACACATCTGTGAGGCAAATTATACTCACATTTTAGACTAGTGATTCTAGCGGCCATCTCTAACACAGAAAAAGAACTCCCTTCGTATAATGGCCTTTCAGAAGCCTTCAACAAATCCAGAAAATGCTTAGCAGTTGCATTAGGCTCTTCCTCTGATGAAACACTAGCCTCCTCGGAGTGCCCCTGATCTTGACTATGACCAAAAGCATCCAAAACCATGTCACGATATTCATTGGACCGCCGTTCGGGAACTCCCGGATACCCTTTCCCGTGACACATCCACTCATAGTAGTTAGGTGTGAAACCCTTGCGATACAGATGAATTTTAACCGTATCCGCATCCCAAAAGCGTTTGTTCTTACATTTTACACATGGACACCTAACTTCATTCGGGTTGATCTGTGACGTACTGAATGAATTCATCAACCCCTTTCACGAACTCTGGATTAATACTTTGCCCAACCATCCTTTCATACATCCACCTACGTTGTCTTCGTTTCATGATTACAGCTTCTACACAGCTCACGTATATGTACAATCACATTAGTCATAAACCGTATTTCGCAGTCATTATCCACCAAAGCATTATGGAAATGCAAATGAGATTTGAAATGCTTCCAAAGAGTCCTTATTACTCCAACCTAACCCATCCTTGTACGTTTATTCTCACTAGCGAATGTAACCTAGGTTTTCAATTCTATGGAAAATCCGCAAGCATTTCCCTACAGTTCTCCAAGTACACGATGTAGGCGATTAAACACACCTACATATGTACCCAGAGAACACGGTAGAGAAATGCATGAAAAGGCAGGATTTTCCCTATAATAAAATACAAGGCTTACATTCACCACCTAAGTGAGAATAAGCGTACAAGGACAGTCCCAACCGGGGACTATTCAAGACATACTCCTAATGTGTATGCCTTGAACGGGTATATAGGCATATGATTATGCAAATGATTCATTTATTATATATATATATATATATATAAAGTGAAGGACACATGCATTTTACTAAACAGAGATATATCATAATTAAACTAAACTAAGCAAATAAATAAGAACGCTTATTAAATATTATATTAAACGTTATATCAAACAAAAATATTAAACTAAATACACTAGCATACACTTTATTAAATAAAACTAAACCAAGTTTAACTAAACTAAACTAAATTAAAAAAAACTAAACTAAATTAAACTAAAATAGACTAAACTAACATATTAAATTACCCTAAACTAAACAAAACTAAACTAACATGTTATAATACAATAATTAAAAACTAAACTTAAATAAACTAAACTAATCTAACATATCATAACACAAACACATTCATTTCAAATATTTCAACAAATTAAAATATAAATACAACAAATTGTAAATACAATAACTAAAAACAATAATAAACTAACATATATCTACACATCATTAGGATCTAACTGCCAAGTATAAACTAAATTTATAAATTTAGCTTTAAAATACTCTCTAACCTGTAGATCTGTAGATGTTATTGCCAAAGAACCAATTCAATCTACAAATCATAAAAATATTCAAATTACAAACAAAAAATAAACAAAAAAAAAAGTTTAAACTATATTTATAATTTTAGCTTTTAAGTTTATGCTTGCATTTTGTATAAAAAAATGAATAATCATAGATGTGAACTTTAATTAAAAAATAAACAAAAAAAAAGAAAGAAAAAAAAGGAAAACTGGACATTACCTGCTGGCAGCGGCTGGTGGGCGGTGTGGTTGTGGACCGGCCGGAGAGTGAGGCTTTGGGGTTGGTGGTTGTTAGGGTTTTCCGGTAAGCCCTAGGTGACATGGAGGTTAGGGTTTTCCGGAAAAAAAATAAAAAAAAATAAAACCACAACTTACCGGCGGCGGTGCAACAGCGAAGGGGCGGTTCGGCGTCTGCGTGGCCCTCTCTCTCTTCCTCTTTCTCCTTCTCCCTTTCTCTCTCTTCCTCTTCCTCTTCCTCTGTCTCGCTCTCCGTTTCTCTGTCTGCATTTTTGTGTTTCTGTTCTGTTCTGTAAAACGCGTGTTTTTTTTAATGTTCTAAGCTTCTGACGGAAATTATTCCCTCGAAAAACTCAGTTTCCAACAGAATTTTCCGTCGGAACCTGAATTTTCCGAGGGAATAATTTCCGTCGGAAGCGTTTCCGAGGGAATATTATGTCGGAACCAGAATATTCCGAGGGAAATAAAATCTGTCGGAACGTTACCGAGGGAATTTTCCGTCGGTATGCAACTATTCCGACGGATTTTTCCTACAACTACAATTTCCGCCTGAATTTTTGAATTTTCCTGGGAATTATATTCCGTCGGAACATTTCCCTTGGAAATAAGCCTATTTCTAGTAGTGAAAGATGGCTAAGCATTGCGATCTTCACAACATTCCCTAAGATGTGGAGGTTGTCTTTCTTTGACTTGAAGATGGCTAAGCATTGAGATCTTCGAAAACATTCCCTAAGATGTGGAGGTTGTCTTTCTTTGACTTGAAGATGGCTAAGCACTGCAATCTTCGACAACATTCCCTAAGATGTGGAGGTTGTCACTTTGATTTGAAGATGGTTAAGCACAACGATCTTCGATGACATTCCCTAAAATGTGGAGGTTGTCACTTGAATTTGAAGATGGCAAAGCATTGCGATCTTCGATGGCGCTCCCTAAGATGTGGAATTTGCCACGCAAAGAAAATTTGATTCAGCAAATTGATGTCGCGCTAAGACGTGTACCCGATGGTGCAAGATACACGTTTCTTACCTCCTTTATTTGTAGAATTAATGCTTTTTGCAGGTATCGGCGTTAAAAAGAATGATTTAGGATCCCAGAACATTCTGAATCATTCTCCGTCCCTATCAATCTACTTTGACTTTTGTTTTCGAAACTTACGATTCTCAAACTCAATCAAAATGGGGGCTTCTGTAGACACCTGATTGTGTCTCCCCAAAAATCAAACCCGGTGATGAATATCTTTCACGTCTTTGATTATCGAGTTAGTTGAAAATTTGAAGAGTCTCGTGAAATTCCCTTAAGCCTTGACCATTTCTAACCTTTCCTTAAATGTTTTAAACCAAAATCATTTATTTTGTGTCCTCTTTATAAAACGTCCAAACCATTCTATTTTGGTCCATGATTCTGGTCTAATTATTATGTAGTTGGATGAGGATTGAAAAGAGCTTTCCAACGATATATTATAAGCCCAAATCCGACTTATAACGAAGAAGTTATGGCCAAAATACTAAATCGAGCCCAACCAAAGCCTTACCTACGAGCCAATGATTATGTGGAGGGTCCATTAACCTTAACCTCATTCCTAAACCAATTATGATTTATTACAAGCTTCTAGAATCATCTAGAAGGTTATTTTCGATCCTAAATCTATTAGGATTTATTGTGAGCTTCTAGAATCCTCTAGAAGGTTCTAATTTATCATGTTTACATCGAATAAAACATCTGTTTTTCAATGATCCTAATCCAGGTCAAAATAGAATACGTACGGAAATTTTGTCAATCTGTCGTGCCGCGATGAGAAGCGTTTTACTCCGAGTCGGATTCTGATTCTTTTCGGATCCTTCGACCCTCTTTTTTCTTTATAAATATCGGTCGTTTTACCCCGTTTTCAATCACCAAAAATCATCATCTAATACCCTCTCTAATACTTTCTCTCTCTCTTGATTCTTTTCTAATCCTTAGCCTAAATACGTCCTAACACACATTCTTGATACTTTTCCCAAGCAAACACCATACTTTTCTCACGAGCTTTGAATACTCCTAGCTAATCTCGAAGTTGTCTTCGACCTCGACGTGAAACACTATTAGAAAATAGCTAATCAACGACGGAAATAATCCCTCGGAATAGCCTGAAATTCCGTCGGAAATGTCAATTTCTGACGGAATTCCGTCGGAACGCACCGTCATATTACATTTTGTAGGAATTTTGCTATATTCCAAGGTCCATTTCGACGGATTTTCCGACGGAATTATTGTTGTCGGAGTCAGGATTGACTTAAATAGGAAATCCGTCGCAACATTCCACAGACTGAATTCTGTCATTGTTACACCCTTCCGACGGAATATTCCGTCGGAAACAACTATGTTTCCGACGGAATTTCCGTCGGAAAATTTAATAAAAAAAATAAAAATAAAACAGCCCCACCCCTAACCCACTACCCACAACCCAAACCCACCAGTACGTACTACTGCTCACCACCCCAACCCACCCCACCGCCACCACCTAACCAACCACCCCCACCCATCAGAACGTACCACCGTAACCCCGGCCACCCCCTAACCCACCCCACCATCGTAACCAAACACCCCACCCCACCCCACCACCGTAACCCCATTAGCCACCCCTTAACCCACCAGATTCCCCACCTAACCCAAACCCACCCAATCCAGATCTATCACCCATCATAAGCACCCACAACCCCCACCCAACCACGTCCAACCACTTTTCCCACACCACCCACCACGTCAAACCCTTACCCTTATCCCATTCACCACCAAACGAACCCACAAATGTGAAAATATCCAAAAAAAACATCGAAAAAACAACCCACAAATATCTAGAAAATCCGAAAAACAAAGAATTTAGCAAAAAAAAAATCCGAAAAAACAACCAACAATTTAAAATAATAAAAAAAAAGATGCATACCTTGATTCCACCGCACAAAACCTCAAAATTGGGTTTACAAGGCCAAATTCGACCATGAAAACCCTAGATCTAGGGTTTTTATGGTCGAATTTGACCCGAAAACCTTCGTTTTAACCATCAAAAAACGTTTCATTGTCGAAGTTGTTGTTGACGGTTACAGTTGATGTAATTCATTGTTGTTAACGGTGCGAGAGAGTGAAAGAGAAGAAGAGCAGCGAGACAGAGAAGAGAGGAAAGAAGGAGAAGAAAATAGAGGAAAGATGGAGAAGAAAGAGGCGGACAAAGAAGAGAGGAAAGAAGGAGAAGAAAACTGAGGAAGAAGGAGAAGAAAATAGGCGACCAGCAGAAGAGAGAAAGAGAAGAGAGGAGAGAGAAAGAGAAAGAGAGAAAATAAGAGGCGCAGGAGAGAGAAAGAGAAGAGAAGAGAGGAAAAAAAAGAAAAGGGCGGAAGAGAAAAGGGTTAGAGTTAGGGTTTGGTTTTTTTTTTTTTTGTTTTTTTTTTCTGACGGATTTTTTCCCTCGCAATTTACAGCTTCCAACGGAATATTCTATCAGAATCTGTAAATTTCGAGGGGAAAAAAATCCGTCGGAATATTTCCGAGGGATTTTCCGTCGTAACTTACCTTTTTCGACGGAATTTTCTGACAGATCCAAATTCTGTCGAAAATTTTGAAATTTCCAACGAATTTAAGTATGTCGGAATCCGACCTATTTCTTGTAGTGAAAGGTTGATAATTCTGAGGGTTTGGTCCCAAATCTATATTTTAATTCTTATTTGATTTAATCTTTCTTGAAGTTTACTAACGTGTGTATTTTTTTGATAGAAAGAGATTCGAGGCACCAAAGTAAGTAATTCGATTACTTAATTATTCTTTTGATATAGAAATCATGCTTAAGATCTTGTGTTAATTCCTAGTATCATGTTAGGATATTTTTATGATTCTTAGTATCATGTTAGGATGCTTTTATGATTTCTAGTATCATGTTTAGGCCAAAACTTTGATCTTTGTTAGTGACATGCTAGATAGGATTCGTTATCAATCTGTTTAGTATCATGCCTAGAATCTTACTAATATAATATTTTGTTGATGATTTTGATTAGGATGATGATTGTTATGTCAATTATTACATTGCTTGATTATTCATGATTGATTGTTATTACTTGATCACACCCATTCTTGCAAGTTTTAAAGGAATTGTACTTGAAATCACGCCTAATAAGATAATTTGAATTTAGGCTAATATGATTTTAATTCAAGTGATCACCAATACTAGATTTGATTGTGCATTAATAATCAACCAACGTAGATTAAATATGCTTATGATTAATTTATATTGTATGTATGTTGATCAAAAAGCGCACATGACACTACAAGAAAACAACTTGATTCCGACGGAAAAAATCCGTCGATAACATCGGAAATTTCGTCAGAAAATGGTCTTCCGACGGAATTTCCGACGGATCTACGTCTGTCGGTGCCTTTTTTGACTTTAATTGAAATTCTGTCGCAATTTTCCGTAGGAAATTTCCGTAGGAAGAGGTGTATTCCGAAGGAAATTTACATCGGAAAAGTCAATAAAAAAAAAAACTTGCCCCACCCCTAACCCTTACCCCACCCAGATCCACCACTTCCCACACCCCTGCTCACCACCCCAACCCACCCCACTGCCACCCCCTAACCCACCACCCCCACCCACCAGAACGTACCATCGTAACCCCATTAGCCACCCCCTAACCCACCACGACCAGCACTGAACCCTAACCCACCACCAGCTTCTCCACCCAACCCAAACCCACCCAATCCAGATCTACCACCCAACCCAAACCCACTCAATCCAGATCTACCACCCAAACCACCCCACCACCCACCTAAAACCACCGCCGCAGCCGCCGAAACAAATCCACCCACCCACCACCACCCCACCCCACTTAACACCGTACCCACCCTCCACCACCCCACCTCACCTAACACCGTACCCACCCTCCACCACGTAAAAAAAAAAATTAAAACACAAAAATAAATCCGAAAAATGAGAAATAAAAAAAAAAGAAAAAAAAACTAAACAACCACTGACACACTACCATCATCCACAATTAAAAAAAAATCCGAAAGAGTAAGAAACAAAAACAGAAAAAAAATCTAAATAATTTTTTTTTGCAAACTAGATCTAAAAAAAATCAAACCAAATTAATAGACTGAAAATGAAGACATACCTTCAATTCCACCGAAAAAACGTCGAATTTGGGCTTTAAAGGTCAAATTCGACCATGAAAACTCTAGATCTAGAGTTTTCATGGTTGAATTTGATCATAAACACCATAATTATTCGCTTTTTGACGAAAATCAAAAAACCCATAGTAATTTGTTGTCGAAAATCGAGGGAAAAAAACCAAGAAGAAACAGAGAACGAAAATGAAGAGGAAAGAGAATAAGGAGAAAGGAAAGAGAAAAGAAAGAAAAGAAGGAGAAAGGTGATGGATAAAGGAAAGAGAAACGGAAAAGAAGAAGGAGGAGAGAGGAGAGAGAAGGAAAAGAGAGGCGAAGAGAAGAGGAGAGGAGAGAGAAATGAGAAATAAAAGGGGGGGGGGGGAATCCGGGTTTTTTAGGAGATTTAAGGGTTTGTTTTTTTTTTATTTAATTATATTCCGACGGAATATTCCGTTGGAAATTTTCGACGGATTTTATTTCAGTCGGAAGTTAATATTCCGACGGATTTTATTTCAGTCGGAAATTTAATGTTCCGACGGAATATTCCGTCGGAAAGCCCATAAATTCTGACATATTTTTATTCCGTAAGAAATCCGTCGGAAATTTCCGACAGAATATAAATCCATCGGAATACATAGGATTTCCGACGGAAATTCATGTCCGTCGGAAGATGTCCGTCAGAAATAGGCCTATTTCTTGTAGTGTGAATATCATAAGAATTAAGTAGAGGCCGATTTAGAACTGGTTCAATCTCTTTTAGGTTGGATTCGCGCCATCATCCTCGAATATCCTGTCATGGTTCCGGACCACTATGAAGTTAGTGATCTCCGTGATCGTGAATGGGGTGTAACCTTCACACCCGTGAACAGTTTACAAGTTCCTAAAACTTGTTGGCGACTGTTTTATCTCTAGCTTCCTTCCCTTTGGACGCCACCATGCTTAAAAGCGTGATGACAGTGGGGCTCAAAAGGTTGAGTTTGAAAAATTCCCTACAATAATGTTGTGTGTTTAGGGGTTGGTTGTATTGTTGGCTGACTAGTGTGAGTAAAAGAAGAGTTGGCATCATCTTTTTTAGGGTTTGCTTTTGACCTTGGACTGAATCTGGTTGGCAAAAGATGGTGTTGTGGTATCTTTTCTGGTGTTAATTTTTTAATAGATTGGCTGGATTGTGGTATGGATAATAACTTTTGTTGTGGTTGTTCTTTTGGATCAAGGTCTAGGTCATTATTAACATGTAGGCATGTAGCACATACACATCTACACACCTATACTTCACTGCTACTTCTACAATATCCAACGCATCTTTATCATTAACTACTCTCAATAAACTCAACCCTTGTATCAAATAAAAAAAATCCCACAAATATGCTTATAACTCCCACACTCACACTCCTTAGCTAATTCAACTAAATACCAGTAACATATTTCATCTGGATCAACATCAAAAGTCTTACCCTCTCCTCTCATATACAACATATCTCCATCAACAACACGTTGAAAACCACCCCGTGGCAAATATGCACAATACATCTATTAAAAGTTGTCATTTCTCTTTCTTGAAATTTACAAATAATCCAACTTAACAATTGCAACAAACCCATTACATACAAATTCAATCACACAAATAAACATATGATATGATCAACTAAACATAAAAATTGCATCAATTACTCTAAAACCTATCTATTTCCCAGTTCATTATTTATTTATTTATTTATTTATTATATTCCTTATTATTATTATTGGTATACATTAAATTTATATTAAGAAAGGGTTGTAGTTAAGATTAGTGGGAGATTGAATATTATTATCTTAGCAGAGTAGTACTACGTCTTTGGATTTTGCGTGAATTTCAATGCGGAGTAATCAACAATACTCCCACTTATTTTCTTCTGCTCTTTAGTTCTTTATGACTATTATCATATTATATACCCAAATTACTCTACACACCCTACAATTTATAATTCTTGTAAAAACAACACCCAAAAAATAAAAATAATTTGCATAAAATCCATAATATCATACCCAAATGTACTCTACACGCCCTATAATTGAGAATTCTTGTAAAACCCCTAAAATTCGTATAATAAAAAACCCCCAATTGAATTCGTGTATTGAAACTAGGGTTTCAAATTCGTACCTGAAATTAGCTATAAGATTATGCTCATAGAATTTCGAATTCTTACATCATTAATAGGTAGCTCCTTTATCTTGATGATTAAGAATTGTAGGCTAGTTGCTGCAATTTGTTTAGGAGTTAGGAGTTGAATTATGGGGTTTAAACTTTGTAGAGTTGTTCGTGAATGGCAGAGAAGAAAAGGGTAATTTATTTTATTTTATTATTTTTTTTTTACTCTAGATAATAATGACTCAGCAATTAGTTAACTTTTGGGAGGGAAGCAGGTCAATTGTTACCTGTTGACTTTAACGGTACACATTACCGATAAACTTACCTATTTTAAGTGAAATGAGGGTAAATGTTGTATTATAAATAATAACACAAAGGTTGTATTATTTTGAGCGGGTAGAACAAAAATTGAATTATTTTTAATAAATTAAACAGAAATAATTCTTAAAAACAAAGTTGTAGCATGCAGCAAGTCTTCTTAAGTCCATTAAATCCTCCATTTCATACAATAGCACTAGAAATTCTCCATTTCGTCATCAACTTCAACATCAAGATTATATAATATAAGAACCAGACCCGACCCATTGAACTTAAACCCAAATCTATTGGGTCTAAAATTTATGGACCCAAACCCTAAAATGTGGGTCGAGTCTAATCGGGTCTAGGTCGAGTCGTAGACCATTACCATCCCTAATCAACCCTATTGTTACGATTATTATGAAACTGCGGGAGTAATATTAACTCTACTTTCTATTAATTGTAAATTTACAGGGATATTATTTGTGAGACCGAGACCCTCCTTCTCCAAATACAAGCCCACAACAAACACACCCAACCTTCTTTTTCCAAGCCCAAGCCCACAAATACCAACTACACCTAACCCCACTCCATCAATCAATCTTCTTTATTTGAAGAGCCCAATACAAACACATTTAACCCAAATTCATCTCCCTCCCACACTACCTCAATTACAAGTTAGGTAAGTGCTCGTTCCCCCACATAATTAATGTGGTCATGTGGGTTTAAGATCTACTCGGTAAAATGCAAGAGTTCAAATGTCAAGCACCTCAATCATTATTGTGATAACTAAAGATCTACCTTCATGTTCATCCAATTGAAATAATTGATCAATCTTCAAAACATACTAACTAAATCCTAGACTGTAGCTTGGTTACTAAGCCAAGGGAGAACTAAGAAAATGCAAAGGAAAGCATGTAAAGAAAAATGAAATGCTTTGTTGGTTGATTTTCTACTACTTTTCTCTGTAATCCTTCGCCTATTTATAGGCGAAGTCCTTGCAAACCTGCCCTGATCTTCCCTTAATACCCTTATAATCATTCAACGGTTTCCCTTCTCTTAGCGCCAAACTATTGCTAAAATTCCAAAAACCATCGTAATAGACTAATTTTACGATGTTTGGTGTTACGACAACCAAATTACGACGGAATATCGCCATTGGTATTTTTTACAACGGTTTTTGTATTTTCAACGACGGTTTTTTGACCGTCGAAAAATGCCTGTTTTGTTTTGTAGTGTTGTCTATCTCTTACATCATCTTATTTGAACTTATAGCAAGTTTAATTAATAGGTTCAAGAGTTACTTCTTGTTTAGGTATATGATTTGGCATAACATTAACACTAAATAGGGTAGTCTTCACCGATATGTATATTGGTCCTGTGTAAAAGAGTTTGAAAAGGTTTTTGATTAAATATTCACAGAGGAAGGCAACCAAATATATAGTACAAGAGTTAACCTAACTTAGCTTAATTAAGCCAAGATACTAGCCTAAGATTATGGTTAAATAATAGGAACTAACTTAGGTAAGTTGACTATGTAAAACAACCAATATAAGACTGTACATAACAGAAGGGAAGAAGATAACTATGCATTATTTCCTAACAGTGTGCAACTTCTTTCTCCTTGATACCTAGATCTATAATTAACATTGTTTACATTGATAATTTCTTGTCTTATTTCGTTACTATCCATCACCATTTTTCATAGCTTATTATCTTATTTTTGTTGGATAATTTCAATAGGTATGAACTCTAGATTAATCAGTTTTCCATTTGTTGATATAAATCTTTTTCTAAAGAAACATAGAGTTATATTCTTTTATTTCATTATCAAATACAACTTGTTTCTCTGAAATTATTTTCATAATTTCGTTTAAAATCGGGATCTTTTTCTATATATCATATAAGGATTGTAACTCCTCAATTGTCTTCTCCTGAAAATTAATTCCTGCTCATCTTTTGTTCCTTTGTTCTTGCTTTGTTCACTAGAAGACTTCTTGAAAAGTTCTACATAAAGCTTTTTAATCTTATCTAAATTTTGGAAAGGAACTATATCCTAAGAAGTTTTCTACAAACATTGTTTTGCCCTTTATTGGATGTACAAACTATAAGCCAAAACTAACGAGAAACACGATGGTCCGGAAATTTTGCTTTCAATACAGTAAGAAATTTCTTTTGTTTTTGTTCCTAAGGACAAAAATAATAGAAAAACAAATGTATGTTAGTATAATTAGTTTATTCCTCGTAGATCTTTCTAATTTAATTGTACTCCGCACGTAATATTTAGAGTTTTATGCTTTTCAGTGTACGACATATGTTAGGGTGTAAATGAAATAAATTTTCCACTATTTTTAATAAAAAAACTTAGCAACACTAGAGAAAATAAAGACCATGGAAACTTTGACAATCTTCCATTTAATTAGAAAATTCAATTTCACTTTTTGTATAGTTTTTAATGCATGTATGGTACCGTCGATCTTATTTGTGGTTGCCTCATCTTCAGCGACCGTAGATGTCGTAGATGTGGTATTGTGGTGGTTTAGATTCCCCATTTTGGTTATTAGCTTCTTTAAGAACCCTTGTGAATAGTTTTTTGAGACGTCTTTTATTTTTATTTTTATTTTTATTTTTGTAAAAGTAGTGGTGTATTTATGATCTATCAATCTTGTAATAGGGAGATATTCAGATTCTAATGGTTCTTCCCTGTGATAGGAGGGTTATTAGGTTGTGAATCTTACGTTATTAGTTTTTTTTGAAAAAAAAAAGAAATTAACATAACGTACAAATATTACAATAGATAATTCTAGCTGCCGGCCTTGATTAAATTATTGACATTATAACTACACATACGCACTTAGTTATATAGCAAATTACACTATCACTAATTACGTGCTTATTTAATACAATATTTAATTTAAAACAAGGCTATTGAGTCATACATATATCACATAAACATAGAGATGCCATATTGTTATATATATATGACCTTAAGCAGCTAGCTAGCTAGCATTATTAAGCTTGAGCATAACGTGCAGCAAATCCAGGGTCGTAAGATTGCCGGTTACCTTTCTTGTTATCGACGGAGACATCAGTAGGAAACGGCAGTCGTCCATTCAACAAGTCGTCATATTGTCCACCATCGTCAATGCGATAAGCATTGTCAAGAAATGCCACCATGATTCCACCAACTGTTTTTATCATCTTATCATCAGATTCTGAACAATGTGCACAAGCTTGTTTAATGATCCAGGGTGTATCATCATCCAACATTTGCAAATGACCATACTTTGTTATAACAAAATGCGAACTTTTCTTGCACTCGTTGTAGAATTCCTGGTGGTTTAGACCGTCTGGGGCGCATGGAAAGAGGCCGTGATTACCCAAACCGGAGACAATTACCGTGATTGGAATCAATAAACTGAAAGAGTTGGGTTTTGTTGTGCGACAGCGGAAGCAAAGATTGAAAAAAACAATAAAGAAAACAATAAAGAAATTCAATGCAAACAATAAGAACAACACACCAAGAATTAACGTGGTTCACTATCAATGTGATAGCTACGTCCACGGGCACCGAGATCAAAGATTTCACTATAAACTGCAAAGATTACAAAGATGAATCAAGTATCTCTCTTGAATGGCTCTCACTCTGTCTCTCTTAACCCTAATACTAATATTAGGGAGTTTTTATATTAATCCCTAATTAAAAGATACTTGGGCAAAAAGATAATAAATAAAAGATAACTTAAAACCGCAAAAAACGCGTCTCCGTACTTTTCCTTCTCCGCCCGGTCAGACCGGGCAAGGTTGCCCGATTGGGCGCGAGAAGCAGAACACCAACCAAAATTTTGACGAAGTCTACCCCCCACCGCCCGGTCAGACCGGGCACGGCCTGCCCGATCGGGCGCGTGGGGTTTGCTTGTTTGTTTGCAACGCCTATCTCTCTACCCTTATCGCTCGGTCAGACCGGGCATTGGCTGCCCGATTGGGCAGTGAGGATTTGCACGATTCAAGTCATCTACATTCATCAACAATCTCCACCTTGACGAGAACTCGTAGTCAGCAACACAATCTCATCAACCACATAGTGAAAAACATCTCAAGCCTAACCCGATGCAAAGCTCATGCATAAGCCATACATCCCGATAAGTCTCCAACCAAGACCCATCCCGATAAGTCTCCAACCAAAACCCATCACATACTCGTCTCCAAGTATAACAACTCATAATGCTCTACCTGCATCACAAGGCCCGAGCAAGCTCCAACTTAAGGTCAACATACCTACACCAGGAGCTCCCCAACACCTCCCCTAAGGGCGTACTACATCACATATTAATCGATATTTAGCAAGTCCAAGCAATGTTTGAACTTACTAAATGGAATAGGCTTAGTGAAGAAATCAGTCGGGTTGTCAGCAATCCCAATCTTCTTCACCTTAATCCTCTAGTCAATACGTAAGAAATGATACCTGACATCAATGTGCTTGGTCCGATCATGGTGCACTTGATCTCTTGCTAAGCAAATGGCACTTAGACTATCACAATACACCGTAGCAAAATCCTGTGCAATACCCTGTTCACCTACAAGGCCTTTGAGCCAAATAGACTCCTGAGCTGCAGAAGTTAAAGCCATGTACTCAGCTTCAGTAGTAGACAACGTAACTGAAGACTGTAATGTTGACTTCCAACTAACCACAGAACCACCCAAAGTGAACACATACCCTGTCACGGACCTCCTGGTATCCACATCAGCTGCATAATCAGAATCACTGTACCCAGTCACCAAACACTCCTTACCATTCCCATACACAAGACTAATATCA
This sequence comes from Chenopodium quinoa, assembly GCF_001683475.1. Classification (NCBI taxonomy): domain Eukaryota; kingdom Viridiplantae; phylum Streptophyta; class Magnoliopsida; order Caryophyllales; family Amaranthaceae; genus Chenopodium; species Chenopodium quinoa. The sequence continues at coordinate 3,265,207 of NW_018742484.1, forward strand.
GCTGTCCCTCTCAAATAGCGAAAAATCCTTTTCACCCCCTGCCAGTGTTCTCTTCCAGGCCGAGCCATAAACCTACTTACAACACTAACAGCATGCGCAATATCCGGCCTAGTACAGACCATAGCATACATCAAACGGCCAATCGCGTTTGCATATGGAACTCTAGACATATAAGTCAACTCCTCCTCTGTCTGAGGTGACATAGACAAAGACAACTTACAGCTTACAGTAGTTGGTGTACTTATAGGCTTTGATTTTTCCATCCCAAAACGAGACAAAATCTTTTCAATGTAGCTTTTCTGAGTCAAGAAAAGCTTACCTCTAGCTCGATCCCGATAGATCTCCATACCCAAAATCTTCCTAGCTGCACCTAAGTCTTTCATGTCAAATTCTGAGTTAAGCAACTCCCACTACTAAAAATAGGCCAATTTACGACGGACCAGTTTCAACGGACATGAAATCCGTCGGAACGTTTCGACGGAATTAAAATTTGTCGGAAATTTCCGACGGAATTCCTATGGAATACAAATCCGTTGGAATTTATGGGTTTTTCGAAGGAAATTAAATCCGTCGGAAATTTCCGAGGGAATTTTTCCGTCAGAAATAAAATCCGTCGGAAATTTCCGACGGGAAATTCTGTCGAAAAAGTAATTAAATAATAAAAAAATAACACAAACTTAAAAAACCCTAACCTCCCTCATTTAGGTTGTGCGCCTCTTTTGCAGCCTTCTCCCTCATTTTTCTTTCTCTCTCCTCCCTCATTTCTCTTTCTCTCTCCTCTCCTCCCTCATTTCTCAGAAACATCAACAAGCCTCTTCTATTTCTTTCCCCCTTCTTCTATTGCAACATCAACAACATCAACAAGCCTTCAAATAAAAAAAAAATCCCCAACATCAACAACCGCCGCTGCTCAACAACACCTTCAACCACCAATCGTCCACCGTCAAGCACCGTAGAAGGCCGAAAGTGTAGGTTTGTAGATCTAGGTTTTTATTGGTTAGTTTGTAGATCTAGGTTTTTTTTTCACAAATTTATGATTATAATTATTTTTTTGATGAAATTGTAATATAATTATTTAAATTTTGTAATGTTAGTTTGTAATTTTTCGGATTTTTAGAGAATGTAATATATAAATTGTTTTTTTGATTTTGTGGTTTTTGTTTGGATTTCGTTTTTTTGGTTGTGGTTTCGATTTTGTTTAGATTTTGTGGTTTTTGTTTGGATTTTATTTTTTTGGTTGTGTGGTTTTTGTTTCTGGGTGTGGGTGGGGCTGCGTGTGGGTGGGGGTTTTTCTGGGCACACGGGGGTGGGTGGGGCTGGGTGAGGGTGGGGTTTTTTTCTGGGAAGGCTGGGATGGGTGGGGCTGCGTGTGGGTGGGGGTTTTTCTAGGAAGGCTGGGATGGGTGGGGCTGCGTGTGGGTGGGGGTTTTCTGGGCAGGCAGGGGTGGGTAGGGCTGCGTGTTGGTTGGGTTGGTTTGGGATAAAGGGGGTGGTTATGCGTGGGTTAGGTGGGTGTGGGTGGTGGTGCCGGAGGTGGCAGGGATTTTTTTTAATTTTGTTTTTGCAGATTCCGACGGAAAGTTTCCGGCGGATTTGAATTCCGTCGGAATTTTCCGACGGACTTCCCGGTGACCGGAATTCCTCTTCCGACGAAGAAATTCCGTCGGAACAGTGTTTTCCGACGGAATTCCGACGGAAAAGGCCGTTTTTCCGACAAAAGAGTTTCCGACAACCTGTTCCGACGGAATTCAGGGGGTTTCAGACGGAATTTTTCCGTCGTAAATCACCTGTTTTCTAGTAGTGTCCTTCAATCTAGTAATATTAGATTTATTCTTTGTGGCAACCATCATGTCATCAACATATAACAACAGATAAATCATGGAACCATTTTCCAGCTTACTATGATACACACAGCAATCATATGAATTCCTATCAAAATCATGTGAAACCATAAAAGAATAAAACCTCTTGTACCACTGTCGGGGGAATTGCTTAAGTCCATACAATGACTTTAGCAATCTGCAGGCATAGTGTTTCTTTCCAGGAACCTCGAATCCCTCGGGATGCTTCATCAGAATCTCCTCCTCCAAATCACCATGAAGGAAAGCCGTTTTAACATCCAACTGCTCCAACTCAAGATCAAAGTGTGCTACAATTGACAATAACACACGAATAGAAGTGTGTCGAACCACAGGTGAGAATATCTCCACAAAGTCAACCCCTTCTACCTGACTGAACCCCTTAGCAACTAGTCTAGCCTTAAAACGCACTTGCTCAGTTTCTGATAACCCTTCTTTTTTCTTATAAATCCACTTACACCCCACAAGCTTCCTCCCTTCCAGTACCTTGACCAGTTCCCACACTCTGTTCTTGTAAAGAGACTGCATCTCTTCACCAATTGCAGCAAGCCATTGCGCCGACTCACTACAACTAATTGCTTGTTTGTATGTGGCAGGTTCAAATGACTCTACATCATCAGCTACACTCAATGCATAACATGTCAACTCATCAACACAGCAAGTCCTTCCTTCCATCTCTTCAATCAATCTAACAGGCTTCTTGATAGCTCATTTAGGCATCTCAAGAATGGTGTCAGGTTGACTAGATGACCCCTGATTTGATTGCTCCACCTCCTCCCCAGAGTTAGAATGAGTTGGAGTACTCTCAGGTTCAGGAGTACCTGGCACTAGAACATCAGCATCATCATCAATATATTGTACCCGAGGTAAATCAACAATGGTAGACTGATGTACCTCAAGCACCCCATCTGTCTGTAATAAGTTCTCCCCTTCCTTTCTCAAATCAGAACTCTCCGTGTTCTTAGTTGAATACATGGTGTTCTCATCAAAAGTAACATCCCTACTAAGAATGACCCGACCCTCCGAAGGTGAATAGATCCTAAACCCCTTCACACCATCGCCGTACCCAACAAAACACCCCCTCTTGTCCCGTAGATCCATCTTACTCTCACTAACATGATAATAAGCAACACAACCAAAAATCTTCAAATTTGAAAAATTAGGCAACTTACCACTCCAGATCTCAAAAGGAATCTTGAAATCAATTCCCGAATGAGGACCCCTATTAATGACATAATAAGATGTCAACACAGCTTCACTCCAGTACCTCCTCCCAAGACCAGCATTAGAGAGCATGCATCGAACTCTCTCTAGCAGTGTCTGATTAACCTATTCTGCAATACCGTTCTGCTGTGGTGTCTTCCTGACGGTATGATGCCAACCTATACCCTCATTTGCACAGAACTGATTAAACTCGTCTTTGCAAAACTCTAGCCCATTGTCCGTTCGTAGCTTCTTTATCTTCTTTCCTTGTCGATTTTCCACCAAAGCTTTCCATTGCTTGAAAGCTTTGAAGGCCTCATCCTTTGACTTAAGCAACCTAAGCCATGTGTATCGGGACTTGTCATCAACAAATGACACAAAGTAGTGGTAACCTCCCATACCTTCAACTCTAGATGGACCCCAACAATCTGAATGGATGTAATCGAGCAAAGCATCAGTAATGTGAGCACCCTTGCTGAACTTTGACCTGTGTTTCTTACCAAACACACAATTCTCACAAAATTCAAGGTTGGCAACCTTGACTCCGGATAGAAGACCCCTCTTGGACAATAGCTGCATCCCCTTCTCCCCCATATGGCCAAGCCTCATGTGCCAAATCTTAGTCATCTCCTGGTGAGATACGGATGCACAAACCGCAGAACTAGACAGTGTAACACCCTCAAACACATAGAGGGTGTTCTTTTTGATACCCTTAAGTACCAACTCAGAAGCTCTGTAAATACACAACTCCCCATCCGGAAACACACCATTGTACCCCAAATCATCCAGGGTACCCAATGAAATCAGACTCTTTCCTAAAGCAGGAACATGCCGCACCCTAGTCAAAGTTAACCTCCGCCCATCAACAGCCCTCAAACTCATGGACCCAATACCTGTGACCTTACAAGGAGCATTGTTACCAACTATAACCATACCCCCATTGCGAGGCTCATATGTATCAAACCAATCTCGATGTGGACTCATATGGAACGAACACCCTAAATCTTGAACCCATTTTTTAGATAAATCACCAGACCTAGCAGAACTGACTAATACTAAGTCTTCCTCTGAATTATAGCTCTCTTTCGGTTTTTTCTTCGACTACAGCAGCTTGGGGCTTGTTTTTCCTCACTGGACAATTAGCCCTATAGTGACACGATTCTTTACAGTAATAACAGGTCTTAGTAGCAGTTTTACCAGATCCCTCCATGCCGTTTCCAGCACCCGACCCAGCATTGTTACTCTTGTTAAACCCCTTTTTCTTTTTTAGATTTCCCGGACTTAACAAACAACCCACTACCAATATCCCCAATATCACCTATAGCTTTCTGACGAAGTTCCCTAGTATGAAGTGCTGCCTTCACTTCTTCTAAGGTCAGTGAGACTTTACCAACAACAAAAGACTCTACAAAATTCTCAAAGCTAAACGGTAGAGAAACAAGTAAAATCAACGCAACATCCTCATCATCAATTTTAACATCTAAATTGCGTAAATCAAGCAAAATAGAGTTAAGTTTTTCTAGATGTTCCCGTAGGGGAGTACCTGACTGCATTCGGAGGCTAAACAACCGGTGCTTCAACAATAATTTGTTGGTCAACGACTTTATCATGTACAATGACTCCAGCTTCATCCACAATTCAGCCGTCGTTCCCTGATCAGCAACCTCCGTGATGATGTGATCATCAAGGCTAAGTAATATGGTAGAGTGAGCCTTCTCTTCCATAACTTCTAATTGCAAGTCAGTCAATCCATCTCCTGACCCCGAAGTAGTACTCTTTGGAGCCAACGGACGCCATATCTGCTGTTGTTTTAACAAAGCCCTCATCTTAATTTGCCATAGCCCGAAACTATTTTTCCCTGTAAACTTCTCAATTCTTATTGTTGAATCTCCTGCTATTGTTTCCCTCAAAGAACTCTCCAAGGATTAAACCTGGCTCTGATACCAATTGTTGTGCGACAGCGAAAGCAAAGATCGAAAAAACAATAAAGAAAACAATAAAGAAATTCAATGCAAACAATAAGAACAACACACCAAGAATTAACGTGGTTCACTATCAATATGATAGCTACGTCCACGGGCACCGAGATCAAAGATTTCACTATAAACTGCAAAGATTACAAAGATGAATCAAGTATCTCTCTTGAATGGCTCTCACTTTGTCTCTCTTAACCCTAATACTAATATTAGGGAGTTTTTATATTAATCCCTAATTAAAAGATACTTGGGCAAAAAGATAATAAATAAAAGATAACTTAAAACCGTAAAAAACGCGTCTCCGTAATTTTCCTTCTCCGCCCGGTCAGACTGGGCAAGGCTTGCCCGATCGGGTACGAGAAGCAGAACACCAACCAAAACCTTGACGAAGTCTACCCCCCACCACCGGTCAGACCGGGCACAGCCTGCCCGATCAGGTTCGTGGGGTTTTCTTGTTTGTTAGCAACGCATATCTCTCTACCCTCATCGCCTGGTCAGACCGGGCACTGGCTGCCCGATCGGGCAGTGAGGATTTGCACGATTCGAGTCATCTACATTCATCAACAGGTTTATTAGTTAGAACATAAGGATATGTTTGCCAATTTTGATAGAATAATGATATTCCAGCAACCGGGTCTACGCCAATTAGTGCTGAAAATGTAACATCTAGTTTGATATTGGAGAAACCTAGTGTAAGAGCAAATGCCGATTTTCCTCCTCTACTATGACCGGATATTGCGAGCTTGTCGAGGTCACCTCAACTCCGGTAACGTAATTTTGCAACACCATTGGTAGATGTATAGGCATCCAGTTTGCCACTTTCGCTGCCATATCTATCTAAGGTTGTTGACTGACTGAAATTGATGACAATAATGGTATCTGAAAATCATTATTTCCTCGTATTTAGTTCTTATATCTTCATAAAACATATTGAGTAATTAATAAAAATAATAATTTGACAAAAATTAAAACGTTGATGTACTTGTGTATATACAATCTTCTGTTGTTTTATTAGTTGCAAAGAAATAAGCTAATTACTTAAGCCCATATATAATCAGGTCGCATCAAATTTAATATACAAATTGGATGTTTTTATAGTGGTTGTTTAAAATAGGACTATTATAGTATTTTAATGATTAAATAATATGATCCGTTCATTTTTTTTTCACACTATAATCCACCATAATAAAAATATTTTTGAGAAATTATAAAATCAAAATTAAAATTACGTAAATAAAACAAAAAATTGGATAAATAAAAAAAACAATGATGATACTATTTTCGGTTTTTTCACCATATACTCCTGAGTTTTTTGTTTATTCACCATATATCCCTACACTTTTTTAAATCTATCATATACCCCCGAGTTTTCACAAAAATACACCATATACCCTTGATGACTAATGATTGTTAATTTCGTCAGTCATTAGGGTTAATTATGACCCAAAACCACCCTAAATACATTCCCCTACACCCGAAACATCTTACGTTCCTTTTTCCCACCCCCAAAATACCTCAAATTTCCTTTTCTCATCCTCAAAATCAATCATATAGATATGATTATGGAGAATTGGAGTGGTTTCGGAGGTTGGAGAAAGGAGAGGAGTGGTTTCGGGGAATGGGGGGGGAGATCTAAGGTGGTTTCAATGCATAATTAACCAAATTCCACTCATCTTACTGTCATTAGGGGTATATGGTGAATTTTTGTAACAACTCAGGAGTATACGGTGAATTTGAAAATTTTTAGGAGTATATGATAAATAAACAAAAAAACTCAGGCGTATATGGTGAAAAATCCGAAAAAAAATGTAACAAGGATCTCACACAATGACATTAGTTTTAATCCTTGTATAAATCATAAAAAAAAATTAAATAAAAAAAAAATGTGAATGATACAAGCATAAAATTTCAAATGTTGCAATTATGACGGAGTAAGGTTCTTGTCATTATATCAATGCTAAATAATTTCAATGTGAACTCTATCTCTTACTCTCCGGTCCTGCAACCGTGATGCACTCACTGATGCTTGTCTCACTGTCCGTTAGAACAACAAAACCGTGATTCTCGCGGCCGGTGGCCTACCAATTCTACGAAAGATAGTAAACGTACAAATTATCTAAACAATAAAAATTTATGGTTTTTTCATCGGCAAAGAAAAAAATCTGAAAAAGGGACCAGTTTTAAATGTGTATGCATGCTTATTCAGAAGCGTCTTTTTCAAATTTTGTTTCTTGTGTCTGATGGGCCCAAATCAGCCAACTTGTTGGACAACACACACCACATTAATATGATATTGCTTGTTTTGGGTCTGACTCTTATGGATTGTTTTTAACAAATTCTTGGGAACACTCTATTTTTACACATATATAAAGATTCACCTCCTATATTTTAATTTATGCCTTCTCTAATGTGGATCATCACCCAAGTTGAGTATAGGGCAGTTGCCCATACCACCACAAAATTAATGTGGGTTCAAGATCTACGCACTGAAATGCCAGTTCAAATATCAAGCACCCCCAGTCATCTATTGTGACAACTAAAGTGCTACTTAAGTGCAAATCTGGTGTTCCATTCTAAAATGAAACATGTTGCACTAACATTTTACTTCATGTGTGAACAAGGGTGCTCTTCGTGTTACTCATGTCTCAACGGATGACTAGCGGACTTCCTAACTAACAAAACCAGTTCAAAAGTTGGATGCAATAATCACCAATATCAGACTTTCCGATCCGTCTTTGGTCTTGCGGGGCATGTAGAGAATGATATCACATCATGATATTATTCTTGATATGCAAATCATAGGTTAATATCATACTCCAGGCCATCTCCTTGATTAAAGTGATTAAACTAACAATTTACTGAGCTATAGTCTATTTCAAAAAAAAAAAAAAAAAAAAAAAAAAAAAAAAAAAAAAACCAAACTAAGCTATAGGTCTATAGTCTATATTTGTGAAGTATATTACCTTGACTTTGTATTGAGGATATATTTTGTGAAGTATATTTTGGCTAGAATATATTTTGGTTATCTTTTGTTAGTTTCCTAATTCTATCTCAATTGGGTAAACTTGTATTATATATTTGTCATGGTAACCATCAATGAGATTTAAGCAATTATGTTCATTCAATTTAGCATATTTTGGGAAATTATAGGATATATTTTGTGACCATATTTTATGGCTAAAATATCTTTTGGTTATCTTTTGTTAGTTTCCTAATTCTATCTCATTAGGGTAAACTTGTATTATATATTTGTCATGGTAGCCATCAATGAGATTTAAACTATTATGTTCATTCAATTTAGCACGGTATCAAGAGCAGGTTAAATCATGGTATCAAGTTCAATTTTTTAATTTTTTTTTTACAAAATAAATAAATAAATAAATAAATAAATAAAAACACAAAACATTTTTTTTCGGTGAACCTGGTGGAGGGCAGCAATCCACCGCTACCAGATTATGAGTGCAATAGTAGTGCTACATTTGCCAACAATCAGATTATGAGTTCGAATGGCCAATTATTTCCAAGTGAACAATGGCATACAATTACAAGTTTGGTGGGTAATACCAAAATTTTCGAAAATTGTTCGAATAATGAGTTTGATGATACCTCTTGGATTATCGATATAGGAGCCACGCATCATGTTACAGGAGAAAAATCTTGGCTTTTTGATACAAAGAGCTTTGAATGTCCTATAGGGTTACTGAGCGGTGAAACAGTATTGACTTCTCTTATTGGTTCTATTCGTTTGTCGGACAAAATCACTCTAACTGGGGTGCTCTATGTCCCTAATTTGAGTTGTAATTTACTTTCTATTTCACAGCTTAATGATGAGCTTAATTGTATGTATTGTCCAATTTAACTCATATATGTGTGCTACATAGGATCAAACGAATGAGTTGATTGGAACGGGAGCTCGGAGGGACAGATTGTACTATTTTAGCAAATCGGATTCCGTGCATCATGTGGGTGCTATTGTCGCAAGGTCTAATTTGGAGTTATGGCATCGTCGTATGGGTCATCCTTCCGAGAAAGTAGTTAAGTTGCTTCCTACTGTTAATTGCAAAGATAGTCTTGATAAGGGGTGTGAAGTTTGTATGCGTGCAAAACATCCTAGAGATAGATTTCCTTTAAATGATAATAAAGCGTCTAGAATATCTTAGAAACTTCATTATGATTTATGGGGTCCATATCGTCATGTTTTGTCGTGCGGAACTCGTTATTTTTTTGAAAATTGTTGATGACTATTCTAGAGCAGTGTGGATATATTTGTTGATTGATAAAACTGAGGTGTTTCGTATGTTTTTATCGTTTGTTGCTATGGTAGACATACAATTTTCCCAGACAATTAAAGTTGTGCAAAGTGACAATGGTATTGAGTTTAATTGTTTAATTTACTTGATTTTTTTACTGTCATATTGTTCGTGATGCTATTACATAGGGCTTAATTGCTCATCCTATGTTTCCACTAAGGCGCAATTGGCGGATGTTTTTACTAAGGCACTTGGGAAGACTCGGTATGATTACCTTCTTTCCAAGTTGAGCATTTTTTATCCCCATACTCCAACTTGAGGGGGGTATTGAGGATATATTTTGGGAAATTATAGGATATATTTTGTGACCATATTTTATGGCTAGAATATCTTTTGGTTATCTTTTGTTAGTTTCCTAATTCTATCTCATTAGGGTAAACTTGTATTATATATTTGTCATGGCAGCCATCAATGAGATTTAAGCTATTATGTTCATTCAATTTAACACTTTGTGATTAGTTTGCTTAGTTAGTTGTATCTTACCTGCTATTAGTGCCTTAGGCTTGTAATGTATATAGCATGTAAATATCTTTTATTGAAATACCCAATCCATTTACTCTCACAGAATATGCTTGTGAGTTGTGACCCAAAAATTGAAAAGCACTATAATATCTATCAATTAATGTATGGATGTGACACCTTATTTAGTTCACCTTATTTTTGCTTATCTGGTCTGCTCTGACATGATCTGATCTGATCTAATCTGATTGTCATATTTGACCAAACTTTGACCTTAAGTGTACAATAATCTATAAAGGAAAAATACATTAAGTAGGATCTTGTTAGATTCGTAATAATGTGTATTTTATTAATATGTAATTTTCATAATTTTTTTCATTATGAAATTAAAGATATTTAGCTATAAAAAACTCCACATAAAACGATGATCTGATCTGATCTGAACTTATTTTTTCTTATTTGATCTGATCTGAACTTATTTTTTCTGATCTGATCTGAATTTTTTTTTTCTGAAATAAGTAAAAATAAGTTGAACTAAACAAGGCCTAAGCCATCAATCCATGCCAATATATATAATAGCCTTTGTAAAGTAGCTAAATGTACTTTGTATCTCCTTGTAAACTACCCTCAAGCAATATCTAATTTTCTACAACTCGTAGCTTTTTGGTCTATTTACTTATGAAAAATTTGTCAATTACTACCTTAAAAAGGGGCCTTTGTAAATTACTACCCCTAACAAAAAAGTTGTTAATTATTACTCCATCTAGTAACTACTACCTTTTCCCCTAATCAGCCTACTTAAACTTTTAATGACATCATTATCCGTTCAAATTATAATTAGTGGCGCTAGAACCGCCTCCGGCAGCCCCCCTCCCTACCACCTCCGGCAGCTCCCCCACCACGAAATCCACCCCCCTCTTGGTCATTCACCATGAAACCTACCCCCCTCCTATATTCCCCCATCGTGAAACCCACCTCCCTCCTGTCCCCCCACCTCGAGAACCACTCCCTCCCATTTCACTACAAGAAAATTACCTTTTCATGGCGATTATTCTAACCTTTAGTACCGGTTGTATTTACTACAAAAAGCTTTCCCAACGAATAGTTATTCGATACAATATCCGCCGTTACCATAGCCTTTAGTAGTGTTTTTCGATATAGTTGGGGTTGTCCTCAATAATCGATACGAAAAACTACATCCAATCGTGGTGATTATCGTAGCAATTATAATCGCTATAAATGTTGAAGTCATTTTCTTCAAAAAAAAAAAAAATAATACATATGATCTTTACAAGATTCGAACACAAAAAATCAAGCTCTAATATTAAATGTTTTACCAATAAGATATGACATATATTATGTATTCTTTGTCAAACAAATTTTGTATATCTAGCGTAGAAAGGGCTTTTTGTATCGATTTTTGGGTTTTAGTGGCGATTATAAACGATACGATTTTCCATAATTTTATAAATGTGCAAATAAATAAAGGGTGGATATGTGTTATTATGTTTTTCATATCGATTTTATATGGGATTACCATGGCGATTGTACAATGATACAATTTCCTCTACTATTCCACAAACATACATGCATATTGTAGCGAATGTACAATCATTACAAAATAATCGCTACGAAAAGACAGTTTTCTTGTAGTGTTTTCCCACCACGAAATCCACCCCCATCTTGCTCCCCCATTGCAATTACCGCCCCTCCCCTTGCCCCAACCCACAAAACCCATCCCATTCCCTTCCCCAGCTCTTGAAAACATGCTAGCCACGTGATGGGGGTGAGTTTCGCTGTGGCGGAACGGGGGGGGGGGAGGGGATGAGTTTCGTGGTGGGGGAGCGGATGGAGAACGGTGGGAATCGTGGTAGTGGTGGAACAAGAGGGGGTGGGTTTCGTGGTAGGGGAACAAGAGGGGGTGGGTTTCGTGGCGGGGGATTGAGAGGGGAGTGGGTTTCATGGTGGGGGAGCTGCCAGAGGTGGTAAGGGGGGTTGTTGGACGTTGTGCAATGATGGTGTGGAGGTGGTGCAAGGGTTTATTTAATTAATCAATGTTTAAAAGCCACTAATTACAATTTGGACGGATAATGATGTCATTAAGAGCTTAGGTAGGCTGCTTAGGATCATAGTAGTTGCTAAAATTAATCAATTTTAGGGTTGTTATTAACTACTTTTCTTTTAGGGTAGTAATTTACTAAGGTTCCTTTTTTGAGGTAGTAATTGACAAATTTTACTTTAGATAAAATGTTTTTTTTTTCCCCCTCTTTTTTTTGGGTGCCAGAAAGCCTTCAATATTTTCAACATTTATAAAGACAATGAGAATGCATGCGTACAATACTCTTTATTATCATGCATGCACGTAGACACGTAGTCCGTGTAAGGGTGGCTTTTAATAGAGGGGGACCATTAGCTTATTTTATGGTCATGTATGGTAAATTAAAGCTAAAGATATAGGATCATATTTGGTTATCATTCTCAATGTGATTGTATATATGCACATTAAAGGTACAAATATTTATAGGATCTTATTTGGCTAGCTACCATTCTCAACGTGATTGCATCTAGCTATAATATCTCTTTAATTTGATCTCCAATAGCTGAGATATTATTCTTACATGCACCTGATTGTACATAGAAGTAGGTACAGTTAAAGGTATGTGAGACAGAAAGAGTGTATAGTACTAGAAATTCAGAATTAATTGAACTAGCTATTGGAGTACAATAAATAAAAGGAAGATTTTCTAACATCACACCATAGATCTTATTATTTTTAATGCTGAAAGTCACGATTGGTTACATAAGATGACCCTGAAGGCCTTTAGTCATCAACCTGGCCTAATACATGCAAGATGTTCTTAATAAGCAAATCACAATGTTACTAATTACTTATTCACTAGCTAAAACAAGGCTAGCGAGGAGTAGTGTAAGGTGTAACGTAGTACATACACGTACATCACATGAAACTGTAAGAGTAAATTAAGCATTAAACTTGAGCATAAGTTAGTGCAAACCCAAAGTTGCCTTTTTTCTCAACAAAGAGGTTAGTAGGAGCCAAGGATGTATTAGCCATAATGGCGTAATATTGCCCTCCATCGTCTCGAAAATAGGTGTTAAGAAAAGCCACCATGATTCCACCTAGTGTTCTTCTCATGGTAGCTTTCGGACCGTAACTTTGTGCACACATAATTGACATAGAAACGGCTATAGGACTTAAGTTAAACTCATTTAACATTTCCATATGACCATACTTTGTAATCACAAAATGCGACGAATTTTCCTTACACTCGTCATAAAATTGTTGATGGTTCACGTAATTTGGAGCGCATGAGATGGTGTGGTTACCAAATCCGGAGCCAATTACCGTGACTGGAATCGATAAATTAAACGAGTTGGGTTTGTAGGTTAGAACATATGGCAATGTTCGATCATCTACACGTCTACCAGCAACAGGGTCTACACCAATTAGTGCTGAAAATGTAACATCTAGCTTGATATTGGAGAAACCAAGTGCAAGAGCAAATGCCGATTTTCCTCCTCTACTATGACCGGATATTGCGAGTTTTTCGAGATCACCTTCAACTCCGGCAACGTATTTTTGTAACACCACTTGTAGATATAGAGGCATCCAGTTTGCCACTGATGCTGCCATATCTATCTCATCTTGTTGACTAGGTAGTTTAGGCGGGAATATCCGGAACAACTGAGGAATGAATTTGAAATCATTAATTACTCACTTAAATATAATAATGATAAAGATTAAGGTTACAATTACAATTCTTACAAGCATGACATGATAACAAGTACTCACACACGTATGTAGTAGTGTAGGAGTGGCCTTAATGTTTAATTATACCGTAGTTAGATTTTGTGCATCACATATTGACATGTATGTACATTTATAAAAGTATTTCGGTCAAAGCAATGTGATCAATGATACAATTTTAATTAATCGGAGTTTTTAGTGATGATGATTTAATGAATTGAAGTTGTGAAGTACAAAAAGTGGATTAGGGTATACAAATGAAGCACATAAAATATGCATGCCCTTTTTTTCCAGCAATATTTAAATACTACCTTTGTTTCATATTTTTTGCAACTTTGGGGTATTATTTGTGAGATATAAAATACTACAAAGTTGTAAAAAGTATGAAACAAAGGTAGTAATTATAGAAAAGGGTACGTTGGTCATTATACTGTCTTAAAGCTCTTAAGCCACGCCCTGATCAGTGGTCACCGGAACTATGTTGTGACTTGTGAGTCTTGTGACCAATGGAGCATATTATAATGACCATCATGCCCCTCTTCAATGTGAGATTGGTATATACTACCTTCGTATATTATTAGTTGCAATTTTGGGGTATTATTTATGAGATATAAAATATTCCAAAGTTGCAACTAATAATATTCGGAGGTTGTATAACAGATTAAAGTAACAATAGTGCAACAATCACTTAAATCAATAATCATTAATACAAGTATAGTTTAGTATTATCTATTTAAAGTAATTATCAATAATAAAATATCTATATTTAAATAGAAATCAGGTGAAAAGAGCAAGACGCGTAAGAAAATCAAACGCACAGTTAATAAGTTTGTGATATACGTACCTTAGGAGCAACCACGATGAAGCCGTGAGAAGCAATATGTTTAAAGAATTCAGAGTAGTCTTCATTAGAAAGCATGGTGCCATGGATAAACAATAGAACAGGATAAACTCCTACTTCTTTAGGTGAAAAAATGATCAAAGGTTCTGGAGCAGAAAATTCATATTTTTCCACCTTAATTGGTTTATTTGTCACTTGAAAATTACCCTTTTGGAAAACAGTAATTTTTTCTGAATTAAGTTTTTCTAATATTGTTGGGAAAGTTTGAGCTTGTGAGTGAATAAAGATGAACACCCCAAAAATTAACAAAAATAACTTTGCCATTATATTATCTAGCTAGCTATATCTTATGAGTTTCTTTGCATATGGTTGAGGATTATACTTTGCATGAACCATCATATATATAGCACCTAAAAGTCTCCTATTTTTTTTATTTTAATTTGCTTTTTTTTTTCAAAGGGCTTTCTATATTTTAATAATTTTATATATTATTAATAATGATATAAAGATATGTAATTTCAAAAGTACTTTATGTAAAAATTAAAAAAAAAAAAAAGTTTGATAAATAGAACCTCTTTTCTTTTAGGGGCTAAGGTCACCATACTTTTGTTCCACAACAGTTGCTATGCATGTTATCGCAATCTTTATACAGCCCGAAAAAATTAATGCAGTCTAAAGAGAGAAAGAAAGAGACCCAATTTCTTAATTTATGTTATTTTTAAATAAGGTGAAATGATGAACAAATTAAATGAAAATGAAGGATATAGATGACGCTCGAATTCATTGTGAAATCCAAATTGTATGGAGAAAATTAAAAGAGGTGGCCTGGTATGAGAGTATGAGACTGATTAGTGATTGTAATGCAACATCATGTTTATCCATTATTAATGCATGATAATGATTTACTTAACGTTTTGTGGAGGTGTAAAACCTTCTGTTACGTAAAATACTAAAATGATCTGAATGTGTCCATGACAAGGCCCATAAAAGATCCATCTAAGAGCCAAAAAATAAAAGAAAATAAAAAAAAAATAAAATGAAAACACACTTTATAGAAGAAATTGTTTGGCTTTGCCATCATATAAATTTGTTTAAAGTTGAAGGCTATTATTTAGAATTTTCCAATTAAAATTGTTAAAATTAGATATTTGATGAAAAAAAAATTAATATTAAATGATAACACATTTCGTGCAGATATGATTATGCGTCTTTTTCGGTTTTAACTCATCAATCAAACAATGATAAATTTTTTCCCTTTGTTTTTGTCTCAGTGTATGTTTTCCTATGTAATTTTTTTATCATTAATCTAAACTTATATGAATTTATTATTAGAACTTATTTTAATTGTAAATTCAACTTTCATAACCGATAATCATGATATACTCGTAAATGATAATTGATGCATATATATAAGATATAATTGCATAACAAACGCACCACAAATCTTGATCAGTTGACATTAATCTCGAGTGATTATAGAGAGTAACACTTCTATTAGTATAATAGTATTACGAGTGATACGTTGTAGTAATTGACTAGATTTATGTTGGATCAAGCGAAGAAGTATAAAATCATCACGATTGTTTTTTATTTTTATATTTCGTAGAGTACGGAAGTTTGTACAATAATACAACAAAATGAAATCACAAAATTCAATTCATGAATTATTTGAGTTGGTAGGCTAGCTTGTAATCTATAGAAAGACAATTTTTAACGTTACTATGAGACATAATTGACAAAATAATTACATCAATACTGCTAATTATTTTGTTACAAGTAGGGCAAAAGACATCAACACACATCACATACCATATGATACGATCGACCACATCCATTAAACTGGATCATAATTTCCTGGTAACCTAAAGTTGCCCTTATTTTGGACGTAAAGATTAGTAGGAGCCAAAGAAGGATTAGCCAAAATGGCTAAATACTGTCCTTTTTCATCTCCAAAATACGCGTCAAGAAAAGCCACCATAATCCCACCTAGTGTTCTTCTCATCGTACTTTTAAGACCACTCCCGGATTTACACACAAGTGACACAGCACTCGCAACCGGATCATACACGAAATCATTCAACATTTTCATATGACCATAGTCCGTGATCACAAAATGTGAACCTTCCTTGCACTCGTCGAAAAATTGTTGATAGTTCACTAAATTTGGGGCGCAAGGTTGAAGGAAGAAGTTGGATTGGTTACCAAATCCAGTGCCAATTATCGTGACAGGTATCGATAAATTAAACGAGCTGGGCACGTATGTTAGAACGTATGGTTGTGTACGGTCATTTTTGCTAGACCCGGCAACCGGGTCTATGCCAATAAGTGATGAAATTTTGACTGATAATTTTGTTTTGGAGAATCCAAGTGCAAGAGTAAATGCTGATTTTCCTCCTCTACTATGACCGGATATTGCTAGTTTGTATATAGTGCCATCCGCTCCTTCGTTGACACGTGTTTGTAACACGTCTTGTAGATTTGTAGGTAGCCAGTTTGCTATTGAAGCTGCCATTTCTATCTCATCTTCTTGACTAGGGAAGTAGATTATTGAGAAGAGCTGTGTTAAGAAAAAAAAAAGAAAGATTATGTCCACGCAATAAGTATATGATCATATACGAATCGTATAAATATGACCTAAAAATAAATTTAAAAAAATACTTCTAGGAAACAATATTACTAAGAAAACTAAACACTCTGCTGAATATCCATTTTACTCATGATTATACCCAGAATTAGGTGGGTTTTTTTTTTATATTTTTATTGTTTAATAAATAAATAAGGTCTGAAATTGTAAAAGTAGATTCTAATATAATGAAATTTCATAATTTTTCATGAAATCCCAAAACATATACCAAGTACTACTAATAAGTACCAATAACGTATCTCCATTGAAATTTAGGTGAAACAACGAGCAAAGGCTCCGGAGCATAAAACTCGATCTTTTCCACCTTAATAGGTTTAGTCACCTCAAATTTTCCATACTCAAAAATAGTAAGATCTTCAGAAATGGAGTTATAATGAGAACTACTCCTCTCTAAGATTTTTGGCAAATTTTGTGCTTCTGAGTGGTAAATTATGGCCCACACCCCAAGAATCAAAACTGTTAAGGCTGCCATATGCATGTTTGAACTTTGAAAGAGTAAGAGTTGTACAACTTTGAATTGGGTTGTAACATTAGAGCACTTATAATGGTGGGCAAAAATAATGCTTAGGGCATTTTGGTGGGCAAGTATGTCATTAGTTGCCTTACAATGGTGGGCTAAAGATAACTTGCCCATGGGCATGTATTAATTTGCCCAAGATTTGGGCAAAAATTGGGATGAATAGTAAGCTGTTGGCCCCACTTATTTGCTGATGCAATTACAAAAATTTCGGTTATAATTTTTGTAATGCAAATTCTGAAAAAAATATTTATTAAAAAAAAAATTACCAATGGTCATAAAATTTAATTCTCTATAAATAAACATGCATTTTGGTATATTTTGCTATAATTTCAGAAATACCATAAATCCTCCATATTCTTTATTTTTATAAATAGACATGCATTTTGGTATATTTTTATTTTTTTAGAGTAATATTGTTAAAATATAAATCAAATTAATTAATAAAGAAGTGTTGTGTAGGAGAGAAAAAGTAATGGTGGGGTATTGAAAAAGTAAGAGAGAGAGTGGTGGGCAAGCATTATTTTTGCTCATCATTGGGAGAGAAATTGTGAAAAAAAATTGCCCATAGACAAAACTGATTTGTTGAGAGAGAAAGTGGGTAGAGAGATATTGAACAAGCATTTTTTTTGCCCACCATTAAAAGTGGTCTTACGTGCATGAACTAAATTTTTTATAAGTTTATAAAGTAGGGCTCTAGGACGGCTAAGAGTCTAGGACTCCTTCTATTTTTATTTTTTTTCTAATTAATTGCATGGTAGAAAAGGACTCATTTTTTTTATTACAAGAAAAAGCCCATTAAAGATGGAAAGTCCCGTTATATACCCGTTGTAAGAGACTATATATTTATGACGAGATTTTCCGTCGAATACTTTCCCGTTGTGAAAGCCAATTACGACAGCCAAAAACCCCATTGCGAAAGCTAACTATTGATAGAATGTTTGTTTGGGATTTTAGTTGATCGAGACATAGTTGGCTTAGGTCTTTTATGTGAAGTTAGGTATGGTTAGGAGTGTAAATGAGCTGATACGTTCTCGTTTGTTAAGCTAACAAACAAGCTTGAACAAAAATGTTAAGCTCGTCAAATATATGAACAAACCTCGAAAGTGTTATATTAGGGACATTATATGAGCCTATCAATAGTGAGATGTCATAAAGATTTTTATTTTGCTTATTAGTTAGAATATTTTTCCATTATATGAGCATATGAGCAAATGGAAGTATGTAATATAAGGGTCGGGTCAGTTCCTTATCATTCAGATTAATTATTGGTATAATAAAATTTTCTGACTCGCTTTTTTTGTCCTAGTTTAATCGCGTTATTTGTCATTCATTTGGATTTTACTTAATGTACTACCTCCGTTTCGAATTAGTTGTAACTTTGAGCTCGACACGGATTTTAAGACAAAATTTCATAATGGTTGATTAATGAATTAAAGATAGGAAATTAAGCAAGTTAGGAGAGAGAAAGTAAAGGTAATTAATAAATTAACCACCACCACCAACAACACCCACCGCACCACCATCGGCCAACTACAGCCACCTCAAAACCACCCACCTCACACCCTGAAACCACCGCATCTCAACCCGAACCAGCCCAAAACCACCCCCACACACACGAACAACCGTAAAACCACTCCCTCTCTACCTGAACAACCCCAAAATCACCCCCTATTAGCTCTAACCACATTAAAACCACCCTTTTAAACTCAAACAACCTCAAAACCGTACCTTCTCAGCGCAAACCATCCCATAACAACCACCCTTATTCACCCCCAAATCCACCCACATTCACCCTAAATCGCCCCTACTAGCCCTACTCACCCTAAACCACACGAAACCACTCTAATTCACCCATAAACCGCCTCGAGCCACCCCAAACTAGCCCATCCACCCCTCAAACCATTAGAGCTGAACGAATTTGTTTTCAAAATTAAAAAAGAAAAAAGAAGAGAGAGAGAAAAAGGAACACGGGAGGAGGAGGAGGCGACTTTGACGGTGGTGATGAGCATCGACGACGTTGAAGGTAGTGGTTAGATATAGTGACAGCAACGGTAAAGGTGGGTGATGTCGTGGTCTGATTTGTTGGTGGAAGATGAAGATGGGAGATAATGATCTTTGATGGTTGTTGATATTTTTGGATGACAATATTTTGTTAAATAAGTTAGATTAGGAATTTAATGAAATTTGATTTAGGTAACTAATTGTGTTTATGAACTCTTCAGTAAGGTTATTTTTATACTTTCATTGAAAAAAACTTACTAAAAAAGGGAAAAAATGGAAAGTTACAACTAATGTGTAACACCCCTAAATGATAAAAGTTGCAACTAATATGTAAAGGAGGCGGTAATAATATACTTAAATTAGGGGTGTTTAATATGAGTTGGGGTAGTTTAGGGCAGTAGGACTTTTAATCACATGTAAAAGGAACTCCCATGACCCAAGTTTGTTTCTGGGACTGGAAATTTGGGATACAGGCATACAGCAGGTTGGGGGGAATTGCCTTGAGAATATATCTATTACTCTAAATTAAAGTGAAATCTTTTTTGGAGGGAATTATCCTCCTAAACTCTTCTCTTTTCTCTCTTTTTTTTTAAATTTTTTTTTTGGGTGAACCATTAAATTTGTTTAGAATATTGATTACATTTATTTATTACTAGTTGTGGTCCCGCGCGCTTCGCGCGCGGCACCCCAATGGCGGCGGTTATTGTTAGTAAGGATTGTATCCGGCGGTTTTGTTACACGATAATTATGTTTACATAGTGTGTATGTTGTAAGAATTTAAAGTATTAAAAGGCAATGTAAGAGGGAAATTGTGCATTCTAAGTTATTATATGAGGAAGATGTGATTTAAATTACGTTATTAGAAAGAAGTTGGTAAATCTATTTTTTGTAGCAAGTGAATAAAGTTAACATTATAGCTTAACTTCAGATTGAAGGCAACGCCCAATTCATAGGAGCAGTTTAGTTCATAAGGTGGTCATTTATGTTTTGAAATAATTGCTATTATTTGCATAATTGTTCTTTTATGCTTTTTGTTCAATAGCTACATAAACACATACTACATTTTGTCCTTGTTGGTTGCGAATCGTATTTGTGGCTACTGCTGTTTTACAGGTCTGTCTGTCTCCGATAACTAATTCTTGCTTTCTACGTCCTACAGGGATCATTGACCACTAATGAAGCTGAAGTAAAAAAATAGCAGCCGGAGGCTGTAAAGTTGTATCCTGTCTATTGATTGAAAAGTATATACTAAAAAACACTCATTTTCTTATATTTTGCATTTTGGGATAAATATAATCATAAAAACTTTTAATTTAGCATAATATTTATATTTTATATATGTTGATTTATGAATGAACATTACATCAGTGTATTTTTCTAATAATCAACATACTACCCTTTGTAGTGTTTTCCAGGAACATTAACTATTGTACATGTTCTTAGAAAATTCTTCAAAAGATTTAACTCAACAGCACTGCTTACATTGGATATTCTACCTTCATCTAAACTTATTTTAATGCAATGCTGGAGCAATACAAAAGATACAGAGGATTTTTTCTCCTCATGTTTAATAGATGTCACTGATGTAATTATCATGCAAGCAATTTTTTTTTCATAAAAAGGGGGTGACGGTACCACACCTTTGAAGTTTTTCATAGTAGCTAGTTCATTTACCTATATACATTGCTGTTTTTTTTTATTTCCTGCCAATATCTTTCAAAGATCTGTGACATGATCATTCTTGGGTGTAGACGTTTTTGCATCACTGTCTGGTACAGCATTAGTTGGGTCCTTGGTGGCAGAGTCATGATCTTCATTTTCAACAGATTGTGGTGTTGTGAGACGGAGTTTTTTTCGAACAACACTTTGTTCACAAACCGAGTTAGGTTTCGTGTCTTCATTTTGTACTGGAGTCATTGGAGACAGTTTGTCTCCACTCTTGCGTGTGCGACAGAGTGTTGTCCACTCAGCAGGTGAAACCTTAGGAGAATTCACAGTAGCAGGTGTATCGGCAGTTGAATGTTTCAGGGGCTTGTTTTTCATGTTTCTGTCAGCAATTCGATGGCCTTCATCAGCTATAACAATACCTGGAAATAGGGGTATAGGTGTATTAATTTGCAAGAATTACCATGCATAATTTAGAGAGCTTATTTTATAATAAATATGTGTTAGAATTGATACCTTTTGATGGCAATGAGAATTTACAGAAAGTTGTTTCTGAAATTTTATCTTTCCCTTTGTCTCTTATTTTTGAATCTGTTGAATCTTCGTATGTAGCTGTAACATTATCTTCTTTATTAACTGAAGTACTCACATAGGGCTTGGTTGGTGTTAATTCCACATTCATATTTAAATCTGAATATTCAATTTCTTCACTTCTTGCAACAGTTGATTTTGTTAAATCCTTTTTGGATGCATCTTCAACGGTCTCAATTGTTTTGAGTGACCATTCTAAAACACTGCTTGAACCTAGGGAATTAGATGGACTGAGTTTGAAGAATGTTGTATTTTTCCTGAGTTTTTGTTCAATTGCTTGAAAGGCAACCACATCACCCTACAGTACATTTGTAATTAGTATATATATTATCAATGTATTTTATTAACAATATTCTTTATAAGTAAAATATTTGCAATTGCTTTTAAGTTATATGTAAATTTAATAGAAGTTTTATGTAAAAGAGCCATACAAGATCTTTCATTGTTTTGATTTATGCTGAACAATTTCATAACCTTAAAAAAAACCCAAAAGATTTAGCTGCCTAGTAATCACTCCAAGGTTATTTTTCCTAAAGTAGCTAGCCATTTCTTTACTACAGCATATTTTGCTATTTTAAAACCAATCTTTGTCTGTCACCCATTTTGGGGAATAATAAATGTTAGAGGAAAAAAAATGAATGAGGTTAATTGTACCCTGTACACTTTCATAACCTTAAGATGGATCTATACATTTTCAGATCTAGCAAAGAAGAAACATGTCCCTATGGCTGGACACGACAGTTGGACAAAAAACAAAAAGATTTAGCTGCCTAGTTAACACTCCAAAGTTTTTTTTTTTAAAGTAGATGGTCATTTTTTTACTACAACATCTTTTGCTATTTTAAAACCAATATTTGTCTGTCATCCATTTTGGGGAGTGCAGTAAAGGTAGAGCAAGGTCAGGGGAGGTGTAGTGACATCAAGGAAGAGTTGGCGAAGACGGAGCGAAGTTCAGGGAGGTGACAAAGATGCTGGACAATCAGAAAAGAGGAGTAGAAGAAAATGGAGAAAAAGAAAAGAAAAAACTATAAAAGGAAAAGAAAGTGGAAAACAAAAGAAGAGGAAGAAAAAGGAGTGAAGGAACACGGAGAAGAAGAAGTTAAAAAAAAACGAAGGAAGAGTTTGCCAGCCAACTCAGTATCATATATTTCTTGCACTTTTTCAAACACTTTTCTTCCAACACCTTTCCCTTCAACAGGACGACCATCCTCATACATGAGATTGACATTTTTAATAAATAAGTCGTCACATATCCTAGTGCATACAAAATTAGCATTTATCTCTTTTTAACTACTTCTAATGCTGTTAATCAGGCAGATGGGCTTATAATAATGCGAATGAACAAGTTTTTGCATAACAAAGACAACCTTAGAGTAAAGCTAAAAAAAAAACAGGCTACTGAAACTCCAGCCTAAGTAACCAGTATCCTATATCGTAAAAGGTATTTAAAAGAATACAAAACAAGGCAGTAACTTACAGACAACATAAAGATAGTTCAATGCCGAACAATCAAAGGGCGAAGTGAAGGTCAAGGATAGTTGGCGCTCATCGGGCAAGGTTTCTGAGATGTGAGTCTTGGGACACACCTTTGAAAAGACCAATTGGAACCAGAAGCTGTTAATGAAAGTGTTTAAAACTCAATAATGAAATGGCTTAACGGAGATGCAGCGACATCAAGGGAGAGTTGGCAAAGGTGGAGCGAAGTTCAGAAAGATGAGGAAGATGCTGAACAATCAAAAAAGTGGAGAAAAAGGAAATGCAGAAAAAGAAAAGGGAAAAATTTAAAAGGAAAAAGAAGAGGGAAACAGAAGAAGGAAAACAGAAAGGAGTGGAGGAACAAAGAGAAGAAGAAGTAAAGGAAAAAACTAAGGAACAGTTTGCCAACCAACTCAGTATCATATATTTCTTGCACTTTGTCAAACACTTTTCTTCCGACACCTTTTCCTACAACAGGACAACCATCCTAAGTAACCAATAATTGGATAGTTGGATAAAACCAATAATTGATAGCCCAATATTTTATGAGCTTTACTCCAAGGTTGTCTTTGTTACGATATAGGATAGTTGGATAAAACCAATAATTGTTTAAAACCAATCTTTGTTTGATTTTTCTTAGTTATGCTAATTCCATCTGGTATTATTCTTTCGTCACTTCATAATCCTCTACAAGTATATTACATTATTCTTCTTTTTTTTTCTGAATTCATAATTGATTAAAAAGAGATAGTTGGACAAAACCAATAATTGATAGCCCAATATTTTATGAGCTTTACTCCAAGGTTGTCTTTGTTACGATATAGGATAGTTGGATAAAACCAATCTTTGTTTGATTTTTCTTAGTTTAGGCTAATTCCATCTGGTATTATTCTTTCGTCACTTCATAATCCTCTACAAGTATGTTACATTATTCTTCTTTTTTTCTGAATTCATAATTGATTAACTCTATTCAAATTCAAATTCAAACCAAATCTATTCAAATGTGAGTCTTCTGACACACATTTGAAAAGTCCAACTCAGTATCATATATTTCTTGCACTCTGCCAAACACTTTTCTTTCAACACATTTCCCTACAACAGGACGACCATCCTCATATATAAGATTGACGTTTTAAATAAATAAGTCGTCCCATATCCTACCACATACAAAATTAGCATCTATCCCTTTTTAACTCCTTTTAATGAGATTAATCAGCCAACTCAGTATCATATATTTCTTGCACTTTGTCAAACACTTTTCTTCCGACACCTTTCCCTACAACATCACAACCATCCTCATACATGAAATTGACGTTTTAAATAAATAAGTCGTTCCATATCCTAATGCATACAAAATTAGCATCTATCCCTTTTATACTACTTCTAATGAGGTTAAATAGGCAGATGGGCTTATATAATGCAAATGAACTATAGCTTAACGGGAATTCCCAACAGATATTGTACTAATTAACACTTAATCAGATCTAGCAAAAAAGAAACATGTCCCCTATATGGCGCGCGCGAATCTAGCAAAGAAGAAACATGTCCCGATGGCTAGACACGAGAATTGGATTAAAAATAAAAAGATTCAGCTGCCTATTAATCACTTCAAAGTTAATTTTTCTAAAGTAAATGGTCATTGTTTTCACTACAGAATATTTTTCTATTCTTAAACCAATTTTTGTCTATCACCCATTTTGAGGAGTGCTGACGAAGGTGGAGCAAGGTCAGGGGAGGTGCAGCAAGGTCAAGGGAATGTTGGCGAAGGTGGAGCGAAGTTCAGAAAGGTGAGGAAGATACTGAGCAATCAGAAAGTGACAAAGAAGAAAATGCAGAAAAAAGATAAAACAGAAAAAGAAAAAGCAAGAAAAGAAAGATTAAGAGAGACACAGAAGGAGAGAAAGAGTAAGGAGTGGAGGAACAAGAAGAAGAAGTAAAAGAAAAAACCGAGGAAGAGTTTGCCAGCCAACTCAGTATCATATGTTTCTTACACTTTGTGAAGCACTTTTCTTCCAATGACATTGATGTATTAAATAAATAAGTCATTCCATATCCTTGTGCGTAAGGCCGGATGATTGTTAATCTTCATAATTACAAGAGGAAGAACAAAGAGAAGAAGAAGTAAAAGATAAAACTGAGGAAGAGATTACCAGCCAACTCAATATCATATGTTTCTTACACACTGTCGAGTACTTTTCTTTCGACACCTTTACCGAACTTCATATGCAAAAATAACTTTATTAGCATCAAACATCTATAACCGAATTATATTCATTTATGTCTTGTTGTGATTAATACTTTAAATTATACACCTAATAGAAATTCAATTCGGCCTATTAAACACTTATATCTTTTTTTTATTATATTATTATCTTTGTTTTATGTAATGTCAAGTACTCTAAATAGTATATTATAATAAGCTATTAATTAAATCAAAAAATATTATAAACAATATCAAGCAAACAATTAATTATCCATATTATAATAATAACAACTTAATTATCCATATTCTGTACACCTCCACCACCACTGTTTTTGTTTGAAACTCTTTGTTATGGATATAGCTAAGAATATTATGGGAAAAATCAAAATTAAAGATAATAGTGGCCTTATTAAATAAAAATGTGGCCAATTATTTAGGCATGGAGGGAGTAGTGTATTTTTCATTAATTGCTCAGTATCCTTCCCCAAAGAGTCAACATGAAAACCAAAAACTTCTTATATAGCTTTACGTCTATTAGGAGGACACTCAAAATTGAGAGGCAACGAGAATTCATAACCCTTCACCCAAAAAAAATCTCTCAAGGGTTATGAAGGATAGCTAAAAACATGATGCAGCAGATGATGTTTTCCTAAGAATCCTACAGCTCTGATTTGAGGTAATATATATAGACGTGGTGGGTGTTATGAAATCAAAGTGAGTGTAAGACCCAGAGACAAAAGATAAACCATGAACTTCTACAATATTCAAGCATCAACGTGAGGAAATACCTCTGATATAGCAGATGAAACAGCCAACCAGTAAACAGTATGTTCTGTATATTGAGACTGACCAAGCCAATCCATCGTACTGATCCTAACAACAGCTACAGTTCCTACAGGTTTTATGATATCTTACCATGCTTGTTCATCTGTCTGGAATCTTCCAAAAGAGAGCTACAGCACAGAAAAATCAATCACCTAGAGATGAGATTCATGAGAAGCATTCAAATACAGCAGAAGAAAGTACAATAAATGACAATGGAGAAAGATAACAAAGGTAAAGATAATGATAGAAATTGGCTTCGTTCTTTTCACCTTAAAATATCTTATTTGAAGTTGTCTAAAATTAAAATTTAGTTGTAAAATGAAAATGGTAACCCTTTCCCCTTATGTGAACTTAACCAATTGAACCTTCATTTCTGGATTATATAGCCCTTGTCTAAACTTATTTTTCTGTATTCTTGAGTTGGAATTCATTAACTAAGGAGAAAATAAGTAAAACTAAAGAGAAGGTGCACCAGGTAAGGTAGTTACCCTTATTTTTAGGGAAATATATACTCAAGGGCCAAGGGGGAGGCTGGGTGGGCTGGTGGGGAACTATTACCCTTATTTGGAGGGTAGCCATTCCCCCATCCCTTCCTCCTCCCTTAATTATATCACCTCCACAAAACGTTCTTTTAGTTTTCAATAATCTCCCTAATTATTTAACCACAACCCAAGCATGCCCCAAAACTTGTTTCTCAATGTGAAAAGCAAAGCCTAATTAACAAAACTAACAGACTAATTAGATCAAATCAATGCATCACCCCTTTACTTAGACTCTGACCATGCTGCAAGTATTTTGGAATCACTCTGGATTCTGTATATGGGTGCTCTAAAGAGCCAAAAAATATAACTACTGCCATTATTGAAACTCAAAATCTCAGATGTTATACACTCAACATCAACTACTGAACTACTTGCACTTATATTTGTCATATTAATCAAATCAACTACAACTCCTCACAAAATTAAAAGACTAATATACATAACCCAATTGCATGGTTTTTTTTTCCCCTTTCCTGCATTTCGTCTCAACTCTCAAGCATGCAACATTGCAAACAGCCGCCAAAAGATCTAATTATTGCCATTGTTAAACCTCATCCTCCATTGTTAGACCTCCAACATCAATTGCATGCTTTTATATTTGTCAATTAGAATATATAATCTCACACTTTAATCACTGTTTTTATATTACACTTTCTAATTTAAATTAGCTCAACCAAATCTAAAAAAAAAACAGCTCACTGACACCTTCACCAAAAGCAAAGCGTTCAACTGCATGCAACAAAGAACATAAAAAACCCAAATAAAAAAAAACAATCGAAACCAGTAAAATTCAAAACTCAAATAAAAAGCACAAAAAATCCAGAAACAATCGAAATCAGTAATAATCAAAAATCATAAACCCAAAAAATTAAACAAATCTACACTAAATCACCTCATATAATAAGCTTCAATGCCGAACAAACAACAAAGAAGAAAGAACAAAGAAACAGAAAAAAAAAATCCAAGTGAAAAACCCCCTAATTTGATTTGATAAAGTTTATCAATTGTGAATTTAGAATTAATACCTTTACAGTAGATACACCCAGCTCACTGACGCCTTCACCAAAAGCAAAGCGTTCAACTGCATGCAACAAAGAACATAAGAAACCCAAATAAAAAAAACCTATCGAAATCAGTAAAATTCAAAACTCAAATAAAAAAACACAAAAAATCCAGAAACAATCGAAATCAGTAAAGACCAAAAATCAATAAACCCAAAAAACTAAACAAATCTACACTAAATCACCTCATATAATAAGCTTCAATGCCAAACAAACGAACGAAGGAGAAAGAGCAAAGAAAAAGAAAAAAACCCAAATGAAAAAATAAGCAAATTGAGAGAGAAAAGAAGAAGGATAGAGAAAAGAAAAAGGATAGACTGAATACGAAGAGAGAGAAGAAGAATAGAAAGAGGAAAAAGAAGCTGGAAAACAGTGAAAATCAGAATACAATGGCAAGACCGTAAATAACACTCCAAGCCGAGGGTATGGACGGAAGGACACTGTCCTACTGTTCATAAGAACAGTGCCGGTGGTCTACTGACATTTAAAGAGTAAATGATTATTATATGGAGTATTATTTGAATCTATCTATCTACACTATGCTAAATGAGAGTTAATTTTTCCCTCTCAATCCCCCACACATCCTGACCAAAATTCACAAGTGACTTATAATTTTTTTTTCTTGAAAATATTTTCTCTCTCATGTTTATTGTGCATAATAACTCTCGCCCTTGAAAAGTGATACAAAAATAGTATGATGATAAAGATAATTCAAAAGTCTTATTAATTACTTCATGTGCGAAGTACTCGTATTATAAAGATATTCTAGGTGATGTATTTGTCCATAGAACAACTAATGGTCATGTGGGATATTTAATATTGGGCCGGAAATTGTAATATGAAGACTAAGGTAATTATGTTATTGTTTCTTACTATCTACCATTTATATTCCATTTGATCTTCCTTCTCTAATGTATAGAAATATTATGACATGACAACATTTCCAAGGCAAATACGCTAAAATTTATCAAATTAAAAATTTGCCTACAATTTGTTTCTATAATACAATCTTTTAAAAAAATATATGTATCAAGTTAAAAACCCCGGACATCGCACGGGCACTATCTTGTTCCCTCTATTCCCAACATAATATTACCAAGAGGAAAGTATTGGGGGATGAGAATTGGGAGAGGTGAGAAATGAGGAAATTGCCATTATTGAATGGGCAAACAGAAATTTTAATAAGGTTAATTTTGTAAAATAATATATTCCTTATATTACCATTTGCATCCAAATAAGGAATTGGTCTTTTTATTTTTTTGTAATAGATTTCCAACCATAAATTCCTATTTCTAATCTCAATCTCTATTCCCCATAATCAATCTCTACTTCCAATTTTCCACATACCAAACACGCTATAGTGAAATTCAAATGTAAAATTAACAAATGTAAAATAAAAGTCATAATATGACGATTAAATTGAGAAGATATGAAATTTGGGTATACAGTAATAGCCACTCGATCATGTGATTTTAATTGGTGGATGTTAAATACCAAAGTGCTCAAGCCTTGAAATTTCGCACTCAAGCCTTGCCCAATGCAGTTACTGTCTTCAGTACAAACTGTAGTATTGATCTGGCAAGCTACTTAAAATGATCATACCACTTTTTTCAACAGGTAACAATTTTAACAATTCCTTCGAACATGCCGTCTAACTTTTTTCAAATCGACAGATTCTTGCAGGGATGTCTTTTAGTTCATATATGTAACTTTTGTAACTTTGGAGCTAGTAAGGCTCTTCATACTTTGTAATACGGTCTATTAAACATATGTCAAAAAAATAAATATAAATAACAATGTAAGGTGATAAACATATGCATATGGTGGTGCGTGTAGCTATCTTTAAGGTGGCTCAATAGTGTGTCATTACTAGCTAGTCTACAAAGCCTTAAGGTGGCAAACTAATAGATCAGAGAACATTGACAACGATTTACATGGAATAGATTGGGAGTCGGAAATATAGACGATAACAACATATTCATGTTGGAATATTTGCTTCAAATTGTTAGTGATTAGTTAAATCATAAGATATATATGCTTTGTAAGACTATTTATTTTCTTACACATCATCTTTAGATTTATTTTCTCTATATCTTCACTTGCTCACAAAGAACATAATCACATATACTTGTATATAATTTCAAAATATTAATGTTTAATGTACAATAAGTGAACATATTTTCTTTTGAAATTAACATATTTGTACCCATCAAACAGGATTATTGAAAAGATGAACTTGCAAGTTCCTGTAGAACTAGCTGAAATCCTAATGAAGAGCGTTCTGCATTTGTGCGGCATCCAGAGGTGTACATAAAATACCCGGACCGAAAACCGAACCGGAAGATTCAGGTCCATTGCCGGTCCGCGTAAACCAGTCCAATCCGGTTCGGTCCGATCCGGATCTAGACCGCTGTTCACACCCTAGCTAGGGGTGTACATAAAATACCCGGACGGGACCGGACCCAGATCGAAAGATTCAGGTCCATTGTCGGTCCGCATAAATTGGTCCAACCCGGTTCAGGTCTGGTCCGGATCTGGACCAATATTCACCCCTACCGCCATCTTCGTTTAGCATGGATTGCAATCCATCTCTTCCTCTCAAATGAGCAACGAAAGGCAGTGATTCATTATCTCATAGGTATTGTATGTGCCCTTAAAAACGGATGTAGGGCAACCGGAAATCGTTGAAATCAGACCACCAAAAATCCCTTATCTATTACCATTACCAGTACATAGCTAGGTAGCACTTCCTCAGTTGCTTCTCATTGTTTGTCAGGTTCATTGTGTCATTTCATTGAACACATTACATTCACTAATACATAACCTAAATATCATACTTTTAAATCAGATTTTGAGGCAATTCATCATACACTTATCTCCAATAATCATAAATCGTAGATACCTATTCATACAAAACAATTTATTTTTTTTAATCGGATTCTTTGAATCGTTTCATCAAACACTTCATCTAAACTAATCCGGGTTATTTACAATATGATTAATTAATTAATTGTTTAAGGCATTTCATGAAAAAAATTTGTTGGATTCTTTGGCACATTTCATCAAACATATTATCTGCACTAATCCAAAAACCCTTTTCTTTATCAAATTCTTTGAGGTAATTTATCAAACACTTTATCAACACTAACCCAAAAACTTGATATCTCTCCTACAAATACAACATCAAGCACCCTAAAATGGGTAATGGAGGAAATAGTCCGCAACCCATAAATCTGTGTTGGATTGCCATAGGCTAATTGGATGATTCCTATGATTCTGGAGTCAATTGTTATGGGTTGATTGAAACCTAGAAGATATTGTCATCATTTGACGCTATTGTAGACTAGTTTGTATACTTTGTAATCCATTTTCTTCTTTGTTGTGTAATAAAATGTGGAAATTTTAGCAGCAAAAATTATTACGAGTAATAAAGTATGAAGTGTAAAGAATTCAGCAAATTAGACAAGAAGGTCATGTTACGGACTTACGGTTTGGCTTATATGGACTAATTTTTTACTGTAATTTAAAAGTTTGGGCAAGTTCAAGAAAAACTCGAAAAACACATATTGTACGCGGTTGGGCTTATATGGGGAGAAATATTGGCGTATAGTACCTATTTGTAATGGCTAAGTTGTAAATATTAATAAGAGTATAAATTGTAGGAAAAAGTGTCAAATATAATACAAACTTTGAGCGATCCATCAAAAACAAGTCAATCTTTTGATTATTTCTAAATAATACAAACTTTTACAAACTTTGGAGAGTATCCGCATTAAACAAGTTATGACCTGTTGGTAACCTAATTAATAGGTTATGTGAGACACGTGTCATTATCTTATTGGTTTGAAAATTTAATTTGTTTTATTTATTTTTAAAAGTTTATTATTATTATTATTTTATTTAAAAAAAAAAAAAAAAAAAAACCTCCACCCATCTCCTCCACCAGCCACCACCAGCACCACCAACGCCAGCCTCCCTCCCAGCCCTTCGGCGCCGACCACGCCTAGATCCCCCTCCCCCTGCCCGGCGTGCCCCCGCGTCATCCCCTTCCCTCTTCCCCAACAACCAGCGAATCCTCCCCCGCGCGTCATCCCCTTCCCCAGCAACCAGTGAACCCCCTTCCCTAAAACCTTCCCTCCCCCGCAAAACTACTAAAAACCCATCTCCCACCCTAAAAAACCCTAATCGGACCTCCCTAGCCACCGCTAGGAATTCGGTTAGGGTTTTTCGAGGGTGGGGGATGGGTTTTTGGTGGTTTTGCGAGGGGAGGGAGGGTTTTAGGGAAGGGGGTTAGCTGGTTGCCGGGGAAGAGGGAAGGGGGTGACGCGCAGGGGAGGGGGTCGATGCCGGCACCAGGGAGGGGGATTTGGGCTTGGCTAGTGCCGGGGGGCTGGGAGGGAGGCTGGCGACGGTGGTGAGTGGCTGGTGGAGATGGTTTTTTTAAAAATATTTTATTTTTGAAGAAATTTTTTAAAAATATTTTAATTATTAATTAAAGGTTTTATTAAGAGTTAATTACATTATTAAACGAATTTATTTTAAAAAAAAAAATTAACTTGTCATTCAGGTTGCAAGTAAAATAACTTGTTTAAAGCGGATACTCCCAAAAGTTTGTACAATTCAGAAATAATCAAAAGATTGACTTGTTTTTGGCAAACCGTTCAAAGTTTGTACTCCCTCCACCCGGAGTTATCTGCACCAAAGGACATAATTGCGGACTCCTAGGCAAAACTTCTTAAACAAGATTATTGAGAAGTAAGAGGAGAGAGTAGGGATAATTAAACTAAACTAAAATAAAACACACAATTAAACATTGGAGAACAACCACCCCACGAACCACCGCACCACCCCACAAACCACCAACACCCAACCCACGAACCACCGCACCACCCCCACGAACCACCAAAACCCACCACCCCACAAACCAAACCACCGAAACCGCCACCCCACGAACCACCAACACCCAACCCCACTTACGCAACCCCCACGAAACCACCACCAAAACCCACCACCCCACAAACCAAACCACTGAAACCGCCACCCCACAAACCACCTACACCCAACCCCACTTACGCAACCCCCCGAAACCACCACCAAAACACACCAAACCCACCACCAAACCCACAAAACCCAGATTTGGAGAATTGCATGACGATGAATTGCGGTGGTGCTGGGATAAGGTGGTGGAGAATTGTACGACGAATTGCGGTGGTGTTGGTGCTCTGGGCTCGTCTGGGCTGGTGGTAGGGGCGGCGAAGGTGGCTGGGGTAAGGTGGTGGAGAATTGCGCAACGAATTGCGGTGATGCTGGTGCTGTGGGCTCGTCTGTGCTGGTGGTAGGGGAGGCGAAGGTGGCTGGGGTAAGGTGGTGGATTAGTTGGTAAGTCAATGTAATTAACAAATTGTAAACAAAGTTAAAAATTTTAAGTAAGGGTAAAGTTGACATTTTACTACTAAAAATTTACCAAAAGAGGAAATAAAAAAAAAATTGTTGTAGATAATAGAGAGCACCTATTTTTAGTAAATGTTGTAGATAATAGCGGGCGGAGGGAGTATTATTTTTAACAATTTTTCCTAAATTGTATAATAATGTACCGTTAAATATGTAAATGGTATCATTAAACGTTGTAGTAGTATAAATGTTTTTCTAATGGTACAAATAAGTATGTAAATTGTACATCAAATATTATACCACTGTGAAATTTAATAGTATTACGAAGATAACCTATAATGGTATTATATATGTGCATAATAGTACAAAAAATTAGCACTGTAATCATAAAAACTACCATTATAAATGTCAAATGATTATTTACCCCAAGATGCACTCATATGGACTAAGTTTTTACTGTATCAAATTTTTTTTTCTTTTACCCCAAGTAAAAGAAAAACTCGAAAAAACGTGTTAAGTATGCGGCTGGTCAAATCATGTTACCACTTATAACAAAATCAAAGTAATTCCTATAACATTGACCAATTAGCCACTGTAATTCTGATTGAGTTACCCTAATACACTGACAAAGTCCAAACCCAGATGGTTGGCTACACCCGAATTGGTGATAAAAATAACATTTTTTGAAATAAACAAGTATAATACAAATTTCTAATGCTTATATATTTCTAAACATAATAAGGCCTTGTTTGGTTGAACTAAAAAATTGAGGGAATTGAAAATTATTCATGGGAATTTAAAAATGGGTGATTTGTTTGATTGACTACGAAAAGTGAAATATGTACGAATTGCAAATTTAGGGGAATCTCCCCAAAATATTGGAATTAAATTACCAACCTCCCTTGATAACTCCAATTTCCCATGATTTGCCAATTACTTATTAACACCAAATAATTTTATACAACTCCTAGGAAATTAAATGTGAGAATTTTTTTCCAATGAAATGCAATTGAGTATGGAAAATTAATTCCATGATCAATCAAACGATACCTAAATTCGTATAATTGTTACATGTGTTTCGATTTATAATATTCAAATATACTTGGTAATCTATAATTTATGAGATCTTGTGTTATGTACTACAGATTATTTTACAATATTGTATTAGAAGATGTGCAATAATGCAACTATGATAGTCAAAGTGAAACGAAAGGGTAAGGTTTAGAAAAAAAAAATATTTTGAACGCTGAGGAATTTATTACTTGTTAATTTGTAGACCAATTATCTTATGTTTAATAATTAAATATGTTGAGAGGTTGTGATTGAAATGCAATTAGGTAAGCATACTACCAAGGTAGTTGTGCGATTTACGGTTTTAACAATAAAAATTTTGTTTATATTGTGCGTAATATAAACAATTTAAGCTAAACATAATAGATCGTAAAATACTCGACATGACCAATTTTGGGCGGGCTTTAGACAGAATTTTCAATAGGGGATCAAGTAGAAACTCACACACTAAAGATGTCAAAAATTGATCTGATCCGAACAAAATCTGATTAAGATTTCAACTTGTATGAACAAAATAATATAACATGATCCAAATATGAAATAGACCTGTTCTGACTTCACCGAATCCAACCTAGAAGCCTATCTACCCGAATTGACACCTCTATCTCACATTCATGAGTGATTTTTACAAAAAATGAACACGCACTGGCTGAGTATAGGTTTTATAACTATTCAATGTTCTCTCTTGAAATTATGATTATTAGTTAATGTATGTGATTCATAAGAAAGTCGTGTCAGATATCACTATCTCAAATGAAAATTCTAAAATTATACTAAGCCTCATAATTGGATATAAAAAAAATAACGGATTTTTCACCAAATACCACTGAGTTATTC
Source organism: Chenopodium quinoa (assembly GCF_001683475.1). NCBI lineage: Eukaryota > Viridiplantae > Streptophyta > Magnoliopsida > Caryophyllales > Amaranthaceae > Chenopodium > Chenopodium quinoa. Next base: position 3,300,448 of record NW_018742484.1, read on the forward strand.
CGTGATTCACCATATACCACAAGAAATTTTTTAATACACCAAATAACACTGAGTTAATGTACATTAATACAAAATGCCATTTTTGGTAACTGCCATTAGTCTGCTGTTAACTCTATTAGTAATTAGGGTTAATTGTGCCACGTGGCTGTCACTTATTGGCTCTTATTAATATTATCTAATTAATTACTTAAATAAAGAATTAAAAAAAAATTAGCCACCACCTCCTCTCTCCACCAACCCCGACACCCCTCCCTCTCCCTCACCAGCCCAGCTCCCCCTCCCCGCTGGCGGCCTTGCCCAGCCTCCTCCTCGCCGACCCTCCGAAGCTCCCCCTACCCCTGTCGTCTCTCCTTCCCGTCCTCCTCCCAAACCACCATCCTCTAAATGCACTTCTCTCAACCCATCTTCCCAAAAATCAATCTGCATCTCCCGCCGACCGGAATCCGACCAAAACCCCCCGCCGGCGCTCCTCCCCTTCCCTTAACCGCCGTGCCCGCATCTCCCACAAAAACCCTCCCCTAACCACCGCCCAGCTTCAAACTCACTCCTCTCACCTCCAATCACCAACTCACCAATTCCAATTCCTCCTCACTGCATTTCTTCACCGGAAGCCACCAATCGCAGCAGCCTCGCCTCCTTACTCGCCACTTTTAACTCCCCCCTGTCCCTTGAATTCTCTCGATCAATTCATGTATTAATTTCAAAAACTCCAATTACAAACAATTAAGAGAAGGAGCGACCTGAATGGAGAGCGTGGAGAGTGCTTCAACGGGAAATTTTAAACAGCAATGGAAGAGGTAGCATGCGCAGTGGTCGCCGGCAGTGGAAGATCGAGGTAGCAGTGGTCGTCGTGCACGCATTTCACGGCGGTTTCGTGGGGGGTGGTACTTTCAGCAAGTTAGGCGGCAGTTTTGTGGCGGTTTCATGGTTGTTTCGTGGTGGTTTCGTGGTTGTGGTTTTCGGATAAGGTGCTGGCTGGGGTCGGGGTTGTCGCCGGCCAACTGGGAAGTGGCTGGGGTCGGGATTGTCGCCGGCAGGGGTGGCGGTGGCTTGTATTGGTGGTGTTTAATTTTTATATTATTTTTTAAAATAATTTTTCTAAAGTTAATTAATTAATTAAATAATATTAATTGGAACCAATTACAAACTATCACGTGACACAATTAACGTTAATGACTAACTAAGTTAATGGAAATGACATGTTGTGACATTTATGTTAAACTCAGTGATATTTGGTATATTAGAAAATTTCTTGTGAATTACGGAATAGGGTGAATTACGGAATAACTCAGTGGTATTTGGTGAAAAATCCGAAAAAATAAATAAATAAAACCTAGTAATGAAAGGTACTTAAATCAAACTGGCTTTCTTCAATGGTGATTGTAATAATTAGATAACACCTACTACTCCCTCTGTCCCTATTTTTTGCCCTATTGTCAAAATGTGGGTCAAATTTTGATAACTTTGACCATAAATTCCCATTGTTCTACCAAAGGAAATATAGTCATGTGAGATCTTATTTGATTCATCTCATTATAAACTTAATTAATATCTACTTTTTATAATTTGTACGCATATGAAAATTGAGATATAAATGTTTTAACACATGTCTTGGAGACCGCATAAAGTCAAATGGGGCAAAAATAAAGGGACAGAGGAAGTAATACGTTAAAAAAATAAATAAATAAAATAAAATAAAGCAAAGCTACGTACATGTTTATTATTATTACGGAGTATTTATTTTTTACAAAGCAGATATTTGATTTGAAAATCAAGCGAAAAATATAAACATGTACTTCATAATTGATTCTAGAAGAGATGTAGACCGTTCAATCATCCACAACTTTGGAAATTAACTTATCAACAATTAAAAAAAAAGATTAAAATTTGAAGTTAACTGAGGGAGGGAGATATAAAATAACACCTGCACTACAACATTGTAACAAGTTAAACAATATGCAAAGTACGATTATTGGTCGTGTGCCAACTGTGATCATTTCTTCAGCAGACATAGCCAAAGAAGCCCTTCAAAAGAATAATCTTTCCTTCTCCAACCGGATGGTGTTGGATGGTATCCGTGCACTTGGCCATCATAAAAAATCAATAGTCTGGTTGCCGTAGCATCTCAATGGCGAAACCTCCGCAAGATCTGCAACACACATGTTTTCTCTATCAGCAGACTCGATGCCAGCCAAAGCCTACGAAGAAATAAGGTGAAAGATCTTCTTAAGTTTGTAGAGAAAAGCAGTGAATTCGGTGAAGCAGTGGATATCAGCCAAGCAGCCTTCAGTCCTTCACTACTGCCTTAAATTCGCTAGCAAGCACCTTTTTTTCAGTGGATTTGGGTGATCCCAGCTCCGAGTTTGCTCGTGAATTCAAAAAAACAACACGAGAAATGATAGAAGAATTAGGGAAACCCAATATTGCAGATTATTTCCCTATACTTCAAAACATAGACCCACAGGGCATCAGGAGTCGTATGAGTGTTCATTTTGAGAAGATAATGAGTCTATATCAGACCATGATTGATCAACAACTGCAAGACAATCAGAACTCATTAGGCTCAAAGAGTGATGTTCTTGATTCATTGCTGTGCATCAATCAGGAGAAAACTAAGGAGATTGAATCATCAGATATCCCAAACCTATTACTAGTTCGTCTTCTGCCATTACTATTTCATCTCTTCACTAAAATGACTACTTCTTATTTGGCTTACTCCACAACCTGGATGTTTTTTTTTTTGGCAGGACCTATTTACTGGGGGAACAGACACAACATCAAGCACCCTCGAATGGGCTATGGCTGAGCTACTTAACAATCCAGAAAAGCTGAACAAAGCAAAAGCAGAGCTCCATGAAATCATCGGAAAAGGAAACCCATTAGAGGAACCAGATACTGTCCGGCTCCCATACTTGCAAGCAGTTGTAAAAGAGACCTTACGATTACATCCACCTGTGCCTTTTCTAGTACCCAGAAAAGTAGATTCAGATGCACAACTTTCCAACTTTACAGTGCCAAAAAACGCACAAGTGTTGATCAATGCATGGGCAATTGGGAGAGATCCAAATGCGTGGGAAAACCAAAATTCATTTGAGCCAGAAAGATTTCTGGGATCGCACATTGATTTTAAAGGTCATGATTTTGAGCTGATTCCATTTGGTGCTGGTCGTCGAATCTGTCCTGGATTACCATTGGCAATTCGGATGCTTTATTTGATGTTGGGGTCACTGATAAATGGGTTTGACTGGAAGCTGGAAGGCGGAGTTTCACCTGGGAAGATGAATATGGAGGAGAGATTTGGGATCTCACTGCAGAAAGCTCAGCGACTTCATGCTACTCCAGTATGTGTCTGAATATTAATGTATCATACCAGTTTGCGTTGTAGAGGTAAATAAGGTGTATGCAACCATAAACCTGCAACAGTAAAGAGCTTATTATTGTTAGACCTATCACTTTAGAGTTGATATCATGGTATTAAATAAACTAAGAGTTATAGATATTCCAAATATGAACACTTGATCAACCATCAAAATTAGAAAATCTGACTACTTTAAATGCCGTTCTATATTTAAAGATTCTCAAAAAAAGTCTAAATTACAGGCAAGACTCAAGTCCCTAATACAGATGAATATCTTTATTTATGCTTGATATACAGTTCTACATTTTTTAGAGGATTGTATAGATATATTATTGTTCATCACTGTAAAAATCTAGAGCAGGACAGACCACCAGAATGCTAGTTGAGAAAATCCAGCTATCAATATGATAACTGTCAAATAACTGATACTAATTCATAAAATTCATTTACAGACGTACAGAAGGCACCAAACAGAGTAGACCCTGTTTCAGATTTAACAGAAGGGGTATCTGTTTTCCTATATAGAAGAGCTTCTCCCTAAAGAATACGTCACATTAGTATTTCAGCAATTGCAAATTGATACGCCAACTTTTGATTTAAGCAAGTTAAATAACTTGCTCATAGCCTCATATTGGCCTTAAGGTTACTTTCAGAGTTTCAGCTAAGTAGCTAACCAATCTTATGAGGGACAACTGGGGTGGAGATGTAGAAGAATACAATAGCCATGGTATTTCAACACAATTCTTTCTCACTCAAGTGTGGCCTAATATTTAGGGACAGGTATTTAAGAATAAACAGAGAATCCAAAATAAAAATTAATAATTCCATTAAACAATTTAAATTTACAGCTTCTCAAAATTGGGGGGATTCCTTGCTTAAGCACATAGTGGTGATTCACAAGAACTACAAGCTTGAAAACAAACTTTTTCAGAACCACAGGCTCTACAAGTAAACTATTTTACATCTTGTATTTCACTTTAAGGTTATTTCACAGACAGAAAAGTGAGGTCGAGCCAACACCAAAATGTTTTATCACATGCTGCAATTAAAAAGATTACAGCTTCTAAGGAGTGCCGTCACAAAACACAGCCCAAGCCTTTCAAGTTTCAAGAATATCAAATCACCATCTATTTGCCACTTTAGATGGAACGCAGCCATTGATTAGTCATATGTGTACATATATAATTGCCTTCCCAGTATGTCATTCATCTAGCTTCTTAGTATTTATTTTTTTACCAAAGCTAGATGAATGACGTAGTGAAAAGGCAATTACATAAGTACACAAATAACTCTTAGTATTAGTCTGCAGTTTTGCACAGTGCACCCTCCTGAATGTAGTTGGTTTTGGCATCAATCATCTTCATCACAAGGTTATGTATTTGAGTCTTCACAGTACAACTGTCAGCGATATACACAAAAATTGGATCCGACCCGGTTTAAATTAGGCTGACCCTGGGCTATACCAAGCCAGGCCATCGAACATACCAGAGTAATCCAGATTTTTCCAGGCAATCAGAAAACATAAAATATATACATATATAATTTTGTATTACGTATCAAGCAACCAGCTATTTTAGTGGGAGTTAGTGATTATTTTTTATTTCTTATATAGTTAATTGTCATCTAGTATTGTCTTATCCAGAATGGCCCAACATAGATATTTAAATGAGCCTGCTCCCACTTAATTGATATGCTCCCTCCAACACCACGTGCATTACGTGGTAACTAATCCATCTATCATTTTCACAATACAAACAACTTAGTTGATTGACCTAAAATCCATAAGGACCCCAGATGTGGAGAGTATAAGATTGGCCAACTTATCAAGTACAATGAAATACAGACTGAAATCACAAAATCATGGATTACCTGAGTTTTGTGTTGTATCTTCTTCTAGCATGGATTGCCATCCATCTTGTCCTCTCAAATGCAAAGAAAAGCAGCGATTCACATCCACGGACATTACCACCTGGTCCGCCCACTGTACCTATCTTTGGGAACCTCTTCAGCCTAGGAACCAAACCACATGTCTCCTTAACTGAGCTTTCCAAGAGATACGGCCCTCTCATGACTCTGCAGCTCGGCCAAGTCCCAACAGTAATCATTTCTTCAGCTGACATGGCCAAGGAAGCCCTCCAAAGGAATGATATTTCCTTCTCCAACCGGATGGTTATTGATGCTGTTTGTGCACTCAATCACCACGAAAATTCTATAGTCTGGTCCCCGGTATCAACAAAATGGCGAAACTTTCGCAAAATCTGCAACTCTCATGTTTTCTCCAACAATAAACTTGTTGCAAGCCAAAGCTTTCGGGTAAACCAGGTAAAAGATCTCCTTTCCTATGTACAAAAATGCAGTGAAACCAATACAACAGTGGATATAGGGCAAGCAGCCTTTACCACTATCCTGAATCTGCTATCAAGCACTTTCTTTTCAGTAAATTTGGGTGACCTTAGTTCAGAGTTTACTCATGAATTTAAACAAACAGTACGATGTATAATGGATGAAGCAGGAAAACCAAACTTTGCAGATTATTTCCCAATTCTTAAGAAGATAGACCCACAAGGTATCAGACGGCGTATGAGTGTTCACTTCCAAAAGATGATTGATTTATTCAACTCCATGATTGAGCAAAGGTTGCAGGGCCAGATATCATCAGACACAACACAATCCTACAACTTTCTCGATGCATTGCTAGGCATTAGCCAAGAGAAAACCGAGGAAATCGATCCATCAAAGATCCCAAATCTATTTGTGGTACATACACAATACTTTCTCAGCTGCTCTTTACCTTTAATTATCTTCATTGAAGCATTTCATCAAACACTTCATATGCACCATTTCAAAACCCTTATCCCAATTTTTGTACAAAACGTAAAGTGTCAATTTTATCAGATTTTTTTTTTTTTTTTTTCTTGAAAGCATAACTCTTTCATCAAACACTTTATCTGCAACATTCCAAAAACCTAATCATATTTTCCCAGATTCTTTGAGGCATTTCATCAAAACACATTATCTGCACTAATCCAAAAACCTCAACATCATTTTACAGGACTTATTTGCAGCAGGAACAGATACAACATCAAGCACCATAGAATGGGCAATGGCGGAACTACTCAAAAACCCAGAAAAACTAAAGAAAACACAACAAGAACTCCACCAAACAGTAGGAAAAGAAAACCCAGTAAAAGAATCCGACATCACCCATCTTCCATACTTACAAGCAATCGTAAAAGAAACCCTCAGATTACACCCAGCAGTACCATTTTTAGTACCCAGAAAAGTTGAATCAGATATCAAATTATTCGGGTTTACAGTACCCAAAAACGCTCAAGTTCTGGTGAATGTATGGGCAATCGGGCGAGACCCGGATGTTTGGGAAAGACCCGAATCATTTGAACCAGAAAGATTTGTGGGATCTGAAATTGATGTGAAAGGATGTGATTTTGAGCTGATTCCATTTGGTGCTGGGCGTAGGATTTGTCCTGGGTTGCCATTGGCGATTCGGATAATTCCATTGATTCTGGGTTCGTTGATTCATGGGTTTGATTGGAAGTTAGAAGATGAGGTTTCTTCGGAGAAGATGGATATGGAGGAGAATTTTGCGTTTACTTTGGAGAAAAATCAGAGACTTCGAGTTATTCCGGTTCCTGTGTAAAATGCTTGTGTGTGTTGGGTGAAAAATCCGAAATTGTTTGGCCATAAGCGGGAGATTGTTACACGTACGAAGTTACGTAATGAGTAGGTATGGGTGTGTTCTATTTAGGGGGAGCAAAAATTTAGGTTACTTGTATACCAAGTTCTGGTTGCGGGTAATAAAACTGGGAACTTGTTGCAACAGGTTCAGGTTTCGAGTAATAAAATTTTGGATCCGGAACCTGTAGGGTACCCTGTTAGTTCAGGTTCCTTGTAGGGTCTACGAAATCGGAACTTATTATTAAAGCCCAAATGTAAAAGCCCTATTTCAAAATTGTATAATTAAGTAACCCCCCCCCAAAAAAAAAAACCCTAAGCTCATATATCATTTCTCATTTCCTACACCGGTCGTGACCTACCTCTCTCCCTCCTCTTATTCATTTTTCATCTTAATCTTAAAGGTTTAATTAAAGGTATTAATATAAATATTTGTAATTTTGTATTCTGTATTAAAGTTGTAAGCTTTTATTGTGAACATCCATTTTTTTTTTATTTTGTAACAATATATCAAGTAACTATTAAGCTTACTTGAAAAGACAGGGTACCCTGTTTCGGAACCGGAACCTGTAGGTTCCGATTTCGGTTCCCAATTTTTAGGAACCTGTTGAACAGATTTCGGTTCCTAATCCTATTTTAGGAATCTGTTGCAACAGGTTCCGGTTCTGGGTTGGTACTCTGCTTCGCTCACCCCTAGTTCTATTCACCGATTTTTACTTATCTAAACTAATTTTATCTTATCTAAACTTATTAGATCTTATCAAAATTTACTTTAGTTGTAATTTTACTTGAGTAATCCTTACGAGTATCAAAATTTATTTATCTTGAACTAAACTAATCTGAAGTTATTACTTAATACACCTGAAATAAGTGAAAATAGGGTGAACAGAGCCCTTAGTTGTTTGTATAAATGTATCTAGTAAATAATATTCATATATAATTGAGTAGTTGTTTGATTGCATAAAATAACCAATAACGACATTAATTTAATAATCAATAATGACATTAATTTGATAAAACCCTATGAAAAAGGGTGCTTCCCATCATCCTCTTCTTCTTCCTTTCTTAATAATGGTCACTTCGCGATGAAACAAAAAGACAACATAGTAGCAAAGAGTGTGAAGTAGGGCCATATCAAACCCTAAGGAAAAAACCTTCCTTTCGCGGCGGCATTTTGAACCGCCACAAGCAGGCGATGGTGTGAAGCTTTACTCGCATGGAGGAAGAAGGTATGTTGGCTGATTATATATGGTGGAATGGAGAATGGAGGAAGAAAGGGATGAAAAATACAAAGATGCTCCCAATTAAACAAGTGAAATGACACAATGTTTATTAGACTGATAAACATGTATTTTCTCCTATGTAAATGCTTGCATTGTGTTATTTTTTGGTGAAAAATTCGAAATTGTTTGGCGATTAGTGGGAACACGTACGAAGTTACGTAATGTGTTGGTTGTATTAGTTGTTTGTATAAATGCATCTAGTGAATGATGTTCATAGATAATCGAGTAGTTGTTTGATTACATAAAATAATCAATAACAACATTAATTTGATAAATTGTTGAGAGTGAGGATAGCTCGGTTGATTAGAGCTTCCCTCCCAAATCAAAGTTGTACATTGGCATGTATGCCGGTCAAGTAGTGTTGCAATTGTCCTGAAATGGAGGGAGTAGTGAGAAATAACTATCGTATTGAGTTGGATGTATTAGTTGCTTGTATCTAGTGAATGATATATATTCAAATATTCGTAGATGAAACGAGTAGTTGTTTGATTGCGTAAAATAATCAACCACGACTTTAACTTGATATTTTACAGCAAATTTCATTTTTTTTTTATCAAATTATATTTCTAGTATATTTGGAAAAGATGAGCGGGTATAAAGATTTAGAGTTGAGCAAAAATACAAGGTTACCCAACCGAAATTTACACTTGCTCAGAATCGGGACATGGACAGCTCGGAACTGGGACATGGAGAGCAGGTTTCGATTCCAGGTAATAAAGCTTAGATCTCTTACAACAAGTTCCGATTACCAAATTTTTGGAACCAAATGTTGGAATTTATAACTTTTCCAACCATTTCTATGAAAATCACTCCAGTAATATTTAAAATTTATGTGTTGACAAATGTGAATAATAATATACTCCGTGTAACCATGATTAACTATTACTAGTAAAAAAAAAAAAAAAAAAAGATTATCAAACTCTTTGGCTGGAAACGGCTTCTCCGCAAAAGCTGCAGCAGATCGGGCTCGTTGACGATAAAACCCTTGTCTGAATATCCAATGTGTTGTGGAAGACCAGAGTAAGCGCATTCGATCAAGATTCAGCATTAAGAGAGGGAGGAGCCTGAAAATAAATAGATTATCAGAGTGCAACTAGCCGCATAGCTGTTATTTATTTGGGATACATATAGGAGGGTTAACTGGTAAATTCACATAATTTTTGTAATTTTTTATCGTTACAGTGGTATTATTAATGTACTATTATACATGTATTTTTTACTACTAGAGTTAGATTGTTTTAATAATACTATTTATAGTCATTATAGGTAACAGTGTACAATATTTGATGACAATTTATATACTTATTTGTACCACTAGAAAAATATTTTTCATCACTTTTTTGTCTTATTCATATTATTTATTTGCCATGTAGATATCAGTGTCAATACTTAACTGGATCATCATACTCCATGCTGTAATACTCGTATAAAAAATTAAAAACCGGATCCTCCAAGTTTTCCAAGTGTTACATCCAATGGCTTTAAGAGTGACGCAATTGCATTCCACCACCTCCTTTCTCCTTCCACTCTCTTCTACAAAACTCCACTTTAATCGCTTCAGAAGACCCTTTTGCAACCCTTCCTCTTCAATGTCAACCGAGTCATCAACCCAACTCACTCACACCATCACTCTACCGGGTCAACGCGTCGAAATCGTTGCTGCACCCGGAATCACCCCTTCCGAGTTCAGGTGAGTTTCCCATCAATCAAATATCACCTATGTTATAAAATGTTGATTTTTACTTGCTAATTGATTGGTGAATGTGGGTATTTACAGGAATGCGATTGATTCGTCTTTGTTTCAACAATGGCTGAAAAACTTGCAGGGTGAAAATGGGGCTTTAACTAATGGGGTTATGTCTTTGAACAAAGTTCTTATTCAGGTAGTAATAGTTTCCCAACTTCATATTTTGATCATTATTGCTAATTGTTTGGAATTTAAGTTTTTTCAATTGTTTGAATCTTTACTTGATTGCTCATTTATATGGTACACTTGCTCCATCCATTCTGAATTAATTGTGAGTGTGTCACATCCTCAATTTGATGTATTAATTACTTACTCCCTCCGTTCAAGAATAATTGCAGACACTGTAAGCAACTTCTCATGATTAACCTTACAAAAATATTGTATATTTTTTTTCAAGTGAGAGCATATTTGACAATAGTCCTACTAATTGTGACAATATATCTTCAGACATTTAACTTTTTAAGTAATTCAGGAAAGTATGTAAAGATCATGCTTAGATTTCTCATGACACTGTCTTTATGAATTAGTGAGTGAGAGGGGGTTAGGGGAATAAAACTATTACAAAAATTATTTTAGTAGGTTTATGTAAAATTAGATCATCGAATATTTAGGGTTGTTAATGTAAGACAACTATTTTCATAAGGAAAGGAGCATTTCTTGTTCCTTTTCTTCCTCTCCCTTATGGCATGTGTGATGCTAGTTAGAGATGTGTACTGATAGAGTTAATTGACATGGTATCAGGGAGTGGATTATTTTGGAAAGCGCGTTGGGTTTCTCAAGTTCAAAGCAGATGTTATTGACAAGGAAATGGGAAAAAAGGTATCAATTTTTGATCGATTGTGGAATTCCTAAAAATCTGTTATAGTAAGTGCAAGCTCAAACTGCCCCAAACATTGTATTGGATGTTCAACTACCAATTGCCATTATAGCTTTGGGGAACCTCCAAAATGTGTGTACTTACATACTGAATTGGTTTAGGTTCCTGGCATTGTGTTTGCACGAGGACCAGCTGTAGCCATCCTCATCCTTTTGGAGTCTGAGGGTGAGACTTATGCTGTTCTGACAGAACAGGTATTCCTCTTCTTTGTGTTAAGTAATACTGGCACTGCAAGATGAGATATATTATGTGGATGAAAGAATCCATGCTTTAAGTCTATCACCTACCATTTGATGTTAAGCATTATTGCTACAGATGCTGCTCCAATCTCAGTTCTAATTGATATTTTGTCTGTGCAAGGTTAGGGTCCCTACAGGGCGATTTGTTCTGGAATTGCCGGCTGGAATGTTGGATGATGACAAGGGTGACTTTGTGGGTACCGCGGTTCGTGAGGTCTCTCTTTTGCCTCCTATATCCTTGTCTTTTATATACACTTTGCAGCATAAAAGCAGTAGCTCTCTTCTCAATATTCATCATGTAGAACTGCTATCATTGTCTTGCTGCACATACGACCTATATCTTTATTGCTTGTATTGTTGCTAATTACTCATTTTCAAGTGGAAATTATGGTTAGTAACATCGCATGCTTGATTGTGAGCCTGTATATTGACTAAATTAGATTAATTAGATATATTCATGTTTCTCAATTCTCTTGTTTTATGTGTGTTCTAATGCGGGACTAAAGTTGACTCCTAGAAATGGTTTACTCATAATATAAATCTGTGCGACAGGTTGAAGAAGAAACTGGTATAAACTTGAATAAAGAGGACATGGTTGAGCTTACAGCCTTCTTGGATCCATCAACTGGAGGCAAAGTTTTCCCCTCACCGGTTAGTTAATACTTAATCTTTGTATAAGGGTTTAATGTGTGTTGATTGTTATGAAAGCAGATATGCATAGCTTGAAAGACACATTTAATCTATGTTGCTGACTTGATTTCTTAATGACAGTAGTTTATGACGAGTTTCATAAGATTATTGAATGATCATGTTCATTTATGACCAAATATGAAGTGTTAGCTGTCATTACTTTCTGCTTGTATATAGCCTTGCTCTATAATTTCATTGTTTTATTTTTCATGTTAGGGAGGCTGTGATGAGGAACTCAATGTCTTTCTGTGCCGAAGACAAGTGGGTAAAGAGATCATTCAGCAGCTGCAGGGTAAGAAAACTGGTCTTCAAGATCATGGTGAGATCATAAAAGTGCATGTAGTCCCATATGCTCAACTTTGGCGCTTAACAGCTGATGCGAAAGTTCTCATGGCAATTGCTCTTTATGAAATGGCCAAAAGAGATGGGCTGTTGTCAAACTCTTAACTAGCGACAGGAAACTGTTTACCATTGGTGCCAAGAGTATTCCATGGAGACTTCTACCTTAGTTGCTTCTCAGTCAATGTGTTTAACTTAGACTCAACATACACTCTTGAGGAACAATCAAGGAGTTTTGAAACTTATGCCTCGTGATGTAAACTTCTAAAATGCTGCTATTATCTTCTCTGAAATCTGTCTCATTATCCCAATCCCGAGATGATGTCCTTATGTAACCGATAGTTTTTTAAAATTGGTCTATGTAACAAATGGTCTTTCATTATTCAAATATCACGAAAAGAATTTCTGAATCTTAGCCATTATTCTGCTGCATGTGTAATGGTATTCATTGATAATCCAATATACACATGACCAGATCTTCCAATTGTACAAGGAGAAACAAAAGAGCAATGGGATTGTGTAATGTCCAATTTTACATAGTTGTCTAATGTCTACTACCAAATACCAATCCTTTATTTTTTTTTCCTACTACTGGCTGTTTCTATTGGGATCCTGAAGATTTTTGCTTGATTAGTATTCAGGAATAAATTTTTGTTTTATACCAATTTTTTCATTCTCAAACTTTAAAGTATCACAAGGGACAACAAAAATCTTATGATTTTTGGAATGATCTTCAAACTAGTGTACAACCAAAACTCAGCTTTTAAACATCATCATTGTATGAAGACCATTTCAAGTGTGAAAGCAAAAGTATGATTAGAGCTATCAAAAGCTGACCCGACCCGAAATACCGACTCGAACCCGATTATTAATCGACCTGTTTGAACCTAAAAAAAATGGTGACCCGAACCCGATACGGCCCAACCTGAAACCAACCCTAGACCCGAGTTAACCCGAGTATTTGAGACCCGAACATAAACTGACCTGGAGATGACCCGATCTGAATATAACCCGTAAATTATTGACCTGAACTGAGATTGACCCAAACCTGTTTTAACCCGTCAAAACCCGAGTTTAACCCGACCTGTTACTAACCCGACCCGAATTTTACCCGACCTATTACTAACCCGACCCGAAATTCAACCCGATGTATTACTAACCCGACCTGAAATTAACACGACTTGATATTGACCCGACCCAAAGTCAACCCGAATTGTTCCAGACCCATTTCGAATTCAACCTAACATGTTATTGACAGACCTGACAATCATGTCGTGTTGTGTCATATCGTGTTTGTTTTCGTGTCGAAAATTAAATAGGTTGGGGAAGGTCAACACTAACCCGACCCATTTAATAAACGTGTTGTGTCGTGTTGACCCAATTAGTTAATCGTGTCGAAAGCCCTTAATACTAACCAACTTTTTTCGTGTTCGGTTCGTGTCGTGTTGAATTGAAAAATATAGGTCTTGTTCCATAGATTTATCAATAATTCCATAAATTATTGGGTTTTTATATTAGGCGGGTTGAGTTGTGTTAATTTCGTGTTGAAAGTCTCAACACTAACCCAACTTGTTTAATTAAACGTGTCATGTCGTGTTGACCCGTTTAATTAAACGTGTTGAAAACCCTTGTTACTAACATAGGCCGTATTTTTCGTGTTCGGTTCGTGTCGTGTTATCATGTCGTGTCAGTTTTTGTCAGCTCTAATTATTGACTTGACCCGATTTCAACTCACCTTAAATTCAATTTAGACCACCTTATTAATATTGATCAAAGTATAGTTATATAGTTACGTTGTCACTTATTATGTATATCTTATATAAATTTATTTGAACTAATTAGCTCGAATCTAAACTTATCTGAAATTATTTCTCTTACAATAAATGAAGAAATTGATAATGGTTAAACGTGAACGTCATTACATGAACTGTTAACAAACCGACCCAAAAAATGTACCCGAACCCGATTTGACCCGACCTGAAATCAACCTGAAACCCAAATTAACCCAATATTTGAGACTCAAACCCGAACATGACCCGACTTGGAAATGACCCGACCTGATTGTAACCCGCAAATTATTGACTTGAACTGAACCCGACTCGAACTCGAGAAGGACCCGACTTGAAAATGACCCGACTTGATTATAACCCGCAAATTATTGACTTGAACCGAACCTGACTCGAACCTGAGAATGACCTGACCTAATTATAACCCGTAAAATATTGATTTGAACCGAACCCGAGAATGACCCTGACTCGTTTTAACCCGTGAAAACTCGAATTAAACCCGACCTATTATTCACCCGACCTGAATGTAACCCGACCTGTTATTGACCTGACCTAAACTCAACCCAAACCCGATAAGATATATGACCCGACTCAAGCATGACCCAACCCAACCCGCATAGGTTACGACATTAACCCGACCCGAGTTGACCCGACCCACACTTATCCGACCCAAACCTAACCCGTTTACCCGAATTGACAACTCTAAGTATGATACACAGTTTATATTTATTTATTTAAAGGAATTTTTGGGTTTTTTTTCCCCTAAAAAAAACTATCTGAAAATAGATTAGAGAGAAACAATTCCTTAACACCTTTGCGAAAAGAAAATAAAAAGTTTTCTTTGCTATGTTGTATTACATTGATAATGATCAAAATGAAAAAAAAAATAATTGTATCACATTGATAAAATATAATGTTACATGACCTAGTGATATGAAAATTGCAGTAGAACATCAGATATAGATTACCAAAAAGAAACAAGAAAAGAAAAACTAAATTACAAATCAAACAAAAATATATCCCTGCTGAACGAACAGGGATTTTTGACACAGGTTTAAGTTGCTTGTTTCATTATATTAGTTTGCGTCGTAAGCAGCATCTGCTGAAGAAGTATCCATATCATTGAGTCCGAATTCCTCATTCTGCTCCACAGTTCTTTCATAATCCTCAACTGCAAAAACAAAATAAAATTTAAGCTACAGAGAGCATTATAGAAAAGTATCCTAATGCTTTCAAAGCTCAATGGAAACACAAGCCACCCAGCTAAACACAAGCAACCCAAATATAGCTGTCACATTGTTCCAATCATTGTCTTTGGCCATTAGAATAAGACATGATTTACACAAAAACCCCACATCACAGCCGTTTCAAGTCTATTTTTCACATCACTTAAAAAAAGTAGTTGCATATAAGGAGATATAATCATAAACCATTACACAACTATTTTTCAGGAAAGATGGAAACTTATTCTAGACATCTTGAGGCAATACTGCATTTTTTTCAAAATTTATGCCAGTTTAATTTCTACACTGTTAACACACCCCACTTATTATCGATTATACTTTGTCTCGACTAGATTGTATCATAATGATACTCAAAGTTTATTAAAATTGCATCCAAAAGCATCATTAAAACACTTTTAACAAGAAACGTAGCAGAATTTACTGAACTCACTTTTCAACTGATCATCATTCTCGAAATCATCAGTAGCGGGTGCAACAAAGGAGTTGGCCAGCGCATCATCAATGATTAAAGTCCAGGGTTCTTTCAGGCTCAAGAGCTGCACAAGGTCAATACATTACAGTTAGTATAGCACAAAGACCTAACGTCACTGTAATATTAAGGAAACAATCATAACTTCAGGATTGTTTAAAGTACTCATACGTCATAAGTTATACACCCTTCGTACCTTATTCAGTCTTGCGTTGAAATCTATCCATTTCTCTTTTCTACCCTCCTCAAGACTGTCCCCAAAGGTAAATCCATGCACTCTCTCTAAACCTGTACAAACATGATTCAATGTTTTAAAATTTATGTGAGAGTGAAACACATGCACACTAAACCAGGTGACCATCAATAAAGCTAGAGAATAACACTCACTTTCACAAATTTTGGTCACCAAACCTTCAACAGTTGTGACCATGCCTCCCATAGTGCCACAACCAAGCTCCAGATCAACTTCTGGTATCTTAACACTGGCACTATCCGACTGTTGACAGGTCAATGAGAGGAAAAAGTTGTTAGAATGCTCATGAAACAAGTGATACAGTTTTAGACAAGAAAAAGTTGACTTGATAAGATTGTTGATTCAGGCCACAACTCTGATGGTAAGCAAGGGGGAAAAGTAGCTGAAAGGTTACAACCATGATCATTGCTGAAGGCATATACATAATAATCAAATAATCAAAATCCATCAGCCTATATCACCAAGGGAGATGTGAATTGCACATGTAGATATCATCAGCACTCCACTCAAGTTACAGTAAGGTGAATACAAGTTGAAGGAAAGGACAACAACAAACAATTGTACTAGGAGAGGAAACCCACCAATGTTGCTGGCAAAGTGATCGAGAAAGGTGGAATTCCATTGCATAAAATAAGACAAAGGCTATTTAATGCTTGAATTCCTTAAAAATGTGGTCGCAATGCGTCCGAGATTTAATACCATGGTCCTGATTTCCTCAATTAAATTAGACTCAAAATAGAACAAAATTGCTAGCCTCGTTATTGAGATAGATTTTCCAATACTCTTTTTCACTTCATTTCTAATTACAGACAGCGAAAATACCTACAGTTTGAGCTTGCACGAAAAAGCATATCTTCAATTTCTACTTGAGATTATAAACTTATACTAAAGGCACAGAGTCAGAGGTTGCTAAATCCTCATAAGACTGCTTTTTGTGCACCTTAACAACCGAATTCATGCAATCAGCTAGTAAAAACCAAAAAAGAGTGTACATCGTGTCAACAAGAAAAAAGACCTTAATCACATCACGGTTCAGATCTTTGAGATTCTTGACAGAAACTGTGATCCGCCTAGCTTTATCAGAAATGCTACCTCCAGGCTTCAACTGCAACAAACAATTTTATTAGGGCTTCAGTTAAAGCCTAGGTAGAAAAGATACCTACAATTAGAATATAAGTAAATTCATAGAGAAACAAGTTAGACAAACCTCAGAATTACGGTAACCACAAGCATCACAAGTTGATGCCATAACAATTACTTCTTTGAAGTATGGAATATCTGTCTTTTGTAAAGGTTAACAACTTAACAAGGGAAGAAGACACTTCAATTCTGTAACAGTTGATTAGTTAAACTGGTAGCTATTCCTGTTTGTGCTTCCATGTAAGAGCAATCTTTTTATATCCATTAGGATATGTGAAACTTTTTAACATCAATCTTCAACGTGCCAAAAAAAAAAAAAAAAAAAACCGAATACACAGAAAGGAAGAAAACCACAAATTGTTCTGGCTCATAAACACATAAAATATACTTTGTACGTTTTTGGCAGCAGGATACTGGTAACAAACATTTTAGTCTCGCATTTTGTTGCACAAGCTCCACATGTTGATGGGAAAGTCATCACCTGTCAAACAGCATAAGATGAGCCTTAGAGCACAGATTCAGATTTACTTTTTCTCTCTCTTTATCTGCTTTTTAGGTAAGTGGATACCTCTTCTGGTGCAGTGTAACGGCAAATCGCATCAGCTATTTCAGCTGTATTATCCTGTGCGATAGCTCGGCGACCAGCCCTAGCTCCAACTGCCCCATGTGGTTCCCTAGCAACATGATCAGAAGCATGGTTTGCTGTTCCTGCCACTGCTTCATCAGGTTCTCCTGCTTGAGAAGAGGCAGCAAGATAGCCAAGGGCAGTTTGCTGCTCAGGAGTTCGGTCATAGAAGTGGAGAGACATCGATGGATCCGGAGATGGAGCATGCCTGTATTAGATTAGCTAAAGTCAACTAGGCTAAAGTGTTAAATAACATGGCATTCAAAGAAAAATGCCTACCAACAGAAGATAAATTGGCAAACTATAAACCGAAGAGATTTAAATTAGGGAAAGAAAAGGAGGGGAGATACATTTAATGATAAAGAGAGGAAAATGAAAATCCAAAAAGAAGAAATTATATTTCTTCAGCATAGACAACACAATTGCCTGTAAATTAAGCCAATTGAAAGGGAGAGAAGGGAAAGGCATGAAGAATCCAATGAAATATCGAGGGGAGGGGATAATTCAAATTTAAGTCACTTACGGATTCTCAATGAAACTATTTCCTGCAGGATCATCCAGAACAAAAGTAAAGGAAGAATTTGCAGCTGCACAAGCCCTCAACTTCAAAAGAAATTGGTCTATTGCTTCTGCAGTTGTAGGATCCTCTTTCTACAAAAAGAAAAGATTTCAGAAAAATCTTCACAATATATTTTCGTAGTTATTAATTACTGTGTAAAGCTTCACATAGTCAAACACACCCTTCGTTCTTCTTGAAGAGCTTCCAGGTCACTTGCAGCTCGAGTCAAAATCCCTTCTACCTAAAACAGACAACTAAACATTGGTGTACAGAAAAGCTTGAGTGGTAATAAAAAGATATAGTGACAGCAGTCAAAGAAACTTCAAAAGGAGAAACAAGAATTCCTTCTCAAGTACTTTCAGCAGTTATTAAAACCTATAATGAGACCGTAAAGGTTGAGTTTTCAGTAAATACAAACAGCCCACCATCACAATAAAAATGAACAGGGAGAAAATATCCAGGTTTTTACAGCCCAGATTCTATATGATTAGACCAAAGAAATATATGAAAAGGTATATTCATAATTTTTTTTAAAATAAGCAGTAAGCAACTACCAAACTCAGATCTTATCGAAATGAATCATCAATCTGGCCTTTCTTAAAAGATACAAACCAATAGCATGAATGTTTCCTCATTTACGTATTCCGTTGCCTTTCTCGAAATAATGTGTGACATGGGCTATCTGAGAGTCCAAGACTCCACCCTTTTTTTTTTTTTTTTTTTTTTTTTGTGGCAAAAGCACATGTGAAGCAGTGTTGGCATTGCACAAACAAATAATCTGTAGACCAGCAAATTACACAGAAGAGAGCATGACTTACAGTTGACAAGCTCCCACGCTGAGACACTGGAGGAATCTCAAAATCTAGCTCAGGAATCTGCAAAAATCAATAGTTCCATGTTAGGAAAGAGTGGACCTGTTCTTATGCTGTCAAGGGAAAGAGGCATGATTGCAAATCAAAGTTAAATAGCAGGATTGATTTGGCACTCCACAAATACGCTGGTCAAAATGTTGAACACAATCTTTGGTGCAACTATGCATGCATCTGACCAGACAACCAGGAATCTTATATAGCCTCTGCCATCTATTAAGTACACATCATATCTCATTTCATAAACATTTACAAAGCGCCAAGATATAAGCCACACACATACTTTTCAAATAATAATGGCCCCACTCCCTATAGGTAGGCCTTAAGGGAAACTCCATTAGGAGTGGGGTGCTAATCGAGCGAGTCGATCATGAGCAAAGGGTTGCTAGACTCGTGCTCGTTAAGTTTCGAGTCGAGCCGAGTCGATCACGAGCTGCTCATTTAAAGGTTTAAGTCTCTTAAATTTCAAACATTTGTTGATTATATTTTCTTCTCTCAATATAAATATTTCCTACTAAAGTGTATTAATTTAAATTTATTAAGTGTCAAGGTAAATTTTTTGTTTTTATAGATAGAATAATAGAAAAATATCGAATTTCTTGTACATATATCAAGTTTCGAGCTGATTCGAGCGAGCATGAGCTAACTTGAGTCAAGTTTTGACCGAGCTTCGATCGAGTTGAGTTCGAGCTGCTCACGAGTTGCTTGCTCAATTAGCACCTGAGGGACTTTGATCAGATGATCACTAGGTTATGAAGCCCGTAAAGAATAAAATTTCATTACAATCCCCACCAAAGGCAGATAAAGCAACTGTACAAAAGAATGATCCTAAAAGGGAAGAAAAAAAAGGCTATGCTCTCTTCACCTTCAAATACTTATTGCTTATTAACATTAGAATCAAACTAGAATTCTTATTTGCATTTTCTTATTACTAGATATCTTTTGTAGCGCATCCATAAAGATTATTTAAATTAGTTGTTTGTAAAATACACATTGAGACAAATCTAACAAGATCCCACATGATAGTTTTTTTTCCTAATACATCAGAGTAAAATTAAGGTCGAGGTTTAATTAGAACAGGAGATTGGATCAGACATGAAAAAATCTTAATATATTCAAACATGAACACTGAATTTTAGTTGAAGAGAGCAGAACATAGATATCAATAGCAATTGGTGATAGCCAATTGAATAAATAAAATTAATAATAAAATAAATAAAACCCATAAAACAATGCACTTAACATGGGGATAGCCACCTAGTCAAGTAATAACAATGCAAACATCAAACAAAAGGCAAGGAAAATATCCATTACAGCCTAAAAGGAAAGGAAGCACGCTAAGAGCAGTAAATACTTTGTTACTCTGCAACAAGGCTAGAGTGGCAGTTTGAAAAAGTTATGCAAACCTAAAATAGAAAGTACCTTTATGGTTGCAGATTCGGATTTGACAACTTGTCGATTGAGCATCTGCAATCAGTAACTGTGAGTCTAACTTATTAAGCATATTAATATCGACAGAATTCCAAGTAATGAAACTTTGAGAAGTTACAAGTAAGCAACAGCAATGTAACACATGTAATAACAAGTTGAATATGGACCTCTGAGTCTCCAGCAGGAAACTTTAGAGTGTAAGAACATCCTCGTGGCTGTAGCTCACCCGCAAATTGAACTTCATTATTCCTGCCAGTAAGAGAGCAAGATGACAAATTTTCTTATGTTTCTTTTAACAGCATATTTCTACCAGAAAGAAACTTTAAATTTGAATCTTCTCTCAAATAATACAGAGTACGAAAACTTCTTCACAGTAACAATCCCTTCCAAAATCAATCGACAGCTTATTGCACTAATTCCACTTGAAAAGCCAATCAGAAATACTAATGTCCATCATCCCTTTACCTCAAACAATAGATAATTCACCATATATCATACACTAATCAAGGACATTTAAAGACAAATAGGTTCAAGCAATATAGCCGAATCATAGAGCACTGGAAGCTTCCTGATCACTCACACAACATAAATGAAACATATCTCATACCAAGAAATAAAAGGAAAATATATCAGTAAATCATTGCCGTTAAATTGACAATGTAACAACTTTTGAATCAATGAACTACTCGTGTAATACGCAATATGCACTGAACATATACAGAGTACAAAATTAGTCATATTATAAACAATATGGACATTATCATATTTTATTGTATTCTAAAGGATATGCAAGATAAAAAGACATATTTTGATAACTAATTCGGCCCTCATCTAGAGCAACAATCCTAATATTGCAGAGGTACTTAATAATTAAAGCTTACAATTGAAATTACCTCTCATTACAATGCGGGCACTCGAAAGCCGACAATAAGACCTGCAACGCAAAATTAAATCAACCTTGAATTCATAAATCATAACATACTAAAGTGTACACACTCCCAAAACTCAAAATTAGCAAAGAAGAAAGACAAATATTCAATAAAAATTAACATTTAAAAAACTAAAGCAAACCTTTCTAAAATGAGGAATTTGAGTAAGCATTAACCTTGTAGTACCCTGTAACAACATTAATTAATTAGTTAATTTCAATTGAAAAATCAAATAAAAATGCAGAAAAAGTAGGTGAAATCAATGGAGAGAGAAAAGGGTAGATACGTTTTCGCGGCAACGCATACAAAGGCTTTCGATTTCGTAGATTGGAACGTCGTCATCGGCGTAAACAGCTTCGACGAATGATCGGACGTCGGGGGTTTGGTCTTTAGTGCCTTCCATTTTGGGACTTTTGAGAAGTTAGAAGTTGATTGAATTGGGAAATTAAAGAGGGGTTTTTCTAGGGTTCTTGAGAGTGCGAGAAGAAGGAAAGTGAGGTAGTGTAGGAAGTTCTGGAGTTGTAGTTCTAGATTATGGCAGAGGAAGAACTCCTCTTCTGCTTCATAAAAACGGCGCACTTCTAACCTCTTTTTAGTTCTGGAGCTTTTTTGTACTGGTATGTTGTACTCGTATTTTTTTTTTTAAAAAAAAAAAAACTTTCTACCACGTGTATGAATTTTTTTTTTTTCTTTTTTTTTTACGTTTTCCGGTTGAATTGAGCTAAATTGAAGTGAACTTAAGTTAATTAAGCTAAATTGAAGTGAACTTAAGTTAATTATCTTTTTAAAGGATGAATTTAAGTTAAATTAAGCTAAAATGAAAATTAGTCAAAAGAATTAAGACTTCAGAGTACAAATATAAAACAACGAATATAAAAAGCATTGTTATTTCACGACCCTGTTTACTTATTAAAGATGTTTTTTTTTAAAAGGAAAATGTGTTCAAAGTATTATGTATCAAACAAGCTATTATAATGTTGTTCTATTCAAATTTACTGTATGAATCTGTATATTGGTGAAGATATTACAAGTTCAGTCATGAAAACGTTTGTCAATGGTTGTGTTCTATGCGCTCAGTGATGCCAATGTCATGTAAATGTTGTATACTCGAGCAAGGATATATGATATATATTGATATGCAACAATGACTTCGTTATAATGCACTCGTGTACTTATCTCTAATGGTTTAATGTTAAATATAGCTATAAACTTCATTACAGCTGTAAAACAAATTCAATAGTATAGGTTTAAATGTTTCATGTTGGATGTCTTATGATTCTATTCAAGTGTCAGGTGAGATAGTGCGGAGACAAATAGACGCAATCAAATCTCTTTCAAAGACCTCCAAAATATTTGGAATTGACAATAGTATACAATGATTGTATTATTTCGGTATTTCCTCAATACATATGATGTTCTTAGGTACAACTCCCTCATGGAAATAGTTGTCGATATAATTTTAACGAAAAGTGTAACAACTATATCAAGATGGAGGTAGTAGTACAACAATCCATATGTGAGGACCTGTAATTGGTAAGTAGCTGAAAAAAGCCCATACATCTGTACAAGTTGTATGGTTTAATGATGCAATCAGACTTTGCTAGTGACAATATCAGGCTTTGCTTCCCAGATCGTGGTTCCATCGCATGTACAAAGCTTCTTATAGTTCTCACCTACTCCCGCACTCCTAGCAATCACTGCAGCTGTAAGGCCAGGATCAGACTTATCCTCGGATGCGTACAAGACAATGGACCGTCCAATTAAATCAACAACCCTCAGCATCTTCTTGATTCCTGAATAATAAGCTTCGCCTTTCTCATCAACTTCTAATGTTCCCAGGTCACCCAGTGGCTGGAGAAAATTACACACCCGTCATTTCACAATATAAATAAAAATCAGCTACAAACTCTATGTACACGGAATTTTTCTATTTAATGTTTCCATGGACCACAGTTTTTACTATTATTTCCTTACTATCATTTATAAAGGCCACCTACACCTGACCCTCAGCAAACCTCGCCAATATTAGGATGTTTAAGGTACTAAGGTTCGTTTTGTTGCATTTGAACCCAGCTTTAAAGAAGGTACCTCCCCCCCAAAAACCGACATAATGTCCTCCCTTTTATACATGTAAGAATATGCACGTCGATAACTTGTGTACATGCAAGAAAATGAATTGACCACAATACCTCACTTTCACTTCCTTGGATTGGTGGATTGTACACTTTCCCCGTGCTGACTGGACCTTTAGTCAGATCACCAAACTCATTTATAGACCAGCCATGTTTCCCAGGTGGCAACCCACTGATATTGGCCTCGATTCTGGCCAACTCCATGTGTGTCTGGGCAAAGCGAACCACACCGAAAATATCTGGACCTTTAAACTCGGCAACTGCCGCAGACACAAGGAAATCTGCTTTCAATGACACAAGGTCAGCATCCCTATAAATAATGCAACAGTACAAAATTACATACAGTGACACTCAAGTAGTTGCAACTTGCAGGGTATAAACATCTAACGTATTACATGTAAATTCCCACCCACCCACCCACCCCCTCACCCCCCAAAACACACACACACACACACACACACAATGCCATGAAATAATGTAATCACTGATTCGTGGTAAAAAGAAAAAAAATAGATAGTATGCCTTGCTACAGACTAAATGACCTTTTCCAATCAATTTAGAAGGAATCTCATGGGATGTTCCAATAATCTAAGTCTAGAGAATTACAACCTTCATAAGATATTGATATCTGATACCTCCCTTGAGATGTTCCATGCTCTAAAAACATCCTCATTCCCTATCATCTTCATTGACATCTGAAAAAATTGGAGAGCCTTAAAATCTTCCAGTTAGCCAATAAATTGCACTCCACCTAAATTTTTTCTTCCTCACCACAAACTAAGAAATTATATGAAGATAAGTCGACTTACTCATGCCTGGAGGCATTTACTACAACCAAGGGAAGCCATAAACATGACTAACTATAGCTCATGGCACCAGCATAGTTGCAGGATATTAGAAACATTATGATCAAAGCCTATAGCTCAAGGGCTACCCCCATTAGTTAAACCTACATCGAAGTGAGAAGTTGTGATTAAATTTCACAAAACATACCCCAAATTAGCTTCCCTAATGAAGTAATGAATAATTGTAACTGATGGACCAGCATAGCTCCCCTAATGAATGTAGGCAACCTCCAGTAAATCTACAAAAAATATAATAAAAACAAAATAAAATCTAGCTGTTTCCCAAAAGCTTTAGGTTACAATCTAAACTGGCCGAGACACAAGCGGGAAGATCATGATGGCAGGTGTCAAACTATATTACAAATGATTCAAAATTGAAGGAGTTTCACTCAAATGTGTTTGGTTCAAGCTACTCTCATCTGTGTACTTCAAGAAATCACAATCACCAATAACTCCCCCTCCAAAAAATACAATAAAGATTGCAGCCACATTGACCAGACACTAAGTTTGCAGAGAATCCATGAACTTTGACCCATTACTTCAATTTACTAAGTTCAGTTGGCACGAAACAAATTCAACCATGCGACTTTGAGAGAAAACAATCACCCTAACAAGCTTTATATAATACATGGTGCCCTGTACCACAATTGAGTCCAGCACATTGAAGACATGAAGAACAATATAGTATAACAGTAAGGAAACCATGACAGATAAACATATAAACCATGAAAAGCCAGTCATAGTAAGGAATTATTCAATTGACACAAAATAATGTCACTTCCCTTCAAACATCATTCAAATGGTACAGCACTTTATCGGGCGAGAAATCACCCAATAACAAATTAAAAATAGTTATGAACCAAAGATTTTTCAAGTAACCAACCTTCAGGTACTCCTTGACCAATCAATCGTGCTTTACGTCCAGTTTGCTCCAAAGCATTTTCCATAGATACCACAGGTGAAGAACCAAGAATCCTAACAACTTGATTGCTCAAGTCCACTTCAACACTCTTAACTCCTAGTGAAGTAAAGCAAACAAAAATATACATAAAACAAATGAAAACAAGAATTCAACACGTTACAGATGTGCTAGTGATTCAAGTCATTAGCAAATACCATCTAGAGTCTCTAGTTTACTCTTGACAGCACTAACACAACCTTCACACTTCATATCCACCATAAATTCTGTCTGTTCAAAAGCAAAGAAACGATCATCTTCTCAAGTAATAAAAAAGAAAAAAAAAAGTAGTTGTTGTAGTTCAAGCTGAAGCAACATTAAGGTAGTAAAAGCAACAAAATGCATCAGGCAACAGACAAAATGGTATACGGGGAGGGGTTTCCTACAAATGAAAAAATATATCTTCTTCCAATAGGGCATAAGCGTATTGTTAGTGTTTCTGCAATTAGATCTACATCGCCTAAAATCATAGAACATAGACAAGTACCTAAAATCATTAACAAGGATTATTGCTAAAAGATAAACCATCCGAAAGATAAACCTAGAGTATAAATCATAGATACTGCCGCCACCACCTGCATGGTAAACAACGACTGCTATAAAAGAACTCCATACACTCCTGAACTGCAGCATTCCTGTGCTATGCCTTTTGTCGTTATCATATTCGTGACATGGACAAGAATAAGATGCATATACATAATAATGTAAGCTTAATGCACAAATTAACTCTAGGAATTATAGTCTTCTGAAGTGCAACCGTTTGGCCGTTTCAGATAACTTTTTTGACATTCACTATCATCCAGATTCCCCTTTGATTCAATACCACATGTTAATATGGCTTACCCTGCAACCATCAGCTTAAGCTTTTGGTTGAGTTGGTCCTTTAACACATATAATTACAATCTTGCACATTTCTCCAATTCTCAATTAAAAGAATTAACATTTAAGCATAGAAATTCAACTTCAAACATTCTCTCAGTTCTTAGAGCAGAAATTTCGCCTTAGTTTGCATAAACGATTCCCAAATTCAATAATCAATCATTATAAATCATTAAACTTGGTATTAATTGAAGCATCATTCTGATTCTCCACTTGAATCAATTATACAAAATTTATCAATCTCCAATTCAAATTATCGTATCATATTAATCAATTACATCATTCCCCAATTCAATCAGTACAAAAATTACTCAATTCCACAATCAATTAAAAAACTCACCATTAAGTCAGGCAACTTCAAATCTTCCTGCAAAATCAATGACAATCAATCAGCATAACATCTTCAACTTAGAGAGAGATAGCGAGAGAGAGAAAGAGACGAACATGAGAAGAAGACTTAGGATTCTCCATTTGAACAGCAGAAGGCGGAGAGCTGAAACTCTTGATAAGGCCGAATCTAGCAGCAACCCCCGAAGTCGAAGGTGATTGAGGAGAGAGAAAGCGGAAGTCCAGAGACTTCGAGAAGGGAGAAGAAGATGAAGATGGTGAAGAAGATGAAGAGGAGAGAGAAGATGCGACGTACGCAGCAGGCAGAGCTGTAGCTGCTATGGCGGTTGTTGTTGTGACTATTGACCTCAGAATCGTCATTTTTTGGTCTTTTTTCTGTCTTTTTAAGGCACTCACTGTATTAAAAGGGTCTATCGGGTTAAGGTACCGGTGTACAGTGTACTAGAGATGTCCCCCGACTAACGTGATTTGAACCCAAAAGAACTCCGATTCATATTTTAACTTGTATGAACAAAAATATAGCATGAATCACCTTTAAGATAAAACCCGATTTGACTCAACTCAACTTAGAAATCCGAATTGACACCTCTTCCTTGGGATAGGATCTTGAAGTGTCTTTTATGAATGTTGCTTTTGTGCCAAATTTGCTTAATTGTGATGTTAAAAAAGCTACTTGTATTGCATCATTCCTTCATAGTCAGGTTTTGATCAAAAGGGAAGATAGTAAAAATGTTAGCACTTATAAAACTTTACATTTAGATTCATGATTTTATCAACTTGACATTAAGAAAATCTTTTGATGTATACAGCTTGCTAAGATTCATTTGTTGAAAATCAATTGTTTGCTAATCCCCTACTTAAGAGGTAATACAATCATTTTTGCAATTCTTCAAAAAAAAAAAAAAAAAAGATTTTTGCGAAGGAAAATTAGCTGGAAAAGTATTAACAATAAGATAAATGTGTGCAGAATAGTGCAAATTGAATAATAAAATAAAGACATAATATTTGTTTCAGAATATAAAGAACTTATCCTGGTACAGAAACAAACTTTTCATCAACATTAACAAATAAATTGTTATAAAACGTGTGACTGAAACAATTACAATTTATATACTTGGATAATTCTACCGATAGCACTTGACAAGTTAACAATACTCTGAAAAGAATTAGTGACTACAAAAGTATTTGTACCAAGATGGCTCGGTGTAGTTAGTTAGGAATTCACCTTGTAACCGAGATTACAAGGTTAAATTCTCCTGACTGTAGGTACTTGAAGGAAAGAATCTCTTAACCTTCCCCTTCATTTATAAGTGTCTGGCCCGCGAACAATGGTTAAAAAAAATAAAAATAAATAAAAACTAAACTTTGAGAATTGAAATCTAGTTAGAGTCCTCCTTACCCTAAAAAAAGAAAGAAAGTACAAAAGTGTTCGTGGTTAAAAGGCTAATCATGCTTCATCTCTATAATTAGTGAGGCTGGTTAACCAAAACCTGGTGGAATATCAGGGTCTTCATCTGCATCTGCATCGGCATGGGCATGGGCATCGGAAGTTCGCTTGCGCTTTCCTGATGAGGAATAGCCAGGAGGTGAACTGGAATCACCTTTTTTGGACTGCAATGGACCATTGAGCCAATGAGGTTCTATACCCTGTTCAGTGAAACTATTATTACCAGGATGAGGCTGCTGTGTCTCGGGTTTTGAATCATGATTGTTTGTGGCAGTATTATTATGCAAAGAGAAACCTGAGGCTTCTTTATGCTCTCCATTAGACATTATACCATTGCTTTCCCCAGAAACAATGACATGACCATTAAACTCAGTTCCTCTACCAACTGGCACTTGACCTGAGGAAGACGTTGAATCAATCGCTTTCCGCTCAGGATTCAGTAGTTTATCATAGACTGAGTGAACTGTTTCTTTTATTTCAGTTTTCATGTCATCACCTGATCGAATAATCTCCCATAAGCCATCTGAAATTTGATTCATCGCCTTTTCACTGTATCAAAGATGCAACACAACCAATTAACCATCACCTCTGCCTACATAAAATGGAATGTCAGAGTTCTACAGCTAGAAGACATGAAATATGAAATTTTTTAGGGCAGTAAAAAGCTGTGCTAGAAACATAGAAATGAGCCAATCATGATAAGCAACCAAAGTCTTAACAAACTGCAGCACCTAATCTCTAAGTAAAGAAGTCAATGAACTGCAATGTAATCTCTGGCAACACAAAGCTTAACACTCAGCACAAGAGATTAATCAAATCTGCAAGCCTTACATTATCAAGGTTAGTAAAAACAACCTATTGAAGAATTTGCTTCGTGCTGTAGGTTTTTTCATAAACATACAGCCAAAACAAGAATGGCAGAGCACAGTGTCTATGCACTAGGCTACTTTCAACTTATTTATACTGAATTAACTATATTTTGTAGATCTGAACCTGTTAATCTTTTGCCCAATCAGACTTAAATTTGCAGAACTGAACTTTTCTTTGTTAAATCAAATTTATTTTCAGCAGAGCTTGTCTGAACTTAGTTATGTTGAACTCAACTTATTTTGCTAAGCTTACATTCATTTGACTAAATATAATATTTTGTTACTCTGTTTCTTGTTTCCAAGTTGAAAAGACCATAGTCCTGTCCACAGATGTGAGAGTATATATTAATTAGAAAGTAGCTACACCATATATATGTGAATATGTGATGCACAAAACCACCAACTTACTTCGCATGTGCAGGACTAGGCTGAATTACCTAGAGAGCAAGATTTTTCATTATCAAGATGAATAAGTTAATTCAACTAAAACAATGCTTACATCACAATTCACATATAGCACAGAGGATGTTAAAACTCACCGAATTTCTTCATAAATTGCGTCACAAAGTTTCCTGGCTTGCATATTTTCTGCACCAGGACGATTAAGTGCAGTGGACTGCTTAACCACTGAAATAATATTGTTACGCAAATCCTCCTACAGCAGCCAGAAAAGCTCAGAATAAGAAAATATAGCAAAGATAGATTCTTAGATATAAAAACGAGCTTGTAAGCAATTCTTTGAATATCACAAGAAATGTAGAATCCTGCATGAAGCTGACAGCATTAAGGCTATTAACTATAAAGATAGTTAATGAAATAAGATATTGTGGTAGATGTGATGATCTTTAAAAAACAAAACATTCAAATTATAAAGAAATTATTTATTTTTTTAGTTGCAATAGTTTGACCTTAACAAATATAATTTCCACTTTGACCATCTTTGAGATTTATACGCAAGAAAAACCATATGGGATCTTACCACATTCATCTCAAATTCTCAATACATATTTTCAAAGATCAACTTTTAACTAATGTATAAAAAAAGCTCAAGGCGCAATGAGGCGATAAAGCACTTGCTAGGCGCGCACTTTGGTACACCTCTTGGAAGTGACTCTTTGATGCACCTTGCCTAGAGCAAAAAAGGTGTTCTACCCTAATCAATTAGGCCTAGGCGCATCTTTTTATACACTACTTTTAATAACTTCACTTAAAGAATAAAAAAAATCAATGGCCAAAGTCAAGAGACGCTAGTTGGCAAGCATGTAAACAAACTATTGCAATTAATGATTACTATAAAGTGAGAGGACTTGCCTTCAAAAGCATAAGTTGTTCATATTCCCAAAGTAAACTATCTTCAAAAGACAAAAGGCATATATAGCATAAGAATTATTTGACATCCACCACATTGTCAAAGCCTCAAAGATTTATAACTAAGATGGACTAAGCATGTCAAAGCCACAAAGATTTATAACTAAGCTGGACTGACATGTGCTTTGAATTATAGACTAACATGAATAAAATAATAAGTGCAAAGTGCAATTTTCCTAAAATGACAAAATCAATGCAAATCAAGAGATTAACAACATATTTAAGCCATATTTATCTCCTTTTTCCATTAAATGATATGGAGTACTCAGTAGTAATTTCCTACTTTCAGTGATCCTCTTTTGTGGTCGGAACATAAAATATTTCAGTATAAGGCCCTATTATGTTCAGCTTAATTTAGCTTAATTTCACTAATTAGGTGTCATAAGTTTAGATAAGATAAGTTCAGGAAAAATAAGTTCTAACTAGGGTTACCCAAGTTCAAATTACAATTAAATTAAGTTTTTATAAGGTCTAATAAGTGCAAATAATTTCACATAAGATAAGATAAGTTCTGATAAGTGAAAATCAGGTGAACAAAGTACACCCTTAGTGTAGCATCACGGCAACCAAGTTAAGGTTATTGTAATTATTTCAACGCAAATGTAGGAGATCAGGGTCAATATTTGCTATATATCTAATGAACTCACTCTCAACATATATTGAATTCAAAACAATAAAATGCATTGATTCAACTTGTAGGCCACTATCAAACAGGTTTGGAAAGAAAGAATCAGCTGAATTCATCCTTGACAACTCAAATATCCACCCACCATTAACAAATGTTGTAGTCGAGAAACACTTAAGCCACTGCTAGTAGGTTAGCAAGTGAAAGGTCAATGAACCAATCATGACTACGGACAACTCAATTAACTCTTCTACCCAAATAGGTTAATTAGATGAAAGATACAAAGGTAAATGTACTCTTTAACACAAGCAGGGTATTAATCACAAAACCTAGTGTCTTGTCTCATACTTCAGGTTCAGGCAGATAAATGAACCCATTAACTTATTCTTTATACCAGAATGTCCAGGGTTCTGCAAGTATTGGTGAATCAGACATTCAGATGTATATATTTCTGATGATGAGAAGTCACTAGAACACTTGTCAAACTTTGCTTTTAAATAAGAGAAAGTCGCCTATACAACCTTGTTGTCTGTAACAATAGGTTATACAAAACTGCAGCCTTAATTTTTTTCCTCTTTTATAGTACTTCTTCTATTTCCAACAGTTACCATCTTAGAAAGTTTCAAAAATATAGCAACACTACCATATTTGCACATGCTTTCTCTCTATCTCTCTTCTCATCATGCGGGTTCCTATCTTTATTTCTCTCTATCTCTCTCCTTGTTGCAATATTAGGGGAACAGAGAAAAAAGGAGGTGAGGGGGGTATGTCTTTCAGCAGACCTGCTTGAGCACTGATTTTCTAGCTAAATCCCAAATATAGCAATTGATATGCAAAATATTCTAGGGTAAGATCCATTATCTAGAGCCAGTTATGTTGATGAAATTCCCTAGGTAATGTTTCCCGATTCACAAACAAATCTAACACAAAATTTTTGGCATTGAATGGCCATAAAGTGTTTTCTCTGGAGAAAACATCCAACAATAAAACTTAAGAAAAGAGTAATTCCTCATTTGTCAGTCAATGTAACAACAACGACATTACTGATTACTCTCCTAAAGATGAACAACAATCACCAAGTCAGTTACACCTCTCAACGAATTGATTCGACACAAGGTTGTAACTAGTTTGGAAACAACCTATGAGACTAGATTTTTCTAGACTCGGGAAACAAATGCCTCATTGCCTGGCGACATTCAAAACAACAGTCCACTTTCCACTTACCTTCACAACTTCCCTCTTGTTAAGATACCCCATTGATTCACCCCACTCTCAATGCTTTATCATAACAAACACCTCAAACGCAATTAAATTTAATTCAAGGAAGTACTAAATTTCATCAATATTACAGTCGATTACTAAAACACAATTAAAGTCCAACTTTAAACAAATTTGTTATAAATAGATAAAACCCAACATAATTAGTGAGTATATATCACCAAAATAAATTCTTGCTACTCTTTTTCCCTCCAAAATTCAACCAATAATAGAAAATTGGAGTAAATATAGATAATTTTCACACTAAAAAATTTCAGCATTGACACCCACAATTTCATTGCCACAAATTCCAAGAAACTATTCAATGTGCATATGATAAGATAACGAAATTTTAATTTGCTATTATATTAAATAGTATATCAAACAAAAACTCAAATCACAAATAAGAACAATTAAAATAATAATAACAATAAAAGCTTTTGATTTTCTTAGAACTGCAATACGAGAAGAGAGAGAAAGAGTACGTTTTGTTTGAGTTGACGGACGATTTTGAAGCGAAGACGGTCGAAATCGCCATCATCTTTGAGCTTGGAAATGACTTGTTCAGTAGTGATCTTTTGATCTCTACTCATTGTTTTAGGTTTTCTGTCTGCGAAACTCTCCTTCAACTTTCTTTGTTTTTGAGGAAAAGTGTCAAACATTAGTTAAGATATCAATGTAACTAACCATTAACTATCCTACGGAGTATATGATATCAATTAATCCCTGTGTTCCAAAGTAATCGAAACGATTTACTCCCTGTGTTCCAAAGTAATCGAAACGATTTGATAGTGTGAAAAAGTTTTCGTTTGGTATTATTGTGGTTTTCTATTTTTTTTTTTTTTTTTTCTAAACCATATGATATATGTGATATAATAAATCAAAAAATATTATTTCTCTCAACCTCTACAATTTAAGTGTTGCACATCAAACACCAGAAAATCAATTTGACCTATCGTAAAATCTAATCCTAATATTGTTGTTTGAATTAAGTATTTTGAAGCGTTTGTGGGATTTGGTATTAGAAAGTGACTAATGTATCATGAAATTTGGTGGAATAGTTTTCAGATTATTTTCTTTTATTTATCAATTTAGTATTTAATCAAGTGGAGAGGGAAAGGAAACTAAATCAAAAATAATGAAGATTCCACTTTTCACACAAAAACTTTGTTCGTTGGTGTCATTTATTCTATTACGTGCACCCATATACATAGTTTGTTATGTCGATCGAACTCTTGAAAAGTTATGTTGCACGCATCTTTATCATAGTTAGTGTTGTTGCGACCAATTTTTCCTATCATAAATACACTTATCTTAAAAATACAAGCCAAAACCTATTGTAATATATTTTGGATTTTTTTAGTTTCAAATAATGTCAATCCGAAAAACTGAATTTTCAAAATATTTCAATTCGATTCGATTTGATTTAAAATTCGTATACGATCCGTATTTTTTATTCGATTCGGATTGAATTAAATTTCGATTTTAATTTGAAATATTTTCTAGATATTTCACAATTGTTAAATTCTCCCTCCCTACCTTCATTTTCTCTTTCCTTCTCCTAAATCTAAATTTTTCTTTCTAAAATTGAAATTTTGGTTTTTAATCTTTGCTTGGGTTAGTTTTGAACAAAACTTTATCCAATTTTACAATAATGTACTGTGTCCATAAATCAGAGCAAACAACTTCTTGCTTCTTGCTGTCTTGCGAGGTATGGCCATAGCTTGGAATACGGGACATCGGAAGATCCAAATCACAGTGTATAGATTCGGAAGCTATAATTCGAATGTTGGTGGATCGTACTCCCCCCAACTCTCCTTATATTCATTTCATTCGCAAATGTAAGTCCCTAATTGCTAAGCGGGATTGGGAACTTACCATTAGATTGATTAGCCAATTACGAAGTGACGTCTAATGTTCCTATTATTATCCTTGAGGCAGTCTCGGAGGATCTTCGAATCGTTTTATTGGAGGACATGCGGGGGAGTGTCGAGACCAAGGATGGTGCCTCTTGGAGCTCCATATATACTGCTGCTGGTTTCGAACAATTGAATAATGTAGTTGTTTTGCTTTTCGTTTAGTTTGTTGCTTGTTTTTCTTTTTCTTAGTTTGTACTAGGCTCTGCTATTATATTTTGAGGCTTGCCACTCGTGATAACGAAAAAAAAAAAAACCAATAATTTACCGTCTCAACCTGAATCGTCAAATTCTTTCTTCACACAAATCTAGGGGTATCTTCATTTTCAACATCACTTCAAGTAGTTAAGTGATTCAAACACCCAAGTCATAAAGGACCGTTACCTCAAGGGATCTTAGTTTTCTTTCAATTGGGTGATCTTAGAGAGACGAAAATATTATGTTCTTCAAGGGATCAGACTCCAGACAAAGTTTCGATTCTTTATGATGACTAGTTTATTAAATCCATCAGAATATATTGTATTTTTGAGAGAAAAGTCTACTAAACTATCTCACTACTCACTAGTATCTTAAAAGCTAGCAACTGACAATTACACCTCTAAGATTTTGAAATCCCAATATTGTTCTCTACTTCACTAACAATGAAGGATTTAGTCAGCTTAAATGAATTCAATGAAGCTACATAACCAATACCTATCTTTTCCTATCCCAAAACCCTATCCACCAAAAAACCAGCAGGGGTGAATAAATGGTGCTTTCCTGTACAGCTTGGTTCTAATCCTACAACCAATGTACTATATATTAGTTACAAAAATATGTTACAGCCAGAACAAAGACACAAGAAATATAAATTCTATGTTCTGGAGAGAACTCATAATACTCCTGTATATGCTTCGAAAATCTTGATAGACAAGTATCACCACCAAGCCAGCAACTTGACACCAGACTGATTTTGCAAATTTACCCTCCTTTGGCACCAAAGATAAAGATACAGGAAGATCAACGACGAGATCTTTTGCGAGAACTGCCATGTTCAC
Organism: Chenopodium quinoa; assembly: GCF_001683475.1. Lineage (NCBI taxonomy): Eukaryota > Viridiplantae > Streptophyta > Magnoliopsida > Caryophyllales > Amaranthaceae > Chenopodium > Chenopodium quinoa. The sequence goes on from NW_018742484.1 coordinate 3,335,661, forward strand.
TGTGACTTTGTCTGCAAAGATAGAGAGCAATAAGTACCAGTTACATACTTGCATTACTTTTGTACAGCCAATGAAAGAAATTAGTAGCTTACAAGTCATCAACATCACACTCTTTACTCGATGAATCTTCTTTTCCATGTGATTTTCTGCCAACCTGAAAGTAAATTACACAAGCTTCATCAAAGATACCACAACACATGTATATATAAAATTCTGATCTGCAAATTAACAACAAAGCCTTTTTTTTTTCTTGTAAGGAGGGGGGTGGCGCAAGAGGGAGGCCTGCATCTAGGAAATAAACCAGCTCAGCAGACCATGCCTTAAAAATACAACAGCAAATTATTATAGAAAAATTTAGCACCTAAAACACTTGCTTGATACCAGTAGCCCAGTGATATGCAATGCCACTAACACACAAAAGGTAAATCATTGCAAGCATAAAGATTAAAGACAAGCAGCTCCTTTTTAATCTCACTCACATCATCATGCACGCACAAGTAATACTTGATAATGATAAAAACCGAAGGCGGCTTGCATGACTTTTTCTTGATTTACTAATTTGATGCAGGGAGAATGAACATTTTGTTTGGATTGAATGAAATGGAGGGAAAGGAAGGGAAGGGAAGGCCGGAAGGGAAATGGAGGGATGAATTATCTTTCATTTTATAACAAATGAAGGAAGGGAATTGGAGGGGAGAGAAATGGAAGGATTAAATTGTAAGAAATTGATCTCTCCAACAATGGAGAGATTTGAAAGGAAAACTCATCATTCATCCCTCTCCTTCCCTCCCCTTCTATTCATTCCCAATTATCTATCCAAACACACTGTTAGTAATATCCCAAACCAAATAAGAGAAGATTTGGTAACCTTAATTTGAAAAGAATGGTTCATCAGATGATACCAGTGACAAACAATCAATATTAATCTTGAGTTGAATCCTCTGTCCTCTGCCATTTATGTACTAGTACTGGACAAAGTACACAAATTTGGAGTTTCCTCAATAATGCAGGTTCATACATTTGCATCACTCTTTGTGACACATGGTCTCACATCCACAATATTTGTAGAGATTAGGACTTTAAGAGTTAGAAATGAAGCTGGAACTATCTGAATTAGAATACTAATGGACAAGGTCTTAGAACCACTTTATTTGCCTATATTTATGAGCAAACAATTAGAATTTGGAGGTGAAGGTTGCTGGAGTAGGCGGTGAAGGTGGAGTCATGGGTTGGTTGTGCAGGTGGTTGGGACAGTGAGGAGATATCGGTCGTGGAAGTGGAGAGTAATTCACTAAGGGGATGGTCAGTACAATCAAATAATGTAAGAGCAATAAGGGCACTAGATGTAATACACTACACCCTAAGGTCACTTTAAAATGTCACTTCTTTTTTTTTTTTTTTTTTTTTTTTTTTTTGTGGTTTCCACCATGCAGAAAACCCCAAACCAAAAGGCCACCATGTAGAATTTTCCAAATTTATACAATCCTTCAAAACAATACACTGACTAAAATGTTCTTACATCCATTAATGACAACCCATAATTTTCTCTCCAACGGTGGGTTAGCTGTATTAAGAGCAATGAGGGCACTAGATGTAATTTACTTTTTTCTTTTTTTTGACAAGGAGATGTATATAGATTAACCCTAAAAATAAAAAAATCTTGTTTCCACCATGCAGAAAGCCCAAACCAAACCAGGAAGCCACCATGTAGAATTTCCTAAATAAATCCTTCAAAACTGTATTATGATTACTCTTACACACAGCCACTCATGATAGCTAACCAAAATTTTCTCTTTCTTCCCCTTCTCTCTCTATTGTACGTATTAACGATTGACTGAATTTATATCTTTCTTTCGTTGAGGTGCAATTACATCAATTTATTTGATTTGTATTATCTTCGTCTTCACTAGAGGTGCGGTAATGAAGAGAGGTGCAGACATCTTCAGGTGTAATTGCAAGGGTTGTTGCGGTATTGCTAGCGGTGAAGATTGACAAAAAATTTAGCAAGGTGGTTGGTGGTGGCAGCGAGTGGCTAGGAGGTCATGGGAAGAGAGTGATTAAGGGCCAATTTTTTTGGGGCTCAGCTTTTGTAAATATGCTACCTCCATGGATGAAGTTTAAAATTGGTATGAGCTTGTGAAGGGTTAAATAATTCTCCCTTTTGTAAGATTTAAAAAAAAAAAAAAAATATTCCTTCCTCTCCTAATTCTCATCTCTTCCCAAAAGTCCTAAACAGAGGAATTGATTTTCTTCTACCCTCCCCTCCCTTCAGATTATGTAAATATGCTACCTCCCTTGATGAAGTTTAAAGATGGTATAAGTTTGTAAAGGGTGAAAATAATTCTCCCTTTCATAATTCCCAATGTATAAAAAGGCTCAAGGCGCACCAAGGCATTTCGGAGTTCCTTGCACCTAAGGCACGCCTCAGTGCTGGCGCGCCACATTGAAGTGAGGCGCACATAATAAACAATAAAAATAAAAATAAAAATAAAAAAATTGAAAAAAATCCTTGGGCGCCTCATTGAAATTGCCTAGCCTAGACTACAAAAGGCGCATGACCCCTAATGCCTTGCGCCTCAATGCCTAGATGCGCATAAAATTTTATCCAAACAAATTGTTTAACTTTTATGGAAGATTGGAAGAAAAATAACCCTAATAGTGCCTAAAAAAAAAAATGAACTAATCAAACTTCCAAATTAAAGACTGTTCTCTAATTTTCCTAATTGTCTACTCTTATTCCTCTTTGATTTTCCGTCAGGAATTGGTTGTAATTTTTAAGAACGTCATAAAAGGGAATAAGAGACCACTTAGTGATGTAAATCAAAGTTAAGCAATGTCACTACACACTAAAATTCATACCAAGAATGCAAAAATAAGAGAAAAGGCATGCTTGCTAACAGGATGGATTAATGAATTACCTGTTTGATGCTTCTAGTATGAGCCTCCAGATATTCTTCGTAAGACTGCAGCAAGATTTCCAGATTACAAAATCAGGTTAACATACTATAAAGCTTGTCCATAGAGAAAAAACCAGATCTGGTTATTCATGCTTCATCTGGATAAGGTTATATGTCAGCTGAGGCAGATCACAAACTATGTGAGCTCTTGATAACACTAAAACCTGAGCCATAGCCAAGCTGATATCAAATAAACAAGGCTGTAAATCAGCCAATCAAACTATGTAAGTCCCCAGGCTCAGTCAGTCAAGCCAACATTACAGCTTGGAGGCTGAAGTTGTATGAACCTAAGCTCCAGGTCAATTTAGGTATTCTACATTAGCTAAAGTTGCAGGAGATTTTACCTCCTATCATAGGTAGGGATCTTTTTGTGCTTCAAAGTATTTTGCGTCACATAGTATATTGTTCAGAAATCCACGTTTCTATACTGAGGATTTCCTTTTAGTATTAAAGCTAAGGACTAGATACTTCTTGTTAAAGTATGTTCTGCTCTGAGCAATACCCCCCGAGGCCCCAACCAAGCACAAAGCGTGCAGCCTTGACTTCATTGGGCTTGTAAAAAGTGGTGGTCTGTAAACAGTAAAACCCTATTACTCATGCAATGAGAAGAGCAATAATTTAGAAAATCAATATTTATTGGAGCTTGTTGCAAGGTAAGACTGGTCAAGGCTCCCACGAGGATTGACTAGGAGCCAAGTGCTCTTCCGAGCCTAGCCTTCTCTCAACAAAGAAATAGACTTTATCCAAAGAATTCATCAGGGACTCCCTTTGTTTTTGATTAATTGCAATGCTTTCACAATTGAAAAAGACCCACAACTATTTCGTCATTTCTCACTCCCACTAATTTCAGATGCAATACTATTTTATTATTTCCCTTCCACAATCTCACTTGCATTATTTTTCATTATTTCTCTTCCCAATACAATTAGATATACTCCCATTAATGATACTTTATATTACTAGGGTGGCTAACACTCGCAACGCCATAGCTAATCATGTCCGAGAAGCTCTTTCAGTTGGCAACATAAGAGAAGAAATATGTAAACAAATATTTTTAGGGGTAAAAATTTCCACACACTATTCTTAAGAGGTTTTTTTTTTTTTTTTTTTTTTTTTTTTTTTTTTGTAAAAAAAAACAAAAGATAATTACATGTCCAAACACTATTCATAAGAGTTAATCATTAAATCATACAAGAAAAATCTTAGAGGTAATTAACATCATATCAATAAAGGCATATAGGTAAACAAACATTTTTAGGTTATAATAGTCCTCACACTATTCACAAGTGTTTTCCCATACTTTTTAAAAGGTAGGGATAACATTCCCACTTAAGTCCCCCTCCCTATAAAAAATTCCTTAAACTTTATGCACACTATATTATTGCAAATAATCAAAAACAGGAGTGGAAACTAGCAAAACTCTATAATCAAGCTCACAATAAACATTAAAATATTTTGCACTACCGGTCGAACCTTGTCCTCGTCTTGCAAAAATTATCTCACTTTACAAACTTAAATGAGTAATTCAACCCCATGTTATTTTAAACGGAAAAACCTCATATTTGATTGGCTTGGTAGCTAAAAGTTTCCAAAATATCATGCCACCCTTCTATGGTTATTTACATCACTTTGACTAAACATATTTGCCGATGTATAACTTTAACCATAAAAAATACTTCCTTTGTTTTTTTCTATTTGTCCAATTTGTTTTTAGCGTAGTTTCCATTGCATATATGTAATTAAAATATTTTCAAACTTCATATTACAAAAAGTATATAAATATATATCTGTAAACTAAAAATCAAAACGAATCTAACAAAATCCTACATGCCTATGTAAGTATATATTATTCCTTAAAGCAATAGATTCCATAAGCACTGAAATCTCTAAAGATTCCTAATAGGATAATAAATTAGAAGCATAGTCAGTATTAATTATCTAATACTCCTTTCAAACCTATTTTTCCCATCACGACTATGCACGTTTGCCAATACATTACTATGACCATAAAAATCTATAGTTGCATATTAGTAAAAAATACTGTAATAGAATATTAATAAATTACTCATTGAGACGAATCAAATGCGACTGTTATGTTTTATATAATGAGAGAAATCTCAACTTATAAATAGTTACAAGATTCCAAATGAGAAAAACAAAAATGATCGGTGGGAGTAGTAATAAATTGATAAATAGATAATATTTTGAAAGTTAAATTAAAATAAACCCAACAATATCTTACATACTAACGTTTATTTTCATATATTAACCAAAAAAAGTTCTGAAACTCTAAATCGTACAAAAAGACAAAATGATGCAAAGAGACCAAATGGAGCAGCCCACTTCATGTATTTAATTTTGAAAACTTAAAACTTGGTCCACACAAACCATGGCGAATACCTTAAAGAAAGACTCTCATATGTCCTTTTCCGTTTTTCCCCTTCCTGACCTCTTTCCCTTTCCTCGTTAGCTTTCCCTTGTTTTCATAATCAGCCCTTTGTCATGGCTTCCATAAAAACTACCAAAATTCAACAACCTAGTTCCTTGACACCCAAATCAATCAATACAGCTTCCAGAACTAACCTGACATCAAGACTAGCATCATCAAAACTAACTAGCATTGATCTCATCATCATCTTGATGAATTATCAATACCATTACCAACAACCATTGCTCAGCTACATATCTTCTCTTCAATAACATTACCACCCACTATCACAACAGCAATAAGCCAATAAGCATATTCATGAGAGCCACAAATTCTATGCAATTGGCTCAAGAATCAAATTCAACTCTCCACAAATATTCAAAACAATCAGAATCAAGAGCCCAAGAAGAATTCATTGAATTAATGATCTCTCTTCCTTGATTCATTCTCAGATAAAATCACCTATAACGCGGTGAGCGGGGAATCAGAGAAAGATGAGAGGGAAATATGGGTGATAGAGATAGCTGTAACAACTATCAGTGGAGGTGGATGGTCCATAGGGTGTCATTGCCATTCCGAAAGGCTGGCCAGGACTCCAGGAGCAAGAAAGGGGAATTGAGTGGAGAGAGAGGGAGAAGGAGAGAAGGGGGGAGTTGTTTACACATCCAAATTTTGAATTATGATTACCAAATCAGCAGTTCGGCACCTTTACTAATGATGTAAATTTGGGTGCATTTTCATTAAAACTAACAAAAGATAAGATTATGAACATTGACTTCTGAAAGTGGAATTATTATTGCAGATTAAGAAAAAGGTTGGATCAATGTCAGTAATATTCCCATATCTTATCCCTGAATTTAACATTTCATAATTCATATATTTGTGAAAACTGTATATACAAAGGAAAGGCTTTAGCAAGATGACTATACAATATTACTACTGCAGCTATAAATTTCAAAAATTCTAAAATAATTCAATCAGCAGCAGAAAATAGTAATTATAAGCTGAAAAGAATATTGTATATGAGCCTCTTGAAAACTAAAGTAGCTAAGATAGGACCATACCATTTCAAGAAACTCATCTTCAGAAAGAGTACTACATAGAGGACTCATTTCACTAGACATCCGCATGCCATCAACTTGAGAAGAAACTTTTTGATCAGCTGGTGAGTCTAAAGCACTTCCTTTACAATGTGCTTGCCTAGTCAGTGAACCTTTACTTCCTGAGACAGGCAGACTCTTGGGAGGATATAATCCAACAGGTTTGTGGTGTGCGACAAGGGACCCACTTGCTTCAGTATGATATTGATAAAGATAAGATGAGTAGAGCATGGATTTTGTGGTCCAAGTCATATCCATAGAAGGAGCAACATACCCCTCTTCAGGAAAACAATATCCAGACTCCACACAAGGCCTCCTCACAAGAAATGCGTCCCTGAAATAGAGTAAATAACAAATCACAAATAGCACATCCAACCTGACTAACTTTGCTCTGACCTATCATTCTACCTTTTCAGACTTAGGTCCTCTTCAGGTTCTCTATCAATAAGTTGACAAAGTGCTTCCCCAATTTCTGGAGGTACCTCCTGATAATAATTGAAATATTTTAATTCAACTTAAACTCTGTTCAAAGTTGAGCAGGGGAGGCAAAAGATAGTTCATGCATTATTAACCTGGCAATCTCTGCTTATTTTGACAGGTTTGTATTCATTCAGTGGATTTTTCAGATGGTTAGTTTTGTGGAATGGCAAATTACTTAAACGCAACCATTTGACTCTAAAACTGCGTCCCCATGGATTATTAGCACCACTTCCTTGTGTCCAAACATTCTCCCGCCTCCGGCCAACAGAAGACATCATCTGTGCATACCCTTGGAAGAATCCGCTTGAATTAACACTATATATCAGAATTACTTTACGACATTTCTGCAAGATAAGGGAATCTCGATAAAATACAACATTGATACAAGACATCATCACATCAAAGGAAGCAATCTTACATGAAAAGCTTCTTCCAGTATGGGTTCATTCATGAGTTGGGTAGCCCAGATTCCCTTTTCAACTGAGAGTTGGATATTTTCATGATTCAAGCTCTTAATGATAAAGTACTTTGTATTGCACATTTTATCTTTTAAAACCATATCTGAATTGTTCATCAAATCCCTGTGCCCCTTATCTTCTGTCTTAGGTGGGTCTCTCTCCTCATTTGCTCTACAGCTGGAACTATCTGAGATTACAACTTAGTTTTGTCCGACATCAGTCCACACATAAAATAAAACTTTTATACATGTATAATGCTGAATGGAAAATATAAAGTGTTAGATATGAGCTATAACATATTAAAGAATTTCATTCAGTTAAAGGCCAACAATATTTCAAAGCACAAGTTCAAAAACAAGATTAAAAATTCAGCCTTGCACATACAAATGCAATCGAATATTTTTAAAATATATCCTTATGTTTTAAGATTACTACTAAGATGGATGCTTTGAAAGATTGGTGTTCCAGCTATGATTTCATGGTATGACTCATAAGCTTTATTTCTTTGTGTATATCCCTCATTCTTATAAGGTAGGAAAGTCTTTTTTCTCTATCCTTTGTGGTTCTTGTTTGTCCTCCAATTTTTTTTTTTTCAATAGAACCATTAACCAATCAATAACATCCCTCCCTAGGCATCTCAAAACCTCAACAAGATTACCATTTGAGCCAATTACTTCCTTTAACTTTCTTATCTTCTAAGCCTTTTGTACCAATATTTTTTAATTCCTCCACATATTGCCCAATTTGACTTCTTCATCCTCGAGAAAGATGTCCTCTATACAACTCATCAAAGTATTATGTTGATCTGTTCACAACCTCTCTATCTTAAACAAGAATCCTTTGGCTTTCATCCTTCATACACCGCACCATAAATAAGCCATTGGTCATTGCTTGTATTTTTCTTGCTATCTTATTGATCTCTTTTGCAACAACTCTAGTCCAATTTTTCGTATACATATTTATACACCTTTCACTTAATTTATCTTCAGAATAACTTCTTGTCTTCTTTCATCTTACCTTTAGCATGTACCATACTTTGCAATAGTTTGTTAATCTCTACATTCATTCAAAGCCAAGCATTCTATTTTCTTAATAATTGCCTTATTTACATCCTTATTGAGCCATGTTATGTCCTTTTGCATTGGTAATTTCCATACATTTTCCCATAAACCATTTTTTCCACTATAGAAATACAATTCTTCATCTAGCACCCCAACAGCTTCATCAACTATTCAATTATAGTAGCCTTCAAAATTCAGACCCAATAAACTCTAATCCTTTGCTCACCTAACGTCTATTCCATCAGAGTCAATTAAATATGAAAATCAAGGGCTAGAAGCCGGTATTGTGTAACAACAATTTCCTTTGATATCGTGCAATTAAGACAACTAAGTTAGTTCCAATTTTTGAATTGAAATTCATTAGAAGTCATTCCATCCTCCATAACCAAAAACTCCATGAACATTCTCAAAACTGCATTGACCGTCTCCACATGTCCAATTGTAAGTCCGGTTCTCCACTAATAAATAGCTTCCCTGTGTGGTGAATACTTTACATCACTACATCTAAATTATCCTAAAGTTGACTTTTAGAAGCTTAAACACCTACTCTTTCTATCCCTATTTGTTTATCTCGTTGTATTTTTTGGGGTTAAACTATAAAACTTTGAACACAAATCCTCAATAATTTATAAGAAATAACATAGTCAAGTGGGATCTTGTTAGGTTCATTATAATGTCTACTTTAACAATATCAAATTTTTTTATTATTTATGCGTGTTAAATTGGAGATATTTATGTTTTTCGACTATCTTGAAAACCGTGAAAATTTATATGGGACTAACAAATTGGAAGAGAGAAAGTACTATATTTACAATCCTTATACCAAAATTAGTCTTCATGCTAATAATTTTATGATTCTTATCACCTTTTGTTACAAACTAGAATTGCATCATTTACTATCTGATCATCAATGTCAATATCAACTTTATTTTTATACTTGAATTGTACTGAACCTCTAAAGTCTTAATAAAGAGTAAAAATTGGCTACATACTAATGAAAATTGTTCGCAAGTAACGAGGTAGAGGTATTCAAAGCTGGCAAAAGTCAATCATAACTCAACTTCAGAGAGCTAAATAAACAAAAATGATTCAAAAGGCTAAGCGAACAAATTAAAAATTAAAGTTAATAAATTAATATAGCAATTAAAAAAAATATTTTTACATGCATAATACACACTAGACAACAATAAAAGCTTTATAAAGTCATCAGTCGCTTAACCTCAAAGTTGTGTGCTCAAGTTACAATTATTTCATTAGGTATTGCTTGAGTTCTATATTTTTCTCTTTGATTGATTTTGTCTTTTACTTCCTCCGTATAGTTGGGATTGTGAGGTTAAATAAAATAAGATGTTAGTGGGGTAGATAAAGTAACAAAAAATTGTAAGAAAAGATAGTGGGTTATTATTTTATTGAAAAGTAAAGTGGTGTGAGAGAGAGTATTGGATGAGTGAGAAATGATAAAGTAAGAGTGAGTGGGGACCATTAGTGGATAAAGATATATTATTAAATTGTAATGGTTTCCAAAAGAGGAAGTGTAGCTTTTACAAAACACAGACAAAAATAGCAAGTGTAGCTTTTAAAAAAATAAAACAGAGGGAGTACTAATTAGTGCATCCTTGAGACCTTTTCTTGCTATGCCTTAATGATTTTAAAATTTAGTAATGGATAAAAAGTGTTCTGTGTCTTCTTGCTTTTACACCTTTACATTAAAGTTCGTTGACCTAGGTTTAAATATAAGCCGGTACCAACTACTTGATGACATACATTCAAAATTTGCTCTTCCTTATCTAAGAGAGAAATTTCCCTTTTGCATTGAACAAACAATTAGGCATCATGACCTAACAAGAAATCCACATATATAGATGCCTTGGAATGCATAATGTTTCTATAACAATGTGGTCTATGACATACAGAAATGTCGATGGGTTGCATGTCACCACTTCTAAACCGTTTCAAGATATAGACATCAAAAAGTCCTTACAATAAGACTTTAAAATACTTAAAAGGGATATTCAACACTTTCTTATATTACCAAGACGTAAATGTGGAAACATGGTGGAAAGGTCATGCATAGCACATGCATCTTTCTACCTCCTCACCTCCTTAGACGGGAATAGATCACAAAATTTTAGGTACACCCTAGAGCACCATGCTCTATGTGCTCCAGGAACTCTATTGAATATTACATGAAATTCAACTAAAAACCAACATCAAGCTGTAGAAAATAACATATGATTGGTATGAAAATAACCTAGGCTTAACATGTCATGATGGAAAGATTTATCAAATTATGCTTTTTCTTCATATTCAGCAATGTTATTTGTTAACTACTTTGAAATAAAGCATGTTAAATAAAATAGTTTCTATAAAAATATCCAAATATGTACATTTACTGATTCTATAAAAACTACTCTTATACATGGTTTTAAAAACAACATTTTGCTGGTTTAAAAATAGCATATGTTGTCAAAAACAAAAGTAAGTTGTTAGTGTTTACAACATGTGTAAAAAATAATTAAAATATGTAAATTAAATGGTTATGGGAAGAAACAATATATACTTCCTCCATTCCTGAAATCGACTTGATGTAAGCTCTTGTTTCAGGGGTAGTATGGATACAGAGTATGTGTAAGAAAAAGGTGGTTTGGGAGCAAAGATAGAATGGTTAAAGAGCACTATCCACTAAAAAAGAGCCTAGACCTTATGGATATTGGGAAATAAATAACAAAAACCAAGCTGATCTCCCTTGTTTTCACTCCAATCAATGAGAAAATTGCCATAATTGCTAGTTGGTAGCCTTTGAGAAGCTCATGAATGCCAAATTTTCGGACTAGAGTATATAGCTATAAAATATTATTCACAGCAAGAACTCACTGAAAATAACAGGTAAATTATAAAAGGCTTATGTACTCGGTTAACTCTCATCCTTCACAGCATCTGCTATTCATTTTCAGTATTCTCTAAAATCCTGGATGTTCTCAACCACTGTTCTCATAAACCAAAATTTTCACTCTTTGGTAAAGTTTTAGTTAGCGCAGTTCTGTAGACATGCTTACCCAAAAATCATAAAAAAGATTACTCAAATGTACTTACACGTATTAGAAAGCACAAGAGGTCAAGGAAAACGAAGAGGAAAAATACAGTGTGCAGGCAGACACACAATGACATATTCACTAATCAGGCATCAAACTTTAAAAGCCTCAAAATTCAAGAAGGAAACTACAAACTGAACTGCTGGAAAAAAAAAATGATCAATAGTAAAACCACAACAGTAAGGCCAACAAATCTTGACAGAATTTTTTCCTTGCGGAATTATAATCTAGTGACTTTTGCAAAATAGATTGCTTGAATCAAGCCAAAGAGGAATAAACTCATCATGAAAATACCTGGTTCTTCCAAATTCTTGGCATCATGCTTCCGAGATACATAAGAATCAACAATAGAGGCATTTTCCTTTGTAGTGTCAGTGGACATGTCCTATATATATCCGTCCAGTCAATTCAATAATGGCACAATCTGCAGCAGCATTAGCGACTTTTTAAAGAATAAATAGCCTACTAGGTTCATCTACAAACTTAATATCGGACAAAACAACAGAAGAACATTGCATTGCTACTGGGAATAATCTTTAGCAGGAATCATATAGCCATTAGTAACAATTTTAAATTAGAATTTTAATTATTAGAGGCAAAGCACTTTTCATTCCCCCAAAACTTAGCACCTAAAGTCTTTGATGTGTGAGCCTCAGCCTCATGCCTCGGCACTCAGGTTTACAATACTTGTACCTCTTACGCCTTGACCTTTTAAAAACCAAGATGATTACAATGGGCTGCACATACAGTCCATATTGTACATGAGGTTCCAAAATAAAGTATTTTAAATTTTGATATTTTTGTTTTAATATCCACTTCTTTGTATTCAGAAAAGGATAGAGAAAACCTCTATATGGGATTCAGGATATTTCACCTAAGAGATTCCCCAAGTCCCAGGAAGCACACACTTGAGAGGCTCCCCAATGAACCCACTCTACCCTACAAGAGTATAGGCATACAAGCCCAAATCTAGCCACAGGTTTCTGACTTAGATTTAAGAGGGGCAACACTACAGAACAAATGAATACGTTTATTGTTAAACATGGCAGAAAAATACAAATTGCTTGAGAGAAAGAGAGAGAGAGAGGAGGGATTCTTTTTTTTTTTTTTTTTTTTTGACACAGAGAGGAGGTATTCTTAGATGTATAAATACACCAATACTCCCATATGATTAATTTACTATGCACTAAAACGTGTTCAGGAACAATCCTGCAACATAACCACATATCTCGGCCTTTATCTAACTTCTAAGTGCTTAGCCATTAGGATTAGTAGTATAACCTATTGGAGATGTTGAATACAGATGTGGTCTTTGCTAATTAGATAAGATTAACATTTCTATCATTCTATGGATACAATGAGGTGCCTAAAAATAGGAGGTCAAGAGGACGCATTAATTATGTCAATACGAGTAGCAAATTAACATATACTATATCCCAATCTCTTAGAGACTCTGACTAATGAACCTCTATCTTCTCTTCCTCCTCTTTCTATCTTTCCCCTAACCTTCCTCTTCTTGGACATCCATCAATGCTACTATTACTCTAACTTTCATCACCACATTCACCACCTCATTTAGAACTACACCTCTGCCGTCTATCATCTACCAACATATCTTCCCTCCTCCATCTCTCTGCCAAAAAGGCCAATGCCATTGTGGATATCTACAAAAACCACAACTTTATTTATCCATCCTCCATTAACTCTCCCCAGGGTCCATTAGATCTGGCTATTAGTAACAGTGGAAAAGTTGTGGCGCATAATTGGAGACATCAAGGGTTGGCAAACAGAGGAGGAAAATAATAAGAAATGACGCAAAGCCATTTGGGGAGGAGGAAAAAAAATAGTTGAGGAGCAAGAAGAAAGGGTATTTATCCTTTTACATAGATAACCAATCAGCAAACGTACAAGAACAAAAACAGAGAACAAGTTGTCCTTAAAAATAAAAGTGCTATAACTATCCTTTTACACAGATAACCAATCAGAAAAAAGTACAAGAACAAAAACAGGGAACAAGTTGTCCTTAAAAATAAAAATAAAAGTGTTATAACCCACTTCCATTGAGTTTTCAGCCATTATCTAGAAAATGCCTCACTATACACTCTTACAACAATCTTGTCAAATGACTTGGAAAACAGTTTATTCACAGATAAATATCCTGATTATAAAATTTCACTAACTCATTTACATAGTTATTTAGCCTCTTCTCGTATTTTTGAAATGTCAACCAACTTTTCAATGATTAACAAAACCCAAGCAACCGCTCAGATAATTTAATACTACTCTCTAAGAAAATGCAAACTCTAAATCATATTTCCTCATATTGGAATATCAATTTGACTAGAATTTCTAACAAAATAAGGGAAATTCTACCTAGTGGCCTCTAATTATTGCACTTTGTATACGTTGGAAATTTACTATTGCCATATTCTAAAGTGACCCACTACTTTTGCAAATATCTCTAACATGCCCTTATAGATGTTATATGGCTAACTTTTGGTGTTGATGGTAAACCTTTAGTTCCAATAAGTAAAATTACTACCTTACCCTCCTAATTAATCCAACCATCACCACCTAGTTGCCAGTCTTGCCACCACTGCCATCCAGCCACCACCACTGCATTTAAAACAAATCCAACCACACCCCCAACCCACCCTACCCACCCCCAAACCCACCTCACCCCACCCCTACCCACCCAAAACAAACCCACTCATCCTAAAACCAACCCACCCACCCAAAACAACCCACCGCACCCGAAAGGTGGTAATTTTATTTATTTAACTTAAGGTTAATTATAAAACAAATACAAGGGCACATTGGAGATATATACGAAAGCAAAGGGTCACTTTAGAATATGGCCCAAAAAAAAAAATACCACCGATAAATGCAATAATTAGAGGCCACCATATAGAATTTTCCATACTACAATTAACGGATGTGGAGCTACAAGGAATTATAAGAAGTAGCCAAATTTGCTACAGAATCCGGTGATCTAGAGTAATCTTTCAAATGACATGTTTACACATTTGGTGAAAGATTGGATCAATTTAGGTATCAAATAAGATCTACAACAGCAGCAGCAAACACGCTTGACTCTCATTCACAGAAAATCAATACACACAGAAAACTAACAATAAATTAGACATTCAATGCAGTAGAATAATCAAATGACCACAATAAAATGCACTAAAAAAAAAATCAATCAGAGAAAAAATAAGCAGCGTACTTTAAAGAATAAAGGTGCAAAAACCTCAAATTGCCGCTAGAACTTGGAGCAAATGGTTGGTGAGAAAACTTAGGGATATCAAGATCCAAGAATATATATTTTGTAACGTTTGAAGAATGGGAGCCTTGTGACTGGCTAGAGAGCTACATAGAACAAGCATCAAACTTTGGATAGTCTGTCCGGCCCAAAATGGTTTAAGCCTCCTTTTTCTCCTTCATTAATTTGGCTCGCTCTTCTTTGCATGTACTCAACCAATTGACCAAATTAATCTTCTGCATTAAATAAACAAAACCATCAATATAGTAGTCAAGATTCTCATTTTATAAAAACTCAAGAATCTAGATAATTGAACTAAGAATACAAGTCCAAATCTGCTAATCTAATTTCTATAAAATCCATATGTCAACATTAAAATAATTTTTAAGTAAACAAATGAACATAAAATACCTATAAACACACACACATTGTAATGTTGCATGTATTTACTCTATAGTCCCCTACAAAATGTATACCCAATTTTTAAAAATATATCAGGGATAAAAAGAAAAGGAAAAAAAAAAAAAAAAAAAAGTGGATAGTAAAAGAAAAAAGCAAGAGAAAATGTGGATAAGGAAAGAAAAGTAGGAGAAAGTGTGGGGATGAACGAGGTTTTTTTTATATACAGAAAGGTGAAAGTTTTTTTCGGAATAAGCATTGAAGGCAAGTATGAATGTCATTAAGTGACGGAGGTTGTAATAAATTATGCATCATAACTATCTAATGCTAACATTACCTCAAGTCTATACAGCTATACCCTATTCCGAAATCCCCTTAAGAATGGTTTGTTTTGATAGTAAAAATTCCATTAATGTGTACTCTTAATTTATTAATCCATAATGCATTCCAAGCAATGTAAGAGGCCAATAATCTTCATGCGCACTCCTGCTAACCAATTGCAAGTGCAGCATGACATTTATCTTCATGCGCATGAAAATTTTCATATCTACACAATGCACTCATCTATCTATATATTCTTATCTCAAAATTTCCCTACTCATAGCAAATTGCAATTGAAAAGGAAACTCAAGCAGTGGACATATGCTGTCAATATATGCGATTACCTCTATCCAGAGTTCTCATGAAACATATAATCCAAATTTCAGTTGTTTCAGTAAGAGCAGACAGCACAAAGCCATACCTCAGATTTCACAGTTCCCAAGCCACAAGTTCTCTTTTAACATGACGTGTGCTGTATCTCCATCAACGAGATTCCACATTGGATCAAATCTGATGTTCCAATATACTCCTTTTGTCCTATACAATAGGCCACATCTAACTGAAGGTCATTTTCAAGAAATTAGGTTGAATTACTATAAATATCCTTCTTCAAGTAAGTTCTTACTTCTTTAGCATGCCACAAAGTAATCATTACTTAAAATTATCATTAAGCAGAAGACAAAGAAGTAGCAAGTTTTACAAAGAAAATTTAGAAAGTGGACTATGAAGTATAATTTTGGGACATACCAAAGTAGAAATGAAACCAATTATTTAGGGACAGATAGCTCTAACAGGCTAACAGCTATCTTGAAGTTATGACATCAGAGGTTGCTCTAACAGATAACCACTTACATTGATTTTAAGTGTGAGATATCATTTCTGTCTCCAATAAGAAGCAAAGTGCAGCAATATAAAGTTCTTTTAACCACAAAATCTTATCATGGATACTGCTTATTTACAACGATGAAATCAAACTAATAATGCTTCTTTGCATTTATATGAGTAAAGGCAGTAAGGCTATGTACAGATTGTATACTAATGCCCCCATATCCCACCTTACGCAGGCGTCACTAGAAAAATCGGGGTAATGGGATGTTCAGCCAATTATGAGAAACACATACTAAAGCTTTCTTTAGTTCAATAATAGTAAAGCAAAAAAGGTGGAAGGAAGGGAGGGGAAAAGAAAATTTGATTTTACAATGAAAATTTTGTAAAGGGGCTTCCTTCCACTCCTCTTCCTTTCTTATGAAGTCTCATGTCATTTAGCAAACCAAACATGGAAACATAATAAGAAAAACATTTCCATTATTTTCTTTTCCAGCCAAATTCTTTCAAACAAATAGGGGCTACATCATAACAAAATGCCACAACTATTCTTAACCAATAATGAAGCCATGATCCTGATAAATGTTCTAAAAGACCATGCCTCAAAAACTTCTCGACTCGAATCGTTCCGGCATGACCCACTGTTTCAAATTCCACCCTCAGTAGACCACTAATTATATTCCTAATTTTTTGCAACAATTATTCAGATATAAACCATTTTGGTATAGCTTCTAAATTCAAAGTATTTTTTCAAACATTCAACAACTAACAATCAAATTAAGAAACAGCAATAACCCTAAATGACCAAATAATACGGTTCCCTCTCTACTTCACCCATTTAATTCAAAATTAAAAAGGATTAACGATAACCTATCCTGAAATAGCAACATTCAGCTATCAGTTTCCCAGAATTTTATCCGTTTCTCTTCCAAATTACACCATAAACCAATTCAGCTTTGCAAATTTCCTCAATTATGCAATTTAACTAGAAAATGTAAAAATTAACCCAAAAAAAAAAAGAAAAAAATCGAAAGAATTAAGCAATGAAAGTCAATGAGACAAGGATTAATTACCTAGCGAGTGAGAAATTGAGTGGAATTTCTGGAAAAGTTTAAAATTGCCCCCAAAATCCTTTGCCCTGAATTTAGCTTGGTTGTGTTCTACTAGTAGCACTTGGGAAGAAGGAACGACGCTCTTTGGCTCTTTCTACTCTCACCTTTTTTTTCTTTTTTTTGAATGATCCTCTCTTTCCAGATACAGCTTTAAAAAAAACTGATTTTTTTTACTGCGTGCTGATGTGTATGCTAGATTGGGAAATTGTACAAGAGTAAATGCTACTCCCTCTGTTCCATAGTATAGTTCCATAGTATAGTTCTTTTACTGCTTGCTGATGTGTATTAATAGTTACACTATATGGACGCACACGCTACTTTGACCTTTAAATAGTTACAATATATCGACGTACACATATAATCATTCTCAAGCATTATCGAACCTTTATTACTTGTTTTTTTTTTATAAAAGTTGATAGATTAAAAATAGAAATATTAAGACGGATTAAAAAATTGTTTATATTATACAGAGTACATGATACTCTATGCATATACTCTCTAGAATATTTATCTTTGTAGGTTAGTAAAAACAGAGAGTTAGAGTGTGTTTTGTTCACTTATTAGACCTTATTTTTACAATTGAAATAAATAAAAATAAAGTGAACATAACAGGTTCTTAGAGTTAATATAAATATAGCAAACGGATGTAGTGTTATGAAAATGTGAACCATACGGAGTATTGTCTTTCGCTTTAAATGAGCTTTTTTTTTTTGTGAATTAGTAAATGGGATTTTGTTTACAACATATTTTTATACTTATTGATTGATTTTTGGGACAAGCAGTCGTACAAAGTAACACATTTTATCGATTAAGTTATATGCTATAAGAGCTATATAATTCCTTTTGATAGAGAATACTTTACATTGATTAAAATAGATAAATATCAACTTGTGTTCTCATAGCATCATACATAAAATAAGATAAACGAACCATACATCACACAATTTTAAATTTAGTCATCTAATATTCATAGCATAAGGTGTAGGTATCTTGCTACGTACAATGACCGTTATTACTAAAAATAAAAAAAGATAAATATCAGCTTGTGTTTTCATCTTGCTTTTCCCACATCTTACGATCAAGAACTGAAACTAGGCTTTCCTTGTAAGCAGAAATAACATCACAGCCATGTACACCTGGTGTTACTAGATCCCATGTTTCTTGGGTTTCAAGGTCATATATAACGATTGTGCGACCGTACTTATAGAATAAGAGCTTGTTATCCTTCCAATGACCAAGTGGTTGTGGTCTACTAAAGTCATCACAGTAGTTAAGATCAATGGTGTGTTTCTTGGTCCAAGTCCCTTCATTAAATGTCCACAACACGAAACTATTCATCTTCTTCGATCGTTGATAATCATGAAATAGTAAGGCAATAGAGTTGTAACATACTGCAAGAGTAATCCATATATAACCACCCGCCTTCTCATAATTTGGTAATTGCCACTCTTGGAACTCATCAGTAGCTAGGTTGAAACCAGCCATCATATTATAATCGCGGTATCCCCGAATCTTTGCTAGCCAATAAACACTATCATTCACAAAGATGTAACAACTTTGACGTTGCATATGATAATCACTATTCAAGTCACCCCAATGTCTCCAAGAATCGTTCCGTTAGGAGTAGATAAAAATCGATGCAAAAAACTTCCTATGTGTTTTTTCGGAAGAAAATCTCCAATCTTTAATTATATATTCTTGTATCAATGCAATTCTTGATAACAATTACCTTGTAACCATTAGCTTTATGATCGTATCCAAATCCATAATACTCATTAGGGTATCCAAATGCATGCATTACACTCATCATCAAGATACTCATAATAAGATGGAAGATTAGGGCTGAGTAGAGGCAACCTTTTATACTCATTAAGTGTTGGGCTCCATAGATATCGACCGTTGTCCTTCTGAAACCAACACCAGTTATGATATAATCCATCGCACTGACCACATATGAACGTTTTATTAAAAAAGACTTAGGTGTATCTATTCGTGCACATGCTAATAAATCTTTTGGTACTTCATAATCTAACAATAACACATACGTAACAGGGTGTGCTGGAATAACTAGAAATTGAGCAATAAGACAGTCACGACAATCATCGTTGTTTCTATAGTAATA
Source organism: Chenopodium quinoa (assembly GCF_001683475.1). Classification (NCBI taxonomy): domain Eukaryota; kingdom Viridiplantae; phylum Streptophyta; class Magnoliopsida; order Caryophyllales; family Amaranthaceae; genus Chenopodium; species Chenopodium quinoa. Next base: position 3,355,278 of record NW_018742484.1, read on the forward strand.
TTTTAGATGCTTTGTGATGAAATTAGGGCTCTTAATAATAGTTATATACCATGATTTGCAAACAACTTTATGTTGGAAAAATACGTGTTGAAATCAAGAACAAAGACAAGAAATACCGTTACAATCGATCAAGATCCATCCTCCTTCGGTTGTGCCGTGGTTTGAAACCCACTGCCTTAGAAGCGAAATACGCCACCACCGATACAGATTTTCCAGTGACGCACGCCCCCCAAGTTTTACACAACTACATCCGCAATTCGTGTACCCGAACACGAAGGTTGGAATTGCTCAAGAACTGTTCAGATCTCAAAGGGTAGGTTTGTGTTTTTGGTTTTGTATGAACGAATGATGAAAGAAGAAGATACCACTCATATTTATATGAGTCCCAAAAAAGGAAACATCAAACAAACCGACACTCCCCAAGAAAAGGCACGCCTGGCAGGCATCCAGCTGTCCGGCCAGGCCCGAGTGAAGTCTCCCTCTCACAAGCTATCGCACCCGATCAGGTCGCGATCGCCCAGTCGGGCAAGAACTTTTCACTCGACACGAAATCACGGGCGAGCCACCGGGCGGACCTCGCCCGGCAGGCTCGTAACTCTCATCGTTTCACCGCTCGGTTGGGCGCTATAACACAAGAATTCAGGGTCGTCAGTTCACCTGGTCGGGCGGTGCGCGGCTGGGCGCAAGTGTACCTACAAAATGTGTGCCTGGTCGGGAACGAGTGTGGATCGTAATAGCTTTGCAAATCATCCGATTGCATTACCATTTCCAACAATCCCTTACTAATTCAAGCGGGTTAACAACATGAAATATGAACAGTAAATGAAAGTCTCGGTACTTAAATGCTAGTATCTGAAGATTTTAACTAACACATTAATGTACAAGATTTTCAACACTTCCCTAGTGCGTATCCTAAGTTTAACTCCTAGGAGCGATGAAGGGACCTTGTAAACACATACCTTGACTTTAAAGCTTAAGCAACTTCGCAAATTTTGGCTACTCTTGGGAACTAATGAGTACTTCAAGAGAACCACACTTGTTCTCCCTTGAAGAGCGCCACTCTTCGTACTCACGCAGGTGTTGCCGTGTGAACTTACTTCACATACTCCTGCAAATTTAAGAACTATTCATGCAATATGTGCATCTCACAATATTTTGCAAATTCAAGGACTATTCATGCATCGGAGTTTCAACATTAAGAACAATTCAGTTCATCCTCTTTCAACATATTCGGTGCACCTATCCTGCTCAGTGAACCATGGACTAGGCGTAGCATTAAGGGCTAAAACCCAACCTCTTCGCTTCGGTACCTCTCACATTCCCTACTCAAGAATTCTCAGAGCTGACAGTTACAAGTCACTTAAGACCACCATCACTCCTTACTCTTGATTACCGGGATAGAGGTATTAAGAGTTATACTCAACCTATTTCTTGAATCTACCCGGTTAACAACCACACTCAAACAGAGTCATCAGATTCAAATAAATGTAAGTATAAACAATAACCAATAAATCCAGCTAATTTTCTCAATCAGACAATAACCAGCAGGTTAGGATATATTCAAATCACAACACATTAAATGTTTAATTAATACTTACAAAGCTCACATCCGTTCAACATAAGGCTTCAAACCCATTCCTGTTGACGATTCAATTACCATTCTCTTTCATAGACCATTTGTGAAAGGATCAGCTAGGTTTTTCTCTGTCTGGATATAGTCCAAAGAAACAACCCCATTCACAATAAACTGTCTCATTGACTTATGCCTAACATGTATGTGACGCTTCTTGCCATTGTAAACACTATTCTTAGCGACACAAATAGCAGCATGTGAATCACAATACATAGAGACCGGGGATGTTGGTTTCCCCCACAAGGGGTGTCAGCCAATAAATTTCTCAACCAGTCGGCTTCCTGGGTAGCAATAGCCAAAGCTATGAACTCTGCTTCCATTGTCGACCTAGCAATACATGACTGCTTTGCAGTTTTCCATGATATAGCATTACCACAAAGGGTAAAAACATACCCACTAGTAGAATTCACTTCATCATTAGAACTAACCCAATTAGCATCACAATACCCTTCCAGAACCAAAGGACGACCAACAAAGTCTAAACCCCAACTCATAGTTCCTCGAAGATATCTCAGTACATGTCTCAGAGCTCCCCAATGATCGTCACTTGGGAAATGAGTGCACCTGCTAAGCCTGCTTACAACAAATGCAATGTTTGGGCGAGTAAAATTCATCAAGAACATCAAGTTTCCCAGATTCTTTTCTAGAGCAATACTACTGTCATAGGGAGTTTTCAAAGGCACAGTGTCAAAGCAATCAAACTTTTTCAACACTTTCTCTACATAATGAGATTGATTCAAAAAATAGCCTTTCTTGGTCTTTAAAACCTTAACACCAAGAATCACATCTACTTCTCCCAAATCCTTCATCTCAAACTTAGATGAAAGCAATTTCTTAGTTTCAATTATAGCACTCAAATCAGCACTAAACAACATGTCATCCACATACAGGCATATGATCACACAATGATTACCAAACATTTTAGAGTAAACACATGCATTACTACCATTGACAACAAAATCAAAACTAAGAATGGTACTATGAAATTTTTCATACCACTACTTAGGTGCATGTTTCAGTCCATACAAGGACTTCTTAAGTCTACAGACCTTATTCTCCATCCTAGGAACTATGAACCCCGGAGGTTGCTCCATATAAATTTCCTCTTCTAATTCACCATTCAAGAAAGCTGTCTTGACATCCATCTGATGCACAAACAAATTAAATGATGAAGCTAAAGCAAATAAAGTATGAATACTAGCAATCTTAGTCACCGGAGAATAAGTACATAAATAATCAATGCCATATTTATAAGTGAACCATCTAATCACCAATCTAGCCTTGAACCTTTCTATAGTGTTGTTTGTCCTCATTTTCTTCTTGAAAATCCACTTGCACCCTATAGGTCTGCTTCCCTTTGGTAAATCAACAAGTTCCCAAGTATCATTCTGCATGATGGACTCAAGTTCACTATCAATTTCTTCCTTTCAAAGGCTTGAAACAATCGAGCTCATTGCTTCTTCGAACGTTTTAGGATCTTCATCTACAACCTGAAGACAAACCATGACCTCATCCAGGCCATCCTCACCTTCCATCTCAGTTAAGAACGCTGTAAGGAAATCAAGGCCAAAAATTGCTTCTGTTCTCTGTCGTTTACTTCTCCTAGGTTGACTTAATTCCTCAGACCTGGGATAAGTTTCAACCTGCTCTGTAGACAAAGGAATTGAAGAAACATTGTTAGTAACATCGATTTTCTTCAAAGGAAACACTTGTTCGAAGAACTCTGCATCACGGGACTGGCTAATAAAATTGTCACCCAAACTCATAAACTTGTAGGCAACATTGTTCTCAGCATATCCAATAAACGCCATATCAAACGTTCTCGAACCAATTGTTGACCTTTGAAGGAAGGATATTCCACCTTTGCTAAACACCCCCACACTTTCAAGTAACTCAGATTCGGGGCATAGCCTTTCCATAGCTCGTATGAAGTCTTGTCTAACTTCTTGTGAGTAACTCTGTTTTGAACAAAATTTGCTGGCAGTACAGCTTCCCCCACATGTTGTCTGGAAACCCGGAACTCAAGAGCACTACATTCATCATCTCCTTCAGAGTCTTATTTTTCCTCTTTGCGATCCCATTCTGTTGTGGTGTGTACGGAGCTGAGACCTCATGAATAATTCCCTCAGCTTCACACACGCCCTTAAGGAAAGTTGAGCCATACTCTCCTCCTCTGTCAGATCGAACCCTTTTTAATTTTCCGATCCAACTGTTTTCAACTTTTGCCTTATACACAAGAAACTTGGACTCAGCTTCATTCTTTGACCTCAAAGAATAAATCCTGTAGTATCTAGAGTAATCATTAACGAAAGTAACATAGTATTGTTTGCCACCTCTACTCTCCATGTTCTTAAAGTCAGCTAAATTAGAGTGAATTAGCTCTAGCAATGCAGTTTCCCTCTTTGTGACAGACTTGTAAGGTTTCTTCACAAACTTAGACTCTACATAGACTTCACATTTTTCTAGTCCATCTAATGACATATTTGGGATCAAATTTAAGCGCTTCATACATTTCAGTTTGGTAGCACCAATATGACCCAATCTAGCATGCCATAAATCAAAGGACTCAACAATATAAGCAGACGAACTCTTATTAATCGAAGATTCAGTTACAATATCAAGAACAAAAACACCCCCACTAAGGTACCTTTTGCCAACATATTCCCCATTGCGGGTTAATACAAGTTTATTAGCATCAAAGACTAACTTAACTCCTACTTTGTTAAGTAAAGCACCAGAAATAAGGTTCCTGCGAAGAGAAGGAACATACAGTACATTTTGCAGGACCATAGTCTTTCTAGAAGCCAGCTTCAGAATCACCTTTCCTCTCCTTAGCACTTTAGAGCTGCTAAAGTTCCCCATGTAGACTTGTTCACCTTCCTTGGCCTCCTCCATACTATTAAATAAATCTTTGTTGGCACAAAAGTGTTTGGAAGCTCCTGTGTCCACAATCCAATCAGAGTTGTTCTCTACTAAGTTGACCTTAGAGACTACTGCAGCAATCACATCATCATCCTCATCCTTAGCTAGATGAGTGATCGCCGGATAATAGGTTGTGCCTACTATCCTAAATCAAATCAACAATTTATATTCCTAATCTTACTCTACCAAGTTTACACAAGATAGTGGCAAGCTAGAGTCGAACCACAAGGACTAAGTGTATTAATTTGAGCTAATTAAACTAGTAGGAAGGTTGTGATATAAAAGAAACAACTAAAACACTACTTAAAGCAATTAACATAAACTAGGGAAAGTGAAATCCAATTACATTAATGAATTCAACAGAAAATTGCAATTAAAAGATCATGTTCTTAATTAGGAACGATCAACACACTCAACTCACTCCCACGCAATTAAGCATGTTAATTATCCTACTAAGCTGATTCGCTCCCGCGCAACTAGCCTAGCAAAGGTATGGAAGAATCTGGACTCTCAATAAACTCACTTCCGTACAATTGATTGAAAGCACATTTAAAAACCTTGAATCAATTAGCTAAAAAGATTCTAATCAATGTAAGCATCATCCAAACACAATAATCAAGAATCAATTGCATACTAATCACAATCAATCACTCAATTCATCAATATAACCTTCATCCATTTCCCTAGAACAAAATCTAAGCAAACATAATGAAGAAAAACATGGAAAACAAGGTTAGACAAGAATTAAAGCAAGAATCAAACTCGTAAACTAATTATCTACTCTAATCAACAAAGAATTAAGCAAAAACAAGAATTAAACAAAGCAATAAAGGTGAGAGTAAGTTAGAAAAACTCATTGAATAGATGAGAAGAGAATCCACATAAAAGCTTCTTCAAGCTCTCAAATCTCCATTGAAATCCTAAGCTTTCTCTCTCTAAAACTACTCCTAAACTAGAGAGAGAAGATCCTAATCTAAACCTAATCCTCATTAGAGGAGAGAGAAAATGTAAAAACTTCTTTTCAAAGCTAAGAAATCGTTCTAATTATATTACAAGAAGAGAAAGAAGGAAATTCGGAAATTAAGATTGAAAAACACCCGGAAAGCCGCGCCTGCGGCGGCCATGGCCGCGCTCGCGGTGGTAGCTTCTCCAATGCATCTCCAGGAACTTGCAAAGGCTAGAAAAAGGGAGCAACTGCGCCCGCGGTGTCCGAGTTGGGCAACTTGCTCTTGCTTGCTTGTCGTTGCTTGCTTCTTGGCTTCAAGGCTTCTTCTTATGCAACTTTTTGGCCTTCTCTCGGGTCATCAACATCAAGGAACGTGCCAAGTACCTATACAAATAGACCAAGAGAGAAAAGAGTGAAAGATCACATAGAAAAGCACGCAAATTAAGCTAGAAGTCGAGCAAAAAGCACATTATTCACAACTAAGGCCTAAAAACATAAACTTAGACAATATTAACTAAAACAAGAATAAAAGGACTAGAAATAACCAAGAATGACCAAAATAAACCTAAAACTAAGGGAGAAAAACACCTAAAATGTGTCATAAATGACACTTATCAAATTCCCCCTAAGCTTAACTCTTGCTCGTCCTCGAGCAAGACAAAAACAAAAGAGAAAAGGAGAAAGATTTATTCAAGCAAGACTAACACACTAAAGGAGGTGAGAATGTACACTAACTCACTTTCGTAGGAATCACGGTCAATTTTAGCAACTAAAGACAAGCCCTTTAAACCCCTAGATTGCCCTAGAGGACGAGTGTGCTCTCGTGAGGGTATCCTAAGAGTTTAACCCACAACACTTGACAAAAACCAAGGCAAGGCAATAAAACAAAAAGAAAAAGAAACATAAAAAGAAAAAGAAAAACACAAGTTCATATTTAGACAAGAGATAGGAACAAGCACCAATGAATGTAAAATTTTCTAAATAGACAAATGTATGCACGTTCTGAGATGTCAATGGTTGACTGAAACATAAAATATGTTAAGCATAGAGAACTAATGAGGACTCAATTCACCCTCGTTCCAACCAATCGGGTCGCGTTCTCTCCACTAGCTTCAAATCAACCCTTAAGCTAGCTTCTCATGATTCCTCGAAGGAACCGAAAAAGGATAAAGAAATGAAAATTATGAGAAGGTCATCCTGACATCTTAACTATGCATACTCTCTCCATAGGTTTGAAGACTATCTCCCTCCACCGATGTTGACTCAACCCTCAAGGGTCTAAGGGTCTTTTATTGGTTGTAACGTAAGGCGAGGCAAAAATTTGAAAATTTTGGTGATATTTCCTAAGTGAAGCAAAAGGGTGATCAAACCTCAAAAACAAACTCAAGAAGTCACCAAACATCAAACAAAAATACCAACAATGCCAACTCCCCCAAGCTTATTCAACACCAACACATAGTATATACAAAAACGAAGGAACTCTTCCTCCCCCAAGCTTGAACGGAGCATTGTCCTCAATGCTTAAACAAGGGAAGACAACGAAACCAACTAAAATATTTTTGTTGTTTTTGTTTCTATTCAAATTTTTATGGATTTTGCTTGTTTTCTTTCTCTTTTTTTTAGCTCTTATTTGGTGTCCTTTCCTTTTTTAACTATGGACGGATTTTTCTTGAATGCATTTGCTTTTATTACACACAGTATATACAATTTACTATCTTGCTTGGTCCAAAAAGCATATTACTTTCACATTTTCATTCAAACCAACACAACACAAAACAAACTCGCAAACCAAAATGCTTCACAAAACTAAGGGGTAGGGAAACAAAAGATCATTAGGCTTGTAATGTGGCTTAAAATCAAGAAAGGGAATAGGATCAAAGGGTTAGCAAAAGGATCAAATGCAAATTAAAAACAAAATTTGTAACAAAACAAAAAGGAGATAAAGAAAATGAACAATGCCCTTGTCCTCCCCTAGAGTGGCTCGGTCACGGTCTCGGGAAGCTAGAAGTCAAACCAAAGATTAAGACATGCATAGCTAAGGATCTGAAATTGCCACTCAACAAGGTGATGAAGGCTAGAACAAACAAAGCTCACAAGGGATGTATAGCAATTACCAACTAAAGGGCTTCACATCCACTATAGAGAGCAACTCCATCTTACCACTTTCCCATGAACTAAGGTTTCATGGACCCCAAGAGTTCTTAAACCGGCTGCCTTAGCATATAGTATCCTAGAATCAACCAATGACATTCTCAAACCGTGCACACATTCACCACTTAGGAAGAAAAACATAATATAGAGTTTATGGGAGGGGAAAAGAAAGAAATTAATAGAAATTAATTAAGCATATAATAGAACAATTAAGCATATAGAATTCATCATTGAGGGGATAAAGAACATCACAAGAAGGCATGGTAGATAAGGAAGAATATTGAAACACACGATTAGCATGCATCAACTTGAGCATGTACTTCATCATCATGAACAATAAAGGAAATAGAGTTGAAATCATTCGTTCTAGGTTAAATCATGGGATCATAAGACAATTCATGGGAATTCATGCTAATATTGGAAAAAGCAAGACATTGCACATCAATATTAGAATCATGATTACCCCTATTATAGACATCCCAAGAAAACCAAACATAAAAATTCCAAGCATCACCAATTGACAATGCTCGAAATTCACCATTGTGCATGCATTCAACTTCATCCCTAGTTTGCTCATTCAAACCAAAATAACAAATCTCACATGCCTCCCAAAGACTACAACTATGATAGTCCAAAAATCCCTCAAGTCTATTGAAATAGTCCTAAAAAGGTTCATTAACATATTGAAGAAATGAGAGACATGCCATTTTTTTTTACAAAATAAACAAAAGCAAACAAAAATCAAACTATACACAAGAAACTAACTAATCTAATCAACACAAACTAATGAACGCCTTAGTCCCCGGCAACGGCGCCAAAAATTTAATCGCCGGATAATAGGTCGTGTCTACTATCCTAAATCAAATCAACAATTTATAGTCCTAGTCTTACTCTACCAAGTTTACACAAAATAGTGGCAAGCTAGGGTCAAACCACAAGAACTAAGTATATTAATTTGAGCTAATTAAACTAGTAGGAATGTTGTGAGATAGAGAAAGAAACAACTAAAACACAACTAAAGCACTACTTAAAGCAATTAACATAAACTAGGGAAAGTGGAATCCAATTACATTAATGAATTCAATAAAAAATTGCAATTAAAAGATCATGTTCTCAATTAGGAACGATCAACACACTCAACTCACTCCCACGCAATTAAGCATGTTAATTATCCTACTAAGCTGATTCGCTCCCGCACAACTAGCCTAGAAAAGGTATGGAAGAATCTAGACTCTCAATAAACTCACTTCCGCACAATTGATTGAAAGCACAATTAAAAACCTTGAATCAATTAGATAAAATGATTCCAATCAATGTAAGCATCATCCAAACAAAATAATCAAGAATCCATTGCATACTAATCACAATCAATCACTCAATTCATCAATATAACCTTCATCCATTTCCCTAGAACAAAATCTAAGCAAACATAATGAAGAAAAACATGGAAAACAAGGTTAAACAAGAATTAAAGCAAGTATCAAACTAGTAAATTAAACTAATTATCTACGCTAATCAACAAAAAATTAAGCAAAACTAAGAATTAAACAAAGCAATAAAGGTGAGAGAAAGTTAGAACAACTCATTGAATAGATGAGAAGAGAATCCAAATAAAAGCTTCTTCAATCTCTCAAATCTCCATTGAAATCCCAAGCTTTCTCTCTCTAAAACTACTCCTAAACTAGATAGAGAAGATCCTAGTCTAAGCCTAATCCTCATTAGAGGAGAGAGAAAATGTAAAAACTTCCTTTTAAAGCTAAGATATTGTTCTAATTATATTACAAGAAGAGAAATAAGGAAATCCAAAAATTAAGATTGAAAAACACCCAGAAAGCTGCGCCTGCGGCGGCCATGGCCGCGCTCGCTGTGGCAGCTTTTCCAAGGCATATCTAGGAACTTGCAACAGCTAGAAAAAGGGAGCATAGTCGCGCCTGCGATGGAAACATCCACGCCCGCAGTGGCCGAGCTTGGCAGCTTGCTCTTGCTTGCTTGCCGTTGCTTTCTTCTTGCTTGCTTCTTGGCTTTAAGGCTTCTTCTTATGCAATTTTTCGGCCTTCTCTCGGGTCATTAACATCGAGGAATGTGCCAAGTACCTAGACAAATAGACCAAGAGAGAATAAAGTTCCCCTTGCCAGAACGATTATCTAATTTTCTTTCATTGTCAGAATAAAGTTCTACCATATTAGCTTTCACAACTAGCTCATTTTTTGGCTTGGAGTTTGAACCCTTAAGACGATTAGCCTCTTCAATTTTCATGTGGCTCACCAATTCTTCGAGAGTTAGATCTCTTTTCTTATGCTTGAGATGATTTCAATAATCAGACCAGGATTCAGGTAATTTCTCAATTAAGACATTAGCCTGCAGGATCTCACACATCTTCATACCTTGAGCAAGTATTTCAGCAACATAATTCTCATACACATGGACTTGATCCATGATAGGTTTCGAATCAACCAACTTAAAGTTCAACCAATTTCCAGTCACATATTTATTTTTCCCGGCATCATCAGCACCATATTTCTAGCGTATTTCTTTTCTAAAGACACCCACATCTTCTTAGCAGATTTCATATGAACATACAAATCAAATATGTTGTTTTTCATGTGGTTTAGAAGATGACCCCTAACAAACTTATTATCACGATCATATTTCTTGATTTCAGATTCATTAACAACAACAGTAGTGGTGCTCTTGCTAGGATCAGATTCTTTATTCCCAGCAACAGGTTCAATCATAGCATTGGTTTGAACAATAGGTTTTGGGGCATCCTTAAACAAAACACAATCAACTTCTACTTGTTCAAAAGCAATCAACTTCTTTGTGACCATCTCTTACAATTAATTCCATCAAGAGACTCAACCTTAGACAAATCTAGGTATAAACGAGTTTGAGAATTGCTATTCATGATATCAACATATCTAATAATATTATTTCGCTTCTATATTGTTGGAAAAATACCTGTTGAAATCAAGAACAAAGACAAGAAATACCGTTATAATCGATCAAGATCCGTCCTCCTTTGGTTGTGTCATGGTTTAGAACCTACTACCTTAGAAGCGAAATACGCCACCACCGGTACAGAATTTCCTGTGACGCACGCCCCCCAAGTTTTACACAACGACCTCCGCAATCCGAGTACCTGAACACGAAGGTTGGAATTGCTCAAGAACTCCTCAGATCTTAAAGGGTAGGTTTGTGTTTTTGGTTTCGTATGAATGAATGATGAATGAAGAAGATACCACTCGTATTTATATGAGTCCCAAAAAAGGAAACTTCAAACAAACTGACACTCCCCAAGAAAAGGCACGCTCGGCTAGGCATCTAGCCGCCCGGCTGGACCCGAGTGAAGTCTCCTTCTCACAAGGCTACATGTATGATTATAAGTTATCTTATATTTGCATTACTAAAATGACAAATTAGAAAAAGGGACTGTAATCATTGATATAATTTAGAACATTATTTTACGGGTAAAACATGTTGTTAATTAATTATCCTGTCATTAAAATAAGTTAGTAACAAACTATAAATTGCATCAAAAGAAGCATTTACATACCTCTTCTTTAAAATGGTTGCAACTTCGTTCATATATTTGCAATGAAAGAGCCATCTCGCTACAATACAACACATAATAATCAATCAAACATTTTTATCAACAAAATAACAAATTAATTACCACCAATACTTATCAATCGATATGGATTAAATTATTATGTGTAGTGATTGTATTCAAAGGTGATATCACATGGATATGAAATACAATACAGTCCTCTCATTAAATTATCCCCTTATTTTTTTTTTCTTTTTTAATTTTATAAAAAGTTTTCAAATAATTGGAACAAAAAAAATAACTACTCCATATTTTTTCTTAAGTGTTGCCCTTCGTTCAGATTATTAGTTTGACGAAACCTACCCCTTTTTTTTTTTTGGACAATGCATAAATTATTAAACCTAGTTATGCTATACTTTGCAAAAAATTAAGCATTAACAACGCAATTTCATGTACTTATTTGTAAAACCTTATTATACATCCACCCAATTTTTTAAGATATGGATTTAAATAAATCAAAGCCAGCCTTTTATAAAACAAAAATCCACCAAGCAATGAATTATAAAAACTAAGAACTACAGGGAATTCATAAAATTAATCAATATATAAAATTTACCGAATTATAGATGAGAATTAATCAACTATCACGTTTGTTGGTTAAATCCGCTAGAATCGAAGAACGAATAATATGTCGAAATCGGTGGTTTAATGTTTTTAATATGTATACGGTGAAGCTTAATTTTCACATGGCAAGCTTAGGCAACAAGTATTTTAGTAGTAAAATATGGAGTAACACATAGCCGACTCTAGGGTTTTAAAAAAAGAAATATTTAGGAAAATAATGTTGTAATATAAGAGGTTTTCAAGGCTAAGGCTACGAAAAGAAATAAACAATAAGATCAAAAGGTTGATCTTATAATCAATGGAACAAGAACGGTGTGTCGTGAAGCAAATTCACTGACTTGAAAACGAAATTCCGGCGCAACCGAAGTGCACAATTGTATTCGCCAACACGTTCCCTAAGTTTAACACACCACTTCCACACAAAGACACTTTTGGGTGGAATGTTGGAGCCAAGTAACTTATGCCCAATATAGAGTATGTGTTTAAGCTTAAGTGTTTGCTGTATTTTTATGTGTCTCAAAATCAGAAAAATGATTCTTCTATTTATAATGAAGGATGAAAGAATATGAATGAACATAGAAGAATCTCCAACATCAATAAGGGTGATAAAATCAAAATAAAGGTGGTAATTAAACCAAATTAAACATCCTCTTAAATCGGGGGTTACAAAGAATTAATCAAGAAGCCAAGAGGGAGGATCCAAGAGAGAATCGTTGGAGCTCAACGGGCAAACTCGCACCTGGTCGGGTGGAGCTTGCCCGGTCGGGCGAGCAAGAAGTCTCTTCTAGACTTCTTCTCGCGCCCGGTCGGGCGACATTACTCCAAAAACTAGGGCTCTTCTCGCGTCCGGTAGGGCGAACTTTGCCTGATCGGGCGACCGATCCTAACGCCTTGAATTCCCTTTCTTTATTCCAACAATCCCCCACTAAAGGAAGGGAAGAAAAAACCAACAGATAAAGAAATAAAATAAGCAACATATTGGGTATAAGAGGAGATCAATACATAACACTTAGATATTACATAAGTAATTTGAAATCTAGTGCTTAGTGAGATGAGACAATGAATTACAAGTATAAGAATGGACAAACCTTGAAACCCTTAGACTCTTGATCAAGGAGTGGACTAACCTTGAAACTCCAAGATTTAATTCAAGACCCCCACATCACATACCTTTCTCCAAAATTTAATTGAACTCCGCAAAGAGATGTACTTATTTATAGCCAAGTACATTCACCTTAGGTCTAGTGGAAGCTCTAGGAAAACCGCCCAAGTTTTTCATAGAAGAAGGCTAGTCTTCACAACCACACAGGTGAATCACAAGCACTTCTCAATAGTACTTAGTCAATTGGGTTAAGATGTTCATAAGAACTCAACAAATACTATATTATGGCTGTTAACCCCCACAAGACCATGGATTCATTAAGAGCTTAATGCTCAACCTCACAATCATAAACAACAGTAATTCCAAAGTTTTAGTGTGTCCACTTAAACATTTAGATTCATTAAGAGTCTAAAGACTCAACCTTAAACGGTGGATCAATCAAGTGTGTCTCAAATAGCACCAACCTAAATGGTTTATTGGTCTATAAAGAACTCAAAATAGCTCAACCTCAATCAAGCATTACAACACATGCCATAGGGATAGGAAAGTAATGCCTTTTATCTTTCCATGTGGGCTTAAGGCCTATCCCCCTCGACATTTCTTCAAACTATCAAGGGTTGTTACATGTTCCAAATTTCCTTTCCATAGTGCATAATTATTTTTGCTAGAATATTTTTTCCAATAAGGAAAACTAGCATGTTACCAACATCAACTTAATTTGCGCAAATGGTTAGAAAAATATGTCATATTCACCATTAAGTGAATAAAGTAACAAGACAACCTAAAACTTGAAATTCCAAACCTTACTCAATCAAGTCCAATCCTTGAAAATAACATAGCCGCATTAGTGAACTTACTTCATCAACCACCAATCACCAACACTAGCCTTCCGAAAATTTTTGAACAATTTTTCCAGAAGCTAGCGTATTTCACAACCTTCGTACCTAAAAAGATACTTAGTAAAGGATGAAGCACAATTTAAACAGCGTTAATCATCCACTAATAAAATTTGTAAAATATTGCACTACAATCATTTCACAAGTATATGCTATGTTTAAATAAATTACAATGCATGTCACTCTCACATTGCTAAATGTATTAGCATACACTAATCAAGACATACTTAAGACCTCTTTAAAGTACACATAATCCATGCTAATACATAACATATTCCACTCAAACGATGACATGAACAACAAATATCATATCGTTGCAAAATATTTCCAATCATGAAACATGTATGAAACTTTGGAAAAAACCAAAAACTCGTAATAATTATCATTATTCTCAAAATAATAAAACACACGTCATATTCAAATTCGTGAATAATGCTTAACAAATTGGAAAGATAAGAAGTTCAAGAAATTTATTAACTATAACTACACATGTGATTCAAAACACCACCACACTCTCATTGTAGAAATAATACAAAAAATATATTACCTTGAAGCTAGGAGTGAGAAGAAAACTTAATCACAAGTATTAGATTCTCACAAGGTACTAACCAAACTCTTGTACCACTTCCTAGGTAATAGTCTCAAGTCAACTCACATTTGAACTTTTAACTCACATTTCTTATCTTCAACAAGGAACTTCTCAATCAACTCACTTAAGTCACCACTTAGAAGGCTTAACAAACTTCAACCACTTGAGGGAAACTTATCACCAAGGACAAGGATCCAAAATAATTAAGTCATGTAAGTGAGACCTCCATTGTTTCATTAAGACAAGAAAAATTACAAGTATTTACTTACAACCCTTTACTCACAAGTCTAGCTTTGATGACTTCCAACAACACTTAGTGAATTGACATCGGAAAAAACTTTAGAAGAAATATTAGGAAACACACTCCATAAAAAGATAGGAGAACTCTAAGCACGTTAGAAATTATCTAACTTATAAGAAACACACTCCATAAAAAGATAGGAGAACTCTAAACACGTTAGAAATGATCTAACTTATCCTCAATAGTTTCTTCCAAGGTAAACAATCACTCACGTCATCAATTCATTAAGTTAAGGAAACACTCTTCAAACATAGAGATATCAAAACAACAAATCAAGGCAAATGAATAATAGTCTTTAGCATAATTAGTCACTTTCATGCTTTGCATCAAATAATAGAGAAACCAATATTAATGCCTCTTATTGCTCTTATAGTAAAATAGTCTATCATTAACAAAAAAATACATAAGAGGGAATAATGCAAACAAGAGGCATAATAAGTATTCCCACATGCATAGCTAATCACTTATCACTCAAACAAAGCGAGAATATACAAAAAAGCTAAAAATAAAATTATTTAATTAGTAAAGGATAAGAGTCATAGTGGACATGAATTTAACCCAATATTCACATTCAAACACATTCAAATTTCAAAGTCATATAAAATGAATTCAATTGCTAAAAGCCATAGCCAAAGAATACATAACCAAAGACTTTGAGTCCAACACTAATTCCTTTTATTACACTTTCCCCCACATTGGACGACAAACGTCTTCTACTAATTATTTAATTTAGACATGAAAAACTCTATGCATTTCACATGGGGCACATAAAGTTCTATAAACTCAAAAGAGATAACATCTTAAGAATTAATATTCCACATATGAAGAAATCGATATTAGTTTCTTCATATAAATGCCAAAATAAACAAATTGAATCAAATAAGAACAATCAAGTGCAAAACATGAAATAATACATCTACTACACTTGAAACAACTCTCTTAAGGTGGGCACTAAGGTGTAATCTAATCTTTGAATTAAAAGAAAAATACTAATAATTCCAAATATTACACCACAAGGTTAACATAACTTATTAGTTAACACACCAAAATGTCAAAAAATAGCCACCAAAAGAATTTTATCAATAGCAAAATAAAAATTAATAGTCATGTTTTAACTAATACAACACAACAAGAGTTATATAACACAAATATGGGTCACAAGAAGTAACAACTATAGCAAAAATATTCTCCTATATATGGAGAAATACATATATAACTCTCACAAAAGAATCAAACAATTCCCATTCAAGAACTTCCACACCTAAAGTTTGATAAAACTTACACAAGTTCAAGACATATGGAAATATGTAAGCATTTGAGCATTAATAAAGTTTTCACAAAACATATATTTCAACATATAAGAAATAGTAGACTTTGAAAACATACTCATACAAAATTCATGGTATAACATAGAAGACATACACTTTGATAAGTCATAATTAACCATGAATCATCTACCAACATGTGCATGTAAACATTAGGAACAAAACATCTTTCAAAAAGATATTATTCTAAAATACAATAGCCTAGCATTTACCTTTTCAATGCACAAAAGAATTCATATATGTTAAAAAAATCCAACAAATTGGTAAATAAAACCAATTAACATATTTCTAAGTATTAAGTTCAAACCACAAGTATAGAACAAAGAAATAGAAATAATCATATCATGTAATATCACACACTTATATAACATGGAATATACATAAGCCTTTATTCTAATATTCACATTAGCAAATAAACATGATCTAACATTCATTTGTCAAAATCAAAATTCATATAATTGCCAATAAGATTATTAGAGATTCAACCACTTGTTAACATAATCAATAAAAGACTTAGTTTAGAATGGACCTCCCTTGAATTTAATCAAGTTACGTGAGAGAACATTTGCATGATATGCCCAAACATCCTCACAAAATATGCAGCCTAAAGATATCACCATAAATATAAAACTTGAAAAGCTATCAACGATCCAACCGTTGAAAATGAAGCCTCATATGTCCCGAACAAGCTCCCAAAATTTCAGCCAAATCCGAAAACAAGTGATCTTCGATCGGGGACCATCTTTGGGACTGCTCCCAAAAACATGTGAACAAAATTTTTCCCAAAAATTATTTTTCTTCACACCATCCAATCTTTCGACCAATGCCCAATGTGTAGCCAATGAAAATATATAATTTCGTTTTCAAATTATTGTAATATGAGAGGTTTTCAAGGCTAAGGCTACGAAAAGAAATAAACAATAAGATCGAAAAGTTGATCTTATAATCAATGGAACAAGAATCGTGAAGCAAATTCACTGACATGAAAACGAAATTCCGGCGCAATCGAGGTGAACAATTGTATCCGCGAGCACGGTCCCTAAGGTTAACACACCACTTCCACACAAAGGCACTTTTGGGTGGAAGGTTGGAGCCAAGTAACTTATGTCCAATATAGAGTATGTGTTTAAGCTTAAGTGTTTGCTGTATTTTTATGTGTGTCAAAATCAGAAAAATGATTCTTCTATTTATAATGAAGGATGAAAGAATATGAAAGAACATAAAAGAATCTCCAACATCAATAAGGGTGATAAAATCAGAATAAAGGTGGTAATTAAACCACATTAAACATCCTCTTAAATGGGGGTTACAAGGAATTAATCAAGAAGCCAAGAGGGAGGATCCAAGAGAGAATCGTTGGAGCTCAACGGGAAAACTCGCGCCCGGTCGGGCGGAGCTTGTCGGTCGGGCGAGCAAGAAGTCTATTCTAGAGTTCTTCTCGCGCCCGGTAGGGCAGAGCTCGCCCGGTCGGGCGACATTACTCCAAAAACTATGACTTTTCTTGCGCCCGGTAGGGCGAACTTCGTCTGATTGGGCGACCGATCCTGACGCCTTGAATTTCGTGTCTTTATTCCAACAAATAATACCAGTAATATTTAGGAAATCGCACGAACGTTTGTAAGACGGGTTAAAATTATGTTAAAAATATTTAAAGTTATCATTATACTATAAAAGTTTGCTGCCAAAAAAAATAAAAAAATAAAATACTATAAAAGTTATTATTTTTCTAATAATAAATTTTATCTTACAAAAAACTCATAGTGAACTCGTATTATATTATTCATATTAAACTTTATAGTATGTTATCATGAATCTATTAGAAATTACCCATTAAAATAGTTGCGACAGTCAACTGTCGTAAGCCGTTTGTCGCAGTCAGAATCGTCATAAAATTTTATTTTTGCGACAGTTTGACTGTCGTAAAAGTTTATTACGACTGTTTTACTAATTTCAACGACAATTTTTTTATTTTGTCGCTGTAATTATTTTACGACAGTTTAAAACCGTCGTAAGTTACGACATAAATCAAAATTGTCGTAAAAGATGGTTTTACCGACGGCTGGACGTCGCAAAAAAAAAAAAAAAAAAAAAATAAACGCCCTTTCCCTGCCCCCCTTACCCAGGCCATCCTGCCCCCTACCCCCACAACAACCTTTCGCACCACCATTAACTCCCCCTTCCCACCACCGACAACCCTCCCTTCCCACCACCACCTTAAACAAAGAAACATTAAGATCTGATCTAAAAATTAAACCCCGACAAATAAAACGCAAACAAAATAAACTCAACATATAATACACAAAGATAAATGTAAATATAAAATAAAAATACATAAAAATAACAAATTAAAACATCAAACAAGAAATACAAATATACATCAAATAATAAAAAACCCACAAAAAAAAAATCGAAAAAAAAACAAAAATTATCGAAACAGTACAAAATTCGAACAAACAAGCCACAATAAATCCAAAGAAAATAAACGAAATATAACAAATTAAAACTAAAATAAATGAAAATCAACACGAAAATAGACGAAAAAAAATCAAACGAATATAAACAAAGCAAACGAACAACAAAAAATACGGCAATAAAAGCACAAAATAATGAATTTAGACAAAAAAATATCAGAATATAAACAAAAACCACAATAACAAAAATGAAAAATACAAAAAATTAAACATACCTTCGAAAATTTCCTCCTATGTGGGTGAGGATTGTCAAATTCGACCATAAAAACTCCAGATCTGGAATTTTTATGGTCGAATTTGACTAAAAAAAAAACCTCAACGTCACGAAATTGGACCTCAAATACACGAATTTCAATTCTCTTAGCCTCCTTCGCCATTTTTTTGAACACAAGAAAGAGCGGACAGATGGAGGACGAGAAAGAGAGGAAAGAAGGAGAATGAGAAACAAAGAGGAGACCGAAAAAGAGGGGAAAGGGAGGAGGAGAAGAGGGGAGATGATCCGAGAAAGAAAGAGGAGAGAGAACTTGAAAGAGAAGAGAGAAACTGAGAGAAGGTGGAGAAGAAGAGAGCGAAACAGAGAAAAAGAGAGGGGAGGAGAGGAGAGAGAAATTAAGAGGGGAAGTAGAGAGGAGAGAGAATAAGAGGTGATGAAACGGCGGAAGAGGATTTAGGGTTTGGTGTGGGCTTGTTGAATTGGGTATTTAAATACCATTAATTTAAAAAAATAAAATAAAAAATCAACTCTACGACAGCCATAAGCTGTTGCAAATTGCAAAAGTTTTGAAAACCGTCGTAATTTGCGACAATTTTATAGCCGTCGTAAATATTAAATTTTTTTATAATTATTTTTAGTGTCTATTGCGACAGTTTATTGGCTAAAAACTGTCGTAACTCAACGACAGTTTGAAAAACGTCGTAACATTACAACAGTTACAAAAACCGTCGTAGAATTAAAATATTACGACATTTTTGCTAGCTGTCATAGAAAAACTGTCGTTTTCTGCCCGGATTCTAGTAGTGTAAAATTCAAACCAATGGCAAATTAAAAGTTACCTTTTAAGAGGTTAAAAATACCATAAAAATAGTTAAAGTTACCCTCAAACTGATCGTCTTAGAATTAAATTAACGTATACTCGCCTTACACAAGACTTATTGACTAAACTGTTGCATTGCATGTTCCTTGTAAAGTTGTCCTAATCAACAATAACCTTGAATTAAATAAAAGATAACCAATAAAAATAAAAGTAATTTAGGTTTTATAGGTAACTTTTTTTTAAGGATTAAAGTTTCCTTATATATTAGTGAAAGTCTTGATCTCAAGGGAAGCTCTAACAAGAGTTAGGCCCTGTTCAGTTCACCTTAAAAAAATAATATTCTGTAAAAATAATTTCATGTCAGCAAAAATAAGTCCAGTTCAGTAAAATTAATTTCAATTCAGTAAAAATAATTTCAGTTCAACAAAATTAATTTCAGTTCAGTAAAAATAATTTCAGTTCAGTAAAAATAATTTAAGTTCAGCAAAAATAATTTTAATTCCGTAAAATTAATTTTAGTTTAGCAAAAATAAGGTGAAGTAAACTAGGCCTTATACATCACTATCAAGATATATCTAAAAAGCTAACTATTTATCTTATTAAATTCTATTAAGTGTGTATTGAAATTGAGTAACCCTAACCCTTATTTAATCTTATTTGTCCATACTTATTAAATCTTATTTAGTTTTATTTTTTCGAATATGTGAACATAATGTGAACAATAAAAAAATACTTCCTTAATATTTTTTAGATGCATCACTTTCTATAATTGGAAGATTTAATTTAAATGTATCACTTTCTTGTTTGGTTTGTAAAATCTCTATATATATCTCTCTTATATATATCACACGGGCTCACCTTTTTCTTTCTATCTATCTCTATCATCTCCAAAAATTGCCTAGGAGTCATCTAATAAAAGACGATGGAAGTAATCAAATTCATATTATATTCATATCACCTTATTTCCAATTAACTCAAAAGTTCAAGTTAAATACAGGTTTATATGTTGGCATAACTTTCTCAAAAATACATGTATATGTCTTACATTGATAAAAGATGGGAGAACAAAACATTTTATAAAGTTAAGGGGCTACTCCTCCATCCTATCGCCATATGTTTTTGGAATGGAATCTCTTTGAACTTGTGAAATGACTTTTTCTCTTGGTGAAGGTGTGGCATCTGCCCGAATTTAACATGCATGGTGTCGGAACCAGGTCAATAACAGCTAGGCCAACTTATCCATCTGAGGAGAGCTGAGTGAAACAATGCGCTTTGACCCATGAAACATCATATTTGACAATATTAGAGCTGAGAGACTTTACATGTAATGGTGAGTGTTGAGGCATAGCCTTCCCAAACAACTGTATTTTTGTAAAAAAAGGAAGTATTTGATACTTAATTACTTATCTATACTTCAATGATCTAATCTAGTGGGTTACATGATCCACTTTATATAAGAAACATCCCACTTTATAACAAATAAAAAGTACATTAATTAAGGAATAATAGGCCAGGGGAAATACTATTGTACCTACTCTCAATAAAATTCGTCCAACTCTTTGTCCTACTTAAAAACTAGGCTAAGATGCCTCTTAAAATAGATTAAGAAAATAATTACGCCAAGGAAAATAAAGCCACATACTCATATATTATAATAATATAGTACAAAATAGTATGAGAATATGATTTTATTAATTTTATCATTCATAATAATTCATGAGTGATCCATCAATGTCTGCCGCAATAGACATAGATCAATGCCTCTCCCATCATCACCCTGCAGGAACATAGTCACTGATAATCAGATCAACTACAAATACAAACAAAATATATACATATCATATAAGTAATACGGTTTATTTCCTTTGTCGGCCCTTAAAAATTGCTTGGTAAAACTTTTATGATGTCTAAAACACGTTTTAAACCAGTAATATAATATATATTCTAACGGGGCAATCTTATGGGGATGGAGGGGGCAATACATGAAGTACGTACGTATATATATTACCTGTGCGTGTATGGTGTGAACCACATTACTGCCAATTCTTGATGAAACACAGTTGATCACATTTAGCCCTTCTGCACCGAGTAAACGGAGCATTTTCGAAAGGCGAAAACCTCTGTTATTTTCATGATCGTCGTTATCCAATACACTTGTACTAACAATAACTTCAATTAGTCCATCTTTACAAGGTGTTACTGTCACATGATGACTTTGCTGCTGTTTTGAAGTGCTACTACTGCTTGAACTTCCAGCACCTGATGTCATTTTCAATAATTCATCTCTTTTATCATTTAGTGCTTTTATTCCCTCCTCCACGCTGCTTATATGGTTTGTTGTCACTTGCAAGAGATCCGAAATCGACTGTTTCTTCTGCTACATCAATCGGACAATAATGCAACATATACATTAGGAAAAAACGGCCTTACTCTTAGCTCTATTAACCATATAAATAACAATAATCTTAATTCGATATATATTGTAGTATATAGGGGCTCATTTTTTGAACCATTGTAACAAATCTATCACAAACACGAAAATTCTAGAGAACAATAATGATCACATTAATGCGAAAATATTTTTTAATACAATCACGAGAAGTACATAAAGTAGTTCTGACCTTATTAATAAGTCCAGGAGGTAGTAACGACCGAAGTTCTTGGTAGAGGGAGGACATATCATGCCTCCTCTTCCGCTCGATTTCCATGGCCTTCGCTTTCTTCTTCCCGGCCTCATCCTTATTCGGGGCCGGGGCCGGGGCTGGGGTAGGGGCTGGGGCGGGGGCTGAGGCAAAGTTGAACTCCACAACATTATGTTGAGGTAGTTGAGTTGAAGCATGAAATGAGTTACTAAAACTCAATTGATTATCATGAGAATACTGAGCTTGATTCTCTGTTGAAGTAGTTGACAAAGCTGAAACATCATGATTTTGAGGGGTTTGTGGAAAAACATTATTGATAAGCTGCATTAGCCCATCATCTAGTGATATCAAATCGTAATCGAAGGGATCCGATGAAGTTGGAGGATTGCGGTCCATGGATTATTAATAGTACGAGGTTGATAAAGTCTGAGTAAAGTTTTGTTCTTTGGATTTTTGTTTAAGGTTTCGTGATTTATAGCAATTTATAGTGATTGTAACATAAAATTAAATGTATATATAAATGTTTGGAATTATAATAATTCAAATAATTGAGGACGATAACAATGCATGTATAGTATCTCATCATAATAATATGATAATTTGGAATTTGGATGTGATTTAGATGCAAGATAGACAAAAAAAATTATATTTATTATAATTTTTTATGAAGTAAGTAGAAAGTTGGGGTGATTGGGGATTAATATTTATTATATTTTTTTATGTAGTAATTAGAAATTCTTGCGTGGACCTGGTCCACAATAATGTGAGATTTATATACACGCAGAACTAACGTTATTTGGAACTAACTTAATCATTAGTTTCAATTCCTCGGGTTATCTAACTTAACATGCACCTCGGTACCAATACTCCCTCTATTTCATATTTACGATCTTTCAAGAGTTACATTTTTCTTTTATGTTACGTTAGGGTTCTGATTGTTTAAGATTGATTGGAAACCATTTTCCTAAACTTATGTTAGTAGTAATTCGTATTTATGTATATCAAAAATATTTTTTTTGAACT
Organism: Chenopodium quinoa; assembly: GCF_001683475.1. NCBI lineage: Eukaryota > Viridiplantae > Streptophyta > Magnoliopsida > Caryophyllales > Amaranthaceae > Chenopodium > Chenopodium quinoa. Next base: position 3,378,484 of record NW_018742484.1, read on the forward strand.
TAACTTATCTGAACTTATTAAACTTGAAATAAGTGAATCTAAGGTGAACAATACATGCCCTTACTGTAAAGTAACAACCCATCTCAAGGGTTAAATTTAGACTTTTGCTATTTGTCAACAACCTTAAAAAAAAAAAAAAAAAAAAAAAAAAAAAAAAAAAAAAAAGAGAGAGAGAGAGAGAGAGAGAGACTTTTTCTAAAGTGATTAAGTTAACCCACATGTGATATGTGACTTGAGACTATTATGAGTATTATCCTAGCCAGAATAATAAAGAGATGATTAACTCATAAAGTCGGTGGGTTATTTAAATTGTTACTAATGTGTTTTTGACATTGTGCTGTCAATCTCTCTTCTTATTATGCAGATTTTTGCTTAGTGCAATACGTACTTAAAAGTTAAAAGTTAAAATTTATCATGATATCATAAAAATATACGTAGTATATGATTATAGCCATTAACCCTCCCAACAAGTATTGAACCCGTTGTCCGTTGATAATATGAAAAATGCAAGATCGAGGCCTGGAGGGGTTTTGAAATTGCCTTAGATCAAGAAAATAAAAGGCAAAAATAACTAACTTTAAAAATTCAAACATGCTCAATCAGTCATTTACAATACTTTTATCTTGGTTTCTCAGTTTAGTGTAGAAAAAGTCGAAGAGGCGCTTTAAACGTGCTTAATTACAATAAAGCCATATATTTCAGATTCATTTAATCACATGTTTAAAACTTCATATTAATACAAGTATAGGTGAAGGCGTAAAGCAGCCCACCAATAATATAGCAAATTAGTACCCCCTCCGTCTCACAATACAAAATCTATTTGGGTTTTTTTTTACGGGAATTAAGAAAGTTATAAATTCATTGAAACTAATGATTAGAATTACATATATGCATGTGGGGTCAGAGAGAAATAGAGAGAAAGAAAAAGTAGTTGAGAATAATTGAATAGATAGAGAGAGAAAGTGTTGGAAATTGATGTCAAAAATACAAAAAAGAAAAGGAAAAAAATGACAACTCATCAAAAAGAGGGTAATAATGTCAAAAAGTATAACCTTTAAATAGAAACATGTATTGTATTTTGGTTTACTTAAAAAGGAAAGCAAACTTTTTATTATGAGACGGATGGAGTAATACTTATTGCATTCTATTTTTATCGATCATAAAATATTTGGGAAAAAATAATTTGGAAAAAAAATAGAGAGAGAAACAAAGAAATCGAATTCCTTGAATAAATAGTACGTAAAATATACTTTCTTTGTTTTGGACTCCTAGACAATTTTTTGAGATAAGAGAGATAGTGAATATAGAAAAAGATGGACCCATGTGATAGTAGAGAGTTAGAGAATTAGAGAGAGTCTATTAATTAAAAAGAAAAGTGATACAACTAATTCGAACTTTCGTTTTAAAAAAGTAATGTAACTAAAAAAAACGGAGGAAGTATTAGGGGCTGCATTTGTTGAAAAAATGTCATAAAGTAACAATGTTGTCTCGCTCGTTACTGTGAAACTTGTGATTGAATTTGAAGGGGTATAACATCAAACTAACTAATCTGTGATTGTTTATTTGTTTATATGTTGAATGTTATATCACTATCATACAACAAATCCCACTATATAAAACTAAAATAGTATGACCCTTTACCAATTGGTTAGTAGGCGTGACGAACAAGAAATTTTCATTTGATTGGTTTGGAATAGTTTGTTTTAAATCATAATTTGGAGATAATATGAAAGTTTTGGAAAAATTAACAAAATAATCCAAAATATTATCTCCCTTCTCATTTTAATCCCAATTACAGTTTAAATTAGAATAATCTATCTCAACTATAGGGGTTCCTTCTAAAATTAGTCTCTTTAACCTACAACCTGTGATATCAATTTAATTTTTTTTCCTAGAGAATTAACTTTTTATTTATTTAATTTAATTAACCATTCACCTACAACCTCAGCCCCTTCCATAGCCACTACCACCACCCCCAAAACTCGCAACCACTAATAATCAGGCCCAGGGGCGGAGCCATAATTTTTTATTAGAAGGGCCAAACATAATATATGTATTATTGTGCACAAATATAATATTGAAAAAAAAATATGAGGAGCAATATTAAATAAAAGCTAAAGAAATGTTAGGAGCAAGTTTCGAACTTAAGACCTCTAAAATAGATCTAATTATTCTATTATCAACTGAACTATAACACACTTAATATAAATTATTGCAATTTTTAATACATACCAAAACCAAGGGGGAGGCCATGGCCCAACACAACCCCCCTTGGTTCTGCCACTGACCAGGCCACCCTTTCTGTCCACCACCTCATCAGTCATCATCACCCCCACCTCCCAGAAATTTCAACATCTAAACTAAGTTGGAAGTTGCATACCATAATCATATCACACGCTCCTATCTCTCTCTTCCCTAAAACCACCATGGACCCAACACTTTCTCACTGCTGCACCATAACCACAGCAACCCCCGACCTCCACCACCTCCTTATCACCTCACCTCATCTCCCTTCCCTCTACTGCGACGTCACACCTGCATCCCATTTGCTACCCCGCCATCAACCGCATCTCCTCCCTCTTCGACGTCTCTCACTTCATCTTCCAGTTCTACAGTTGTTGGTATGGTTGTTGCAGGGGAAATTGTTTTTGGTGGTAATTAATTTGGTGGTTGGTGGTGCTTGATGGTGATTTACGGTGGGGGTGGCGTAAAGGATAGTTTTGGTGGATGGGCTTGTAATACCCCGTATTTTTGAGACGTATTTTCTACTGCTACTACTGTTGCTACTACTACTGCTACCACTACTATTACTACTGCTACTACTACTGCTGCTACTACTGTTGTTGTTATTGTTGCTACTACTACTGCTGCTACTGCTCTTGCTACTGCTACTGCTCCTCTTGCTACTACTACTAATGCTAGTCCTGCTACTACTACTGCTGCTGGTGCTACTCCTGCTATTGGTGCTACTACTCTTGCTACTACTGCTGCTACTACTCATTTGATGGAGTTCTCCAGTTTTCCTTAGAGCAGATTGTTACTACTTTGGGGCCACGATTTAGCAAATGGCAGTGGCGACTTGCCACTTTACCTTTTGCGTTTGGTGGGCTAGGTGTTTATTCCGCGAGTGTTGTTAGGCACTATACTTTTCTCGCTTCTCGTTTATAGTCTACTGGCTTGCAAACTATGCTTCTACGGCATGATGGTATTGTTGGCTCTGGCCGCGCCTTTGACAATGGGCTGAGTTTATTTAATAGAAATGTGGAGTATGACACTTTAAGTAATCCTATTGAGGTCGCTGCCCCAAAATTTATGAAGAAATTGGCAGATATATATTTCACAAAGGTTACTGCGTTTGCGGAATCCGCATTTTCTTTACCTCCTCATCAGTTTGTGTTGTGGAAGTCACAACAAGGAGAATACACCTCGGCTTGGCTTCGGGCGGTCCCTATTTCGGGGTTGGGTCAGATGATAAACACTAAGACTTATTGTGAATTGTGTTGTGTTACCGGTTGGGTGTACCTTTGTTCTCTATTTTGGCGTCGTGCTCTCCTTGCTCAAGGGTTTTTGCTTGGGATATTTGCTATCGGTCTGGGATTTCAGCAAGAAATAAAAGGAGGTTAACATTAGCTTGTTTGGGGGGAACGACGGGGCCTCGGACCTGCAGATGTGTTACTTTATTCTTGGGAGCGGGGTCGCGATGAGTGTGTTGATTTGACAGGGTCTTCAACCTCCTTTGACTCAGTCTGAGTTGCATGACTTTGTTCCTGGCCGGGTTGTGACTGATGCGGCTCATCGTAAGCGGGTTAAGTATGAAGCTAGTTGTCGGGTGATTAGGTACGGTTTCCTTCCTTTCTCCTTTTCTTCTCTCGGGGAATTAGAGAAGGGGGGATGTTGCATTGTTGAAGCGGGTTCAAAAATTCTCGAAGACTCAAGACATTGGGGCACGTGCTGTAACCCATATCTTCACTAGGATTAGAATTTGCTATAGCTAGAGGAGTGGGAGCTCAGATTGTATCTCAACTTCCCACAAATGTTTTGTAGGTTGTTTGACTATGTCAGTTTTTTTTTTAAAAAACAACAACAACAACAACAACAACAACAACAACAACAACAACAACAACAACAACAACAACAACAACAACAATAATAATAATAATAATAATTCAGTTTAGAATTCAACATGACTATATATATTGTATTTTATATATAGTGAGTAATTTAGAAGATTATTTCATCGTATAAATAGTGCCAAGATATCATATGGGAAGAGCAAAAAAGAACGAATGGAGTATTATACAAAAAGTTTAATACGTTTATAAAATAAAATCTAAAACCAATCCAAATCGATCTGGTGTTCAAAAATTAGTCTACATTTGGTTCAACTTTACACTTGTGAGTAACCCTAGTTTGTTAAAATTATAATGAGTGAGATGAGAGAAGGGAAAGAATAACTTTTATATATTCAATCCAATGAAAAACGTACTACATAGCAACATATATATAGTGCAAAATAACTAAGCTATAAGTAAGAAACATGATCCCATGATCATTGATCATGCTAACATTAACCCACTAAACTAACCCACAACTATTATGACTCCACTAACACAAACTAATACTTAGTAGAACATATTCCTATACATTAGGAGTTAACTAACCACTAACAATTTGAAGCAAATATTCCAACACGCCCCTTTTCTTCAAATTGGATTACAATGACTATTCAATCTTCACGTTTGACCTCTACGAAATTTACTTTTGCTTTTACATCATTTTGTGATGCACATCTCATCACCCACACAATTTTACTTGTGCACATTATCACCTGTAGACACTTAATTGTGTCTCCCCAAAAACCAAACCTAGTGATGAGTACCTTTCATGTTTAGATTAACGAGTTCGATAAAGAGTTGAATAGTCTCGCAAAGTTTCCTTAAGCCTCGACCATATTTCTAACCTTACTTAAAATGTTTAATTCAAAATCATTCATTTCGTGTCCTTAAACCAAAATCATCCATTTCGTGTCTTTAAAAACATTCATTTTGTTCCTAAATTACAAAAACGTCCAAACCTGATTATTTTGGTCCATATTCCTGGTCCAATTATTTCTTAGTTGGATGAGGCTTGAAAAGAATTTTCCAACGATATATTATAAGCCCAAATTCGACTTAAAACGAATAAGTTATGTCCAAAATACTAAACCGAGCCCAAGTCGAGTCTAGGTCCACCTTACCTATGACCCAATGATTATATGGGGTCCAAATATTTTGTTTAGGCCCTATATGATCATATTCCCAATCCTAATTAGTTAGGAACTTTTAGAATCCTCTAGAAGGTTCTAATCTATATATATCCTTTCCAAAAAGATAAAGATCAAAGAAGTTCAAAATTGAATAAAACTTCTCAAATGATAATCCTTGTTCTATTCGAATACAAAGACGTTCGAATATCTTCTACAAACATAGTTCCACTAGAAATCAAACTCCGTACAACTTTGCAATCTTTTAGAACAACGCACAACGTCAGGACCATCGCACTGTGACAGTCTTGACGTGGCGCGACAGCACCTAGCGCGACGCAACAATCCTATCGCGTCACGTCAAAAGTTGTTCTATTTTATTTAGAACTTATGATCTTTTCTGATCATTCAGACTCTTTTTTTTTTCTTATAAATAGAGGTTGGTTTCTCCGTTTTCAAATTAGTCACAACCATCAACAACAATCATCAACATTCATCATAATCCTCATAACCCAGAGTTCATCACACCCGAAATTCTCAATTCCAATGCTCTTAGCCTAAACACCCCAAAACAAACGCAATACTTCCTTTGCGTGATTCGAATACCCCAAACCATACTCGACGTTGCATTCGACCTCGACATGAAAAGTTGATAGTTATGAGGGTTTGGTCCCAAATCTATATGTTAATTCATATTTGATTTATTTACTTTATTGTTTTCATTTTCTTGAAGCACCACTACAAAAAAAGGCCTAAGGAACTACTACAAAAAAGACACCATAAAAACTGCCTTACCGCCCCCCTTATTCTCCATAAAAAAAACAGCCCACCTCAATACAGAAAATAAAAAAGAAAAACCTCCCATTAATTTCTCAGTAATATGCTCTCAAAAACAAAACAAAAAAAATTCTCGGTAATATAGTTGCAATTCCCCTTTACTCATTTTCATTTTCTAAATTTTCTATTGTTCCTTAATAATTTTTATCACTTAACTCTTTCATTCATAATAAAAAAAACCTTAACAGATTAACAACTTCTAAGAACTTGATACGCTTCGAGCTATCGTCATTTCGTCCCATCGTCGTATTTCCAACGAGATCGTCAATAACCTCCGTCGAATTCCAGGTAAGCCGCTTTCAATTTAAATACATGGTAAATTTTTATTTTTACAAATTAATTTCATCTATCTCAGTTTTTTTTTTAATCTTGTTAATGCTCACTTAATAGTAGTATTCAAGAAAGAAAATTGATTTCGTAATAAAAAATTTCTATGAACCTCGAAACATTTTTTTTTTTTTTTTTTTTTTGTGTATGTAATCTTAGGTCCATAGCAAAAACCCATATAATTCAAGTATGAGAAATGCTTCCAGAAAATTTTATACACACAAAAATTCGACTTCGTATGCAATTTTGATTTATTTAAATTCAATTTAATTTCATATTTTGAAGTATTTGATTAAATCTGTTTTTTTTTTTTTTTTTTTTTTTTTTTTTTTTGACAGAAGATTAAATCTGTTTTTTGAAATTCAATCGACTTACATGTACTATTATGTTTTTGCAGTATATACACTGAATCTGATTAAGTTACAATGGATATGTATGCAATTGAAAGAGGTGAAATGAAGCAGCTTAATTGCATGAATCTGGTCAAGATCAATGTTATAGTCGACGATATGTATTTGCTTTGAATTATGAAAATTAGAGGCTCATGTATTAGAGTAATGCATTTTTATTGCTTTGAATCTTTGATGTACGAAGTATTACAGTTTTAATAATTAAGATTTGTAATTGGGCTTGACTAATTCATACTCTGTATGTTTTTAATTAGATAAATCTATAATAAGTGTTGATATATGTGGAGCATTAATCGTGGGACAAAGCAACAACCTTGAAATCATTATTTATTTTTTTTCAAAAAATAATCAAAGAGTGGTTATCTCTTGGAACAGGTGTATTAAACAATATCTAGGAAACCGGTGATGCAAAAATATTCGGTGCCTTTGCCTTGGTTGTTTTATGCTCTTGGAAGAATCTAAGAGACCTGTTTTAAGAAATAACTGGTTTGTTTGCTTACTCTAAGATACTTGACCAAATTTCCGGTCTCTTAGGGTAAGAGACCTACTACCTAGGCACCGAAATTTTCCGGTTTCTTAGGCATATTTTGCCCAATCTCCTAGGCCATTTTTGTAGTATTGAAGTTTACTAACATGTGTAAAGTTGTCAATTCCGTTCTATAGGTCAGGTTTGGATTGAGTAAATGTGGGTCGGATCAATTTTGGTTAATGTCGTAACCTATGCGGGTCGAGTTCGGGTTGGGTCATTCTTGAGGCGGGTCAAGTCGGGTCATACATCTTATCGGGTTTGGGTCGGGTTAATAACAGGTCGGGTTACATTCGGGTTGGGTGAATAATAGGTCGGTTAAATTCGGGTTAAAACGGGTTAGGGTCATTCTCGGGTTCGAGTCAGATTCGGTTCAAGTCAATAATTTGCGGGTTATAATCAGGTCGGGTCATTCTCGGGTTTGAGTCGGGTTCGATTCAAGTCAATAATTTGCAGGTTATAATCAGGTCGGGTCATTCTTGGGTTCAAGTCAATAATTTGCGGGTTACAATCAGGTCGGGTCATGTTCAGGTTCAAGTCGGGGTTGGTTCAAGTCAATAATTTGTAGGTTATAATTAAGTCGGGTCATTTTCAAGTCAGGTCGTGTTCAGGTTCGGGTCTCAAATATTTGGTTAATCTGGGTTTCGAGTTGATTTAAGGTCGGGTCATATTGGGTTTGGGTACATTTTTTGGGTCGGTTTGTTAACAGTTCATGTAATGACGTTCACATTTAACCATTATAAATTACTTCATTTATTGTAAGAGAAATAATTTCAAATAAGTTTAAATTCGAGCTAATAAGCTCTAATAAGTTTAGATAAGATCTACATAATAAGTTCATATTAATTCCATTAAGATAGGTTTAGTTTAGATTTTTAGAAGATAAGTTCAAACCCTATTCTAATATATTCACATTGATTCCACTCATTTTAAGGATAACAATTTCAGATAAGTTCATATTCGAGATGACATGTTCAAATAAGTTTAGATAAAATATAATAAGTTCATATAAATTCGGTTAAAATAGGTTTAGTTTAGATAAGTTAAAATACAATTACTTTTTTTTTCTAAACTTTTTTTATTTGAAATTATCTAAACTAGTTTATTTTTTATGAGTTCATATCCGAGTTCACGTTTTTTTTTTAATGACATTTTTTTTTAAAACATTTGAATGGAATTATTTAAAACATTTAAATAAGATTAAATAGGTAAATGAATAATAAAATTAGAAAAATAAAAGACCAATAAAAGCCTTTTAACAGCTCTAGTTCGGGTCACCATTTTCTTGAGTCCAAACAAGTCAAGTCATGATCGATGGTAAATTATTCAGGTCAGATTATTATCATGTCATTGTCATATACTCATGCTCGCATTCAATCATTATCACGTTCAATTCAATCATTATCCGAAATTATTTTTTTTTATATGAAATTATAATTTTTTTTTTATAAAATATAAGATGAAACAAACAAGCCTAAGGTCAAATAGTATTCGTAATCTGTAATTGACTACATTTAGAATGCACATGCAAGAGTATTTTGAACATTAACAGCTGCGTATGAGGGGTCAGGCGCCCATGCCCATGCAAGAGTGTCAATTTGTCAATAATCAAGGGCACTTCGATTGAAATGAAGTGTCGAACATGGTAATAGACATAGGAGTTGTATTAGACATACATGAGGTAATTATGGTAAGCAAAGCACAGATAGTGTTAGTGAGGGATATAATGTTAAGCTTTTAACTTTCCAAGCCTAAGGAACTCAAAGCAAATTCATGAAAAAAATTTCCCATAGATAAAATTCTCCCGTGCTATATTTACTTCAGCGGTTTCATCTTACTACTACTATGGATGTTCTATAAATAAAATAGTAATTGCTCATCTATTTTATCTCTGTTTTGTTGACAGAACATCACAAAGGTCATCATCATGATATATGTCTAAGCAGGGGCGGATCTAGGGGGGGTTCAAGGGGGTTCATTGAACCCACAGATTTTTTGGAAAAAAATTATAAATTTTAATTTTTTTTAAAAAAAAAATAAAAAAGGTTTAAAAGAAATTTTTGTGAGAATAATTATCACATGGGTAAGTTTGGTGCATTGGTAATTCTCTGAATAATAGAGCAGCGCGCCCCTTTAATATATTAGGTCTTAGGTTCGACTCCTACTGCCCTCTTTTTTTTGTACTTTTTTTTTTTTTTTATTACTCCTTACATTCACATTTCAATATTTCATATTTCAAAAATCAAACATCAGACATTTTTCCCCAAATTCCCAAACACCAAAACCCTAACCTTGCTTGACACCCTATGACCGTAGCCAGTAGCCACTAGCCGCCGCGGCACCGCACACCGAGACACCGACCGGCGACCACCTCACGTCCACACGGAGTGACGGAGACACGGACGAGTGGACGAGGGACGACTCACGACTGTTCTGTCTTCTACTCTTCTGAGTTCAGATTTCAAGTTCTTCTAGTTCTACAATTGTGAGTCCTCTTAATCTCTTATTCCTCTACTAGTCTACTCCTATTAATTCTTACTCTTGGTTTGCTTGTTTTATTTTTTAATTTGGTTTATGGTTTTGATATATTGTTGAATTCTTGAATTGTTGAGAAATTGAATTGTAGAAAGTTAGAAGTTAGAAACTTAGAATTATAAATTTTTACTTGTTCTGTTAATTGAAATTTGATAATTAGAAGAAGTTTATATTGTCAAATTTGTGTTTATTGGGGACTTGTGATTTTAATTGATAATTAATTGTGTATTTTGTGTATAATTGTAGATTGTAGAGCTTTTGTTACTATGATTATAATTGATGATTAACTAGAAGAAGTTTTTTTTTTCCCCAAATTCCCAAACACCAAAACCCTAACCTTGCTTGACACCCTATGACCCTAGCCAGTAGCCACTAGCCGCCGCGGCACCGCACACCGAGACACCGACCGGCGACCACCTCACGTCCACACGGAGTGACGGAGACACGGACGAGTGGACGAGGGACGACTCACGACTGTTCTGTCTTCTACTCTTCTGAGTTCAGATTTCAAGTTCTTCTAGTTCTACAATTGTGAGTCCTCTTAATCTCTTATTCCTCTACTAGTCTACTCCTATTAATTCTTAATCTTGGTTTGCTTGTTTTATTTTTTAATTTGGTTTATGGTTTTGATATATTGTTGAATTCTTGAATTGTTGAGAAATTGAATTGTAGAAAGTTAGAAGTTAGAAACTTAGAATTATAAATTTTTACTTGTTCTGTTAATTGAAATTTGATAATTAGAAGAAGTTTATATTGTCAAATTTGTGTTTATTGGGGACTTGTGATTTTAATTGATAATTAATTGTGTATTTTGTGTATAATTGTAGATTGTAGAGCTTTTGTTACTATGATTATAATTGATGATTAACTAGAAGAAGTTTTTTTTCCCCAAATTCCCAAACACCAAAACCCTAACCTTGCTTGACACCCTATGACCCTAGCCAGTAGCCACTAGCCGCCGCGGCACCGCACACCGAGACACCGACCGGCGACCACCTCACGTCCACACGGAGTGACGGAGACACGGACGAGTGGACGAGGGACGACTCACGACTGTTCTGTCTTCTACTCTTCTGAGTTCAGATTTCAAGTTCTTCTAGTTCTACAATTGTGAGTCCTCTTAATCTCTTATTCCTCTACTAGTCTACTCCTATTAATTCTTAATCTTGGTTTGCTTGTTTTATTTTTTAATTTGGTTTATGGTTTTGATATATTGTTGAATTCTTGAATTGTTGAGAAATTGAATTGTAGAAAGTTAGAAGTTAGAAACTTAGAATTATAAATTTTTACTTGTTCTATTAATTGAAATTTGATAATTAGAAGAAGTTTATATTGTCAAATTTGTGTTTATTGGGGACTTGTGATTTTAATTGATAATTAATTGTGTATTTTGTGTATAATTGTAGATTGTAGAGCTTTTGTTACTATGATTATAATTTGTAATAAAAAATTGAATTTATGTATTGAATTTTTAATCAATATATGATCATCGTTTTTTTTTTAAGATTTTGAACCCACAGTTCGGAAATCCTGGATACGCCACTGTGTCTAAGGGAGAAATGGGGAAAAAAAAGTCCTTTGAAAGATTAAGGGAATATCTTCCTTCCTTATCATTAAGAAAATAACTGCATATATACAATATACATGCCTTTGTCAATCATCATAGGCTAAACTCTAGCTAACTATAAACAAATCATTATCATTTTTATCAAGCTAATTATTTTCTTTGACTATACAACAATATATATGGCAACATACTAGGGAACTATAGCCTATAATTTTGGAAGTTAATTATCTCCTTTGACTATACAACAAATATATACTATATTTAACTCTTAAATTTGGGGATGATGCTTCTTTCTTTTGCTGGCCTGGACCGACTTGGTCTCCCTGCATCCAAGCCAAAATGCTTTGATCAATATTAATATAGAGTAGTTTTAGCCTTACTAAATTACGACTTTACGAGTAGCTTAGAATATATTTAGCATATATTCTCTAATTATTGTATATATGATAAATATATTCTAACAATTAGAAATGAGCAAATAGCTATAATTAATCTATGTAAGGAGTCGTATGTTTTGAACTATTGACTATTGAACTTATCATAGTAACTCGTTTGTACAAGCACACAACTACACAAGTGACAACGTAACTATATAACTATACTTTGATCAATATTAATAAGGTGGTCTAAATTGAATTTAAGGTGATTTGAAATCGGGTCAGGAACAATTTGGGTTGAATTTAGGTCGAGTCAATAACAAGTCGTGTTGATTTCGGCTCGGGTTAGTAACAGATCGGGTTAAATTTCAGGTTGGGTTAGTAATAGGTCGGTAAAATTCAGGTCAGATTAGTAACAGGTCGAGTTAAATTCGGGTCGGTTTAGTAGCAGGTCGGGTTAAATTCGGGTTGGGTTAGTAACAGGTCGAGTTAAATTCGATTTGGGTTAGTAACAGGTCAGGATGAATTCGGGTCGGGTTAGTAACAGACCAGGTTAAATTCGGGTTTTGACAGGTTCAAACAAGTTTAGGTCAATCTCGGTTCAAGTCGGGAATGGTTCAGGTCAATAATTTACGGGTCATATTCGGGTCGGGTCATCTCCAGGTCGGTTCATGTTCGGGTTCGGGTCTTAAATTCTCGGGTTAATCCCTCAAAATAAAATGTATTGGTTCAGGGATTAGTAATATTCTCCCTGCTTTCACATTGATCCTTTTCTTTTTTCCATTTGTCAGAGATTATTTCCACCAATATCTTGATCCCAAATTTATGAGGGAGCCCAGGTTACTCAATTTGAGTAACAAATATTGTTATTCAAATGTTTTTGTTTGTTTGATTCAACTTTTATAAATCTAGCTTAGTCAATGAAGTCAAGCAAATTAATAGCCAATAACTTTTATTTTGAGGGATTATGAAGCGATTTACATAGATATTATGGGGCACCGCCGTAAATTTTTTATTTAACATTGCCTTTTACTCTATTTTTTGTATCATTCATTAGTCATTACATACAACATAGAATACATCCTTAGGGTTTACAACACTTTTGAAAAGATAAATAAATTAGGTGTTAATTATAGATGTAGTAATGTAGTTTAAACAACCATCTTAATTAACCAAACATTCATCTTCCTCTTGTTAATGTGAAACTAGGTTAAGTTCACACAAAGTAATACCCCATAGTCCATACCATCTTTCGACTAAATAACTTAACCTTTGGTGATGTCCCTCGGGATCTCTTAGCAAAGGGTGATAATATAAGCAGGGAGTGGAGCCAAGGGTTGGTGGAGGCCTTTTGATTTCCTAAGTAGACCCCGAAAAAATATTTTAAAATGCAGAAGTTGTGGATTAACATTAATTATAATTGGTAATTTAGTCAGTAGAATCATTTTCTTATCGTTGATAATTTATAAAATGAAATATTTATTTATTAATTTAATTTGTATAAAAACTAAATCTTTTTTTTTTTGTTGTCGTTGTTTGGGGTAAAAATTACCCCCCGCCACGTGGCCCAATGAGGGACCGACACGTGTCACCCTCATACAGGCCCAAAGGGATCCAATCAGAGGATGCCACATGGCATTGTACCCCCAATGGGAGAGCAGATTCTCATCTGCTATAAATAGAGGAAGCATCCTCATTTATGGGAGAGGCAGAAATACAGACACAAAACCCGAGCAATATTAATTGCGGAATCTCTCTAAATCAGGGAGAAAACCCTATTTACTTTCCGCACTTTTACCCATCCGGAATCATACTATCTTGATCGTCGGAGGCGGAACTCCACCCAACCAGAGTTTCGTGGTTTTGCAGGTACAGACGTCAGGCGCACATACTCCGTATTGTAACTCTCCCGAGGGATTCAAAAAAACCCGAAACAATCGTCTTTTTATGAAACAAAAGTGTTGACTTAATAGGTTAAGTCTCGTCCCCTAATTTTCAAATCCTGCCTTCGCTACTGCAGATTGCCCAAATTTATTTGTGGCGTTAGACTATCTCCAAGGTGAGACTTAAGGGAGTTTTTTTTAGGAGAGAGAGAGTATTTTTTGCAAAGGATACCAATAAGTTGGTATTTAAACTTAGCAACTCTAAAAGAAAATTGCTAAGTTTAGATACTCAACTTTGAGTCTCATTTGACAAAAAGTGTATGTGGGCCCTTTATCAAATATTATAACATATTTTGTAATTTATTTAAGTTTAATTTTTTTTTTTTTTTTTTTTTTTGAAAAACTTACAATATGGATTTGATGGGTCATAAATTGAAAGTAACATTAGTATACTTTAGAGAGTCTCACCATTGAGAAATTAGACTTCACATGAGTTGCTAAATTGAAAAGTGTGTTGGGTATCATCATTAAAGGTAAAAAACAACACATTTTGTATTTCAATACTCAAAGTGAGTCTCACCAATAGAGATGGTGTAAGTTGGTCACTAGAGCTTTGTTGATATCAAAATGAAGTCATGTCTTAGATAAGCATGGGTCCACTATGCGACACAAAATCAAATAATCTTGGGTAGTGCAAGATCCTATTTATTTAGCACATTAAACATCATAAATTCATAACACCAGGTACACCCATCACTCCTAAATTCCCCATCACTCTTTATTTTCAAAGTTTAAAATCAAATAATAATTTAAAATACAATAACGTTCATCTCTGGATATCAACTACGTAGTATTTTATTCTTCAGATTTGTTGCATCAATGGCAATCTTGCCATCCTCTCCTTCCTGTCATTAAGATTAAAATAATTGGTCAGTAAAGTCAATTATGTATGAAAATATTTTCTCAACCATACCACCAAACAAAATAGATGAAAAATTATATGATAATAATAAAATCATTGAGATGTCGGCCGTCATTGTCTCATGATAATCAAACAAATTATTTTTTTTATTGAAAGATCAATCAATCAAATTAATTATGATAGCTTATATGATATTCCTTTCATTTAGAAACAAGGGTTACGATTCCTCCAAGACAATATTAAATGTTGTCTCGACATGATTTTGACACTCTTTATGACAATATAGTTACGATACTCTTTATTATAAAAAAAAAGAGTACTAATATACAAAATTAATTAAAGGTGTGTCAAAATTATTTTCCGACAAAATCATTTATTGAAAATATTTAACTTGGTAGCGGGAATGAGAGGATGTGACGATTAGTAGACAAAGAGTGTAACATTAGAGTACAATACCTGAGCTTGAATAGAATGAACAAAAATATTGTTGACTCTTTTTGAAGAAGAACTGACCACATCTAACCCTTCTTGGACTAGACATTGAAGAACCTTTGATAGAGGTAACCCTTGACCTTCATTTTCATCATCATCTCTACAATAAGTACTCACAATCACCTCTACACTTTCTTTCAAAACATTCACAATCACATCACTAACATTTTTTTTGTGCCCTTCAAGTTTTGACACTTCCTCTTTAAGGGCATCTCTTTTTTCATTCAACACTTTCATCTTTTGTTGCATTTGCTGTATATACTTCACTGCCTCTCCCAAATGATCCGATATCGACCGCTTTCCCTACAAAATTATTTGTTTTTATTTCCATCCAAATTCAAATTTCGAATAAATTTCTTAACAATCGAAGTTTTTTATTAACTACGGAGTAGAGATCATTCTTACTTTTGTTAGTAAAATTCATGTCCAAAAAGTTCAATACATACTATATAATCATCAAAAAACTAACTCAATCAATAGATTAAGCGGATTAGTTTTAATTTATGCTCTACCAAGTATGTATTCAAAAAAAATTATTGAACAACAAAATTAATATAGAAGAAGTATTCAAAACAAAGCCCCCACAATGCAAAACTTAGCATGTTACGTTTTTTTCCGATCACACAGTTTCTTCAAGTAATTAATGAGCTTACTAGCTAGAGATAATTACACAAATTTCTAACATAATTGTCTATTTTTTGAAAAAAAAAAAAAAGTCTAGACAACTAATATATTTTTTGATATTTTTCTACTTCCCAAGCGCACATACACTTTTCCAAAGAATAAAACATAATAAACTACTCATAGCTTTTTTGTTAGAGTTATGCATTGAGAAATGATCGGTAATTATACATTGCAATAATCTAACCACATTTTAAAATCATACAATAAGTAATAAAAATGCATGTAATACAAAGTTTAAAAGTTAGTAAAGTGTATAGGTGACACGAAATCGAGAGAGTATTTACCTTAGTGTATTCAACAGGAAGTAGAGATTTTAGAGATGTATGAAGGGAAGACATTTCAAGTCTTCGTTTTCGTTCGATCTCTCTATGTATAATCTTCTGCTTTTTCTTGCTATCGTAAGGGTTTATGCCATTGTTTTCTTGATCACGATCAATGGCTAATGATCGTTTTTTACGATTAAGGTTTGGTGTTAGAGGAGGGTCATCTATAAAAGAGGGGATTTGGTTAAGGAGATTATCAAGATCATTATTATGTTGCTCTAATAATGTTGGGGTTATTTGACCACCTTCAAATTGAGTTAAAGGTACAAAATCAGAAATATCTAGGAATATTTCATTATTTTGTGAACACAAAGGATCAAACATAATTGAAGAAGAAAGGTTATTCAAGTTTTATGGTATGTTTCTTTTGTCTCATTCTATTCCTTTCCTCTTATAGTAGACGTAGGGGAGTAGAGTGAAAAGAAAGAAAGTTTATTCATACATTAATTTTTTTTTAAAAACAAAATTGAATCTGTAATTTCAGACTAGAAGTAAAAAAACATTTCTGCAAGTTTTTGTTTTGTCTTTTAGTAAATCTATCTAATGCTCCCGTTATTCTTAAATAAAAGTGTGTCAATTAACGAGTTAAGGCACAAATGGAGACTTTGTTATTTGATCTTTCACCATTTGTAGACTATGTTATCTTTATGTACCTTTTGGGAATTGATGTGATATTTCTAGTAAAAGATTAAATAATTCCATTAAAAAACTTAGTCCCTTAGATTAAAAACTTAGGCCCTATGCTTTTAAAAAAATAAAAAAAATAAAAAATCATTAGGCCCTATTGTTTTTTACTTTTTTTTTTAATTTTTTTTTTAACAAATCAATTCATTAATCAAAAGCCATACGACATCTACAAATGAAATTTAAATCAACAAATATATGAAATTAAATCAAATTTCCTTCATCAAAGCTACGATCGTTGAATAGATCTTGCACTGTGGTACATCTCTCGCACACATCGCTGGAATATACAGCCTTTTCGGAGAGACGTCTAACGATTTGTTGTAGCCGTAAGGATGATTTTCATCTAATTCACTTAAACGCCTTTGGAGATTTGACAACCGTTGCGATCCCAGACAACTATTTACCAACAAACTGATAATAGGGCAAAAAATGATTACCTTTTTAATAGGCCCTAACACACAAAAAAACCATAAACAAAAACAAACAACAAAACTAACAAAAACTAACGACTTCACCATATGGAGATGGACAAATATCTACACTACTCGTATAGATTTATTGAAAACGAAATTGCAAAACTAAGGAAAATTAAGGAAAAAGGGTCGGAAATAGTCTACTTCCGACCTAAACGACCAAAAATTTGGAGAAACCCTAGAAAAGAAGAGGAGAGAAGAGGAGAGGAGAGGCGAATATTACTCGAGCAATTTACTTTGTAATGTGTAAACGAGATATCTATTATTTTTTACTTATCTTTAATTCAATTACTTTATCTCAGTTTAGTTTAGTTTAGTTCAATAAAATTAGTCATCTCTAGCTGCTAAAAAAAAGAAACGCCTTCTCATGGGTTAAGCAAAAAGCAGCCATCATTACAACTTTAATGAAGAACGCCATCTCAGCATCAGAAGCTCTTCAAACAAACATCTCCATATCCATACATTTGCATTTAAAAATAAAAAAAAAAAAAAAAAAAAAATCAAATCAACCCCATAAAATCCTAAAACCTTTTGAGCATGAATAAGAATTTGATAAACAAATTTTGGGTGAAAAATGAAGGAAGGGAAAAGATCAAAATGTGGTGTTGTGGTTGATTATTAACAATATGTTATAACATATGGGGGGAGAAGTGGAAAATACAAGGGAGAGAAGTTCAGAAGCCCACAAACCACAACCTACTGTGAGGTTTCATCCTAAAACTAATTTGCAATAGAAAAAGTAGCCCACTTGGATTATAAAATGAAAGCCCTTGATGGGACAAATAATAATCACACTTGCACTTAACAATCTCCCCCTCAAATGTGAGCCTATTACACCCCCCTAATGAACATAAACGCACCCAGATCTTAGAGAGCCTGGCTGTAAGAGGAGGTGACACACACAGATTGCCTTAGACATACTTTGTGTTTAATGCTTTGTGTTTTCTCCATTGGCAATTAGACATACGCAATACTTCTTAAATTTTGCAAGAAAGTCATAATTTGTTTGGTTTCAAACGACATCAACCATCCAAATTAGGGGGGGGGGGGGCATTTGTTACACCCAAAATTTAAATTTTTGACTTTGACCTAATGACCAAGGAAAATGGACCTTAGAATTATATTAAGGGCCTTTTGTCAGACAATGGAAGTAAGGAGAATTGTGCTGGATTCAGTTAAAAGGCCCAAGAAGATGAACGAATCACTTTGGAGGCAAAATAAGGCAATTCGATTTCAAAAGGGGTTGGCGCCAAGAGGTGTAACTGCGCAACAGCTACTGGACCCTAAATTGTCTACAAATAGCTAGAAGTGAAGAAATCGAAGGAAGGATATCAGCAAAACAATCAACAACAAACATTTTATTTTCTTTAAGCTTCCTTCTTATCTTTCTTAGTTTTCCCTTGGCTTAATAGGCAAGCAATAGTTTAGTTTTCCTTAGCATGTGTTGAAGGTCGATTGTTTTTTCCAATTGTATGAACATGGAGATAACCTTTCTTTCAACTTGTGCAATTGTAGACCTAACTTTATCCTTTAATTAATGGAGAGCATTTGCATCTTTTGTCATATGTTTATCTGGTCTACTCATTTCTTTAAGCAATCTAACTTATTTAATTTCATTGGGAAGCTTCTTTATTGTTTGTTTTCTTACGTTAGCGAGGTTATCAATCTTTTGAAACCAGTAGCAAGAGGGGCAACCCCTTAATACTCTAGAACAAGATAGGGTATTTGACTTGTTGGTAAAGAACAGTATTTTCCTCAACACAGTCTTTGCCTTTTCCTACTACTTCATGGGATATCATACTTGGGGCAAACAAGCACTACTAGAAAACAGCCCATTTTCGACAGACCGGTTCCGACGAACGTGCCATTCCGTCAAAAAATTCGAAATTTCTGACAGATTTAATTAATCCGTCGGAAATTTCCAACATAATATAAATCCGTCAGAAATTTCCGACAGAATATAAATTCGTCGGAATTTATGTATTTTTCGACGGAATATAAATTTTTTTTTAAAAAAAAAGTTTCTCATACTTAATATCTCACGCTCTCATTCCTCTCTTAAAATAAACAAAACCCTCTCTTCTCTTTCTCTCTCCTCCTCTTCCTCAAATTTCAAGCCTCTCCTATTCTCTTTATCTCTCCTCTTCTTCCTTACTTCTCTTTTTCTCACGCCTCTCCTCTTCTCTTCTCTTTCTCTCTCCTCTACTTCCTCTGCTCTCTTTCTTTCTTTTTCTCACACCTTTCTTTACCTCTCTACGGTTTTTACGATCAAATTCAACCTTGAAATCCCTAGATCTAGAGGTTTCATGGTCGAATTTGGCCGTATTAAACCAATTTCGAGGTGATATTCAAAGCTTCGGTTGTAAAGGTATGTTTTCTTGTTTTTAATTTTCTTTCTTTATTTTTTTTTTTGTTAATTTTTGGGTTGTGATTGTGGTTTTCGGCGGTAGTGGTGGTGGTTTTAGGTGGGTGGTGGGGTGGTTTGCTTAACATGGGTGGTTTGGCCGAATTTGTTAGGGTTATGGTTGTAGATCTGGGTTGGGTATGGTTTGGTTTGGGTGGTAGATCTGGATTGGTGAATCAGGTCGTTTAGGGTTAGGGGGTTGGGTCTGGTTCGGTTAGGTGGGTGGTAGGGTGGATCGGTTAGGGTGAGTGGTGGTGTAGTCCGAGTTAGTGTGGTGGGTAGGGATCTGGTTTGTGTGTGTGTGTGTGTGTGTTTTAAAGGTGGATGTGGTGGGGTTCTGGTGGTGGTTTTGGTGGTTGGGTTGTGGGTGATAGTTTTGGTGGTTGGTACGTGTTTAGGGGGGCTAGTAGAGGTGGTGTGGGGCTGGTAGGACTGGGATGGAGGCTGGTGGTGTGGACTGGTGGTGGGGGTTGGGGGCTGGGGTGCGGGCTGGTGGTGTGGGGTGACGGCTGGGGTGGTGTGGGTGGTGGTGGCATTTTTTTTTTGTTTTTTTTTTCAGTATTTTTCGACGGAATTCCGGCGGAATTGTGTCTGTCGGAAATTTCCGACGGACTTTTTTCGTGCCATAAAATATTTTCTGATGACTGAATTCCTTCGAAAAAATGTTTTCGATGGAAATTCCGTCGGAAAGGTCGTTTTTCCTACAAAAAATTTTCCGACAACCAGTACTGACGGAAATTCCGTCGAAAACAGGTTTTCCAACGGGAAACAGGATGTTTCCGTCGAAAATGGCCTGTTTTCTTGTACTGAAGGGGGGAGTCCACGTAATGGAGTTGCAAAACAATTTTTCCCTCGTATCTGCCAAGGTATAGACTAAAACAACACTTGGTAACCTAATTGAAGGTGTATGGTATTTTCACGTATCAGTCAGAGATGAAAGGGTTGAGAAAATATCCATTCATGGTGGGTTTCCAAAAGGATTTGTTGTCGTTGTTTGGAATGCAATAAGCGTACATAGGCATTCATTCTTCGACAACTTTAACAAGTTGCGTGAAGCATACCATTCAATGTTAGTGGTGATTATTGAAGCAAGAACAAGTATCCCATGGTGGACTTTGTAAGGAATGGTATTGCATTGGACTACAAGTTGAATGCGATAGGGCCACCGTCCGGATTGGAGGGCGTTGTCGTGGCTTGGGATAGCCGTGTAGAACTAACCATACTTCTAACACAAGGGCAGATGTTTATTCAGGCATGTAATGTCGTTAAACACAATTGTAACTTAGATTTGGAGTCATTTACTAGTTTTTTAAATGCATTTTGGTTTAGGTTCGATTCTAATTGTCTAATTTTTACTTGTCATGCATGCAGCCTGGTATCAAACTTTCAGGGCTTTAATATGAGCCTATGAGGACCTACCTAAAGGTAAGTACTATTTTGGAGGATTTTAGCAATTCCGAGGACGACGATTATTATATCATACCACCGACTCCACATAGCGCGTGTGGGTACGTGCGGTGGAACTAGATTCATCTCCACAAATGACAACAGAAGACAAAGGACTTTAGACGCTACAACCAATGCATACAATGTTGTTACTATTATTGTTGTAATCTCATGGGATTAAGTTATTTTGATAAACATATCTACAAGTTGTATGTGGCTACTAGTTGATTTGGTATATAATATCACCTAAAAAAATTTGGTTAACCTCATGAATACAATATGATATAAGCCATACTTAAATTGGTACGAAAATTAATTACAATTTAACAATTATAAATTTCTCTCTAATATACGGATGAAATTTACTTAAGTCTAGAATGTAACGGATTATTCACTTTCTGTATTTTCAAATTAGATACTCAAGTGGAAAGTGATAGACACCAAGATGTAGCCTACTTGTGTAACTAAGATCTTACGTACAAAAGGCACCCCATTTCCTTTTCCCATACAAGCTACGCTGCTACGGTTTATAGCCATATAGGGAATGGTTTGTGTTGCATGTATTAATTTTGGAAAATTATATGAGTGAATACTAAGAATTGAAATAAAAATAAGTAATGTTAGGAATGGGATAACATGGCTAATAAGTCATTAATGTGTAAGGTCGAACTATTAATAGTTAAGTGTTAAGGATCAATTAAACGAATTACTAACTCAATTATTTATTAAAAAAACCTACATAAACAAAACATAAATATCCATATTAACTTTGTAATTTGTTTCAAAAATAAATATTAACTTTGTAATTTATAAAGTCAAGTTGGATTTTGTTGGAAGAGGAACATTCAAAAATAAAAACTGCCTCTTTTACTCTTTAATTTACATTCAAGATTTGTTTAGCAGTTTAAGAAAAGAATTAGTAGGAAATTATTTTGAAACAGGTAATACTGTAAGGAATCCAATGTCCCCTCTTCCTCATCTACTATAAAATCAAATCAAATGTATTACTTTGTACACACTTCTCTTTCTCTATTTCTCACTCTCTCTCTCTCCCCTTTCTTAGTTTTCATCTCCCTCGTCTCACTCCTCTATAGGAAGTTACTTCTATTTCTTCCTCCTCTTTCTCCATTCCCATCTCCTTTGTCTCACTCCTTCATCTCATTCCTCTATCAGTTATATATATATATATATATATATAGATTTATATTGTACGTATATTATGTGTATATATTTGACATATATACATATGTGTACTTAGATTTAGATTATTTTGAATTTACATAATATTTTTTTCCATATTAAATAGTTAATTTAAAATTACTATTTCTTTATTTCTTTATATTTTTGTAACAAATTATGCCCTTGGAGTAGGGTGGGATATATTCGTCTTGAGACAATGGACTAGAAAACGGGGACATCTTAACCTTGTACTATTGTTTTGAAGGGGAATTGCACGTCAAAGTTAAAAGGAATGTGTTGGTCCTCCATCCTCAAGATAACTATCAACCCGAGGAATTAGATCTGGGTAGTGGATCTCATCTTGGAAGAAAATTTTGTCTTGCGGGTTCTTTATCAACAACATAACAATACGTATAAGAAATAGTGTGGAAAAGTTCATTAGGGAATATGGTTTAAAGCCGGGTTATGCAATTATGTTACCAAATCATACATCAGATTAGGAATTATTGTAAGTTTAGGTTTATTTTTAAGAATGTAATTTAATTGCCATATTTTCATGAGTATTGGTAATACTTAATTTATGTTTACACTTGTGCAGAATGTCCCTTTGGATTTCGCCAACAAACACCTTCACCAAGACGACTTCGAGAGATATTAAATTGTTGGAATAAGGAAATTTCGCCAACAAATACCATTTAAATGACCACTTTTTACTTTTGAGACCAACTACCTTTTAAATAAATATTTTTTTAAAAAAAAATTACCACAAAAATACAAAAACTTCAACAACACTACCACATTTAAATTAATTTTCCGGTAAGAATCTCTGGAGCGTACTTTATAAAATTTCAATTAATTTTGATAGAGAAAATAAGGGAATTTCGGTAGCCAAACACAATTACATGTAAATTGTTTTTAATTCGCATTGTAGTTGATTGAAGTTCTCAATTTAATCTTAAAATTAGGGTTCATGGTAAAAAAAAAAAAAAAATAGGGTTTTAAGAAATCGGGGGATTTAGGGCAATTAAAATGTATTACCCAATTTAGGGTTAATGTATATCAATATCGTCATTTAATATGGATTTTTAGAGGGAAATTTACAAAATAGGCCCCTGAAACGGAGATTTTGCCGGAAAAATTAAATGTGGCAGTGCTACTTAAAGTTTTTGTGTTTTTGTGGTAGTTTTTTCAAAAAAAAAAATAAAAAAAATAAATGATAGTTATTTCAAAATTGGTCATTTAAATGGTAGCTGTTTTTAAAAGTGATCATTTAAATGGTAGTTGTTGGTAAAATTTCTTCGGAATAATGGATGGTGGCAAATGGACGGAGGCAGAGTTGTGGTGGAATATTCAAATGGTAAGATAACCCGTTGTGTTATCTCTGGTGTCGGAGACTACATACGAAAGCATGAAATTCGTAAGGACTAGGGGCTGGTTGTTATGTTCAAATGCGAAGACGACCTGTTAAGCCTCTACTTGTACCCTTTGTAATGTTGAACTTTAGGCTTAAAAATGTTTTGTTGGTCGGTTATTACTTACTGTTTTAAATTGTGTGCAACTGTTTTATTTGAAAACTTTGACATTCATTTTGTGTTTGACGTTTGAGAGTTTTACTTTTAGCATTAATTGGGTTTTATTGTTTTGAATATTGTGATATATTTATTGGTAGTTTTATTGTTTTGAATATTGTGATATATTTATTGGTAATTTTATTGTTTTGAATATTGTGATATTAATTGTATTTAACGTTGGTATTGTTTTTTTTTTTTTTTTGACAAAATTGATTGGGTTGTATTATTTTGAATATTGTGATATTAACCTTTACTCATTACTACATTTTTTATCTATTGCAACCCCTAAATCCGTTGCATTAGGTATCAAAATCCGTTATATTAGGCCTAATGCAACGACCATGTATCGTGGCATCTGCATTTGACACCTAATGCAACGACAACATTAATCCGTCGCATTAGCTTAATACCTAATGCAACGGCATCATTTATCCGTCGCGTTAGATTAATACCTGAAAACATCATAATATTGAGACCGAATGCCACGGCAGAGACTATTATAATTGTTATTATTTTTTAAAATTATTATACATGAACCAATATATATGTATATAAATCTATTTAGATATGACAAAATAAAGGAAAATATTATTGGATTTAAAAATTTAAGAGTACATAAATATAATGTCGCACTTAAAAAAAATTTACAAGTTCAAATAACACCTATAACTACATGTATATTCCTTATAACATAATTTTGACATAAGTTTGAGCTAATAGTATGAAAAACTTAAGCAGGTGTTTCTTCATAATTTGTTGAAACTCTATAATTGGCCCCTTTTATCCTTAGTCGTCTACTCAATGTCGTGCAACCTACCAGCTTCTACGAACAGTACTCTCCCAGCCATCACAACTGTAGATCATGTCGATGAGCAATGACCAAAGCCTATAAAAAACAATCATTAGTTTTTAAAATAACCGCATTGAAAACAGAAAATACAAACAGATATTATTACATCAAATTCCACATGAAATTGGTTCAACCACATTTACTCAAATGTTCAAGAATTTACCTTTTAGCTGCACAGGAGCTCACGTAAATGGAACAAAGTACCTATTATTGGTGACTTTAAGCTAGCATCAAATTAACGGTTTCACAAGTACGCATATCCCTTTGTCGTGCTTGAGAGTTAGTAGTTATTCATCAATCATCATAATGTAGAAATATACCAATCATTGATGTGCTCAGGAAACAGTTTACATCATCCTAATTTAAGTCAGTGCTTATCGTTGAAAACTGATTAGCTCATGAATAATAATTGAAAGCTATATACCTGTAAAAGGAGTCAAAAAATCAGTGTAGTCAATTTTCTGCTTTCTGCATACATCTTTCATAAGTTACTTTACTGCCTCCTTATTCAATCAGAAGCAGAATAGCAAATACTTTAATAAATCTCTGGTTGTTTAAGCTAGATTCTTAAAACGCAAAGATGATCACATGAAGAATATGTAAATATTTCTAGGCACTATATGCTAGCTAACATCTAAACAATATTAATGTAAATCAGAATGCCAAATAGAGGGAATTGAGGAAATTCAAAGATGATCTGAAGCTCTGTACAATAGAGATCAAGGTATATTCTCACCCAAGCGGCACAAATTAATGTAGTCCAGTACATTAATTGTGGACAAGCAAAATTAATAATCAGCAAGCAGGGAAGTCATTAATTTTTAGATAATTAATTAAAGGGCAAATTTGAACATTCTAATGGCTATATAATCTTTGATAGACTTACACTGTTACAAGGTTCTAAATTCATACAACCGAGTTCCAGCATTTCTACTAGTTCATGGTTCAACTATAGCATGTTCAACTATCCATATTTCACAATTAACCTACCAACTACGCTTTAAGTTTTAAACTTTGACTCATAAGAGCTAAGATTGTACATTATTGGTTAACTCTACATTGTGACTATAATGGGCAAGCGTCATTCTGAGACTATAATATCAGGGCATTCGTTCACTCGTTGTAGCTCCTTACTATTTGAGCAGTACATATCCTGCTTTACCAAGTTTAGGCAGGTTTGAAACAATATATACTACTAATGAAACAAGGCAAATGTAGTGATACATGGTTAGGAAGTATGAGAAATATTTAGGTCCTCTCTAGACTCCCGGGTCAGTGATCATCCCAGCAGAAACCTGCTATTTATAATCCTATTTCAGTTAGCCGAAAAATAAAATGGTAGTATTACAACAACATTTATTACAGTATCAGATAAAGAATAAGCTCTTAATAAAAACCGTTAAGTTATTTTAGCTTGCTGCAGATTAAGCCTTGAAGCATGATAGAAGGTAAGCAAACTAACTTAGAGCTGAGGACTTGCCACCAAGTGTAGCAAAAACAGAAAGTAATTAAGCAAACACGATGTAAGAACGTGCCAATAGTACTGCTTCTGAGCACACCAACTAATCAATATAGTAGTTATTCACATTATCTTGTAAGGAATCAAACTATAGCATGTCATAGGACTTGGGTTAAGAGTAGGTTCACACATTATCAATATTTGGATGATAAATTTTAGTCAAGCTAGAACCAGACTTGTTCTAAAATAAAATAGATCATTATCACAAAGAATCACATTGTTAAGCAGTATACTTCATTTATTGAAATGAAATATCAGTCAGAGAAAAATAACCAACAAAAATGTCAATTTGCTTATAGCTTACACCACATCAAGTCCAACAGTCATTAAAAGCATTTATATGTTTATAGAAGGTCCTTTCAATGTTTAAGATTCTTTTCTTTTTCTTCGAATTCTTTTGCTTCTTTCTTTCGGGCAAATTACTTATGTGCATTGTAGTTGTGAGGTTGACTTATGTTCCAGCTAGATTGAGGTATCTAGTGATTCTAGTTAACCAGTTTCAGAGACACTAAAAGAATCATTGAATGCATAATTTCCTTTTGAGTAGCCATTAGGTAATCTTCTGGTATAAACAACTAACTCTAATCCAACTTGAAGACACCCCTCATACGTTAGTCACATCTAAAATTAGAAAAAGAATTTAGAAAACCATTATTCTTCCCAACAAAATAATATATATTTAACCAACACATCTATTCAACCGCCAGTAATACACAAGTATATATATTGGACTAAATTAACAATAGCCTGATAGCATTGAATTTAAAGATTCGTGACTAAGGAAATAGCAAATTCTCATACTAGGACATACAGTCATACATTAAGGAAATACAAACCAGAACAAGAAATACATGTAATTTCAAGTTTTCAACTAAATAAAAAATGGAATACAAAAAAATTAAGAAATTAAGAAGGGTTTAAGAAAAACCTCCATAAGGAGATTGAGATGGACCCTAAAATTAAAGTATTAGTGTACCACATATTATCTTTAGAGGGAGGAGCACTAAAAACGGGAGCTACATTAATAGTTCCAAAGGATTATAAATTATTCATAAATTGCAAAACAATTACAGTTTCAAAAATAGAATCCCGAGCAAAATTACAATCAAGCCTTTTGAGACATAATGATGTCCAGCATAAAATATTACAATATGGGTGTTGCTTTATAGAATTACAATCCCTATATTTTTTTTTTTAATTTTATCTTTTTTATTTATAAACTCCAATTTGAAATTTCAAAATTTTAATCAAATAATACAATTCTAAATTCTCAAACAAAGTAATGTAAAACAATGAAGCAAATATATTTTAATTTCAATATACAATTTGAAAAAAGAAATCTAAATACATAAATTGCATTTCCAATTAAGAGCCGCAAGTGGGATTTGAAATTGTAAGGATAAAAATACTGACCCAAACCCCTTGCGGTGTCAGTTGTGTTAGTGGTGTCGGCTAGGAGGTGTGGCGGCGTTGGTGGCACTGACTTTTGGTGGTGCGGTGCAGCGGTGGTCTGGTGAAGCATACTAGATCTCCCTCCATCTTCTCAGAGTAACAGGTGAAACGTACAAATAGTGAGTAAATAATAATTACTAGAAATTCAAATGAGTTGATTAAAAAAATAGTTCGATAATCTACCTAAGAACCCTAGATTGTCTATACTGACAAATAAATCAATGATAGTGAAACCCTATATTGTCAAATTGATATTTGATGATTATGAAGAAGAATAAATACCTCAACTCAGCTTCAATGGAGGAAATAAAGACCAGAGTACGCCGCTTCAATGGAGGAAAGAAAGAGAGATAGGAGAGAGAAAATGAGCGGAAGAGAGAGAAAATAAGTAAAGAGGGTCCTCACCGTCCTCCAAATAGTGACTCACCAAATTTTATTAAAAATCAGAGGGATTTTCAAAATTTAAGCGCATTTTCATACGGAGTATTTAATATCACTGCCGTGGCATTAGCTTTTCAGGCCGTTGTATTAGTACACCTAATGCAACGGCTTCTTAAAGCCGTTGCGTTAGCTCCATCTTTTGATGTACAAAGTTTATGCCATTGTTTAGGCTTATCTAATGCAACGACAATAAAATGAGCCGTTGCACTAGCTCTATTTTAGCCGTTGCATTTGATTAAAAATGTAGTAGTGACTCGTCCTCGAGTAAACAAAGCTAAAATTAACCTAGACAACAATAAAATCTAATATTCACTGTCATAGGAATCACGATTGCACTTAGCATGTGCAATAAGCCCTTTAAACCCCTAGGCTAGCCTAAAGGATGAGTTCGGTCTCGTGAAGGTTTGCAGAAGGCATACCCATAAAGCCAAAATAAAAATAAAAAATTTAAAAAACTAACGACTAATAACTAACCTAAAACAACTAAAATACGTTTAGTTATAACAACTAAAACACACTAAATCTTTGCTTGTGCTCAAGCAAAGCACGTCAAAACAAGTGATGAATTTCCAAAATGAATAAGATCATCCAAGTGAGAAGCATTAAAAAAATTAAATTTGTTCATAAACTTTAGCATCACAAGCTAACAAGCATAGATGAAATACTAGTTTAATAGCACCTTTAATGGCCAACCAATCTTACCGCTTCCTTCCCCCAAGCTTGAATCTTCCTTAGGGATGCTCAACCATATTTGCTCATGCCTCACTTCGATTTGATGACCCTCATCAGGAGTTGCACAAAATCTTTCCCTCCACCGTTTTGGGACCAAACCACATGATGAAGATTAAGAGGACTTTTAAAGGGTGAGCTAGGGTGATAAGGTGGGAAATGTAATTTGGGAATGTGGTGATAAGAAAATAAACTAGTGGAGAAAATAACACAAAACACCTCCGGCCGTGAGATATAATAGTTACAAAAGTTACAACTAGAAATTTAAATAACATATTTCTAAACATCAACAAATCTTATTTTTCATTTTCCACCATTCCCATTCAATCTTTCTCAATATTTTTTTTTCAATTTTTTTTTTTGAACTTCTTTTTTTCTCATTATTTTTAATTGCCCTTTTTTCACATATTTTTCGACATTGCATTTTTTTTTCCTTTCAACGTCCACTTGAATAACATATCATTAAAAAAAAAATCTTGACAATAACATCCACTTTTCAATACTTGAACTCATAGTAAAACCACATGCTTGTAAAGTATGGTAGTAAAGAAAATAATATAGGCTCAGGATGGCTAACAAGAGATAGATGTGAAAATAAAAAAATAAAAAATCCTAATGATGTAATCTGAAAGCTCTAAACAATAAGAAGAAATGCACCAATCATGTCCTTCAATGTAATTTAGTCATCGATCTCGGGATGCTAAAATGCAAGTCCCAATTTAGGTGATCAAGAAGGGGGAAAAGAGATAGGGAGTCTTACGAGGTTCGTAGCCCTCCACTAAGGTCTCATCGCACAAGGGGAAGCGAATCTATCTTACCACATACCATTGCCAATAAAGGATTTATGCCATCTTCCATAATTCATCAATCCAATGCCAATCAACTTATGACAAAAACAAAGAAAAATATTTTCATTTAAAATCACTCGATTCACAAATTGACTTGGAAATTCATTTAGGACAAGGACGACGTTTAATGCTACATGGTATATATAAACAAATTCTTCATTCACACTAATCAAGTCAAAACAAAACAAATGGCAGAAAGAGATTATTTCACACAAACTTGAAAAGATACAGAAAGGAAAGAGTATACCAATGGCGTGGTGGGTGAAAACTAGCAAGTGAACCTCTTGAACTAATAAGGTCAAGCGCCTAGAAATTAATCGCAATGAACCATAGGAGGTGCTCTTCTTATATCATCACTTGCATAAAAGCTAAAAGTTAGTTTTAATTAAAAAATAATAAAAGCCTAACTAATTAATCCTCCTAATATGTAGTAGAGTAAGTCAGGGTTGATCCCACAGATAAGGTAGTATCAATATTGGGTTGCTATGAATAATAATATAGTTGAGACAAATAAATATATGGTTGGAAATATTATACTACTACTAATGAAAGAAAATCAAATAACAAAAACATCTAGAATTAAGTATCACCACTAACATAATCAATACAAGACAAATTCTTACCCCAATTAATCAATTTTATGTTTACAAGGAAAAGTAATTAAGTGAAATACTTAGTACAAATTAAATAAGTACACATGTGATTAAACTAGGTCAATCTCATTGCATGGCTGAATGAAGTGATCCATAAAGTTAATTGACCATATTACATTTTCTATGTCATGTAAGATGAAACATTTGAAGTAAGACCTTGTTTTTTTTTACCTTATTTTTCCTAAACATTAATTATTTTTGTCAAACTTAAATTAGTTTTGTTAAACTTAAATTTTTGTTAATTAAAACTTATTTTTACTTTTTCTCTATAATATTTATTCTTTAAAATTATTGACTTTTACTGTTTCCTAAAATAATATTATTTTAATGAAAAACTTTATTTTAATTAGCAACACGTTTTATGTGTCACTGACCACACCATGTGGCCGCTTGTAAAAGTGTGACTACTTGTAACACCTTTAATACCGACCGAATAATCCCTAAAACACTGGCCGAATAAGCTTAGAAAACATTTACGAATTAACCCCTAAAATATTGATCGAGTAACAGTTGAAACAATAATGAAGTAACCCCTTATAACACTGACCGAGTAACTCTAATAACATTTACTAAGAAACCCCAATAAGAATTTGTGTTTAACTAGAAATCTAAAAATTTTCAAAAAGAAAAAAAATTATAAAAAACTTGATAATCACACAAAACATTGTCCTCTTTCTATAATCCTGTACACTTCCCAAGTTACCAACTACCAACCTCCAATCAAAAATGGCGGATTCCATTGACCCAAATTCCCACCAAAAACCCCTCCTCGTAATCAACCGCATACCCTTCTTCAAATTCCTCTTCCACCACCGCCTCACACCCACTTTCACCATCCTAGACCCTATCACCGCCGTCGGCACCGACTCCTCCGCCGCCCACACCTTCCTCCGCTACAACGCCGCCGCCGCGCGCGCTGTCCTCTGCATCGGACCTTCTCCCTTGAGAAAGGACACCTTAGATTGTTTGCCCTCTTTGGAATGCGTAGTCGCTTCCTCCGCTGGTTATGATCATATTGATCTGTCTGAGTGTCGTCGTCGAGGAATCTCCGTCGCTAATGTTGGCGACGCTTTTTCGGATGATGTTGCTGATTGTGCTGTTGGGTTGTTGATTGATGTGCTTCGTAAGGTCTCCGCTGCTCACCGCTTTGTTCGGGCCGGGTCTTGGCTCGAACAAGGGGTGTTTCCACTTGGGTCTAGAGTGAGTTGTCTTTCCTTTTCTCTAGCTTCAAATCTTCAATTTTACTTGCTGATTATGTGGAGTAGTTATTTATTACTTTTACTTCATTTGTTCGTTTTTGTTTGTCCCATTTTCCATTTTACTCCGTTTATTTGAATTGTATACACATGATTTAGGCCCTTTTTGGTTGAAAGGATTTGGATGGAAAAGAAAAGAGAAAAAAAAATTTTTTTTAATCCTGTTCTCATGTTTGGTTGAATTAATAACATAAGAATTTAGAGGAAATGAAGGGAAGTGGGAGGAAAGTTCTTTCACAAATTATTAGCTTTTCCTCTCAAAATCAGAGGAATTCGATTGAAAAGGGAAAAATAAAAGTTATGTTTTATAAATTTTATTTCTCTTCCCTTTATTTCCTTTCATTAACCAAATATTGGAAAATAAAAATATCTTCCTTTTCCTTTATTTTCCCTTCCCTTTCTTTTTCTTCTTTTCCTTTACTAATATTGAACCAAACGAACCCCTAGGAGAATTAGGACACCCTTCCCACCTAAATTAGAAAAGAAATAAACTCATTGGACAAATAAAAGGGCACAGAGGGAGTAATTTTTAGCTCTATTTAAATCGAACCTCATTTATTTGATTAGAGATGCACTTGTACGGTTGTACGACATGAATATCAAAAGGCAATCTTGTTAGAAAACCAAGAAGATGTACTGTGTAGTGGAAATGACTGAATTTACATGCTAGAATCTCTACGGAGCTGAAAGATTCGAGTAATTCAACTTGCCCTTACTTTTCAACCAAAAACATCATTAGAGCTTGACTGATGAATTTAATTTATGCTCAAAACTCTATGCTTTTACTACCCCTTAAATTACTAAACTAGATACGGATCGGAGTACTATTTAGCTAGTCATATATACCTGAGTTTATGATATATACTAAACTCCTGAGTGTTAATCTGCAATTTGCTACTTCAATTACTATAACTAGATTTATGGCAATTGTAGTTAGGTGGAAAGCGAGTAGGCATAGTCGGTCTTGGAAGCATTGGTTCTCGGGTTGTAAAGAGACTTATTCCACTTGGTTGCAGCATTGCATACACCTCTAGGCAGAAGAAACCCTCTGTTTCTTTCCCCTACTATGCCAATGTCTATGACTTAGCACTTGACTGTGACATTCTCATCCTGTGCTGCTCATTGACCAATCAAACTCGCCACTTGATCAACGAGTATGTTTTGAATGCATTAGGAAAGGAAGGAGTAGTCATTAACATCGGCAGAGGGGATCTAATCAATGAGAAAGAACTGGTGCAGTTTCTGGTGGAAGGCAAAATTGGAGGAGCCGGTCTTGATGTGTTTCAAAATGAGCCTAATGTTCCTAAAGAACTGTTTGGTTTAGATAATGTAGTTCTCTCCCCTCATCAAGCTGTCTTGACTCCAGATTCCTTCAAGGCTGCAGAAGACATTTCGATAGCAAACTTGGAGGCCTTCGTTTCAAACAAGCCCTTAGTTTCTCCTATAAGATGGGATTAGTTGCAGTCATATATTGTACATTTTGTCATAAATTATTGTATCAAATGGTATTAGCAGCACAGTGATCAAAATCTTGATTTGAAAATAAAATGTATTGGTTCAGGGATTAGTAATATTCTCCCTGCTTTCACATTGATCCTTTTCTTTTTCCCATTTGTCAGAGATTATTTCCACCAATATCTTGATCCCAAATTTATGAGGGAGCCCAGGTTACTCAATTTGAGTAACAAATATTGTTATTCAAATGGCAATCTTGTAAATATTAGTCTTGAAATTTGTGCATGACAGTCCTTAGCTGGCCAGTCCTTCCTTCTTCATCTCTCTCTTCTTCTGCCTTCTTCACTTGTCTGCAAGACTATAACAATGGTGGAGGTAGATGGAAGGGCTTCTAGCAAGTTCATAGATTTGCAGACAAAAGTAACCAAACAGATTGAGTCATGGAAGTTCTGCAGTCTCAGTGGTAGAGCTGTTTTGTTTAATGCCATTATAGTCTCTCTTGCTATGCATGTGCTATCTATCTACTTGTGCCCAGCCAAAGTGGCACAAAAATTAAGGTCTTCTATGCTAAGATTCTGGTGGAGATCTAAGCATGGTAAAAAACCAATCTACTGGAGGAAGAAGGAATTGCTTTTCACTCATAAACTTGCACGTGGACTTGGGTTAAGAAACATAACTTCCCTTAATACTGCTATGCAGGCAAGACAAGCCTGGAGATTTCATACTAATCCAGACCTTCTGGCAAGTAGAGTATTTTGTGCTAAATATGGGGCATCACCAGTGTCACTTGGTTATTCAAGAAGAGTTTTGAAAGCTGGGTCATCTTAGGCAGCACGAAGCATGGTGGGAAACATTAGCTCTTTGAAAGCAGGCATTAGAAGAACCTTGGGGGATGGAAATTCCATTGAAATAAACAGAGATGTTTGGGTAGGAACAACTCCTATTTCTTTCAAGCAGTATATGCCTAGGGGTGTTAGTCTGCCATCAACAGTGAGGGAACTTTGGAATGATGACAGATTGTGGAATGTTCCCCTTATCAGAAGACTTTTTGATTTTGAAACAGCTCATAACATTCTCTCTATGCCTATTCCTTCAATAGAGGAGGATGGCTATGAACACTCCAAGTCTGCCATATACACAGTGAAGACAGGATACTGGCTGCAGGAGAAGAAAGAAGAGCTAGACAAGGAGATGACAGATTTCTGGAAGATTCTGTGGAAGTCCAAGCTACTTCCAAAATGGAAGCTGTTCATATGGAAGATTGTCCATAATGCAATTCCAACAGCTGATAATCTGAGGAAAAGGGGCATTATAGTGAACCAGATGTGGGTTTTGTGTGGAAGAGCAGAAGAATCTCAGCAACATCTTTTTAGAGGTTGTGAGTTCTCATCGAGAATATGGGCAGCAAGCCCATTGGGTTTGATTACCACCCAAAGATTGTGAGTTCTCATCGAGAATATGAGCAGCAAGCCCATTGGGTTTGATTACCACCCAAAGCCGTGATCAGAATTTAAAGGCTTGGATGGTTCATATGATCTCCATTCTCTCTAAGCAGGATGGACACTCAGGCACAACTATGGTGGACTTTGTGATTTGACTATGGTCTATCTGGATACACATAAATCATATTAGATTTAAAGAATCAAGTCCTGATCCGGAAGTGGTGATTCAGGAAAAGCTGTCACAGTTTGATAGATGGCTAAAGACTGTGAGATTAGATCACAAAGCAGAGCATGGAAGGAATAAGGTGGGGGGAAAGTTCTGGATTTGGAGGCAAGGGTACTTGACATCACCCACAATCCTACAAATGCAGGTTGATGCTGTGTGGAAGAAGGGAAAGACAGCAACAAGAAGAACAAGGGCAGCAATTGGATGGCAGGCAAACCAGGAAATACAACACCAGCATGCAGGTGCAAGCATAGTGGCAGCAGTGGATGTGTTTACAAGCAGAATGCAGGGCCATTGAGTATGGCCTCAATATAGCCAGGGAAACTAACCATCAGATTATCATCAAGACAGACTGTCAAGATGCTGTTCGAATGATTACAGACCCGGAGCTCGCCCCAGCTTACATCCGACCAATAGTTGATAGTATTAAAGTCCTAGCTAATGATTTTAATTTCTGTTTGTGTATCAAGATTAAAAGGGAGTGGGTGAAACAAGCTCACAACCTAGCAAAGAGGGCCTATAGACCCTGAATTTTCTTGAATTCACCAACACCACAATATAGATCGTCCTCAACACTACTAACACCGCAACAAATTCCGACCCCAACACACCACTTCCGGCGGCAAAGAAGCCGCTGAATTTAACGAAAAACCGTAAGAAAAATATATCAATTAAGGGCATGGTTACCCCTAGATGGTAGGCATTTGTCATTGGTTGTGAGTGTTCCTCCATTGTTGAAAAATTGCTCAACCGCCAATTTTTGAATAATGAAGATCTCAGTTTCTCCTTCTCATCGGTTTTTCCTCACCTTAACTCCATCTTCTTTACTTTAACCAGGTCTGACTAATTTACCCCCACCTAAGATGGTTAAATGACCAGCGTGTCCCTTGAGTAACATGGATTGTTACTCAAATTGAGTAACTCCAGATAATATTATAACCTTTCATTATATATTTATGGTTTATGATAAGATTTCTCAATACAGAATATTGCCACTACTCTAATTGTTTTGGAGAGAGTTGAAGTCATAGAAATGACCCAATTACTTTGAATGGTCTTTTTATATAATGTCCTGTCAATCCTTAGTTTTGACGGTTGATGCAATTTTTTGTTAACTATATATGGAGGATGGGTGTATATTTCTTAGATGTGAATGCACATGATGGTTAAGTTTTGAGAAGAAAAATATATTGCTACATTAGTTTTGTGTTTTACACAAGTTGTCGAGAAAGATATGCTACCACGTGGTAGGAGAGTTGTAGAATTACAAATTATAAGTTCAAAGCCACAATACATGTATGTGCTTACTTATTGCTGTTTAAAACTATCCATGCATGCTTTCAGTCAAATATTATCATCCGGCTTCCCTCGAGGCAGAGGATAATGCTGGGAATTGAAAATGAATACAACTCCAACGTATTTACCGGAGATGATGCCTGCAAGATAAATCTGAAAAGGTTTCAAAATCTCTGCTGAAATTTTCAGAATAAAAAATGGCATAAAACAGAACATCAGTAGATCTACTCAAGGGCAACCTTAATGTTTCCTTTGTTCCACGCCGGACTTTGCAGCGAATTGCTGGGAGGCCTAATCGCTGATGGGCCTCATATCGGTGGCAACCAGAGAAACCTGTTAGTAAGAAGAGGAAAATAACAATTAGTTATATTCCTATTTATAAAACAAGCCTGATCAACCTCCTCAATACTGACATGTTAGAACTTAGAAGCACAAGGCAAAAGCACTTGTTATTGGCTTACCATAGTACACCCCATCAACCTCTAGAACATCAATCTGCAGAAGACAGAAAATATTCAGTTGTAACAAGAGTATTAAGATGATCAAAGTGATTCAAATCTTAGGCACAAAATAAGTTTCCCCCCAAATTTCCCTGAATTCTGTGATGCATCAAAACTCAGAAATTTCTTATAATTTACATTGGCGGTCAGTAGGAAAAACATTTGTGTGAATTGTGACATTTTAAAGATAAAGTATACTTGTATACGGAGTAACATTTATATTGCTTTGCTCTAAGAAAGGCGGATGCCATGATCTTCAATCTATTTCATTGTAGTGTAATTAATTACTTCCTCCGTTCTTTTTTACTTGACCCATTTTGACTTTTACACTATTCACCACCCCTCCTTTGACCGTCTTTTGTGAATAATATTTAAGGAAAAATATATTCATGTTGGATTTTTTTAATTCGTTTCAATAAGTACTATAACTTAAATATTTTTTACTTATGGAGAATTAAGATTATTGATCATTTAAGTTTTGCATTGACAAGCGTGATAAAATAAACAAGTCAAGTAAAAAAGAACAGAGGAAGTACATAATAGTACTATAGTAGTGCAACCTAGAGAACACAGAACACTGCTAAACTATGATCCAAGCTAATGACTGATCTCAATTTCTTACAGCACATTATTATCATTACAAACTCCTAATAAGGATGTGCCCGGAATATGAAGTACTTACAGGGACTTGAAGACCAATCTCCTTAATGCTATCCATGAGTTCATGGACTTTTTGGGGATCATTTGCTCTTGTACGCATTAGTGGTCTCCGTATCTTATCGAGGGGGAGCTCCAAGACTACTGGCCCTACTTGCTGTGTTGTTGAAGGAGCTCCTGCAAGCAGCAATCACCATTTACATCATGAAAGAAAACACAGAACCATTAAATCAAGGAGATTCAGAACAAGGTGAGCAAGGGTAACACTTATATACCATTATTAGATGAAGCAGACAGCGAAAATTTTCTAAGAGTAGCCGGGCCTGGGAGGTAAAGGCTTGCCATCTACAAACACTTCACTGACATCAAAATTAAGATATCATTAGCATATCAGAAACCTTAAAAACCCCAAACGTATGTACGACGTTTGAATAAAATATCCCCCCACTCACCTTTTATCAACATACAAAGGGCTCTGTATTAATTTCTAGCCCGCTTGGGTAGTCTAACTAAGCTTTATTAGTTTCTTCTTTATAAAAAAACGTAATTAATTCCTAATTTTACCCACTTAAACATTATAATACGCACCTTAGTTCAGTTGCATAATTCTATGTGCATAAACAAGTGTTGCATAGCTTGCACCCTTGTGCTTATTCTAAAACCGAGGGAGTGACATTTTAGTTTGTCTTCTTAAGCTTAAGCATGCCAATTAAGACAGGTGTTGGTGTGTAATGGACTAATGGATAAGCTAAGGACTTCATAAATTACAGTAGTGAAGATGATTTGTACCAGCCAAATTATTGGAGACTGGAATAACAATCACTCAGCCAAAAAAATAAAAAGAAAGAAAGAAAGAAGTTATTATGTGAACCACAAATTTGGATGAGGTCCTACTTCAATAATTTTATGATTATCAGTTAAACTTCAACCTTAATTAAGCTTCAGGTTCTAATTAAAATTAAAAAAACAACAAATAGGTAATCAAAACTTACAAGAATCAAACATAAACTTAGCAAATATTGGCAGGAAATTCAGTTAATATATTCTTTTCAACCTCAAATCACTACATAACATCAACATACATAAATAAAAATAAAAATTGAACAGATATATAGCTGAAAAAATTATACAGTTGGACGAAACAATAGCTCAAAGAGACAGGAAGATATTATTCCGTACCTTAGTATTGAATTATTGATGAAGGGTCCAAGGAAAATAAGGCCAATGAAACTAATGAGAAATTTGGGGGACGAATTTTGTTTTGGGATGTATAATTGTGTTGAAAGTTATGAACCAAGCTTGTTGGTTTGGTTGAATGCGATTGATCCTTGTTTTTTGGTATGCACCGGCCAGGTAACACTTTCTACGTGTCATCATTGTCATGTTTATCAACAAATTGTTAGTACCATTTTCGTTTCTTAAAGATCTTTCCGCTTAAAATATATGCGGTTTTTAACACGACTTTGACCATTCATATTACTGCGAGTACTAGTTTCATAATTATATCAAGTTTCGAAAAAAAATTAATATTACAATGGATACTAATAAATCATACCGAACACCTACCCAACAGGATATTTAATGATGATAACAAGTTTTGATCAAGATTGGTATGGATCAACAAGATATTACAATGGATACTATTATAGGATTGTACAATTTTCTTATTAGTGTAAATGATTCTAGGTAGAGCATAGATTTGAAATTTATATTAAAGTAAATTTGACTTTTTAACCCGAAATAAATTTGAAATTTATGAAGCTCATCAATCATAATAGTTATGCACAAAAACATCTATGTGAAAAAATACTTCATTTATAAATTATAGGAGGGTAACAGTAATATATAGTATGATCAAGGATTGAACAAAAGTTTGTTCTCAATGAAGATTTAAGTACATTCAATGTTTGTTTGGTTCACATGGGTATCAAACTTCCTATCATGAAAATCCCATGGAAAGTTTTAGTCCACGAAAAGTTAATTCCCTTGCATTAAGAACTTAGGGGGCGTTTGGTTCGCACAGTGAAATTGGAATGGAATGCAGGAGAAAGGAAAGAAATTCCCCTAATTTGGCCTGGTTGTTTGGTTATGCCTGAGAAACAGAATGAACTGCTCATTAATTCCCTTTGTGACTGTTTGGTTCAAAATAGGGAACCAAAGCATCTCCACCAACATCCCACAAACTGCTACTACTGCACTACCTTAAAAAAAAAAAAAAAAAATCCACTGGTGAAGATAGCAGGTTGGGTCGCTGGTGGTCGGCTCCGATGACTCAACGGTGGTCCTTGGGTATTCAATTGTTAGGGTTTTTCAGAAAACCCCTAAATCGATTTCAAGAACTTTCCATTACTACAAACCAAACCCTAACAAGATGGCGACGACCGTTGCTGGCAACGACCACTCCACCAGCGACCCAACCTCCGACGTCCACGCCACCAACGACAACTAGCGACCCAACCAAGAACAGCTCGTTAAGGTTCATTTGAGAAGCTCAAAGGAGAGAGAGGGGCGTTGGTGTTCGACGTTCACGGCTAGGGTCGACGGTCGATGATCAATAGTAGTCGGACAGATCACCGACGGCGTCTTCGACCGTGGTAGGTTTAGTTGAAGGTCAGTTGAAAGGCTTGAGAGGAGAGAGAGAGGGGCGTGGGTAATGAAGGGGAATGGGAATGCAAAAGGCTTGGGGGGGGTGGGGAATGATATTAGGAAGATTTTGGGTAAAACCAAAAATAAAAAAGGAGAAAGGGAATGAACTTTTTTGCCAAACAAACGGCAACAAAGGGAATCATTCCCTTTCCCTTTGTTTAAACCCCCCAACCAAACACCCCCTTAAGAAATAACTTTGTTTTTTATTTAGGCATTTTAATTTCATGGAAATTGTGACTTACTATACTAAAGGATGGTAATTGATATTCATGCATGGTAGGTAACAACCTATCAGGTAACCAATTCCCATGTCCTATACGAATTTCAATTCCCCAGAAAATTTTAACTCCCCTTATTTTAACTATTTCATGCCAACCAAACAAATTATTGTCACATATACACATTCAAGAAATTACATACAGAAACTCATACTTATTCTCCGTTTGTTTGTAATAAAACAAGCACTTAAGAGCGTTTTCGAGCTTTTTTATGCTTAATATGAGACAAACTTAAAATAAAAGCACTTGAAAATTAACAATTGTCAAAAGTTGCCAATCTACCCACTCATATGAGTCATATCCATGAATGTTAGAGGAAGACTACCCCCCATGCATGCTTTATTCTTCGCCAACTACCATTCGTCCATTCCTATTAGTATTCCTTTGCATTGTTAGTCATGAATGGTAAACACATACACTCAATCACGTGATGAGCTATATATCTTTCACATTTTTTTAGATCACAACTACTTACCTTTGGAATCTAAGGGTCCAATCTAAACGCACATTCCCTTCATGATATGCTAGTGTATTCTCAACTTGTCACAACCTAATATTATCTTTAATGTCATTTTTCTTCTTATAAAAACACTATATCACGTCTCACAAAATATACAAACATATAAATCATTTTCACAATCCATTTCCAAATTTTGTTTATCAAATTGTTTAGCAATTTTGATTATAGTAATGACGGCCACATTTGCTCCTTCTAGGGTTGAAAGCCTAGCAAGTAGTGGCATTGAATCCATCCCTAAGGAGTACGTGAGGCTTAACGAGGAGTTAACCTCAATGGGTAACGTTTTTGAGGAGGAAAAGAAAGATGAGGGATCTCAAGTTCCAACAATAGACATTAAGGACATCGCGTCTGAGGATCCAGAAGTACGAGGCAAGGCAATCCAAGAGCTCAATAGGGCTGCCATGGAATGGGGTGTAATGCACCTTGTCAACCATGGTATCTCGGATGAGCTAATCCATCGGGTTAAGGTGGCCGGACAGACATTTTTCGAGCTACCGGTTGAAGAGAAGGAGAAATATGCTAATGATCAAGCATCAGGGAATGTACAAGGGTATGGAAGTAAGCTAGCAAATAGTGCTAGTGGGCGACTTGAGTGGGAGGACTACTATTTTCACCTCAGTTACCCTGAGGACAAAAGAGACTT
Source organism: Chenopodium quinoa (assembly GCF_001683475.1). NCBI lineage: Eukaryota > Viridiplantae > Streptophyta > Magnoliopsida > Caryophyllales > Amaranthaceae > Chenopodium > Chenopodium quinoa. The sequence continues at coordinate 3,419,780 of NW_018742484.1, forward strand.
GTCCATTTGGCCTGAGACTCCTGCCGACTACATGTAAGTTACTATATACTCAATAACTCTTTCATTTATGCAAATTTATTTTGATGATTTGGTTTTTTATTTTAAAAGTGATATATAATGAAATTGAGATATAATACCCATGTGATTTTAACTTGAACTTACACATATGATTTTAGTGGTGTATGTAAGCAATACGATAGCTACTTCTAAATCTGTTACTTTGTATCTATATATAGATTGATTATTGTTGACAATTTGGAACAAGTACACTATTTTTAGTTTCAATTTATCTTATATATCCTAATAGAATATACTTTTACTTTGTATAAATTAAATATCTAGCCAGTTAATTAAAGTAATTCGTTAAATGAATATATTATAGTCAATTTCATTTAAATAGAGTTGCCAATAAGCATCCTAATAGAATATATGATTTGACAACTTTATTACAGTCAATTTTGCGGAACTTTAACTTCCCAAATCGTATATGTTTAGTTACATTTTTTGGATTTTCCTCAAAAAAAGTTACATTTTAGAAACAAAAGAATCTTTGCTAATTTTCTCATCATATAATTGATACAGTCCTGCGGTATCAGAGTATTCCAAAGAACTAAGATACTTAGCTACTAAGATCCTCTCAGCATTGTCGCTTGCATTAGGGTTGGAAGAAGGGAGGCTAGAGAAGGAAGTAGGAGGCTTAGAAGAGCTCCTTCTACAATTCAAGATCAACTACTACCCAAAATGCCCTCAACCGGAGCTAGCTCTAGGAGTTGAGGCTCACACCGATGTAAGTGCCCTCACATTCATCCTCCACAACATGGTTCCTGGCCTTCAACTCTTCTATGAGGGCAAATGGGTCACTGCAAAATGTGTCCCTAACTCCATTATCATGCACATTGGTGACACTATTGAGATCCTTAGCAATGGAAAGTACAAAAGTATCCTTCATAGAGGACTAGTCAATAAGGAGAAGGTAAGGATTTCTTGGGCAGTTTTCTGTGAACCACCTAAGGAGAAGATCATCCTTAAGCCCTTGCCTGACCTCGTGAGCGACGAGGAGCCTGCTCGTTATCCACCTCGAACCTTCGCCCAACATGTTCAGTACAAGCTCTTCAGGAAGACTCAAGGTCCACAAACAGCAATCACAAAAAATTAAGTTGATCATTGTACGTATGAGAAGAAGTCTAATTAAGGATGTCTTTCACTCTTTGTGATGGATGTTTTTAATTGATTAATTCTACTTTGATTTCTATCTAAGCATGTATTCCATGATCATGCCTATGAAGTTATAGTTGTATTTGTCAAACTTCTTGTGATAATGTGTGACTTAATCATGCATAATGATTTACATAGACTACTTTAATTTTAGATATCCACAGTATCTGTAGTAGTGAATAAATGTGATTTCTAAAAATTGAATCTTTGTTTTATAGATCTAAAGTAATTTTTGTTATTGAAAACATATCATACAATCCACAAAAAACATGAGATTGATAAAGTGGTATTTGCTGTGATTAATTATAAGCCTAGCTAACACTCATTATCTCATAGCCAAAGCAATTTTCATTGTTATCTAGTGCATCTACAATGAATGTGTTAAATTTATCAAAACTAAACTTGGGTGTAATTAATCTATTATGTACTCCGTATGAAGTTATTTGTAGACATAATTTAATCAAAATAGAGACCCTTAAATTTGAAAGTCTTGTACAGTTGGCCACCTTATACGGTATATATACTTCATCTGTTTTTTAATTGACATTATTTTGACTTTGACATAATTCACAAAAGCTACTTTGACTTCTTTATGTGATTGACATATGAATTATTGAAGGTTGTTAAATTAATCTCAAATCTATAAATTCCATACATCAACTTTTTACACTTTGTAAATTTATCTATTGATGTTCAAAATTGTGCATTGACAAATATGTCTAAATTAATGGGTCAACCGAAATGAAACAAAGAAGTATACTCTAAGTGACTCCCTTGCCACTTCCCAAAAAACTACTTGAACCATTGAATACACTATACATTTATTTTGGCTATATTGGCTATCTTCGTATTTACCTAAATACAAATGAACATTCATGTAAAGAAGGCAATGGACCGGGTCGGCCTAAGCACGGAAAAGGATGGCATAACTCGATGGAAGCACGTGTAGGCATGGCATGTGCATCTTGGATTGTGAGCCGCCTTTATTTGGAAAAAACATGACAAGACACAACATGATGACATGTCTTGACATGACAAAATTTTGGCTTAGGCATGCTAACATGACACAGTGGCACGTGGATTTGGGTCGTACACGGGCGACCCTTTTGAAATATTTGGCACGACATGTAGCTCACTAAGCTTAGCTAAACCCAAAGACGTGGACCCAAACGAGATATGAGTCACAACCACCTTTAACATTATTCATGTAGTCTGAATTGTAAAATGTGTAGTCCCTCTATTTTATATTGTTCTTCCTACTTTAATTAATTTTGTCTCACAAAAAGATTTCAAGTAGGAAGAACAATATGGAATGAAGGGAGTATTTTTTTAAAAAAAAAAATTAATTAAAAGGTAATCTTGTACAATTAGGCCCACCTCAATGCAACCACGTGGCAATAATAATCCAACCACATGTCAACCTAAGACAAGTCGACGAACCCATAACGACGAGCCAATAGAAAACAATCCACCTGGCCAATTCGATGACATGGCAGATTAACTACCAAAATAAAAAAACAACACCAACAAGAATTCCAACAAATAGAGATCTTTTTGAAACCCTCTTTCATTTCCCTCCACACAATCAACCATTTGCCTTATCTCCAAACCCAAACCAAAATGCCCAGAAAACTCCTTTACCATTATTCCTTTCAACTAAAACATTATGCTCTTTTATTTGAGCTCAAAAAAATAATAATTAAAGGGTAAAAAAAAAGTTAGCATCTTAAGCTAAAAAAATGGCTTCCAAACTAGGTGTAGCAGCTTTAACTTCACCTAGGATATTTACTGCTCCAACTCCAAAACGCGCAGTTACAATCTTCTCTGCTTCTTCTTCATTCAAGGATGCTTCTGCTCAGTTCATGGGTGTTCGCCGTCTTGCGGTTCGACGTAGATTCTTACTGCTTACCCCCAACGCTGCTACTGATAAGCAAGGTTTTGCCCAAGTGACATCTTTATATATTTTTTTTCTAGTTCAAATATTGTTATTCTAATTTTATTTTTAGTATTGAATATTGATCCGACCATTATAGTTAGATGTTAAATTGTTGTTTTTAGACAATTAGATGTTAGATTATTGTTTTTAGACAATTAGCAATTGTTTATAGCATTATATTTGGTCATAACGTTGTTAATATACTCCGTAAAAGGTTTGATCAGTAACATAACCCTCATGTCAATCAAACATATTACGAGGTTATATAATGATGATTTAGATTATGCAAATAAGTAATTAGTATTCCGTATATAACATTAGTGATGCTCATATAGTGTAAGACTTGGCCCTCTTGATCATGATCGCGACATTAGTGATGTGGGTACGATAAGGATTGTAATGAATTTTTGAGCTCAATGTAGTCCTCACTCATCAATTCGAATTAATTTCTTCAATTAGTAATTTTATTCTCCTAGTATAAAAGCATGGAATAATTCCCTCAGAAACATGTTTCTGTTATGTTTGTAAGTTGTTTTGATGTGAAAAATGAGAGTTGAAAGTCGAGTCAATGTAATTTACAGGTCAAACTGGAGCAGAAGACGAAATGGTAGACAGTAATATGTTGCAATACTGCAGTCTTGACCAGAAGAAAGGAAAGAAATCGATAGGGGAGATGGAACAGGAATTCTTACAAGCGCTGCAAGTATGCATACATTACCTTTCTTTGTTTTCCCTGCTTTAGTATTCAGAACAAAACATTCGAGTTCAGACATTATAACACGACCTCTTTTCTGTGATCAGTCATTCTACTATGAGGGAAAGGCTGTCATGTCAAACGAGGAATTCGACAATCTCAAGGAAGAGTTAATGTGGGAAGGAAGCAGCGTAGTAATGCTAAGTTAGTTTCAATGATACATTGTCCAAACATCTGAAGTTATTCAGTTGTTTCCTGACTTATAATCATGATGCTAATAAGCGTAATTTGCTTCATTTTCTTGACTAATTCATCAAACAGGTCCTGATGAGCAGAGGTTTTTAGAAGCTTCCATGGCTTATGTAGCTGGAAATCCAATTTTGTCCGATAAAGAGTTTGATGATCTAAAGCTGAAACTTAAGGTCAGTATCTATAAATAAACTCAATATTATGACAGCTCGAAATAGATTTCTTTCTTGTCAACTGTCTTGTCAACTTGAAGTATTTTTCTCTACTCGTTTTCATCTTCTGACCTGTTGTCAATTGTGCTTGACTTGTTAATACCTCTCACTTATTTTCCAGACGGAAGGTAGTATGATCGTTGTGGAGGGTCCTCGATGCAGTCTTAGGAGTAGAAAGGTTTGCAATTTTCCATTAGCCTCTTAAAGCTCCAATTGCTGTGGTGTTGATGCTTGTATCGCTTTCTCAATTATTAACAACATGCTACTGTGTTCAAAAAGAATGTCAAATGCTTTGTATTTCTTTAAGATTTCAATATTTGCAAGATAAGTAGCTTATATTGTTCAAATGTATCTTTCATATTTCTTTCTCTGTCCAAGAGTCCATGAATCCATGAGGATTAATTTCCTTCTGACTAGCTCTCATTTGACAGGTTTACAGTGATCTCACTGTCGACTACTTCAAAATGTTCCTGTTGAACGTTCCAGCTGCTGTCGTTGCCCTTGGAGTGTGAGTATTATGTTGATTTTCTGAAATCTGTTTACTGCACTCTCCCCCTTTCCTGTCCACATATCAGCCTAAGTTATTCAGGCCTAAGCACCCATGTCAGGCATGCCATGTGTCCACATATAATACCAGACTGTCTTATAATAATTTTTCAATTAATGATCCAAAAGAAGTGTTAGGTGTCAAGTCTATACCTAAGTTGGAGTGTTGAGGATCTGACAGATCCTTGAGGTGAAGTGACGAGTCTGAGTAACATAGTAACGCATGCTCATTGGCTTGATTGTATCTGTCTCTAGAAGAAATACATATGATCAAATCTGAAATGTAAAAAATGGCTCAACACCTGAACAGGTTTTTCTTCCTGGATGATTTGACTGGATTTGAGATCACAATCCTGTTGGAGGTAATAACGTCGCTTCCTGTTGCAAGAATCTCAGAGTTGTCTATTGAAATTACTTTCTATCTATTCGTTAGTAACTTCGACAATTGGATCATTCTGTTCTGTGTCTATGCAGCTTCCAGAGCCTTTTAGTTTCATTTTCACATGGTTTGCTGCTCTGCCTACAATACTGTGGTTATCTCAGGCCATTACAAAGCTTATTGTTAAAGATTTCCTCATTTTGAAGGTAATGCTCTGCGAATTTAAATCATACTAATCTGATTTATGTGTGCCAAATCGTGTGTGTAACACTGTTACCATCTGCTAGGGTACTTGTCCTAACTGTGGTACAGAGAACCTCTCCTTCTTTGGGACTATTCTTTCGGTTTCCAGTGGTGGCGCCACCAACAATGTGAAATGCTCAAAGTAAGAAAAATTCTACTGCTAAAACTTGCTTGGAACATAAGAATCATATTCTTTCCTGAATAATAATCATTATGAAACATCTTCTGCAGCTGTAGCACGGAATTAGAATTCGATTCAAAAAAGCGCCTATTGACAATACCAGAAGGAAGCCAAGCTTAAGGAGAAGGTACACACATTAAAACTGCCTACAAAGTGCAAATTCCCCTGCCAAACCATCTGATATAAGTCTGCTGAAGTTTTAGAGTTGCTCACCTGTTTGGCTAGTTACAATAATGTGTTAAATTAAATTTAAAAAAAAAAAAAAAGTGATTGACATGAATGAACCCATGTTTGTCATGATCCTTGGTTTTATGAGTACTGCAAATTGAAACAGTTTGAATTCTTTTAAATTGTTATTTTTCTTTTTAATATAGTACTTCCTCCGTTCCTATTTGTTGGTTACGTTTAGAATATTTTTGTGAGAAAGTAATTGTCAAAGCGTAATCAATAAAAAAGAACGAAGGGAATATACATAAGACCCAACATAGATAGGAAAATATAAAAAAGCACTTAATCTTTTTCGAAAATATACCTCTAAAACTTGGGAATATTTGAATAAATAAAATGATTAAAATTTCTGATTATTCATGCCAAAATAGATGATTCGTATTAATAAAATCATAATCTTTTGGAAGATGGCCGCTTTTTGCAGACTTTGTGCAAGCTATTGAAGTGCATGTTCAGCTGAAAATGGAAATGTAAGGAACTTATGTTATACCAGTAATATGTATTTCTTTGAAGATTGGAATGGTTAAGATCAACAGGCTCTTCTGAACTGCTTGTCGCAAATTTGTAGGGTGTAATAGTTCACAAATAAATTTCGGTAACCTATGTATATTACAGTAAGCTTCCTGCATACTAGAGGCAGAGTAAAAGTGAATATTCTCTGTATGTAATTCTTATACAGGCTCTTGAACCATTGGATTCGAGTGAAACACCAACTCAATTATATGTTTATGTAAATGTTCTCTGATATTGTACATGAATTCACGGCACAAGCCAAGGCAGAATGATAAGAAATTGAGCAAATGGATACAGTTAGAAGCGAATTGAGGCATTTGCTCTTATCAGCAACATCATTTAGGCATCTTTTGAATGCTATAAAGAAAATTGATAAGAGTTTGATACTACTGTTCATACTAACATTAAAATTTGAATACAAGAAGACAACTTAAGCAATGATTGATGCAATGCTGTTATGCCAATTTTCGGGCATAACCACAACTCAACCATGCATAAAGAACTAGTTGTACACTGGCTGAGAACATCTATGCCTCGGTAACATTGCATATGCAGCCATCAGATGCAGCCATCCCTGATCTACTCGATTGATACATCCAAGTAATCTCCAATCTACAAAATATAATAAACATTCAACAAATATTCCGAGGAGAAGATAACTATATTGAAACAATTGAGGCTTTTGATCCATGATAGACTGAGAAAATGTAATGCTAAGGATAGCATCATAATCAAATGTTACCTGGAAGTATATTTCAGCCAAGGCTTTGTTGTCATCTAAGCGTCTCTTATTTCCATTCGAGAATGTTTCACCCACCTAAACAATGTTGAGATATGCTGTTAAACTTAATCAAACTCAAGAGTACTTTCATATTTTACTGACATGTCAAATTTCCACAAGGACGGAGGTAAATCCTAGCACCTTAATTTAATTAATTTACTTTTATTTCTTTTTTTTTTTTTTTTTTGGCCCAGGGGAGAGAGGTGTGGTGTGGCGCGGTGGTTCTTGCAGGTCTATTTGTGTTGATGAAATACTTTCTATTGTAGATACACACACATTGTAAACAGGAACTGATGTCCCACTTTATAGAGACAGCTCTATAAAGGACAATTGAGAAGTCTGGAAGCATTGAGAGACTAGTTATAGACAATCTAGAGAATGCAAAAGATACCTTTTTTACTTGCATACGCCCATTTTTATCAGGATATACAACTGCAAACGACAATTTTGCATCTCGTCTTCGGGCAGCTGGAGATACTTCCTTCACCTAAAGGTTATAACAATCAGTATCACACATGAAACCTATGGATACAAGTGAGGGGAGGTAAAAGATAAAATGACAAATATGAAGTATTAAACAAATGTTGGCAAACATACAAGATCAGTCAACTCTCGAAGCGTAGCATCCATCCAAGTATATATTTGAACCTCATCCTTGGGTTCCTTGCCTCTCACTGAAAAATCTTCTTGGGTATGGTGACCTCCAATCTATAAGAACAGAAATCACATTGAAATTCAGCTTAACTGCCATATAAATCAGTTAGACAAACCAGGAAATAAATACTAGAGTACAGCAGTATATTTTAGCAATATCATTAACATCTGCTCATCAATATCATATGGCCATGGAGAAATAAGATTTTTGGAGCGATAGACTCACAGGAATATGCTGCAACAACTATTCATTTGCGGCACTGCCAGCATATAATATCATTTACTCTTCCATAAAGAATTCAATAATTCCAGTACCAGCTTCTTTTAATACATTACAACTGACAACATGAAGGTCATTGATATGTCCCAGATTTCTTTTTTCTCGAGATGATCTTAAGCACCTAGGGAAACCTCAAATTTACAACAAGGACAAGACACATCTTTAGAAATACAGAACTTCTTAGAAATCCAGTACTTCAATAAGATGTACTAAAATGATAGGATTAGCAGTCACTAAAATCTTATACCAAGCAGATAAGTATTGTCTAGATTCATATAGCATTTCCACCAATGAGTAAGATAATTCTTTCAATTTCTCTCCCATTTTATCATCCAATGAAATTTTCATTTCAACACTCAAAAGTCTATAGACTATATAGTATATATTCTAAACTACTCGTGAATCTCAAATTTAAGCATGAGCCAGCACTTTTAAAATGATATAAGTCATCAACCTCTTATAAGTTAACATCTAACCTAAAAAAACAATTAATAACAAATCAGAGTAGTCACTTCATTGAAAGTTTCAGGATTTAGCAGTTTCACAAATATAGGAAATCCCTAACCCCGTGCAACATTGTATCAAGAAAATAGTGTTCTATAATAAGAATGCAGAATGATAACAGGGATACTATATAACAAGTAAACAGAAATAGATAGCTGACATAAGCCAGGATCATTGCAAACTACAGCCTAAAGGATGATCACTAACCTTAGTGAAAACCCGAAGCAACAATGGACAAGTCTGCATAATCAAAAGAACAGAAAGTCAGTTTAGTAGCTCTTCGAAATCACATGAAAAAGCAAAAGCACGCAACAAAATCATACTAAAGTTAGGGTTACATTTCAAGTTTCAACACATTTTCCTGGAGAGCAAGAGAAATTAAATAAAGCACAACCAAAAGGTTATATCAATTTGCAGTCCAAATCTTCCACGAAAGGCATACAATAATTCAGGAAGCCTAACATAGACAAAACTTGATAATTTTAAAGTAGGCTTATGATAGAACGTGAAGGATAAAGTAAATAGCTATTGGCAATTTCCACAATGTTTACTATGTCATACTCACATATCAACAGAGTAAGAAAGATTGAGATATACAGATTTCGACTCTAAATCTCACTGGTTCAAGTACAATGCAGCAGGAACAGAATTCTAATTGAATCAAATCTGTCAACATTAATAAATTGCACTTCCATTGATACACTTGCTCAACTCTTACACATCAAGTGACATCACACTTATTGCCGTAGCTACAATGTGCTATGCTACGGCAAATTAGCATAAAAAAAGTACTAAATACGCAATGTTATGACTATAGTTCCTCAATAGCCTCTAATCCTCAACATAATAGATAAGGAGAATGTATGAATTGTCCAAAATGATTAGGAAAAGCTTCTTTCCAATTTCTATCAAAGGCTCCTCAACAGACTTTAAGAAAAGCTTGCATTCCCATATTTCTGAATCGAATATGCCCAAAATTTAATAAAACCATCCCCAATTTTGGTGGCACCACTACATAATGACGCTTCCGAACATACCCAAAATTAAAGGTAAAAAAGACTATCAAACCCCAATCCCGTCACCAAACTTAAATCACGACAACTGACTGCCACAGGAACATCTCATATATTGATATATGTGAACCACATCCAAGAATGTAAAGATGTTAAGCATAATTTCAAACACTAAGGCAAGAAAGGCCACCTTAATCCCTTCACACTTTCATTCTCTAAGTTAGTAATATCTAGAAACTCGTAATATCTAGAAACTCGTAATCTCAATCAAGTCACTGCAATTCTATGCTCAACTACTACCCAATACTCCAGTAGGGTGTTTGGCATATAGGGGGTCAGACGATGCCACTTTCACTCAAATACGAACAAATAATGCCTTCGGCTACCTAATAGGCAGAGAATATAATGATTACACACTTCCTGTGAATTAAATCAAGCTAATTGCATCCTGAGTGATTTCTACTAAAGCATAAAATAGGACTTTTACTCTAAAACACTAATAGCTCAAAATTATCAAAAAATCTCTTGAAATGATAACCTTAACTCAGTACCAAATTACATCTATAAATCCAATTATGCGTAGATAATCTTCAATTATCAAGCAAACCCTGACAAACGAGGACAAACAAACAGAAAACCCTACTCTAAACCCTAAACCCTAAATCCCAAATTTCCAAATCAAGAACAATAAAAATAATATTGGGGCCAATAAAAGTTGAGAATAGCAAGAATTGATCCAAGAATCAGCAGAAAAAAAAGAAGATAGGACAAGGAATGACCTTTTCGCGGTCGACGGGCTGGAAACGGGCGCGCTGAGGAGGGGGCCCAGGAAAGCCTCGAGAAGGGAGAGGGGGTGGCGGTGGAAGAGGGCGGCCGGAGTTTCTGGGAGGTGGGTCTCCGGCACCTCCGGTAACTCTTTCTCTCTCCTCTCTGCTTCTTTTTCTCTCCATTGCTACTGCTTTGTCGAGGGTCGAGTTTTGGTTTGTTCAGTCTTCACTGACTGGGCGACCTCCTGTTTTGTGCGATACGGAGGACTTCGTTCGCGTGGGGGTGGGACCGTGGGAATGATGTGAATTAGGTTGGGTTTTTTAGCTTGCTAGAGTGGTTGATTCATACTACTGTCATAGCTAGTCATGTTCGGGGTTCTTTCCCTTTCGAAGTATGTCACAAGCAGTATTAATGAGTGAAAATTAGAACTGTCAGTTTCTAACACAAACCGTTAAATCTGACTATTTCGAATCGATCCGAAAAAAACTCGAACCTTGAAAACCTGACTTTTGAAAACCAAAGACCAATCCGGGCCAATTTTTTCCAACCTAAACCGATTATGTCCGAACTTGATAGTAACCCGACCTTTTAAACCAAAAACCGTTTAAACCAGCAGAAATCAGATAAATCTAAATCGATCCAACCCGTAACCCGTTGTGATCGAACTGTTTATAACTTGTAACCCGTTATAACCGAACCGTTTTCAACCCGTAGCCCATTGAGATCGAACCATTTACAACCCGTAACCCATTATGACTGAGCCGCTTACAATCTGTAACCCAATATGTTTATGATCTAATTTGTTTCAACCCACTTCTTGATAAACCCAACTTATTTAAGACTTAATTCAATTATAACCTGATCCATTCCTACCCATTATCTGATTAACCCAATTCGATAATGATCCGACTCGATGTTAACCCGATATGATTTGAATCTAAATCCGTTTCAAATTGGGTAAACCCGCTTTCAAACCGACCCAATTCAATCCAAATCGATTATGACCTAAACCAATAATGACCCGACCCGATTTCACCCGATCTGTATTGAACCAAAACCCATTTTCAAACCGACCCAATTTAACCCAAACTGATTATGACCCGAACCGATTACATTTCGATCCGATTAGGATCCAAACTATTTTGAACCAAAACCCGCTTTAAAGTGGCTAAACCTTTTTTCAAACTGACCTGGTTCAACCCAAACTAATTATGACCCGAACCGATTATAACTTGACTTGATTAGGACCCGACCCGAATAGAAACCATAATATAAAAAAAAACCAAACCGAACTGACCCAATAATTTTCAAAACCGACCCAAACCAATCCGCTAAGCATTCAACCCATTATAACCTGAAATCGATAAACCCAACCCGAAATTGAACTGTTTACCCGAACTGACACCTCTAGCGATGTAAACAAATGTTTTTAGGGTTAAAAATGACGTAATTAACATTAATGAGGGCAATTAAGTAAATTTTTGCTATATACAATTTTTTAGGAGTCTTTTTAGAATCCTAGGTCAATCATGTATCCATGTACATTTTTCAATGTGCATGTAGTAATCATAGATGTGTCGGTATGCATCATATTATTATCACTAGAGATTAGATTAGCTCCCGTGCACTGCACGAATATAATAAAAAGAATTTATGATTGTGTATATTTTCAAGTCATAATATCAATTTATCACTCAAAATATGTAAATTAAAATCTTTATATAAACATAAACCAAACTACAAAAATTAAAATAATATAAACAAAAGAAAATTCATGTCTACAACAAAATTTAGTGGACTTTAATTGTAATAAGACGGAGTAATCACATATATAAAGGTTAATATTTACTTTCCTTAAGATTAGCTATGTGTACCTTAGGATAATGTACTATATAAAATTACGGAAAAAACTTGCGTGGACCTGGTTCACAATAATATTATTGTGGACATGAGGTTTATACACACGTAACTGACGTTATATTGAACATAGTGACACTTTTGTTGAACATAGTAGGCCTAATTTTAACACAGTAACCTTCATTATTCATATTGACCAATATATAAAAATTAAAATTTCATAAAAAAAAAACCCTCTTATAGTCTTTATAATACCACAATGACTTTTATTTCAACGTAATAACCTTTATTTTAATAAAGTAACCCTTTTTTTAATTAATAAAACAACTATAGTCTCTCTAATGTTAGTGGTCCACAATAAATTAGTGTAAACCAGGTTCATTTAAGAATTTGTATAAAATTACCTTGCAATCAATATTTAGCTTTACCCAAAAAAAAAAAAAAAAAAAGATTTGGGCGGGAAAAAATTGAAGGAGAAGCTGACACATATACAATTTGGGAAAAGAGATAATGTCAGCGATTGTTATTTTAGTATTAATTATTCGTACTTGTTTAGTTTTAAACTAATTTAAGTAACGAGTCAAGTTTTGAATTACTATAATTTATTTGGGTGCTCACAATTCACTCGAGTTATAGACAATCAATCACACTTTATTTTAATTAATGGAACACAAGCTTAATTCACAAATAATTATGCCAACCCTCCATTTTAAAACTAGTAATTAAATTAAACCCTTGTTTGCAACTTGTATATAATTGAACAAATTTCTGAAACAAATGTTTGTAAGACATGTAGGGCTTACCACGGTAAAAGGAAAACGAAAACGAAGTCATATTAAGTTATGCAACTTTCAAGAATAACTAATTATCTTTGATGATGCATTATTATTGCACAATTTTAAATTTTTATTAGAGCATCTTCAAATCTTCAATAGTAAACTATAATACCTTGTAGCTTACCTAGCTATATCAAATATGCATTAACTAAATGCTACAAGCTCTTTAAAATATTTAGGAAATTTTGATTTTTACCACCTACAAATAACGACTTTATTGAATTTACCACCTCCAAAAAAAAAAAGATTTACTTTACCACCTTATAAAAAAAATTAAACATCAGTTTTCCCACCTAAGCCTAACTCTGGTGACGGAAACCGCCAGTGGGGCCCGCCATAACGGCTAGTTTTTGAAATTATCCCCAAATTCTCTCGATTTTCCTCCTATTTAAACAACCTTCTTCATTTCCACATCAAATTGTTGAAGATTGAAGTTTTTCTTTTTGCGATTTTCTTCACAAATCCTTAATTTGGGTAGTAAATGAGCCAAAGTTCATCTTATAATTTGCTTAAAGCTTGGTTTTTGGTCTGATTTGTATCCTTAATGGCTTAAGGATTGAAAAAAAAAACGTGTTTGATCTTATAAATACCGAATCCGTGGATGAGCAACAACAATTACTCATACCTGAGCTGCTTCAATTTCTGTTTCCTGAACCTGATTGTTATATGACAGAGGTTTCAGAAAACAAACGGCGACGAAGAATAGATTCGACTTCAGGAAAAAAAATTGTTCTCGTAATTCGGAGTTAGTGTGACCATTTCTACTGCCAAATTTTCATTGAAGTTAATTGTATTTGAACACAATTACCATAATCTAACCCTAATTTTACTGCCCAATTGAAATATCAAAAACCCCCAAATTAATTTACACTTACATGAACCCTAATTATTTACAATATGAAATTGGGGTTGAATTAATAACATAAAACATGCAATTTCAATTATACTTAGCAATTGTAACATAATCACGCAAACAATTGCAAAAAATTACAACAAAATTCATGAAAATTGCTTACCTTTTCGCTGTTTGCCGTCGAACAGTTCAATTGATTCAGGACCGAGTACAATTTTCAATAATTTGATAATTTGAGGATGTGGGATTGTTAAGGATCACCCAAAATCAGAATTTGTGAAGAAAATGGCAAAAAAAAACTTCAATCTTCACGAAATAGATGTAGAAATGAAGAAGTTAGGTTTAAATCAAAGGGAAATCGGGAGAATTTGGGGATAATTTCAAAAACTAGCTGTTATGGCGGGCCCCACTGGCGGTTTCCGTCACCGGAGTTAGGCTTAGGTGGGAAAACTGATGTTTAATTTTTTTATGAGGTGGTAAAGTAAATCTTTTTTTTTTTTGGAGGTGGTAAATTCAATAAATTCGTTATTTGAAGGTGGTAAAAATCAAAATTTCCAAATATTTATGGAGTAACTTTTAGATTCCTCGACCTCTACCCTCGTCAAATTTAGGTTTTACATTAATTATTTTGCAAATTGGTTTGTTAGACAATTCCTTTGTAAGAAAATCAATGCACCATGTACCTTTGTTTTGGAAGGAGGAACAAGGAGGAGGGATGTAATAATATGACTTCAAACATTCATTGACTATGGAAACTCTTTTATTAAGGTCAAACCCTTATTTTTGTAGGGATAATTCATAAGTTCAAACAATTTAAAAATATAGTTAGATAAATGGAGTTACCGGTTACTGACGGAATAGTAAATTTTTGTTGAACTTAATTTATGTTTGGGATCTTGTATTAGTTCTGCTAATTTTTTTTGCACGTTTTAGGCCATATGTTTATGAAATTTTATTTATTTTTACTAAAAATTACCCCTTTTGTACATCCTAAAATGACGTTTTTGTTTTATTTTTGATGGTCAAACTAACTTTAAAAACTTTGACAAATAAAATTCTCATTATTATATTTTTAAAAACTATAGCATGTGAGATATTGCTAGATTTATTTCAATATGTAGAAATGTAGTTTTATAATATCAAATTATCAATTACTATTTTTTTTTATTTGCTAATACATAATTAAAAATATTAATAGTCTAAAAATTGTGCAAAGTTAAAAAGGAATGTTTCTTAGAGACGGAGGAAATATTTGAATAAGTTGAAGAGAATAAAAACCTCCTTGATAAACCCAAGTCAATGCAGCATCGTTTATTTTGACACAAAAAAAACACGATCACAACATACATAAATTGCATGATATATGCTATATAGTCCAATTCTAATCAAGCGTGTGGGTTGGCTCGAAATGGTCTAGTACATAAGTGTAAACTCAGATGTTTTTGATCTATTCAAAGTTTCAAACAGGATATTTGACTAGGAGATGGTGATAGGCTACGTGCATGACTAAATAAAAAAATGTGGTAGTTAAACCTTAATTATAGTATATAGTTAAATACGTTGTGCATGTTGCACATATTCTTAACAACAATCAAATAAATATATGAATCTACATACTACATCCATTCATTATAAATAAAATAATTTTCATCCTACCAAATTTTGTCGTACTTCGTATCAGATAATAACTACATAAAAGTGTAGTATAACTTGTAAGCACGTTACGGATAGATGTCTTTGATATTCCATCAGCAAAAACATTGAACATTTGTTTTTGGACGCTATAAGATTTAATTTTGTGCATGCATATCCAATTATTCTGCCTTGAACTATTCGTGGGAGTCACTAAGTTTTAGTTACGTACATTCCTATTCGTTTTGAAACACTATATAAACCATGCATAGTTATTCTCTAAATCATTCAAAACTCTAATATCTCTTATTTTGTAATCCCAAAGTACAACTTATTTATCAGAATTATGGCTTCTCTTTTGCAAAAATCGAGGCGATTTAGTCTGTTGTTTTCTGTAGTGGTAGTATTAGGAATGGTGACATTGTCAAATGGATATGCTTCTCATTTCAAGCCAAGCAAATGGAAATACGCTCATGCAACTTTTTATGGTGATGACAGTGCCTCTGAAACCATGGGTAAACAAATTAAATTATTGTTGTTTTTCTTTATTTATATAACATGCACTTCATACATAGCACATAACCCCTTTATTTATTTATTTATTTATTTATTTTTTATTATGCTAATGAGATTGTATAATATTAACTTTATACGAGATACGAATGGTTCTTTTTATTTCCATCTTGGAGATTACATTTTACTTTTTGGGTCATGCAACTTTATAGTACACTCGTATACATGCAATAAATAGATGTGCGTGTATACATGGGCTCTCTTTTTGGGTACAAAATACAACTAATAATCTAATTATATGCATGATCGAGCCTAATGCTTCTCTTTGTACACACCCTAAGCTAGCTAGTGAAGTAAGAAATCATTTTTTTACTACAATGTATGAAATATTGATTTTTTTTTTTTCCTATTTACAGGAGGAGCATGTGGATATGGAAATTTGTTCAACAATGGGTATGGTACAAATACAGCTGCATTAAGCACAATATTGTTCAATAATGGATATGGTTGCGGTAGTTGCTATCAAATAATGTGTGTCGGATCAAAATGGTGCAATAGGGGTCATGGGCACAGCCCGACTTCCATTACTATCACTGCCACAAATCTATGCCCTCCAAACTGGGCTCAAGATAGTAACGCCGGTGGCTGGTGTAACCCTCCTAGAGCTCATTTTGACCTCTCCATGCCTGCCTTTAAGAAACTTGCCTTTTGGAAGGCTGGCATCGTTCCAGTCCAATACCGGAGGTAATAAACTATCCTTCGACAAGCTCATTAATAGTATTTTTCGTATATAAAGATAACAAAATTTTAATTTAAAATAGTCTTTTAAGGCTTTTTTTTTGTACAACTACAAGTCTGGCTTAAGTCGATAATTTGGTCAAAACTTGTTATTAATCAATAAAAATTAAATTTAGTTATTTTTATATTTATTGGTGACCAAGCAGGGTCCCATGCGCGAAAAAGGGAGGGATAAAATTTAGCTTCCAAGGGAACAACTACTGGTTGCTAACAACGGTAATGAACGTAGGTGGTGCCGGTGACATTGCCAAAATGTGGGTGAAAGGATCTAAAACCGGATGGATTAGCATGAGCCACAATTGGGGAGCTTCATACCAAGCTTTTGGTCAATTAGGAGGTCAATGTCTTTCTTTCAAAATCCAATCTTACTCCACTCGTGAGACAATTGTTGCTTACAATGTTGTCCCACCTTATTGGAGTGTAGGCATGACTTACCAAGCCAAAGTCAACTTCCGATGATCCAATCATCACCCTTGATTTACTGTATTTATTTTTATTTTTATTTTTATTTTTCTTATGATTGGTCAATGTTGTAGCTACATCGCCTATTTAGATGCCATGCTAATTGACCCTTAAATTAAATAGGATCTCTTTGTATAATTTATGTTTAGTTCCTTTGTTTGAGATCTTGTATCTTATGTGTAGCCTATTGTGGAATGAGTGGCTCCGAGATACAACAACTAATGCAAAATTCCCGAAATTATCCGTATTATAGTACGTCTTTGATTTTCTCCAAATTTTCTTTTTTGTCTTTATATAAAGTATGTTTTTTATTATTGTAAATGCGGTTCCTTAGTAATGTGATAGTGAAAATATGTGCATGAAATTACCGTTATATCTATGCGCCTAATGTCTTTTTCGTATAGGCGGATGTACCATGAGCATGGTTCATTCGTTAGTTAAAATAATGGAAAAAACATACTACAAAAAGGTGAAAAAATTAATGAACATATAGCTAGAGTGAAAAAAATACGAAAAAATTTTATCGGCTATTTTAAATTAGTAAAAGATAATTAATACGGAGTATATCTTCTTACCCCGCATTTAATGTAAATATTTTTTTTAAAATTCAATTACACTGAATAATTTTCTCTCTAAAAATTATTTTCTTCTACTAATAATTCAAGATTTCATTTTCAAAATTCAAAATTTAAAATCTAATTGTTCATTGTTCAAAATTTTGTCTTTGGATCATGTTCGTTAAATTTAAATAATGTTCATTACAGAATAATATCATGTTTATTAATATTATAGTTATTTTATATTTAATTATAATATGTTTTGTACGTTTTAATGATTGTCGTGTGTATTCCTTGTAATGTTCTTTATATGATTAAATAATGTTCTTTATTTATCAGAAAACATGATGTACTTTATATATTTGTATGTAATGTACAATTAGCTATTAACACTATGTTCTTTCCATATGTCTATTATTATATCAAATAATGATCTTTATCAAATCTTTTGATAAAATATTTTAAATATCTATGTTCTTTGACTGTAAGTGTAATGTACTTTTATTGTCACATTGTTATTTCTTATTGTGAAATGTTCTTTAAATTTTTTTTCTGTACATCATGGTGGGTATATAATACTTAAAAAAACATTGAACTAGTTAATAACATTCAAAATTTATATTATAATAATTAAAAATGACGCTAAAAACTTATTTAAGAATGACACATGCTAAAACAAAATTATGTGTATCTCAATACCTCAAAGAAATAATAGCCAAATTAAAAAAAAAAATATAAGGGCTAAATTCAAAGAACCTCGGCGCTAAAACACATATAGTACAAGACTAACAAATTGAACAAAAACTTAGAATAACTACATAAGGGATAATACAAAATAATATAAGGTATATAACAAAATAACATACTCCCTTCGTGTTTAAATAAATGAAACATTTTTTTTTTCCGGCCGTGTTTAAATAAATGAAAAGTTTCTTTTTTTTATTAACTTCTCTCTATTTTGAATAATATTCTCTCCATTATTTAATAACATTCTACTAACTAATGGTCCCCACAAAACCTCTTACTCTCTTCTCTCTCCTCAACTTATACCCCACTACTTGTATTTTAATAAATTCAACTAACCTTTCTAAAACTCCGTGAAAGTTAAAATGTTTCATTTATTTAAACACGGAGGGAGTAAGAGATATACAAAAAAGAGCATAAATAATATTTAAACAGAACATGTGAAAGAACATAATGAAAGGTATGGTGTCCTTCGAACAAGTGTATTATTCCAATAGAGGGTTCAGAATTAATTAGAAAGCTAATTATTTCAGTGAGGTCAAGTGATCGGAATGCCTAGTTGGAGGCCGCTTCCATCAGTAATATTAATGTATAATTAATATTACAGCTTAATCTTGACTGAATCCTTCGGGTCACACCCAATCGTGTAACCGAGCCGAAGCGACAAATCAATTCGGAGGATTAAATAAGTTGATATAGATTTTACGAACTAAGACATCGGATTCCGAGCTTAGAGCGTCAAAACCGAGTGTCGAACGTCGAGTCAATTCAACAAATCAAGAAGACAAGAAAATAAGTCAAATAACAAGTCAACGCGCAAAGACCTAGCCTCGCATTGGCCTAGCCAAGCGAAGACTAAGCGCGCTAGGCTAGCAAGGTTGCTAGCCATGTTCTTGCCTTGGCCGCAAGCCCAGCAACACACATGTGCGCTGGCTTGGCAAGGTGGCCGAGTAGGCTAGCTAGCAGCACCAGCTCGCAAGCACACAACAAGTGTGCTAGGCCAGCACGCCGTTGCGTTCGGCAACGCTGCTGGGCCAGCACGCTTGTGTGCGCTGCTAGCCAACGAGGCCAGCCCGCAATGGCGCAAGCACCAGCAGCGAGCTGAGCTTGTGAGGCAGGCCCAGCCGAAGGCCATGGCTGCTAGCACACCATACCTTGAGGCCCAAGGCTAGGGGCATGCCATGCACATGGGGTTGTTGAGGCTAGCTTACTCTCCAAGGGGAGGGTTTGTGGTCCTTATCTAACCCCTCCCTTAGATCGACAATTAATTCATGGATTTTCTCACTTTACCAACTATCCCACATTAAAAGATGATGGGAAATCTTGGAAACATTTCCCTGTAAATACCCATCAATCGATATTGGAAATTTCACTTGAGTTGGTGAACTCTAAAGGATCTCCAAAAACGAGAAAACCTTAGTTCGTAAACTCTAAGTTATTTTTGGTCTAGCCCCGTCTAAGATACGAGGTAGGGGCCGATTACGGTTTGGTAGCGAGGGTGTGAGCCGTCGAAGGTTCTCGCACTTGCGGAACTTGAAGCTTTTAAGTCTGAGCTCATCGGTTGAGCGAAGCACGCTTCTAGGGTGAGTATCCTTTCTCTCTCTTCTCTCTCTTCTTTTGTGTTTGTGTTTTTTTGCGTGATTTTGTTAATGTTGTAATTATTATGCATGTGATCCGGTTATCGGGTTTTGTTTCCGCGCGGTGCCGGACATCGCAAAACCTAACACATAAGAGATATACAAAAGGAACATAAGTAATATTTAAACAAAACATTTAAAAGAACTTACTCCCTCCGTTTCGTAATAATCGGCCCGAACAGTAGGGTTGTCACAAGCTTTTAAGAAAATTATAGGGTGGGAAGCAAAAGGAGAATTTTTTTTAATGTATAAAACCGTATAGTTTAGTGAGGATTTTTTTTTTTTTTATTTTTTTTAGTGAGGATATATTTAATTGTTACTATGAGAGAGAAATAATAAAGTAGTATAAGTAGAATTGTAAGAGAGAGAAATAATAAAATAGTTGTGGGTTTGTTGAAACCCATTTTAGCCCACTTGTGAGTGTCCCACATTAGAGAAAGAGAAGAGAAGGTCCAATTTATAAGGTAAAGGGGTTACTCCTACGACTATTGCCAATTGATTTTAGTATGGAATCTCCTTAGCCTTGTTTGTGGACCAAACTCTCCTCATCCTTGTTCGGGTTACCCAGACCCAATTTATATTATCTCAAAAACTTAACAAGTATCAGAGCCCAGGTTTGTTGAGCCGTTCATAACTAGGCATTTGTCAAGCCACTAGTTAAAGGGCCTTTATTCGATGTTCATTCCCAATGAGGATTATATTGTACCTTCTAGTGTGCTCTAATTCTAAGGACACTCACAAGTGAGATGGAGTGTTGAAACCCATTGTAGCCCACTTGTGAGTGTCCCACATTGGAGAAAGAGAAAAGAAGGTTCCGCTTTATAAGGTAGAAGCGTTACTCCTACTATTGCCAATTGAATTGGTTTTAGTATGGAACCTCCTTAGCCTTGTTTGTGGACCAAACTCCCTCCTTGTTCGAGTTGTCCAGACCCATTTCATATTATCTCAAAATTTAATAGGGTCCTTATCAAATAAGGAAGTGTTGCAATTATTATGAAACAGATGAAAAAGGAAAATGTTGCGATTATTATGAAACGGATGGAGTGACAGATATTCAAAAGGAACATATGAGATATAAAAAAGAACACAAGTAATATTTAAACAGAAATTTCAGCAGAATGTACCAAATAGGGTACATCCGCCTGTACCTTAGAAATTTCACCATGCGCCTACCTCAGATATATGTTGCGCTTACTCAAAATTTTACTTTTAACTAGCTAGGGCGGCTAGCGTGCTCCATGTGCACGCATAGCTAGCCATGTCCGGAAGTTCTTTCGGTTGGAGTTATTATTAGCATTAATTAGGGAAAATATGTAAGAAAATATTTTTAGGGGTATAACATTAATGAGGGAAAATATGTAAATAAATATATTAGAGACATAATCGTCTAAACACTATTCATAAAGTGTGGTCATACTTTTAAAAGGGGTAAATACGTAAATAAATATTTGAAGGTATAATAGTCTCAACACTATTTATATAAAAAAGGATAAGCGCATGACTTGTCAGTTGCCACCTTAGTATGTAGTATGTGCTCTTTTGACTCTTGTGTGCAAGGAATAGGGGTGTCAATTTGGGTAAACAGTTCGGGTTTGGGTTGGGTTTATCAGTTTCGGGTTATAACGAGTTGAAATGATTAGCGGGTCGGTTTTGAAAAACATCGGGTCAGTTCGGTTTGTTTGTTTTTATTTTATTTTTTTATATTTTATTACGATTTCTATTCGGATCGGGTCCTAATCCGATCGGGTTGTAGTTGGTTCAGGTCATAATCAGTTTGGGTTGAACCGGGTCGGTTTGAAAACGGGTTTAGCCAGTTTAAAGCGGGTTTCGGTTCAAAACAGTTCGGATCCTAATCGGGTCGGGTTGTAATCGGTTTGGGTCATAATCAGTTTGGGTTAAACTGGGTCGGTTTGAAAATGAGTTTCTGTTCAAAACAGATCGGGTGAAATCGGGTCCGATCATTATCGGTTCTTGTCATAAACGGTTTGGATTGAACTTGGTAGGTTTGAAATGGGTTTACCCAATTTAAAGCGGGTTTCAGTCCAAATCATATTGGGTTAAAATCTAGTCGGATCATTATCGAATCGAGTTAGTCAGATAATGGGTAGGAACGGGTCATGTTATAATCAAGTTAAGTCATAAATAAGATAGGTTTACCGAGTAGTGGGTTGAAGAGGATCTGATCATAAACAAGGGTTACGGGTTGTAAACGACTCAGTCATAACAGGTTACCGGTCGTAAACGGTTCAATCTCAACAGGTTACGGGTCGTAAACAATTCGGTCTCAACGGGTTATAGTTTGGAAACGGTTCGGTCCCAACGAGTTACAGGTTATAAATGGTTCGATCACAACGGGTTACAAGTTGGACCGATTCAGGTTTATCAGATTTTTGCCGGGTTTAAACGATTTTCGGTTAAAAATGGGTCTGGTTATTATCGGGTTCAGAAGTAATCGGTTCCAATTGTTGTCAGTTTCGGGTTGTAACAGTTTGACTTGATAACGGTTCGAGTTAGTAACGATTCGCACAAATTCGGTTCAGTTCAGTTTCGGGTTAGAAAAAATTAGGTCGGATCTGTTTCGATTTCCAAAAAATGGGTTTTTAACGATTCACCTAATGGAAGATTACGTTGGAATAAAAGTATTAACATGTTGATTACAAACTACTTACAACCACCACAGTTCAACCCAAAAAAAAGAAACCATCATATTAAGGCCATTGACATAAATCATCAATGATTTCGCGTTGTTTTCTTAGAACCTGGAATCAAATTGCCCAAACCATCTTTCAGTTCGTTCAAATCACACAGCACATCGTCCAAAAACAAATTCTTCCGAGCATTAGGAATCTTCCCCTATAAATTTATGAGCAAACACTGTAAATTACCTCTTCAGAGAACTTCATACACAAAACATATTTTTTGACCACTTACCACACTGAACCTACTAGTGAATCTTCGAGAAAAGAACTAGATACAAGCCAGCATCAGGACACCACAATATGAGCTGCACATTAGAGGACCACCATCAACCCAAAAATTACAAAACGTTTGCACTTTAACCAAATAAAGACAGAAGTGCCTACTTATCCCTTGGCTCTAAGATCTCAACAGTGCATCTTGTCCAAGATTTTAGCTGACCGGTTTTCCATTCTGAGTCACTCATTTGAAAAAGGACATCGATACTACTAACCTGTGGATTTCACAAACAAATTACACATAACCAAATGGTTCCCACTAACTAACATGTTCGTTTAGTTTATTAACATGACAAGCATATAAATTAACACCAGAAGACTAAACACTGGGGCATGCATGGTGAACGAGTCAGGGTACATAGAATCAATCATCCATAACTTTCGACTCTTCATGTCCAAAGCTAAGCACCACCACTGCGAGTCATTTGGGGAATCCTTGGGAACTTAAAGCACTGGGACAAAGACCTAATAGATTGCCAATGCCATAAGCACAATGTAGAGTAAGTACTTGAAAGACATTTGAAAGTAGCGTACATTGTAATAAAAGTATGAGAGTAAGTAACGAACCGTTCAAATCTGCGAAAGGTTAGAACTTAGTAGAACTTTGACATACTTATTAGCAACATGTTCTTCATTTCCTGCTTTCAACATAAGTTGCATCTACGGTGCAATAAAAAAAAAGAAAAAAAAAGTAATAACCATGAATGTATGTTGTGCATGTAAATATGATAGAGCAAAGATAAGATGAAGCAAAAAACTCTTACTGCAAAGCTTAGGTAAAGCAAAATACGCTTGCTTCTATTCACAAAGTCTTTAGTCTCCCATTGCTTGGTGTATAGCACACTAGCCATTCTTATATAATCACTGGACACTCGCGATTTATGGTGCACTACTTCAAAGAAATCCCTTTGGTTGGCTTCCATGTGGTCACATTTTATCAAGACAGTGCCAAGGCTATCAACCAACAACATAACAGCAAGTATACAAATAATCATATTAGAATTTATAAGTAACACCAACAATTGAGAAAAGGCAGGCAACACAAGAGATTATTAACTTCATTAAACATGACTAAATTACCTAAGTGGATCCTTCAGGCCTTTCCAACGCTTTACAAACTGGAGAAAATGTTCCTCGAGCGTTGTATGCCTTCGGGTGTTTGACACATTGGTGAACATGGCTGACAAGGCAACTTCTGTAGGTTTCACCACCCTCTTATCCACAGTTCCGCCCCCCTTCCCAATAGACTCATCTTCTTGTTCAGATGAAGAATAATTTGGCAAACTGCACTAAGCATCAACCAACACAGTAGTTCCCCTCATCCCAACCAAACCAACAACAATTTGAGGTCCAGGGACAATGTTTTCATCTTCCACTTCAGTATCAGAAGAGCTATAGAACTCCGAGCCAACACCTTGATCACCCTCAGCCTCAACCCCAACCCCAACCCCAACCTCTGCAAAATATGGATCAACCGCAATCTTTCCAACCACACGACCTAGATCCCCTTCACCTGAAATTGTATCATCAGATGCCTGAGAACCATTACTATCAAGACCTAACGCATCTTGTGCTTGCAAACCCTTCTCAATCAAAGAATTGTCTATCACTTCTACTACAACTCCTTCATCTTTGGTTGTAGGGTTCACCACTTCATGCATCTTATCAATCACCTTCACATTACCATCATCTTCTACTTGCTTCACAATTTCCTTGGGCAAGTTTGATTTTCTTGAACCGTTGGTTGTTTTAATACACACAGACAACATCCCGTGGAACTTTTAAAAAACTTCATCTGCCTTCCTGTCTATAGCAGACATCAGCTTTGGAGTAATCGTTTCAATCACCTTACAAGAACCAAAACAAAAAGGGAAAAACAATGTCACAATTTGCAATCAAACATGAAGGATTTTCTACAAACACATAAGTAAAAGTCATATCCCTACAATTATCAACCATCAAATGCGTACAACATATATACATAACAAACGTTTTTAATATACCTGCTATATAACCTGTTTGACAACAATACTATGCGATGAGACATCCCAAGGCTCCAATGGATGTTCTTCACCATAAGCAATATCCAGCGACTTCAAAACAAATCCACAAAATATCAACCTAAATAAAACTTGAATTTGGAATATGAAATCACAACACTATGAAGATAGAACTGACCGACAGCCATCCATAGTCACTAGATTCTTTTTTGTCATCAGCAACAGTTTCACTGCTTTTTTCCTGACACCATGCCTTCTACCTCGGTCTCACACCCCGACAAAGTGATGCGACTAAGGGGATCAAGATAAAAAATCTGTAAATTACATACAGGTAAACAACAATTGAATCGATTGATAACATGGCCTTTGGAATTGAAAACCAAATTACATATTCAATTAAGGACTAAAAGCTCATTTTAAATAACCCACAATACTTACCAACACGAACAAAATGCATCCACTTGATCCAGCAACAAATCCTTCTCGAGCAAATTTCTTTTGAAAATTCCGTGCCGCAGTACACATCCATATATATATAAAAGTGCACCAGTCATACTCCTCCGTTTCATCATACAGGAGTAACGCCAGTATAAGCTTCACTGCAAGGTGACTTGTATTTGTCGTAGAACACAATATGTAACCCAGAGTCACTACAAGAAAAGCTACCTTGAAATTACCCTTCTCCGCATTTGACAGAGGCACCACATTTCCTTCTGCATCCTTCCGAATCAATGCAGACAACGCATTAGCTAGTGAAATGCTATCTCCCTTGGCATACAACCCCGTATTCCTCTTCGACTTCACCTGCTTCTCCAAATCATCCTCAAGAATACTAGAAGGCATTACCTTGGAACCTATTGGAATCCCAATCAAGTACACATTGGATCTTAACAGCACTCAAGGGTAACACATACTCATCTCTAAAAGTTAAGGAACCATCTCCCATAACCCTTGTCAACAACCAATAAGCAAATTTATGGGGCAAATGTGTAAGTGGTATACTTCACAAACCTCCAAAACCCATCTCTGTGACCACCTTCTGCTTAGAAGGGTCAAACAACTTTACTACACTACCGAAAGCCTTCACACCATTCAGTTTAGGGGCCTACACCAGTTCACAAAAACAAAAAACAACTCACTCACAAAGAAAACCATACACATTTGGGATTTATATTTTATTCCATACATTTTTCTGTAAAATTTTAAAAACCTTTTATGTTTCATCAACCAAAATCACTTTCAACATCTTCACTACTTTATATATTCATGATAGTTTACCCATGACAACAACCAATTCAAAAACAAATCATACAATCATTTCAAAACAAGTAGTAACCACAACCATAGCATAGTTTTTACCACAAAAGTAATTTAAAATATTACCTTCTGCGTATTTCGTGATTGGGTTTTAACCACAACCCTTTTCTCGATCACCTTCTCTCCCTTCGTCTTCTGTACTTGGTCATAACATTACACTTTTAATTCCTTCATAAACTCATCATCTACAAATTTAGCTAAACTTCCAATGAACCAACTACCCATACCTTTTGCTTCTCCTTTCCTTTATTTTTGACAGAAGGACCTCCCTTCCGTTTTCCACTTCCAATTTTGTCTTGCATCAACTCTATAAGCAAATCCTCCCACCCCTCTTTTGCTGGTTCTTTCTCCTATACCTCATCTGACTCATCCTCCTCAACATCATCTGACTCACCATCACCAAAACCATTGTCACTAGAACTACAACCACCAGAAGCACTTTCATCAAACTTTTCATTATTTGAATCTGGTAATCCTCTTGATCAAATACAGGGTCAACCTTCAACTTCTTCTTCCTTTTAGGAACAACTTTCTTTTTAGAGCCATCATCCTCCCGAGTTTTTACGGGTTTTGTCCTCACCTACACGCATACAAGTTCTTCTTTAATTAATTAAACTACACCATAAATGAAGAATCATACTCTGTTTCATTTTACCAAGTAACTCACTAATTCAGATCCCTTCTTCCTCTTCATTCAATGACTCCTATAATGTCCCCATAACCAAGATGAATCAACTTCTCCAAAAACGCAAACCCATATTCCAAACCCTTAACTCAATACATATGTTATACCCATATTCAAAAAACATTATATGAATACATTCATATAATAAGAATCAACAATAAAAGAGTATAATCTTACTTTCTTAACTCAAACATTATCAATACATGTAGGGAGTATAATGATTAAAAGTTAAGGGATTTTACTAATAATCCAACATTATCAATTCCTCCAAATTAATACTTTCATAAGGTTAACAAATAAGAAAATATTCAGAAAGCGACAACACTCAAAATAGTTGTTAACACTAGTAGTAGACAATTAATAATCAACCACGGCAGGACACACAATAGCTAAACTAACCACAATTCCATTAACCCACAACAACCATAAATTAATATATACCACTCACACCAACTCAAATTACAAATGATACACAAACCATAAACCACAAAATCAAAATATTCAAGACGGACAAAACCCTCATTTCAATACACAACCCAGAAACCATAATTCTCTTAATTCAACTCTGACTACACCCTAATTTCAATATACAACCCAAAAAACATTAATCGCAAAATTCAACTCACATAAAATCATGAATTCAATACAAAACCCAAAAACCCTAAATCACTAAATTGAACTCGCGCAAAACCCTAATTTATTTACATATACCTTCGCAAATTGAACAATTTCACACTTATGAACTACTCCATTTACATCTACAAACACATATTTACCATCATCATTCACGTATTTAAATTTTCCTCATACCTTCAATAGAACAACGCAGAAAACTTCGAACTTCGAAAACTATTTGTCCTCAAACCACCGCACCAGGCTACCACCTTATTCTACACCGCCGGCAACCAATGCATGCGATATATCCCCTATGACAGAGAGAGTGAAAATAGTATTTGACTAACTTAGAAACTATGAAAGAGAAAATAAAACACCTTTAATATTAAAATTGCCAAAAACGAGGAACTGTTACAATTCAAAAAATAACGGGATCAAAAAGAAGTGAGCGAGTTTTTTTATTTCACCAATGGCTGATAATTTACCTTTATGCCCTTCTATATGCATATAACAGCTATGCGCCCAGATGGACTCCACTTGCTCAACTCTTACACATCAAATGACATCACACTAATTGCCATAGCTACAATGTGCTATATTATGGCTACATTAGCATAAAAAAAATACTAAATATGCAATGCTATGACTATAGGCAGAGTATAAAAAAATACTAAATATGCAATGCTACCTAATAGGCAGAGTATAATGATTACCCACTTTCTGTGAATTAAATCAAGATAATAACATCCTACGAGTTCCTATTATAGTCTAGCGACAAATTATAGGCCTTTAACTCAAAAACACCAAAAGCATTGAACTAGAGCTCAAAATTATCAAAAAAAATCTCTTGAAACAATAACCTTAACTCGGTACCAAAGTACATCAATTAATCCAATTATGCCTAGAGAATCTTCAATTATCAAACAAACTCTGACAAAAGGAGGACAAACAAACAGATAACCCTACTCCAAACCCTAAACCCTAAATCCCAAATTTCCAAATCAGGAACAATAAAAATCAAATTGGGGCCAATCTCAAATAACCTTAACAACTTATGCTCCGAGATACAACAACTTATGCAAAGTCTCGAATTTTAAAGTTAAATTTTCTTTATCGTCTTTTTATGTGTTTTTGGGAGTTAGTAACATACTTCCTCCATTCTTTTTTACTCAATCCGCTTTAACTTTTACACTATTCACCACATCTTTTTTGATCGTCGTTTGTGTGTTATATGTAATGAAAAACATATTTATGTGGGATGTTGTTAGAATCGTCTCAATTAGTACTATCATAATATACAACTTTTATAATTTTTAATCATGGAGAATTAAAGTTATTGATTAGCAAGCGTGATAAATGAAACAGGTGAAGTAAAAAAGAACAGAGAAAGTATCTATTATTCACTTGATTAAGCTAAGTTAAGTACAGAGTACAACATAATGGCACATTGACACTATAGATGCCTTTTTCTCCAAGGGAACTCCAATATAGTTCTATGAATTTTTTTTTTGGTGTTTAGAGAGCCACAAGGGCGGGGGTGATGAGAATCAATCCCAGGATCTCCTGACATTAGGAAGGAAACTCTAACCACTTAAGCTATCCTTCACTCTTATATAGACCTATATATTCAAAGATCTTTCTCCCTCATTCAACATAATAATATGTAAATATTATTAGTCCATATTAGCCTTGGAATATATTAGGTTATTGTGAATGATATCCTCATCAAACAGCTGAGCAAGAGAGCTATCTTTTTCTCTGATTTCGACTCTATTTTGAACGATATTTTATCTTCTAGTTCCTCTTCTAATTTTGTAATTTGGAGCCACATTAAGCGGAGTGGGAATGTTGTTGCCCACAATTTAGCCCGATTAACGTCTTTTGGTTGTGAACAAATTTGGGAGAACCATAGAACTTGTGAGGTTTCTCTGTATGTTTTGATGTACAAGTTATCAATATAAGCTTCTTTTTTCTTGGTTTCAAAAAAAAAAATTATTAGGGTACTGTGTGTAAACCATAGAATGCTAATGTATATATACTCTGTGAATAATGAACGGAAGCCTCCAAGGAGAATTATCCTATCTTACACTTACCATTCTTTATCTTCCATCCCAGCCTATCAAATCCCATCTTTTTATCCCGCCCCACCCTTCCTCACCATCCCAGTGCACTTGAAAGATGCATCCCTCATTATTCTTGCTTCTAACTCAATTTTGACAGTACATACTCTTTTTCAATCATAAAAGTTTTTTCCATTTTAACTATGTCCGTTAATAAATTACTTTGATCATAAATATTTGTAGTTGCATATTAGTAAATAATATAACCGTTATATATATTAATAAACTACTCATTCACACAAATTAAGTAAGACCCGACATGAATATGTTATGTATAGTATATTGAGTATAGTAATTGATTTAGAAAATTCTCTCAACTTATAAATAGTGTCAACTGTCAAGATATGTACAAAAGAAAGTGTATCTTTACGTATTAAATTATCACATACAATGTTCAATAAGAAGTGCTAGAATATTATTGAGTTTTAACATCAGTACTAGCTTAAGTCCCGTGCCATGCACGATTTTACTAAATTTTATAGTGAATTATATTGCAACAATTATGTACCAAAAAATACGGAGTATATTTTTAAAGGAAACAAAATAGCTAGAATTTTAATTTATACCCATGCCAAAGACGTCAAGATTATTGATGAAAAAGACTTAACAAATAAAATAAAATGAAAGAAATGTATGGACTATGAGGTTTTATACAATATTTAGATTAGTATCCATATGATACACACATACATGGATATACCCTTTATCCCTAATTTGTTAACATATTTTGTTCGACATAATGTTTTATGAAAATTAATTTTATTTTATTTTACTTTGTGATAATTAATAACGATTTTTTTTTATTTAGAGTTATTGATTTTTCAGAGCTTTTTACATAATATATGAGTAGTATATATAAATTTTTATTAATAAAATAACATTTTCTTAATTAAATTTTTATAGGTTATTGCGAACATTATTATGTTGAAGTAGGGAAGGAATAATTGTATTCCCGACAAATTATATATGTTACTAAAATATTTTCTTCACTAATCGAAATATACTTTATTGCCAAAATTAATAAAGTTGGAGAAAATAAAAATGAATGATTATACACCGTCCTTGGCTAAAAAATACTATTCTAATTATATACGTCCCCTGTTTTGTTTTATTTGACCTGTTTCTTTTATCACGCTTGCCAATGCAAAACTTTAACGATCAATAACTTTAATTCTTCATAGGTAAAAATTATAAAAGTTATATATTATAATAGTACTTATTGAGACAAATTCAGACTGCTAGAAAACAGGCAAATAACGACGGAAAAAATTCCGTCGGAACTGGTTGTCGGAAAACATTTTGTAGGAAAAACGGCCTTTTCCGACGAAAATTCAATTCTGACGAAATTCAGTTTGTCGACGGAGACTTCCCGGCCCGGAAAAGTCCGTTGGAAATTTCCAACGAAACGTATTCCGCCGGAAATTTCCGATGGAAATGCCGTCGGAAATTCTTTAAAAAAAAACAAAAAAAAAACACCTCCCACCACCACCCACCACCAGCTACCAGCCCACACCAGCCCCCCTAACCCGTACCACCAGCCCACGCCACCCACTACCCAACCACCAAAACCTCCACAAGACTCCCTACCCACCTAACCCTAACCCACCCAAATCCAAATCTACCACCCAAACGAACCCAGATCTACAACCCTAACCTTAACAAATTCGGCCAAACCACAACAAACCACCCTAACATCCACCTAAAACCCCACCACCATCGCCGCCAAAACAAACAGTCACAACCCAAAAATTAACAAATAAAAATAAAGGAAAAAATATTAAAATCCCAACCCAACCCCCAAAAACCCGAACTCCAACAGCCACCACAACTATATATATTCAATAAATTCTAATAATAAAAAAAAAGAGACACATACCTTAATTCGACCATACAAAACCTTGAAATTGGGTTTACAAGGCCAAATTCGACCATAAAAACTCTAGATCTAGAGTTTTCATGGTCGAATTTGACCTGAAAACCTTTGTTTTCATCATGAGGAAAGAGAAAGGGCGAAAAAAGGTGGAAATTGGTATTGTTGATGTCGGTGTTGGTGGTGTTATTGTTGATGTCGGTGTTGATGGCATTGTTGCGGCGATGGTTAGTGTTGGCGGTGGTGGTGAGAGATATAAGGTGGTCGAAAGAGAGAAAGAAGAGGAGAAAAAGAGAAGATGAAAGAGATAAAGAACGAGAGAGAAGGAGAAAGAGAGAAGGAGAGGAGAGGAGAGAGAAGGAGAACAAGAGGAGAGGTGAGAGAGGAGAGGAAAGACAGAGAGAAAAGGTGGAAAAGAGAAGGGCTTTAGGTTTTTCTAAAGGTGTTTATTTTTTTTCTTTTTTTAAAAAAATTATATTCCGTTGGAAATTTCCGACGAAAAATTCTGTCGGAAAGTACAAATATTCCGACGGATTTTTATTCTGTCGGAATTTTTCGACGGATTTCTGACGGAATTGTTGAATTCGTCGGAAATATCTGACGAAATAAAAATCCGTTGGAAATTTCGACTTTTCCGACGGAATAATGTGTCCGTCGAAATTTGGTTGTTTTCTAATAGTGTCAAAAAGATCCCACGTGAATATGTTTTTCCTTACATATTATTCACAAAAGATGTCAAAGGAGGGGTGGTGAATATTGTAAAAGTCAAAGCGGGTCAAGTAAAAATGAACAGAGGAAGTAGTACCTAAAATATGGAAAGAAAATAGTATAGCTATATTGAGGTTTGATCCAAAAAAAAAAAAAAAAAAAAAAGAAAGAAAGGATAAAAAGGCGGGAAAATATTTAATCAGGAGATGACACGTGTCATACATTCCTGATTCGCCTTTAGTATATAATTATAGATAAATAGATTTACGGAAGTAACAGTTCATATATACTTCATAAAATTATATATGCTAATACATTTTTTTTTTGTTGATAAGGAGAAGGGTCTAAAGAGGTCGGAACCTCTTACAGGTCCTTCCGGCCCATATATGCTAATACATAACAACACAAGAATCATTTATGTATCTAAGCTACTCCGTAGTTCGGATGTCATTCATGTAAGTGCAATGATTAGTTTTCTACACTTTGCGGTTGATATACGGAGTATAAAATAGGTTGAACTTAGGTAGTAATAAAATAAATTAATTAGAGTGACTTCAAACACAGATACATTGAATATGAAATTATCATAAATTAGTTTTCTACATTCTGTGTTTGATATATATAATATGTTGAGCTTAGGTAGCAATAAAATAAATAAATGAATTAGAGCGACTTCAAACATACATTGAATATGACATCATAAATTAAACAAAGTCAAATAACAAATATATCGTTTTGAAGCACTAAAAAACCTATTGTTACGATTGTTTCATAGGCCTAGGACACCAATGAAATTGACCCACTTACATAGTTAAATGATGTATGTAGTTAAGTGAAGTAAAATTTTACCTTGACATGCCACGACAAAAATTGCACGATTCATATTCATATCATTATCTTATTGGTTAAGACTGGATAGCTTGTAAATTGGCTCAAGCATGATCAAGTACGTAACAATGCAAGTGTAATCTCAATTTCTCAAATATTAGGAAATTGACTAGTATGTAATAGCTAGCTAATATAATGAAATTGAGGGATAACTCAAGTGATTAGAACTTCTTTTCCGATTTTAAGAGACTATGGGATCGATTAACTCGTCCTTGTGGCTCTCTAATTAAACACCAAAAATGCTAGTATAATGTCTCTTAACCTATTTAAAAATAGAAAATTATTTTGGAGATGGTGATATGCTACTTTGATAAACTTTGATTTAATAAATGTGGTGGTTAAACCTTATAGTAGTTATATAAGTTGTGCATGTTGCATAAATTGCTAACAACAATCTAATATAATTCATGAAATCATATTACTATATCCACTCATTATGAATAAAAAAGATTATTCCTACCAAATTATGATAGTCAAATATAATTATATTCATTATAACTTGCTAGCACGTAAATAGCGTTGATCTTCCACCGCCAAACATTGAACATTGGTGATTAACTAATTAAACGAAATAACCTAGACTTAATTTTGTGTTTTATTTTCTATTATCTTGCCGTACTATTCGTGGGTGGCACTAAGTTTGGGTACGTAAATACGTTCCAATGGTTACACTATATAAACCATGTATAGTTTATCAAGCTATATCATTCCAAATTCATACATCTCCTAATCTTATTGTAAAAAAACGAAATACTCACAAAGTGTTTAATCTAATCATAATTATGGCTTCAATTTTGAAAAGATCGGGGCAATTTAGTCAGTTGTTTTCAGTAATGGTAGTACTAGGAATGTTGAGATTGTCAAATGGATATGCTACTAATTTCAAACCAAGTAAATGGAGCTATGCTCATGCAACTTTCTATGGTGATGATAGTGCCTCTGAAACCATGGGTATATATACTAAATCATTATTATTTATTATTTATTCTTTTTTCTTTTTTTTTTATTTTTTTTTATTTCTTTTTTATTTCTGTAACACTTTATATACGCGAGGTATAACTTTTTATTTTATATAGCTAGTGATGGTTGAGAAATTAACCCTCACATATCTTATTTAAAACTAGTGCTACATTAAGTGTAATAACTTAAATAAATACATAATTGCTTATGTAATGCGAAGTATGTTTAAATTTATTATGAGAAATGTAACTATACATAATGATTTAGTAATACTCGTAATGCAATTAACATATATATAGAAATTAAATACATATCTCTCTTTATTTTTGGGTACAAATAAAAATGCAAATGATTGAGCCCAATACCTCTTTTCATAGTTTTTAACCTAGTGAAGTAATATAAACTATTATTATATGAAAATATGAAACGCTGATTTTTATATATTTATTTATAGGAGGAGCATGTGGATATGGAAATTTGTTCAACAATGGGTATGGAACGAATACAGCTGCATTGAGCACAGTATTATTCAACAATGGATATGGTTGTGGTAGTTGTTATCAAATAATGTGTATCGGATCAAAATGGTGCAACAGTATGGGTTATGGCCACGGCCCGACTTCTATTACCGTCACGGCTACAAATCTATGCCCTCCAAACTGGGCTCAAGATAGCAATGCTGGTGGTTGGTGCAACCCTCCTAGAGCCCACTTTGACCTCTCCATGCCTGCATTCAAGAAACTTGCCTTTTGGAAGGCTGGCATTGTTCCTGTCCAATACCGAAGGTATTAACTAAGATATATACACTAATACACCGATCCTACATGCTCATTTAATTATTTAACTAGACAAATTAAATTTATATTAGGTCTCATCTTTTTTGCCAACCTAAGCTACATACTATTTGACTATTTGTTTGTAGCACTATTTTTATAAAAGTACTCCATAACAAAAATTTCATTAATTAATGCTCTGGATTAGTCTTAAGGCTGGCTTTACTTGGATACAACTTTAAGTCTGGTTTAAATTACTATACGAAGTATTGTTTAATTTTGTATTTATGTCAAAACATACTTTTATTAGTAAAAAAATCATTCTAATCATTTTATTCATTGGTGACGGAATAGGGTTCCATGTGTGAAGAAGGGAGGCATAAGATTTAGCTTACAAGGAAACAATTATTGGTTGCTAACGACAGTAATGAACGTTGGTGGCGCGGGTGACATCGCCAAAATGTGGGTGAAAGGATCCAAAACGGGATGGATTAGCATGAGCCACAATTGGGGAGCTTCATACCAAGCTTTTGCTCAATTAGGAGGTCAATGTCTTTCGTTCAAAATCCAGTCTTACTCTACTCGTGAGACTATTGTTGCCTACAATGTTGTCCCACCTTATTGGACTATGGGCATGACTTATCAAGCTAAAGTCAACTTTAGATGATTCAATAATCATCCTTGATTTTCTGTATGTATTTTTATTTTTATTTTGGTCAATGACTCATCGCATTTTTTGATGCAATGTCATATTCGACCTTTAGTAAGATCTTATGTTTATCTTTGTATAATTTTGGTTTAGAACCTTTGTTTGGAAACTTGTATCTTAAGTGTAGCTAATTGTGAAAATGAGTGGCTCCGAGATACAAAAGTTAATGCAAAATCTCCATTTTTGATGTTTTATACTCTTAGTAAATATTTGATTTTCTCTGAATTTTATTAATTGTCTTTTTAACGTGTTTTTTGAGAGCAGATAACATGTCTAGTTGTCTACTATATTAGTAAATTCACTTTGTGCACAAACTAAGTGCAATATAATGACACTCAAGTAATAGGTTCTGTCTTTCTCACCCTTCCTCGATCACCATCCTAGTTACTTAAAAAATGCCGCCATAACAATTTCTTTAAACTTAATTTCAATCAATGGCTTAGTCCGATCTTAACAATTCAGCACCATCACTAGAGGCACAAAAAATTGTTGGGTTAATTTTTTTGATTAATTTCATGAATGTGGTAAATTGATAGAATAGTTATATTTTGTGATTGTTAAATTTAGTTTGATTGTTGAATTGCAGTATGGATAATCGATAAGTTGTCTTAGATTACTTTGTAGTTTGATTAATTGTCTTAGATTACTTTTAACATTACTGCTTACTTAATCTAGGTTTTGATTTTCCCTCTTTTGATGCTAATAAATTGATTTAAATTTCACTTTAGCTTGCTGTAATAATCCAAATTGATGTTAAATTGATTTAAATTTCACTTTAGCTTGCTGTAATTGTTGCTTATAATCAAGGTACTTAATCAATTGTAGTTATCATGAAATACTTAGTTTTTTGGGTAAATTTTCATCAATTGTCAAAACTTTGCAGAAAAATAATTAGTAGAAATCAAATCTTAAAATGGTTGATGCAAAATATTTAGTCAGCTTTCGTTTACTTCAAAAACATTAAGGAGCATGATACATTATTGGGTCCTACCTATGTAACATTTAAGTAGATCTTAACTTGTTATAGCTGACTCAAATTTTGGTTAAATTTGCTGAACAAATCCCAAATTATTACTATAGTGCTTATGATGGTGGACAAATTCTAGTTCATAAAAACAGCAAGCGACATATCATTGTTGGTTTGTAATTTATGTGTTATTGATTTATTATAATGTATCTAATATTTCTTTATAAGACCAACTCACTAAATTATATAATATAAAATCTGATTATTATATAAGTTGTATAATTATTTAATCTGATTTAGTCATACTTGGTGGAAGATCTCCATTAGCGGAGCTGCAGTTCGAGCTTCTGTCCTTTTGTTTCCCTGGAGGTGGAGTTCGCTGGTGTTGGGGTTCCTGTTGCCTTCTTAGAATATTGTTATGGTCTTTATTTAATTTATGCTTATAGTTGTGGCTGGAACTTGGACAACAATATGGCTGGAATCCAATATTTGGCTCTGTTCTTGAACTTTGATTGATCATCTATATAATGTATATGCTACTGTTTCTATTGTATCTGATATTGTTTACTAATATATAATTGTAGAAATTGGTTATATATATATAATTGTAGAAATTAATTTGTGTACCTATTGTTTTAAAATTGGTTTATTGTTCACTTTAATATGACACTTTTAATGTCTTATTACTTTTTCTCTTATTTTATGGTAGATCGATATGAGTGTCATTGAGCATAAGACTCTTTCGCGAGAGGAAGATGCAAGAGGATTGGAACTTAGTA
This sequence comes from Chenopodium quinoa, assembly GCF_001683475.1. Classification (NCBI taxonomy): domain Eukaryota; kingdom Viridiplantae; phylum Streptophyta; class Magnoliopsida; order Caryophyllales; family Amaranthaceae; genus Chenopodium; species Chenopodium quinoa. Next base: position 3,457,431 of record NW_018742484.1, read on the forward strand.
CCTATGTAAAAGCTCCAACGGAAAGACGAGTGAGAAATCTTGAAGTGTCCAAGCCACATACTAGTACAAGCACGGTAATCCAAAAGCTACCTAACTTAGACACACAAAATCAAAATACACTTTGTACTCGGATGTCTCCTGCCAAACTATACTATATGATCAACAAATTAAATGATGACCGACGTTGAGCTGTCTAGGAGATCGGGTTTGGTGCTTTACTCACTCTAGGTTTTGGGGAGTTGTTCCCTAAATTAAGCCTTTGGCTTGTTCAGAATTTCGACCCATATAGCTGCACTTTGTATCTACAAGATGGGAAAATCAATATTGATGCAGAGGATGTGCATTTGACTCTTGGTCTTCAGATGGGTGCAAAAGTAGTGAAAGAAGCAGAAAATGATCATGAAACAGAAGAGTTTAGTGAGTTACTAAGTAAGTGGAGGAATATATGGGGTTTGAAGATCGGCAGTCCTGCTACAAGCCAAATTTGTATAAGATTCTTAATCTCGGATATGAAGATGTTTTAAAAGGAACTTTGTGGTTTTTGTTGTTTCTAGTTGTTTGAATGGTCATAAAGGTGCAAAGTGCAACTATAAGATATTGTTTTCTTAGATGAAAACAAGTGAGATAAGTTAGTTCAATTGGTCCCAATACACAATCCAAAGCTTAGTAGATGTTGTCTTGTGTTGGAGAGAGAACCCAGGTGCTAATTTTAAGGGCTCTGTGCTATTTCTCATGGTAATTACTCTGCACATACTCTTCTAGCTTATGTATCTATGCGTTTTAGCTAGTGTATCTGTAAATTTAAGTTGGTGTATTTGTAAGTTTTAGCTAGTGTATCTGAAATTTATAGTTAGTGTATCTGCAAGTATTATATGGTATTATTCTTTATTTTTTTGTTTTTATTTATACATTCCATTTTTTATTGAGCAGTTATTCTACTGTGATAAAGTAGAATTCATTGGAGGAAAAGTGGATAGGAAGGTTCCTATTATTTCATGCTGGAATTCATCTACAATAGGACAAAGAATTACAGACGAGTTAAATGCAGGAAGGTTTGGATTAGGCAGGATTTTGCCTTCCTTGAGTGATATTAGAAAGAAGAAGAATAAAGGAAAGAAGCAAGCAATGTATCTGAAGCTGATTATCCCTTTCGTCAAAAGAGGTATGCACTTGTTATAGTTATTTATTTATTTATTTATTTATTCACAATGAACATATCAATTCATTTTCCATGATTTATAACTTTTAAACCTTTGAAATTTCAGGATTTTGCTAAAAAGGTTTGTTCTATTATCAACCAAATAGCAAAGATTTTTGTCGAGTTAGGAGAAGTGATCGCAAAGGGTGACAAGGATTTTTCCGGCATTGGAAACATAAAGAAGATACAAAGAGTTGCCACAGAGGAATTTACTAAAGTTTCTCACATACAAGCAGATGTTAGTGATTTTGACGCTTTTCTTGGACAACCAGGAGTTCTCGAAGAAATTGATCGTATTGAGAAGTCTTATGACAAGACTAACAAGACTTCTAAGAAAAAGGCTTGTGAGAAAACATGTCCACCGACTTGGCAAGAGAATGACCTTCCATCATTTAGCCTAGGTATTGATCTCACACCACCTGTGGACGTGCCACCCAACATTAATGTAGTGGTTAAGAATCAACGAGGTGGGAAGACATAAGGCAAAAAAGATGTTTCAACTTATCAAATTGAAAGCACAAATGAATATAAAGCTGAAAGAGATTGCCCTCAAAGGAAGCCAAAGAACCTTCCTTCGTATCATAGGTCTCCTTATTATGATCGTGACATTGATGTGCTAAAAAAGATGACCGAGGTTGAGAATATGTTGTGCAATCATGTTTTGGATATCGGAGTTTCGAAGTAAGATAACATTCTTTCTTTTGCATTTAATTTGTTAATATATACTCAAATTTGCTAATTTTTTTTTCCTCTATTGGATGTAGTGAGGTCTTTTATCATAATGGAGATTTTTATGTTGAACATTCATCATGTTTTATTACTTTTGGAAGGTGTGGTGACAAAGAATGCTATTGATATCTAGGCATTGATTTTGAATCAAAAGGATTTAGGTCGTGGGTTCGCATCACCAAAGAGATTTTTCTATAGTGCCACAGCTTATGTAAGTATACAAGTTGTACATATAAATTATTATTATTAAAAGTGGAATATTTAATGAACTCGGATATCTAAATGACTTCATTCACAGGTTGATGTGACTCAAAATCTTCTGGAAAAAAAGCAAATAGTGAAGAGTAGCATTGAATTTAAATTTAGATTGGCCAACATGCTCAAATGCTCCGGTTATCCTGGTACTTCAGATATCGATCTTGTAAGTAATGTTTTCTAATCAACATATTATTTTATGTAATGTACATGCAAGTTCATTATTCCAAATTTAGGTGTGTGCACAAATTTTAGTTGGTGTATCTAGAAGTTTTTGCTAGTGTATCTACAAGTTTTTGCTAATGTATCTACAAGTTCTTTCCAACATTGTCTTGCTATAACCTTTCAGAATCTCTACAAGACTAATCAAGTCATCTTCATTTTTTTCCGCCAAGAGTCACACAATTATATATCTCTGACCAACACTCGCATAAAAGATTCTTCTTAGTATTCATTTGTCGACACTCTTCAAGTAGATTATCATCCATGTAGAAAAAAGGGTTTTTCGGTGCATCTTTTGTCCAACGGCCAAGTACATATGATCTTGGTATTTCCTCTATATCTTTTGCTTTCAAAACACATATTGCATGTCTACATAAGATGCCAAGTCGCTCAAACAACTTACAAGAGCAAGATATAAGATAATTTTGTGCAATGAATAACACAATATAAGTCTTACTTCTAGCAGAATCTTTCATTATAAAACTCTCTTTATCATGTTCCTTGGTTATATCAGTTATTCCACAATAGAAACACGATATAGTTATTTATTTTTAGAATATATACAAGATTGTATGGGTGTATACCTTAGAGGCATGCCTTTCCAAAGGCAAATGTGTCTTTAGTTGAGGAAGTGAATGCTTGGAATCATAATTTAGCTTGTCTTGCTTGTGTCATTGGGAATCCATTGCTCTTTCAAGGCACATGAAGAACTCAACTAATGTGACACGAGGATTTGTAAAGTTACAGAAAAAACTGTTTTCACTTTCAGACCTAGAAGTTGTCCTCATGATTCCACCTAAGAAGAGATCCCTGAAGTATGTTGGTATCCATGATTCCCTAATTGAAAACATGTAATTAAACCATTCATTATGCTCTAGGCCATATTAGACTATAATTGCCCACCACTCAGATTCGAATTCTTTGGGTTCATTGTCCAAATTCCACACACAAGCATCGAGTACTTCCAAAAAGTTTTTATCTTGGCAAAGCTCTGAGCTGATTTTTTCAGATACCTTACCCATGATGTGCCACATACAAAGTCAGTGTTGAGTGTTTTTAAACACTAGCTTTATAACAGCTTTCATTGCAGGATCTTGGTCTGTGATGATGCACGTAGGCTCATAATTACCCATTGCCTGAAGGAGTGTCCTTGATAACCATTCAAATGATTGTATTTTCTTTTCCTATGAAACCTACACCAAAAGTAACGCATGACCTATGATGGTCAACTCTTGTGAAAGGCACAAAAGCCATCGAGTACTTGTTAGTGTCGTACGTAGCATCAAAAGAGACCATATCACCAAACAACCTATAATTCTTTCGACAAATTAAATAGCATCTGCCTAAAATAGTCGAGATATATGACACTCCTCATCAAGTTCATAATCAAAGTAAAATCCATCAAACACTTCTCTTTTCAGAAGAAAGTTTTTCAATTAACATCTTCCCATCTTGATCTTTGATGTATTCTTTCATATCCCTGTGAAAATTCTTGAAATCCTGAAGTGTAGCACCAACGTTACCATAGCATCCTACTTGTTCTTTATATATCTGAAATGACTTAACTGGACCTACATTTACTCTTGCATTGTTAGCTATGAAGTTTTTATGCAAGATTGTCATTTTTCTTGAACTTTTCAAGTACTGAGAAGATACAGGACTAGCAAGAGAATGATTGTGACCTTTATGAAAAGCCAACACCCTATATAATCCATCTTGAGAATAGTATTTCAGAATGCACTTTGCTTTGCAACCCGTTCTTATAATCTTTGTTCTACGACGACGAGTGTTACTTTTCTTATCTTGACCAACCTGATTATTCTTGTTTCTTACCTCTTTAAAACCTGCCTTATAGAACTCGATACCATCCTGTAGAGTTTGAAAACTCTTTCCCAAACATGGTTTTGCCTCTTCAGGACAACAAGGAAACCACTCCTTAATACCACTTGGAGTTAGATGTGTTTCAGGTCTAGGAGAACGCGGTAGTAGTTGTGGTGATGTTACCATTGTGGATCCTTCTGTCATGATATTTGTTGATAAGTATATTAGGTGACTCGTACTTCGTAGCTTTGTCCGCCCGATCGGGCGGACATTGCCCGGTCTGACCGGGCGGAAGAAGAAGAGGTGCCTGGCAAATTCGTTGAAGAAGCTGCTCTCGCGCCCGACCGGGCGAGCCTTCGCCCGACCGGGCGAGCCTTCGCCCGATCGGGCAGACCTTGCCCGGTCTGACCGGGCGGAAGGGGTTTTTTGGAGTACTTCGGTTGTTGGAAAAGACGTGTTCTCGCGCCCGATCGGGCGGGCCTTCGCCCGACCGGGCGATCTGGGTTTTTTCAGCGATTACGAATTTAATATTTATCATATTGTGATATTGTAACCTAAGTATATCTTAATTAGGAATCACTACTATATAAACTTCCTATTATCATTATTAGGGTAACGGAGAGAGAAACACAAGAGAGACAGAGTGAAAGCCGTTCTTGAGAAATACAAGAATCATCTTTGTAATCTTTGCAGTTTATAGTGAAATCATTCGATCTCGGTGCCCGTGGACGTAGCTATCACATCGATAGTGAACCACGTAAATTCTTGGTGTTGTTCTTATTGTTTGCATTGAATTTCTTTATTGTTTTCTTGTTTGTTTTCGACCTTTGCTTCCGCTGTCGCACAACAATTGGTATCAAGAGCTCAGGTTCAATCCTTGGAGAGTTTCTTGAAGATAACAATGGCAGGAGATTCAACAATAAGAATTGAGAAGTTTACCGGGAAAAATAGTTTCGGGCTATGGCAAATTAAGATGAAGGCTCTGTTAAAACAACAGCAGATATGGCGTCCGTTGGCTCCAAAGAGTACTACTTCGGAGTCAGGAGACGGACCGACTGACTCGCAGTTAGAAGTTATGGAAGAGAAGGCACACTCTACCATATTACTTAGTCTTGATGATCAAATCATCACGGAGGTTGCTGATCAGGAAACGGCGGCTGGATTGTGGCTGAAGCTGGAGTCATTGTATATGACTAAGTCGTTGACCAACAAATTATTACTGAAACAGCGGTTGTTTAGCCTCCGGATGCAGTCAGGTACTTCCTTACGGGAACATCTAGAAAAACTTAACTCTATTTTGCTTGATTTACGTAATTTAGATGTTAAAATTGATGATGAGGATGCTGCGTTGATTTTACTTGTATCTCTACCGTCTAGCTTTGAGAATTTTGTAGAGTCTTTTGTTGTTGGTAAGGATTCTATAACCTTAGAAGAAGTGAAGGCAGCACTTCATACTAGGGAACTCAGAATGAAAGCTACGAGTGATAATGGGGATAATGGTAGTGGGTTATTTGTTAAGTCCGGAAAGTCTAAAAAGAATAAGGGGTTTAACAAGGGGAACAATGCTGGGTCGGGTGCTGGAAACGGCAAGGATGGATCTAGTAAAACTACTACTAAAACATGTTATTACTGTAAAGAACCGGGTCACTTTAGGAATAATTGTCCGGTGAGGAAAAACAAGTCCCAGGCTGCTGTAGTTGAAGAGAAACCGAATGAGAGCTATAATTCAGAGGAAGATTTAGCATTAGTCAGTTCTGCTAGGTCTGATGATTTATCTGATAACTGGGTTCTAGATTCGGGGTGTTCGTTCCATATGTGTCCACGTCGAGATTGGTTTGATACATATGAACCTCGCAATGGGGGTATGGTTATAGTCGGTAACAATGCTCCATGTAAGGTCACAGGTATTGGTTCCATGAGGTTGAGGACTGTTGATGGGCGGAGGTTAACTTTGACTAATGTACGGCATGTTCCTGCTTTAGGAAAGAATCTGATTTCATTGGGTACCCTGGATGACTTGGGGTACAATGGTGTGTTTTCAGATGGGGAGTTGTGTATTTTCAGAGGTTCTGAGTTGGTACTTAAGGGTATCAAAAGGAACACCCTCTATGTTTTTGAGGGTGTTACACTGCCTAGTTCTGCGGTTTGCGCATCTGTATCTCACCAGGAGATGACTAAGATTTGGCACATGAGGCTTGGTCATATGGGGGAGAAGGGGATGCAGCTATTGTCCAAGAGGGGTCTTCTATCCGGGGTCAAGGTTGCCAACCTTGAATTTTGTGAGCATTGTGTGTTTGGTAAGAAACACAGGTCAAAGTTCAGCAAGGGTGCTCACATTACTGATGCAGTGCTCGATTACATCCATTCAGATTGCTGGGGTCCATCTAGAGTTGAAGGTATGGGAGGTTACCACTATTTTGTGTCATTTGTTGATGACAAGTCCCGATACACATGGCTTAGGTTGCTTAAGTCAAAGGATGAGGCCTTCAAAGTTTTCAAGCAATGGAAAGCTTTGGTGGAAAATCGACAAGGAAGGAAGATCAAGAAGCTACGAACGGACAATGGGCTAGAGTTTTGCAAAGACGAGTTTAATCAGTTCTGTGCAGATGAGGGTATAGGTCGGCATCATACTGTCAGGAAGACACCACAGCAGAACGGTGTAGCAGAACGGGTTAATCAGACACTGCTAGAGAGAGTTCGATGCATGCTCTCTAATGCAGGGCTTGGGAGGAGGTACTGGAGTGAAGCTGTGTTAACAGCTTGTTATGTCATTAATAGGGGTCCTCATTCTGGAATTGATTCCAAAATTCCGTTTGAGATCTGGAGTGGTAAGTTGCCTAATTTTTCGAATTTGAAGATTTTTGGTTGTGTTGCTTATTATCATGTTATTGAGGGTAAGCTGGATCCACGAGCCAAGAAGGGGTGTTTTGTTGGGTACGGGGATGGTGTGAAGGGGTTTAGAATTTTTTCACCTTCGGAGGGTCGGGTCATTCTTAGTAGGGATGTTACTTTCGATGAAAACACCATGTATTCAATTAAAAATGCAGAGATTTCAGATTTGAGAAGGGAAGGAGACAATTTATTACAGACAGATGGGGTACTTGAGGTACATCAGTCTACCATTGCTGATTTACCTCGGGTACAATATATTGATGATGATGCTGATGTTCCAGTGCCGGGTACTCCTGAACCTGAGATTACTCCTACTCATTCTAACTCTGGGGATGAGGTGGAGCAATCTAATCAGGGGTCATCTAGTCAACCTGACACCATTCTTGAGATGCCTAAACGAGTTATCAAGAAGCCTGTTAGATTGATTGAAGAGATGGAGGGAAGAAATTGCTGTGTTGATGCGATGACAGGTTATGCATTGAGTGTAGCTGATGATGTAGAGTCATTTGAACCTGCCACATATAAACAAGCAATTAGTTGTAGTGAGTCTGCGCAATGGCTTGCCGCAATGGGTGAAGAGATGCAGTCTCTTTACAAGAACAGAGTGTGGGAACTGGTAAAGGTACCGGAAGGGAGGAAGCTTGTGGGTTGTAAATGGATTTACAAGAAGAAAGAAGGGTTGTCGGAAACTGAGCAAATACGTTTTAAGGCTAGGCTAGTTGCTAAGGGGTTCAGTCAGGTAGAAGGGGTTGATTTTGTTGAGATATTCTCACCTGTGGTTCGACATACTTCTATCCGTGTGTTATTGTCAATTGTAGCACATTTTGATCTTGAGCTGGAGCAGTTGGATGTTAAAACGGCTTTCCTTCATGGCGATTTGGAGGAGGAGATTCTGATGAAGCAGCCCGAAGGATTCGAAGTTCCTGGAAAGGAACACTATGCCTGCAGATTGCTAAAGTCATTGTATGGACTTAAGCAATCCCCCCGACAGTGGTACAAAAGATTAAAGGAGATGCTTAACTCGGAGTTTGACATGAAAGACTTGGGTGCAGCTAGGAAGATTTTGGGTATGGAGATCTACAGGGATCGGGCTAGAGGTAAGCTTTTCTTGACTCAGAAAAGCTACATTGAAAAGATTCTGTCTCGTTTTGGGATGGAAAAATCGAAGCCTATAAGTACGCCAACTACTGTTAGTTGTAAGTTGTCTTTGTCTATGTCACCTCAATCAGAGGAGGAGTTGTCTTATATGTCTAGAGTTCCATATGCAAACGCGGTTGGTTGTTTGATGTATGCTATGGTCTGTACTAGGCCGGATATTGCGCATGCTGTTAGTGTTGTAAGCAGGTTTATGGCTCGACCTGGGAGGGAACACTGGCAAGGGGTGAAAAGGATTTTTCGCTACCTGAGAGGGACAACTGATATTGGTCTTGTGTACGGGAATGGTAGGGAATGCTTGGTCACTGGGTACAGTGATTCTGATTATGCAGCTGATGTGGATACCAGGAGGTCTGTGACTGGTTATGTGTTCACTTTGGGTGGTTCTGTGGTTAGTTGGAAGTCTACATTGCAGTCATCAGTTACGTTGTCAACTACTGAAGCTGAGTATATGGCTTTAACTTCTGCAGCTAAGGAGTCTATTTGGCTCAAAGGCCTAGTAGGTGAACTGGGTATTGCACAGGATTTTGCTACAGTGTATTGTGATAGTCTAAGTGCGATTTGCTTAGCTAAAGATCAAGTACACCATGATCGGACGAAGCACATTGATGTCAGGTATCATTTCTTGCGTACTGACAAGAGGATTAAGGTGAAGAAGATTGGGACTGCTGACAACCCGGCTGATTTCTTCACTAAGCCTGTTCCGTTTAGCAAGTTTAAACATTGCTTAGACTTGCTAAATATTGATTACTACGTGATGTAGTAGGCCCTGAGGGGCGAAGTTGGGGAGCTCCTGGTGTAGGTGTGTTGGCCTTAAGGTGGAGCTTGCCCGGGGCTTGTGATGCAGGTGGAGCATTATGAGTTGTTATACTTGGAGACGAGTATGTGATGGGTCTTGGTTGAAGACTTATCGGGATGTATGGCTTATGCATGAGTCTTGCATCGGGTTTGGCTTGAGATGTTTTTTCACTATGTCTTGATGGGGTCGTTTGCTGACTACGAGTTCTCGTCAAGGTGGAGATTGTTGATAAGTATATTAGGTGACTCGTACTTCGTAGCTTTGTCCGCCCGATCGGGCGGACATTGCCCGGTCTGACCGGGCGGAAGAAGAAGAGGTGCCTGGCAAATTCGTTGAAGAAGCTGCTCTCGCGCCCGACCGGGCGAGCCTTCGCCCGACCGGGCGAGCCTTCGCCCGACCGGGCGAGCCTTCGCCCGACCGGGCGAGCCTTCGCCCGACCGGGCGAGCCTTCGCCCGACCGGGCGAGCCTTCGCCCGATCGGGCAGACCTTGCCCGGTCTGACCGGGCGGAAGGGGTTTTTTGGAGTACTTCGGTTGTTGGAAAAGACGTGTTCTCGCGCCCGATCGGGCGGGCCTTCGCCCGACCGGGCGATCTGGGTTTTTTCAGCGATTACGAATTTAATATTTATCATATTGTGATATTGTAACCTAAGTATATCTTAATTAGGAATCACTACTATATAAACTTCCTATTATCATTATTAGGGTAACGGAGAGAGAAACACAAGAGAGACAGAGTGAAAGCCGTTCTTGAGAAATACAAGAATCATCTTTGTAATCTTTGCAGTTTATAGTGAAATCATTCGATCTCGGTGCCCGTGGACGTAGCTATCACATCGATAGTGAACCACGTAAATTCTTGGTGTTGTTCTTATTGTTTGCATTGAATTTCTTTATTGTTTTCTTGTTTGTTTTCGACCTTTGCTTCCGCTGTCGCACAACAATATTTATAGAGATAATCAGGAAAAAATTAAAACACTTTAATTTCCTGCTACAATATTAGAATGATGTATCTATAAGTTTGAGATGACGTATCTCTATGTAATGGTCGTAAGTATCACTGAACATCATCTCCATCTAGGTAAACAAAGAGTTTAAATTTACATACTACTTAAAATATCTCAATTTCAAGGTTTATAGCCTCTTCGAATATCTAGCTACTTTCATAGTTAAGCTAGGACTAACATAGTAAAAATAATGAGGAACATCAATAAACACTTTTCATTTCTTGTTAAAATGTTACAATGATGTATCTAAAAGTTTTATATGGTGTATCCCTATGATCTTGTCGATGTATCTCTATATGTAAGCTAAAGTATCTATACGGATTAGTTGATGTATCTCAATGTTGAACAAATCCCAAATTAGTACTACACTGTTGTACCTACTTTGAACACTTACTGTATCTACCAGTTTAAGAAGGTGTATATGTAGGACCAAAATCATGAACCATAAAACAAAGACTAATAATAACTTTTGGTGATTGCAAATCCTTTCTATATAAGAGTATCATCTAACAAAATACTTTTACAAAATTTAGAATAAGCAACAATTTTCGAAATTTCCTATTTCAATAAAGCTAGACTAAAATTCCATATTGATATATTGTCATCTACATCAAAAGCCTAATTCACTGCATTTGAATTCTGATAATCACTTTACCGCATAATATATAAATTTAAATTTTCATTATCTAGGTAAAAAATCCAATTGCAGCTCATAAAAATATCAAAAGTAATAGATTTGTCAGAAAATTTGCAGTAATTTGTTAATAGATTTGGTAGAAAAAATTAACACTTTGTTTGGATAACAAAGAAGGAAGGAAAGGAAGGGGAGGGGAAAAGAATGAAGGGAAGGGAAAAGAAAGGGAGGGGAGGTGAGCTCCATTTTCCCTCCAAATCTCTCCAATATTGGAGGGATTATGCTTATTGAAGAGAGAGGGAAAATGGATCTCTCCCTCTCCTTCCCCTTCCTTCCCCCAATCCTTTACCCAAATAAGAGAATTTATCTCCCTCCATTTCTCTTCTCTACTTTTCCTTCTATTTCTTTCTAACCAAACAAAGTGTAAGATATTGCTCTTACCCATTGATTTCAGGGCTAATGGTTGATGTTTTCAGAGTTAATGGTTGATTTTGCTTCATCTAGTCGTTGCTTCAATTTTACAGAGTAGTCAGGGGAGATAAGTCGGGGGAAGAAGATGAACGTTGTTATAAGGTATTACGTATTATGTTGGAAGCTAAGAGGTACTATATTTTAACCCTTGTATGTATAGTCATGTGGGGTCTTGTTAGATTTATCAGGATGTATATTTTCAAAATATCAACTTTTTATAAGTTTTGGTTATCGATAATTAAAGATATTAACGATTGAATTTGTGCATTAGCAAACATGACTAAAACGTGTCAATTAAAAAGAAACGGAGGAAGTATATTTTTATGGTAAGATACGGAGTGGTCCCCCCACCCTATCACAAGATTGGGGGATGGGGGCTGGGTGAGGAATCGAACCCCCAACCACTTGGGGGAAAGATGGAGGGATTATCCCTCTCTTTATCTCCTCATTCCTCTCATATTTTCATTCATAGCAAAAGCAAATCAAGCATGAAAAATCAAGCATACTATAATCGATATTTAAACTCTAAACAATTTTGCCGACTAGTTAGAGCATTCAACGACATATATATTGAGAGGCAAATCAAGTAGTGGACTGGCTGAATTGCTAAAGTTGGTCATCTAGTTATTTCATCGATAATCATTGTTGTAATAGTTCTTTATTTTTTATTCTCAAATTAGAGCACGCTAGGAATTTTTCTCATGAGAAGGGTTTCCTAATGTTTTTTTTCCAAGTTATGAATGTCTAATGCACTTTAAAACGAAAACGAGCCGTTAATAATTTCTTTTCCAATGTTTTCTTTTCTTATGGGATAAATGTTTAGAAGTAACATCACTACAAAAAAGATAGACATTTAGCAACAAATCAAACCCGTTGCTAAATTGTACTTTTCTGCCGCTAATTATAGGTAGCGACAGATTTTGAAACGGAATACTCCGTTGGCAAAATTGTTGTCGCTAAATGAGACTAGCGACGTTGTATTTGTTTTCTGTTGCTGAACTTAGCAATGGATTTTTTATTTCCGTCGCTGGTTTTAGCGACGAATTATTTTCATCTGTCGCTGGTATTAGCAACGAAAAAAAAAAAAAATCCGTCGCTCATATCAGCAACGGAAAAAAAAAATCCGTCTATAACACTAGTAGAAAAAATGAAATAGGCACCGCAAAATGCGCACCGATTTTTAAGAACCGATGCGAAAAAAAATAGGCGGGATTGAGGGAAAGACTTTTCGCACCGGTTTTAACCAACCGATGCGAAAAATGAGTTAATAGCACCGATGATTGTTTGAGTTGATTTAACTTTATTTTTTCAAATTTATGTAGTTTTGAGTTGATTTAAGTTTCTGGGTAATGGTTTTTTGGATAGTTTGTTGCTGAACTTTTGCGGATTCAGAGATAATTTTTTTTTTCTCGATCTGAAGTTTTCGATTTTATTCTAATTCTAATATCGATTTTCGTTTTAGTCCTCAATCATTTTAGCCCTTTAATCGTTTTCATGTTTAGTTTTGCTTTTAATTTTCAGTTATATTAGATCTAATTTTTTTGATTTTCATTTGAAAATTAATCTAAAGTTGTGCGATCTGTTCTGATTTTGTGCGTTGATGGTGTGGTTGTGGGTGTTTAGTGCGGTTGCTCTGATTTTGTGCGCCGATGGTGGAAGGCTGGAAGCGTTGCTGTAATGGTGGCAGGTTAGTTTCTATTTCTTCATTTCTTATATTTCGTTTGTTTAATTGGATGAGTGACAAAATATTGGTAAGACATTGTGTCAATAGATTGTGATTCATGGGCAGTAATCATATGTTCTTATGTTCATTGTTTTTTCGTGAGTTGGATGCTCAATAATATCAGAATTTGCTACATGTCTGCTGTTGCACACTCAAATTTAAAATATTAACTCATCTGCAAAGTTGCTTTAGTTTTTAAGTACTTTTCTTTTTCAAATGGCCTATGTGCTTATGCAATTTCGTGAAGTTTGAGTAGTCTTGTTGATTACGATAAGCCATTTACATATCATATTTGTTGGGTTAATTAGAGGTTTCTTTCTCTTTTGGGTGTGGATGCATTTTGCTTCTGTTCTGACCCTTCAAATATTAGTGAGGTCTATGTCTCGTTGTTTCTAATCTTAGCTTATAACTTTTTTAGCTTAATTATAATCATTGGTCTGTACTTGAAGGCATTCTGATTTGCGCTACTTTTCATTGAAGGAGAGGAAATGGTGTTCGTGGTTGTATAAGCTGTGCTGGAGGAACCACGCATGGGCTTTAACATTGAAGGTTTTCTTCTTCTTAAATCAGATTTTACTGAAACGTTTTGAACTTGGTTGTACGTTTCTTGTCTTATGAAGGGTTCTATTTGTCAGTGAAGGTTTCTATGCATATTATTGTGTTTATATTGATAAATCATATAGAGCATCATACTTTCCTTGTTGTTTTTAGTCTTTATATATGAACCTTGATCAGTGTCAGAGGGTTGAATTTGGGGTATAAAAAGGCTATTTTTTCGATATGTAGCATTAGTTCTGGCTCTTATTTTTTGGTAATCCATGCTAGTCTTGAAACAGGTGTACTTGCTGAAATCATACTTTAGAGGAGCTCAAAGCCAATCTTTTTTGTTTGGAAGTGTATTTTGGACTTTCTTTTTTAGTGTACTATACTTTGCTACATCAGCTCATACTTATTTTAGTGTATGCAAATGTTCTTATTCTGAAATTACAGGAAATCAAATTTTAGACTTATGATGACATTATCTCATAACAAGAAAGCGCCAAAGTGCCTGTTGGTTGAAATTGAAGAAGTTCGTGTTATCAAAAGTGCTGGTCGGAGAAAGCAAGGTGTTTTAGATGCTCCAAGGTTTGCCACTGCTGCTATAGTTGTGCATTGCTGCTATATGTTTGGGGTCTTTCTTGAGAGTATAGTTTCTTTGAATGTTGCTACTTTCTATCTCTTCCTCTATGCCATTGAAGTAGCGTTATAGACACTCTTGTTGGTTGATACGTCTGATTTGGTAGTTTATATTCTAATGTGAACACTAGCTTAGCTTTTGAAAAACTCTTCAGGTCAATGTTTAATCTTTTTAAAGATCAAGATGTGTAAGCTGTGCTTGATTGTGAGGGTTGTTCTCTGTTTTTGAGGGTTTAGCTACAGAGGAGATTACTTGTAATCAGTCTGAAAGGGCAGAAAAAAAGCAGGTTAAGAGTGATTAAGAGTCATATAACAGTAGACAAACTACTCTTAAAGTCTTATACGGCTTTGGTTGAAGAGATGAAAGATAGGCACATCTCTCTATCTATAACGACTATAAGGGTGCATTATTTTTGTCTAAACTTATTATTCCTAATGATCTTCGTGATGAAACCTGTGTAGCAATAGCTTAATAACAAATGGAGCAGGTTAGGGAATTCGAACAATGTGTTAGATATCTTTTGAGTTAGAATAGAAGATTGGTTTTGACATTGATCTCAATTTTTATTGTTTTTTACTTAATGATGGATTCATAGTAGCACATTGTTTGGATATGTTAGGTAAGATTCTTAGGATTACATGGATATTGCTCTTTTTGTTTACCTCTGAATGATTGGTTTTGTGTTGAAGATTTCTATTGGTTGTTTGGTTTTGTGTTGAAGATTTCTATTGGTTTTTAATCCCTTAATTTGATTATGCTTGTGAATGTAACAGCACCAGGCCCAGCAAAACAGCAGCAACAGCCAGCACCAGGCAGGCACAACACCAGACAACAGCTGCAGATAGCCAACAGGCTTTGCAAAACTATGCCAACAACCAAACAGCAGCAACACAACAGCTGAAAGAGCAGGCAACAGAACAACAGCTACAGAGCCAACAGCTGACAGAGCAGACAACAAAACAACAGTAGCAAAAGTCATAACAACATCAAGTAGAAGTAGAACAGCATAGCAGTGCAGAAGCAGGACAACAGTAGCAGTGTAGACAAAAGACACACAGCAGCCAGAACACCTTGCAACACACTGCATGCAACAGAACAGGCAGGCAGAAGCAGAGACAAGCTAGCAGCATGCAGCACAGAAACCAGCAGCCTCAACCAGCACACACCAGCCAGAGCCAAAGCAGTCAGAAACAGAAAGCAGTAGCCAGCAACAGCTAAAACACATCCTGCAAACAGAAACCAGCAACCACACACAAAGCAAGCAACACAGCCTACAGAAAACAGCAGCTTAAACAGCAACAAAACACCAGCAGCCTAAACCGGAAGCTGCACAGCCACCTGACTTAAATCAAAAGGTATTTCCTTGTGCCCACTGAGCACCTACAAGCAACTCTAAACTTATGACTGGATTACTGATGGAATTTTCAAGTGTTGGTTTAGATTGCAACATTGGTATGCTTAGGGTGTAACTCTGGTTTTAAGTTGCAACACATGCTGATTTTAAGTTAGAAAAAGCCAAAACTAAAGATGTTGAAGTGCTGGTTAATTGTAATATTATAGCCTTTTTTTTAATGAAAATATGTAACTTTATATATACGTTAGTGTTTCTATATCAATTTAAGTGAAAAAAAAGCAAATTTTTTTTTTTTTTTTAATTGTTTGGGGCATTTCTGGCACCGGTTTTGAAAAAGAACCGGTGCTAAAAGTTTTTATTTTTTATTTTTTTGGGCCATTTTTCGCACTGGTTCACAGCAAGAACCGGTGCGAAATCTTTTGGTTTTTGGCATCCCTCAAATAAGGACCGGTTCAACACCGGTGCGAAATGGGGGTTTTGAACCGGTGCCCATTTATATTTTTCGCCTAGTGTAAATATACCAAACATTATTTGTTTACTTCTACGCACATAATTGATAATAAGTGAAAGAAATATTAGAGACTGAATTTAAAATCCGTCTTTAGTTTAGAAACGAATTTTCAAATCCGTGTCTAGTTCAGAGACGGATTTGAAAATCCACTTCTAGTTTAGAGACGGATTTTAGTTTACATAATTCGTCTCTAAAGTAATATTTTACATAATTCGTTTCGAAAATAATTTAGAGACGGAATTAAAAATCCGTCGCTCATATCAGCAACGGAAAAAAAAAATCCGCCTCTAGTTTAGTAACGGGAAAAAAAAAATCCGTCTCTCAATTTAGCAACGAAAAAAAATCATTTTCTAATTTAGCAACGGAAAAAAAATCCGTTTCTAATTTAGAGACTGATTTTCAATTCTGTTTCTAATTTAAAGACAAATTTTTTAATTCTATCTATAATTTAGAAACGAGTTTTTTAATTCCGTTTCTAAATTAATTTAGAGATGGATTTTTTTAATTCCGTCTCTAATTCAGAAACAGATTGAATTCCGTCGCTAGAATTCCGATTCTATATGGACAATTTTTTGTAGTGCATTCTAGCATATAACTCAAAAACTTTAAGTCATGTTAAGGGTGTTACTATCAGACTATTAAATAGTTATTTAAAGTTATATCTTCATTATTTTTTTTTTTTTTTTTTTTTTTTTTTTACAAAAAGAGAACATAGATTATATTAAAAGGCTAATGCCATAGTTATTTACATTTTGCACCACATGATTTTTATAGTGAAAATTGATGCATAAACAAAAGATGCCTAAGATTAAGGCTAAAACTACATCCGTTATAAACTTCCTACTGAGATTACTTACAACTTCATATTGTAACCCAAAAACAAAAGACATCCATGGCTAAGACTTCCTGGCACTTCAATTCTGTTGAGCAGCTGCAACGACCTGAGCACGCTGTGCTTCATACACTGCTTGCATACATTCTGGGACTAAGTAATGGGTTTTATACCCAACCGTCATCTCCCTTCCAAACACAGCCAACTTATAATAAATGAATAATAACCCTAAATAATATATGAATAATGACCCTAAATTTATATTATGTAACTAACCCTATAATAAAGGTAATATTGGGTTTCAACAACACCAACTACATGCAGGTGTAATAGAGCAACAACATACGTGAAAAGTGCAACTATTGATTAATAAATAGATCATGTCATTACCAACTATTGTGAAAAGCGCAACACGTGTCAACATGGCGTAGGCTAGGAATGACAATCACTAGTAGAAAAAACTAAATAGGCACCCCCCTATGGCAGCGGTTCATGAAAACCGTTGCCAACTAAAATGAGCGCCAATTAAAAAAAAAAAAATAGGTAAGAGTTGGCAACGGTTAACCGTTGCCAATTGATAATTTTTTTAAAAAAAAAAAATAAATAAAAGGGTTAGAGTTGCCAACTGATTATTTTAAAAAAAAAAAATAAAAAAAAATAAAAGGATTTTATAAAAAAAAAAAAAATCGGGCTTCTCCTTCCCTCAGCCCCTCTATCTCTCTCTCAAATTCATTCTCTCTCATCAACCCTCTCTCCTTTTATTTTCTGATCTTTCATTCAGAGCTCCTTCGTTCTCTCTCATCTCTCATCCGCATGCACCTCAGATCTCTCTAAACTCTCAAATCCTTCGTTCTTCTTCAATTATAGCTACCAAGCAAGGTATTTTCTTGAATTTTTTTTTTGCTTTTTTCGTGTTTTAATTTCTGGGTTCGAAATTTTTTCGTTTTTTTGGGGTTTTTCTAGGTTCGAATACCTGGTTTTTTTTGTTTTTTCTCGATTTTTTCTCGGTTTCTTAGTTTCTTGAATTTTTTGGGTTTAAATTTCTGGGTTCGGATTTTTTTCGAATTTTTGGGTTCGAATTCCTTTGGTTTTTCCTGGGTTTTTGGGTTCGGATTGTTTTCTGGGTTTCGAATTTGATTGGTTCGAATTTTTTTGGTTTTTTTTTGTTTAAATTTCTGGGTTTCTGGGTTCGGATTTTTTTCGAATTTTTGGATTCGAATTCCTTTGGTTTTTTCTGGGTTTTTGGGTTCGGATTGTTTTCTGGGTTTCGAATTTGATTGGTTCGAATTTTTTTAGTTTTTTTTTGTTTAAATTTCTGGGTTTCTGGGTTCGAATTTTTTTCGAATTTTCTAGGTTCGAATTACTTTGGTTTTTTCTGCGTTTTTTGTTTCTAGTTTTTTGTTAGTTTATTCTGGGTTTATTAGGTTCTAGATTATTGGTTTTTTCTGGGTTTATTAGGTTCTAGACTAAAACGTAACAATAGTTTTTTCTTTGTTTAAAGTTCTGGGTTTATTAGTTTCCAGGTTATTGGTTCGAAATTTTTTCTGATTTTTGGGGTTTTAATTTAATTGATGCAGGTAGTATTACAACTACAACAATTTCTCATAGACGAAGGATTCAAGATCCAAGGATTTGGTGTTTTGTTTTTCATTGTTACGTTTTTATTTATATAATTTTTTTATAAATTGCAAAATAACAATTTATTTAATATAATATATTCATGTATATTATGGTGTTCATTGTTGTTCATTAGTGATTACTGCTGAATGATGATACGATTCTGGTGTTTTTTTTTTTTGAGAATAACGATTATTGATTAGGGGATTTTGCTCCCACCAATCGGAATGCGCCACGTGGGCCAATCAGGTCCTGCCAAGTGTCCCCCAGTTGGAACTGTCAGGGCTTGCCACGTGGCACGCGCTTATTCGTCCACGTTGGACCTATTATGTCATGACACGTGGCATACTCCATGCCTAATGGAGAAACCGGCCACCCAGGCCCAACTTCCGAGGGAAGCCCAATCAGCCCTAGGTTAACCTAAACCTAGGATTGGCACGTTTCCCAAGGTTATAAATACCTCCCTTAATCCTCATTAAGGGGGATTACACATTAATTACAAATATAATAGGCTGATCACGCTAACGAAGCAGATTACGCTAAAAACTCACATTAAACACTCTCACCTAGAGAGACCCAATCACTTTAATTTCCACATTAATTACTCCTTAATCAAGTACTAACTTGACCGTTGGAGGCGGAGCTCCCACCACCAGGAGTCTCCGTTGTTTTGCAGGTACAGGCGTCCGGTTCCAGTCTCGGAATTGTAACTTTCCCGCAGGACATCAGAAAACCCCGAAACATTTGGCGCCGTCTGTGGGGAGAGTACTTCTGAGATGGCATCCAAGTCTGTACTGACTCCTGAAGAGAGGCGTCCCCTAGACGACCCTCAAGTTCAGTCGGACCATGATACTGAGGATGAATTTGAAGTTGAAGCTCACACAGCTTCAGACGGGACCCTAAGGGCCCGACGTACCCGTCATACCGAAAGGAGGGAACGGGAACATCTTCATACAGGAAGCGAGCCAGCAGGCGCACCGCCTGTTCAGCAACAGCCGACTGATGGGTCTGCTCCCATCACAAGGAACGAACTCATGACCTTCATGAGGGACTTCAAGGGAGAGATTCAAGAGTTGATCAACAAGAAGCCGCCTGCTCTGGTGAAGGAGCAGTCGGCTAAGAAACCCTCCACTTCACTGAAGAGGAGGCCAGTTCAAGGGCGAGAGGCGTCTCCTCATCCTAAATCTAGGAAACGGGAGCCACCTGCCCTTGATTTCACAAAATTCCGTTTTCCTACAGGAAATAGGAAACCTGTTCGTCATATCCAGGCGGACGGGTCGAAGCAAACATTCACAGACGCTCGGCTACTGCTAGAGCAGAAGAAGAGTGACCGATTGTCAGAATCGATCTCTACTTCAAACTTCCAACACAGTCTACGAAATACCTCAATGAGGCATACGTAGTCGTATCATGAGAGTCAGTCAGGCGGCACCTCCCGTCAGTCCGGCTTTCATAGCGACCAGGCGGTACCAAACTTACCGTTTGTGCCGCAACAACAGTATTTTTTGCAGCCACCTCCGTTTGGTGGACATGCAGCAAAAAACGTCCAACCTATGGACTGGCAGCTACGGTTGCTTAGACTTGGTGAACAGCCGTCGGCCTTCTCCAAGGAAATTACTGAAGCCGCTCAGCCGGCCAAAGTGAAAATGTATTAGTAGGCGCCTATGACGGCACTACTAACCCAGAAGACCATCTGATGGCATTCACCAACCTGATGTACCTTCAAGGGTTGGATGATCCCACTTGGTGCAAGTGTTTCCCAGCGACTCTCAAAGGAATCGCACAACAATGGTTCGGCAACCTGCCGACTGGTTGTGTAAATAGCTTCAGGACGCTTGCTTACTTATTCACCTCCAACTTCGCCATGAACATCCCTGCGAAGAAAACGACCCTTGATTAGGAACAATTCAGCAGGGCGAGAAGGAGGGGCTTCGTTCTTACATCAGGCGGTTTAACCTGATGAGAATACAGATTCAAGGGTTACCGGATGAAGTAGCCTATACTGACTTTTTCAGAGGTCTCAAGGACGGGTCGACCTTCAAATTTGATTTGGTCCGAAAGAGGGTGGCGACTCTTCAAGAGGCCTTTATTGAAGCGAAAGCCTATATACAGGCGACTGATCTTTGTAGTACGGGAAAACAGTCGGACGGTAAAAGGTCCGACAAAAGAGAAGGACGACAGAAGCAGTCGTCCAACAAAGACGAGAAAAGAAAAGAGGTCTGGGCGGCTGATTCCTCTAAACAGCCGGCCCAGAAAAAGAAAAAAGAATTCAAACCATACTCCCCAAAGTATGCGTTTAACAAGGATAACCAGTTTATCCTAAAAGAAATCAAGGGACGGATCTCAATTGAGAAGCCGATCCCCATGAAGGGTTCTGCAAATAACCGGAACCAAGAAAAATTATGTGCTTATCATGATGATGTTGGTCATCACACCAATGACTGCATCAGTCTCATGCGGTATCTGGACCGCCTGGCTGAGCAAGGTGATCTTGACACTTATGTCAAGAAATCTACGGGGAACACTTCCTCCAAAAAGCAGTCGGCCAAAAAGAATCAACAGGCCGACAGCTCCGATACAAATGATGCAGTCGTCTACACCATTGCAGGCGACTTCTCAGGAGGCGGCCCCACTATTAGGGGCAACAAAGACAATATCAGGCGGTTAGATGTAAATTCCGTTCACCAAGAACGGCCGTCCAAATATTCATTTCCTGAGATTGTCATCACTGAAGAAGATCTAGGAGGGGTAAGAGGGCCGCATGACGACCCTATCGTTATTGAATGTAAAGTGGCCATCCAGAGAGTTGGCCGAATCCTCATAGATACCGGAAGCTCCTCAGATCTCATCAGTAGCAAATGTCTGTCGAAACTAAAATATCAGACTGATTGCATACATCCGGCCTCCCACCCTTTAGTAGGGTTTGGAGGAGGAGTCGTCCACCTAGTGGGACGAGTGGATTTACCCATCCGTCTGGGCGAAAAAAGGGGAAGGACGACACATGGTAGTCCGGTTCCTGGTTGTAGAAGAACTCTCGGCCTACAACATGATTCTGGGACGACCAACCCTGAATAATTCCAAGGCTGTTATAATCTCATCTCTTATGTTGCTCAAGTTTGAGAGGGATAATGGAACAGTCGGCTCCCTAAGGGGAGATCAGAGGATGGCCCGAGAGTGCTATCTCTCGGATGTCAAGCCCACTGTTATGGCCACTGGGTCAACTGGTGGAAAAACAGACCTTGACAAAGTCAAGGAGAGTGCGCCTGTTCAAAGAGCAGGCGGCAAGAAGAGAAAGGCATCCCAGACAGGGGCCGCAAGAAAAGACAAAAAATAGCAATCATTGGCAGAGGAGCGGTCGGATGAATTCCGCCCTCAGCCGGCTGGTGAGCATACGGACTTGATCTTAGACGACTCATGTCCTGAGCGAACAGTCAAAGTTGGGACGACTGCTCTGAGAGACCTTGGTGACGACTTTCACAAACTATTGAAAGAATACAAGGACATCTTTGCATTCGAAGTCCATGAAATGCCAGGCATTAGTCCTGATCTGGCGGTACATAAACTTGCCGTGGATCCGAAAAAGAAGCCGGTACGGCCGAAGAAGCGGAACCATGGCGAAGAAAGAAGTCAGGCGGCAGCCGCCGAAGTTAAAAAATTACTTGATGCAGGGTTCATTCGGCAATGTTACTTCCCAGACTGGGTTGCAAATATGGTGCTTGTTAAAAAGCCGAATGGCACCTGGCGAATGTGTGTAGACTACACAGACTTAAACAAGGCGTGCCCCAAAGACAGTTACCCTCTGCCTAAAATTGATAACCTGGTCGACTCAACAGCCGACCATGCTTTGATGAGCTTTATGGACGCCTACTCTGGTTTCCATCAAATTCCGTTATGGAAGAAATATCAGGAGAAGACGACCTTCGTCACTGATCAGGGGTTATACTGTTACACGGTCATGCCGTTTGGTCTTAAGAATGCCCCGGCTACCTTCCAATGAATGATAAACACTGTGTTCTTTGATCAGATTGGGAGAAACGTCGAGGCATACATTGATGATATGATTGTCAAGACTAAGCTTCAAATAGATCATCTGTCGGACCTCCGAGAAACTTTCGCCACACTCAGGCGGCACCATGTCATGCTCAATCCCAAGAAATGTGTATTTGGAGTTGAGTCTGGGAAATTTCTCGGATTCCTTATCAATCAGAGAGGAATAGAGGCGAACCCTGAGAAGGTGCAGGCGGTCATTGACATGCAGTCGCCTCGTACCATCCGAGAGGTTCAGAAGTTAACAGGTTGTCTGGCGGCCTTGGGAAGATTTCTAAGCCGATCAAGCGACAAATGCTTATACTTTTTCCAGGCAATTAAGAAAAAGGCAAGGTTTTAAAGGGGGCCGGATGCTGAGACCGCCTTCCAGAAATTGAAAGTTCACTTGCATTCCTTGCCAAGGCTGGTCAGCCCTTTGCCCAAAGAAGTACTCTACATGTACCTGACCGTCTCTGATCATGCGTTAAGCGCTGTTCTCCTTGCTGAAAGAGACGGCTGTCAGCTCCCGGTCTACTTTGTCAGTCATGTACTGAAAAATGCCGAGTTGAGGTATCCCTTAGTGGAGAAATTTGGTCTTGCACTCTTCATGGCTGTTAAAAAATTGAAGCCCTACTTTTTGACACATGCAGTCGTCGTGTATACAGACCAACCTATCAAGCGACCACTGACCATCATGGAGTCGTCAGGCCGAATGATCAAATGGGCCATAGAAATTCAGAGCCTCGAAGTTACTTTCGAGCCTAGAAAAGCAGTGAAGGGGCAAGCCTTTGCTCACTTTATCGTTGAGATGACTCGTCCTCCTGACTCTTAAGTTCCAGACCAAGTCTGGAAGGTATATGTGGACGGAAGCTCTACTTCAAATGGCTGTGGAGCAGACGTCATATGTCAGTCGTCGGAGGGCGACAGGTACGAGTATGCTCTACGCTTCAGTTTTCAGGCCTCAAACAATGAGGCAGAATATGAAGCTTTACTAGCCGGGATCCGCATGTGCAAGGCGGCAGGGGCAAGAAAAATAGACGCCTGTTCCGATTCACAATTGATAGTGAGTCAGTACAATGGAGAATATGAAGCAACCCATCCGGCCATGATCAAGTATTTACAGGCGGTCCGACAAGCAGTCGGCTCCCTTGAGGATTTCCATCTGATCCAAGTGCCGAGATCAGAAAACAACCAGGCGGATGCACTCTCAAAGTTAGCATCATCCGCCTCCTCTGATACTCCTCGAACTGTTTTTTTGGGAAGTAATGGAGAAGAGAAGCATCGAGGAAGACCCTATTGGAATCCTAGACAGAAGCTCAACCTAGATGGATCCAATCAGGGCATATCTGACAGACGGTACCCTGTCGGATGATCATCAACAAGCGGCAGCACTGAAAAAACGAGCAAACAGTTTTGAAATAATAAAAGGAGAACTTCACAAAAAGGAGTACCTTCAACCCTTCTTAAAGTGTGTTACTCCAGAAAAGGGACGAGAGATACTAGACGATCTTCACTCTGGTTACTGTGCTTCTCATATAGGCGGTAGGACGCTTGCTCAACGGGCAAGGTGGCAGGGCTACTTTTGGCCTACTTTGGAAGCAGATGCAATGGAGATGGTGAAAAAATGTGACAAGTGCCAAAGGTTTGGCAAGCTAATTCACCGTCCGGCTACTGACCTCACTTCCATTCATAGCCCACTACCGTTTGCTAAGTGGGGCATGGATATTCTGGGCCCATATACGCCTGCTACAGGCGGAAGGAGGTACATACTTGTTGCCGTCGACTACTTCACTAAATGGGTAGAGGCGGAGGCTGTAAAGGGAATCAAGACGAAGGATGTAATTTCATTCATTTGGAAAAATGTCATCACTCGGTTCGGGGTTCCCATGTCTATGGTTTTTGATAATGGTCCCCAATTTGAGACGCCTGTTCTCAAAAGCTGGTTGGGTGACCAAGGAATTGCACACTACTTTGCATCTGTCGGACGTCCACAAGCAAACGGCCAGGTAGAAGCCTTTAATAAAATCATCTCAGACGGTCTCAAGAAAAAGATTGAACGAGCAGGCGGCCTATGGGCGGATGAATTGCCACATGTTCTCTGGGCCATTAGGACGACTGAAAAAGGGGCGACTGGAGAAACTCCATTCCTCCTAACTTATGGTGCGGAAGCTGTTCTTCCAATAGAACACTACGAGCCGACTCTTCGAGTAATGCTATATGACGAAGAGGCTAACAGGGAAGCCATGCGCCTGGCATTAGACTCACTTCCTAAAAGGAGGGGCAATGCTGTCTTGCGCCATGAAATTTACCGCCTGAGAATGACTAGATCATACAACAAAAAAGTACACAGGCGTCCACTCAAAGTGGGGGACTTTGTACTTAGAAAAATGGAAGCAGTTGGTAGGGCTAATGAGTCTGGCAAACTAACTCCCAACTGGGAAGGACCCTACCGAATCTGTGACGAGGTCAGGGACGGTACCTACCGTCTGGAAACACCAGACGGCCGACCGTTGCCTCGAACTTGGAATGTAGACAATCTTAAGAAATATTTCTTTTGAATGATGTAAATAGTCAAGGGCTACTTAATAAAAGTTTGCACTTAATGTTCAATTTTGTATTAAGAGGGGCATGCCTGCTGAAAAACAGTCGGCTACTCTCCATGTTTAATTTTTATTGAAAAGGGGCATGCCGTCTGTACCTTTACAATCGGCTACTCTCCATTGAGTATTTTACTCTATCTTTAGAGGGGCATGCCGTCTGTACCTTTACAGTCGGCTACTCTCCATTGAGTATTTTACTCACCATAGGGGCATGTCGTCTGGACATATAGTCGGCTACTCTCCATAAGAAGATGGCCGACTGGTTCCAAACACATAGCCACCCCCCTAATACTTAGCTAAAAAGATTAGGGCCTGGCCGACCCTGTGCCTAACAGGCGGCTACCCTCCTTTTACTTAGCACCTACGTTCACAAAGAACAAACCAAGGCCACAGGCCGAATGATCAGACCAGGCGCCAAGCCAACTGATCAAATCTTCAAAACTAATACGACCTGTCCCAACATCATAGCAGGCCTCCGGCGGCATCCCTCCGGATGAAATTCGTCGCAGAGAGAAGCTCCCTTTTGGGTGGAACATTGCT
The DNA here is from genome assembly GCF_001683475.1 of Chenopodium quinoa. Taxonomy (NCBI): domain Eukaryota; kingdom Viridiplantae; phylum Streptophyta; class Magnoliopsida; order Caryophyllales; family Amaranthaceae; genus Chenopodium; species Chenopodium quinoa. The sequence goes on from NW_018742484.1 coordinate 3,482,993, forward strand.
CTATAAACTAATTACACGACACCTATATGACTGCCCCCAAGGGCAACCACGTAGCCGTTTTTGAGACAAGGATAACTCTATCACTAACCAAACCAGTGGTAGCAGTTGACATCTGAGTCAGATGACCGCCTGTATTACTTGGGGTAAATGCAGGGGGTACCTCTTGAGTTAATAGCCAACAAACATTGGCGAATCAAGGGGTCTAGCCGGCCTCCGCCGCCTGGAACCTCTACTTCTCAAACAAGAGTGACGGCGACTGAGTAACACCAACTTTAACTCATAGTCACTCCCTCAAACTTGGTATGGAACCTAAAAGGTTTGAGTAGACCGCCTGTTTTTTTTGGCAAACAAGGGCACTCAAACCCCTATTCCTACTAGGTAACCTCTTGAGTTAATAGCCAACAAACATTGGCGAATCAAAAGGATCAGCCGGCCTCCGCCGCCTGGTACCTTTACTACTCAAGCAGGAGTGACGGCGACTGAGTAACTCCAAAATTAACTCATAGTCACTCTCTCAAACTTAATATGGAGCCTAAAAGGTATGAGTCGTCCGCCTGTTTTTAGCAAACAGGGGCTCTCAACCACTACTCCTGCTAGGTTAACAACTTGTGAGTTAAAAGCCAACAAACATTGGCGAATAAAAGGGAACAACCGGTACCCACCGCTTGATACCTCTACTACTCAGTTACTTGGCAACTAGGTGACAATCATGTTTACTTGGTCAGACCACTTTCCTACTTGGTTAATTTTACAAATGACAGGACCGCCTGCCTAAATGGGATTCAGTCTTTAAAATGGTTCGAATACCGATTGGATAAATGGCCGACTGATCGTCTAGCCTGGAAACAGACAACCAGTCGTCCAGGGGCATAGGCGGTATGACTAACTATCCGTACCTGTCTGCAACTATCGGCCATGTAAAACAGTCGGTATAGTGAACAATTGGTACCCACCGCTTGATACCTCTACTACTCAGTTACTTGGCAACTAGGTGACAATCATGTTTACTTGGTCAGACCACTTTCCTACTTGGTTAATTTTACAAATGACAGGACCGCCTGCCTAAATGGGATTCAGTCTTTAAAATGGTTCGAATACCGATTGGATAAATGGCCGACTGATCGTCTAGCCTGGAAACAGACAACCAGTCGTCCAAGGGCATAGGCGGTATGACTAACTATCCGTACCTGTCTGCAACTATCGGCCATGTAAAACAGTCGGTATAGTGAACAATTGGATATCCGAATATTCAATACTTAGACAAATTTGAAGCAAAACAAAAATTCATTAAAAAGAAGCCGGTCATTAAAGACCGACAAAATATTCAGAGCCCCGGCCCCCTGGCCGGGTAAATACAAAACAAACGGCACGCAGGCCGTGGAAAGAAGACATAAAGCTTAAGAAGGGGGCAGATCTTCAATATTAGCAGCTGCCGCCTGGTCAGCACTCTTCTTGCTGGACTCGGCTTCAGCTGCATCTTTTTTTTGATGCATTACCCCCAAGCGGTACAAGCGCCACTACCGGCTCCTCCTCCTCCAACGCTTCCTCCAACGCCTCTTCCTCAGCAGCCGCCAGGATCTCTTGATTATATGTATCAGAACACTGGCGGTACGTTTTTTCCCATGAGGCAAAGTCGGCATTGGGGAAGAGGCGGCCCCAAGTCATGCGCTTGATTTGAGCAGAGTCTTCCATCATCTCCCGGACCAGCTCTTTCTTCTCTTGCTCGGCCTTTTCCGAGAGCTGCTGAGTAAGACTCTTCTCCTAGGTCACCAGGCGTTCCTTTACGTTAGCCAAGGATTTCTCCAAGGCTTCGTATGAGTACATCTTTAGGCGAAGAGGTTTCAGCTCGGCCTTGAGATTGGTGATGGTCGCCTCCAGCTCGCCATTCCTCTTCTGGGCCGCCTCTAACTGAGCCCGAATAGCGGCGGTAGCCTGCGCCTGATAATAAAGAATATCAATGGTCAGAACTTCATTTTGGGCAATTTGAAACATTGCCTTATCACAGTTGGAGGCGGCCATAGCTTTTGCAGCCTTTACCTCTTTGTTCTTCCGGTCAAGCGGCTTGCGAAGGCCGTTCACTCGTAGCAGGGCCTAAGTAAAAAGGAACAGGCGTCAGTTTCCAAACAAAAAGAAAACAGGCGTCTAGGAATTTAACTACTCAAAAATATGCTAAGTATACCTCAGCAAGGACCCCTGCAATCCCGTCTAGGTCAAGGGTGCCGACACCCCTGACCGCCTCCCTTTCAGCTGGAGGAACGGCCCTGATCATAGACTTGGCCACTTCTACCAAGTCAGGCTCCTGAGGGCCGGCTGCATCAAGCATAAACAAACGGATTAGACCTAGTAAAAAAGGGAGCAAGTCTAAAACTTACAAGGACAACTTCATACTTCTAGGCGGCCCAGCTGGAGTTTTAGAAGAAGTGGCCGGCTGTTTCTCAGCCGCCACATGTTTCCTGGCAGAACCAGGAGAGCTCGCAACAGTCGTCCTCCGGGCCTTGGGGTCCGGCTGTTGGGAAGAAGAAGCCCTTGGAGCACCCGTCTAAAAAAAAAAAGTCAGTATATGCATAAACACAACTCCAAAAAAAAAAAAAAAAAAGGGTGAAAGGTTCGAAGCCCACCAAGGGTGCCCCCTTCTTGGGGGAGTCGGTTGAAGCTTGTTTCATGATGGAGGCCCGCAACATGGCCGCCGCAGTCTTGGAGGCGGTAATTTTGCTCATAGCGTCCGCTGCAAAAACAAATAGCAAAGTTAATAAGTCATAACAAGAAATGTATGGAACAACAGAGTATTCGACAGGCCGACTACCTCTTGAGCACCAACTGCTGAGGCCACAGGCGGCCAAAAAGTACTCGTCATAGAGCCATTTGAAGCTCGGGACGCAGTGCAGGGGTACTTGCTCTCGTACCCCTGAAGTAGAGTCGACCCTTGACTCTACTTTAAAGAGTCCTTTATCCAGGATCTCTTTCTTAGCCTTGGGGGGAACAGGCGGCATGCTGCGACCGCCTGCAAGAAGGGGCGGATTCCTGTTCCACCTGTTGAGGCGCTTGTTCAGCTCTGTGTCTAAAATCTCAATGATGAAGAAGGTGCACCGCCAGTCCTTCCATTTGTTTGCTTTACCTCTCGTCATGAGGTAGCCCCTGTGGCTCGTCAATTGATACCAGCCGGTACCGCCTGCCTTAGGGGTCCGGCTGAGGTAGTTCATGTGGGCGAAAGCCTCGAAGCTCGGCTCCACCCCGTGCAGTTCGCACCCGGCCACATAGCCGAGTACGTTGACCCAGGAGTTCGGGGCTAACTGCCATAACCCCAACTCATACCCATCCAAGATCCGCTGAACAGCCGGATGTAATGGGAAGCGCAGCCCAGCCTTGATGGCCGCCTCGTAGCAGCCAAAGCAGGCGCTATCATAACTGGTACCAGCCGGCCAGACGACTGTGTCTTCTGGATCCGGCACAAACACTAAAAAGTCGGGGCCCATTGTGTGGTTTGCGATAAAGCTCTCCACTTTCTCTTGCATGGCCGTGATCCGGCCCCGAGGTACCGTGCAGTAGTAGGGGGTATTTTGCTCTCGGTAAGAGGCGGATGGCTCCGCCCAATTGTCCCCCTTCTCAACTGCGTGAGAAAGCCTCGCCTCTTGCAGGCGACTGTTTTTCTCTTCTGTGTCCAGAGAAGCATGGCCAGAAGAGCTAGACTCGGAATCGTCCTCTGACGAGTCCGAAGAGGACGACTCCTCCCCTCTCCCGGAGGGGCCCGCCTCCTCTCCTTGAAAAGGAGCAGAATTGTTAACTGTAAAATGGGAAGGGGTCACTATGACTCCTCCCTCAGAATTTCCGGCTTTCAAGCCGCCTTGTTTCACTTCCACATCTGGCGCCTGGTCAGATGTTTCACTAATCGGCACCCTGTGGGAGGAGCCGTCTGAATTTGAGATCCTAGCAGTCTTTTTTGTTCTGGCCATCCTGCTCTGCATAGACACATATACAGTCGGACTTTGTATAAAGGGAAAACATGGGTCCGGAAAAGGGCAGGCGGTACTCCTAATCCTAGATTCAGCCGTCCCCGGTGACTGGCTGATCACTAACCTAGGTTGTGTCGTGTGCTTCCGTGGTGCCATTTCAAAAAAAGAATAAAAAGAAAATTAAGAGTAAGAGAACCGACAGTTACCTGAACGAGTGACGGTTGATGAAGTTCTGAAAATCCTTTGCAGTCGGCTTGTCAGAACAGGCGGTAGGCAGAAAGGGTCCAAAATGTCAGAGCAAGTTCAGGGGTCCGAATGTTCTAAAAAAGTTCTCAAGTGTGAAAATGACTGAAGTCAACACTCCCTTATATAGGCGAAGTGAGAAGGCGAAGGGTCACTTTCAGAATTCAAAATTTGGGCGGGAAAATCTCTCGGCCTTTCGCTGACTGACACCTGTAGCAGGCCGTCGCCTATTACAGTGCGAAACCTGTCACATGTAACACGTGACCAGTCACGTGCCACCTGTGAGGGGAAAATGATTAGGGGATTTTGCTCCCACCAATCGGAATGCGCCACGTGGGCCAATCAGGTCCTGCCAAGTGTCCCCCAGTTGGAACTGTCAGGGCTTGCCACGTGGCACGCGCTTATTTGTCCACCTTGGACCTATTATGTCATGACACGTGGCATACTCCATGCCTAATGGAGAAACCGGCCACCCAGGCCCAACTTCCGAGGGAAGCCCAATCAGCCCTAGGTTATCCTAAACCTAGGATTGGCACATTTCCCAAGGTTATAAATACCTCCCTTAATCCTCATTAAGGGGGATTACACATTAATTACAGAGATAATAGGCTGATCACGCTAACGAAGCAGATTATGCTAAAAACTCACATTAAACACTCTCACCTAGAGAGACCCAATCACTTTAATTTCCGCATTAATTACTCCTTAATCAAGTACTAACTTGACCGTTGGAGGCGGAGCTCCCACCACCAGGAGTCTCCGTTGTTTTGCAGGTACAGGCGTCCGGTTCCAGTCTCGGAATTGTAACTTTCCCGCAGGACATCAGAAAACCCCGAAACAATTATGGTGTATGTTTATGCTGATTTTGAAGTGTTAAAAAAAAAAAAACAAGTCAATGGCACCGGTTAACCGGTGCCAACTGCATTAAATTTAATTAAAAAAAAAGGCGCCATAGCAATTGGCAACGGTTAACCGTTGCCAATTTGTTGAGTTGGCAACGGTTAACCGTTGCCAATTGCTTGAGTTGGCAACGGTTTTGAACCGTTGCCAATTATTTTGGGATTTGGCAACCCTCTAATACGCAACAGTTCAAAACCGTTGCCTTTGGGGGGGTTTGAACCGTTGCCAATTTGCTCTATTCGTGTAGTGAATGGGGTGGATTGGATGTGGATGTTGATTTCTTCGTCCCTATCATCACCGATAATTCTCATCCCTATACTCACCTCTCACGCACGACGGGTACGAAATTTCTCTTCATCCCATCTCTACTACTCTCCTAGACACAAAACTAAATTCATCCAACCTCACACCCCCCACTTGGATGTCCACAATCTGATTACCTTACCGCCTATATTTTATCTGCCTCAAAATTCACCTCACGTGTCAGATCAAGTTTTAATTTTAAATTTTCAACATACTTTATCACATGAAAGTATAAACATAATACACTAAAATATAATTCCTCCGTTTCTTTACAATGGCAACACATACTTTATCACGGTATTTAAGAAAAGTGGACCTCACATGATATAATACACTTAAAATGGGATTAAAAGATTGTTAGGAGTATAATCAAGTGGGTCATGAAGTTTAAATAAAGGTAATTGTACAATTTTTACCATAAAAACCTTCCTTTATAGTGTGTTGCAACTATTGTGACATTTCCATTTTAGGGAAGCTAAGTGTTGCAACTATAAATAAACGGAGGAAGTAGTTGATAATATTTACGGTTTTTTCACCATATACCTCTGAATTATTCGTTTACTCATCATACATCCATGAAACTTTCCAAATTCACCATATACCCCCAATTTTAACAAAAATGTCACCAAATGCCCAAATGACTAACGGACATCAACTCTATTAATTATTAAGGGTTAATTGTGCCACATGGCATCCTATGATTGGTTGGTTTTTTGAATCTATTTAATTAATTATTAAAAAAAAAAAAACTCAACCCAAACCCCAGCCACCCTCCCCACCCCATCACCACCAGCCCCGCCCAAAACACTCCTATGACCAACACCCCCTCCCCCGGCGCCGGCGGTCCCTCCTCTCCCCTCCCTCTCTCTATGTTGCGGCGTCGCCCCCCCCCCCCCCCCTTCTTTCCCCTTAAACCACTATACCCGGTTTTCATTCTATGGTTTAAAGGGTGAAGGGATTTCAATCTAAACACTACTAGAATTCGGTTAAATTGCGACCGTTTTTCTTCGACGGTCATGGAAATGGTCACAAAATATGAAATCTGCGACCATTTTTTACGCGGTCGCAATTTTACAACCGTTTTGAAAGCGGTTGCAAATTGTGACCGTTTTTGGCCTTTTAAACGGTCGTAAGGATGTTTGACCAATTAAAAATAATTCTAAAGTAAAATAACCCTTTTTACGACCGCTAAAAACGGTCGTAAATAGCGACCGTTAATGAAACAGTCGTAATTTGCAACCGCTTTTAGCGGTCGCAAAAGGGTTTTTTTAAAAAAAAAAAAAGAAATAGGATTTAAAAGAATACCCCATTCTCCCAAACCCTAATCTCTCACTCAGCACTCACGCACGCCGTTCATCTCTTCTCCTTCCTTTCTCTCTCTTCTCTTTCCCATCCATCTCCTTCTCTTTCCTTAGCTTTCTCTTTCTTCTATTTCCTTTCTCACGCCCCTCCATCTCCTTTTCTTTCCTTTCTTTTCCCTTTCTCCTTATCCTCTCTCCGTTCTCTATGCTCCATTAACCGGCGTTTGTAGCACCTACCATTTCCTTCATTTTCGTTCTCTTTTTCTTTTTCATTTTTTCTTTTTCTTCGAATTTTCGTCAACAAACGTCTTTGGGTGTTCGGTTTTTTTTTCGTCAACAAACGAATAATTATGGTGTTTATGGTCAAATTCGATCATAGAAATTCCAGATCTGGAGTTTTCATGGTCGAATTTGACCATATTAACCCAAAGAGGAAGAAATATTGGGAAAGGTATGTGGTTTAATTTAGTTTTTTTTATTCGAATTTCATGTTTATTTTATACCAATTTTCTTTGTTTTTTTTTTCGATTTTTGTTTGAGTTTTTGTTCGAATTTTGTTGATTTTGGGTTTGATTTTGAGATTTTGTTGATTTTGTTCGAATTTTCGTGAACTTTTGTTCATATTTGGTTTGAATTTCGTTGACTTTGTGTTTGATTTCGAATTTTCTTTGATTTTGTTCATATTTTCGGTTATTTTGTTCATATTTTCGTTGATTTTGTTCATGTTTTGTGGATTTTGTTCGTATTTTCATTAATTTTAGTTTGATTTTCGTTATCTTTGCGGATTTTTGATAAATTTGTGGTTTTTTGTAAGGTCTATTTTTTTTAATAAATTCAAATGTTTTTTTTTTGTTTAAGGGTTGTTTTGGGTGGGTGGCGATGGTGGGTAGAGGCTGTTTAGGGTGGACGGTTATGGTGGGTTGAGGTGGTTTGGGTGGGAATGGTGGTGGGTGGGGTGGGAATAGTGGTGGTGCTGGTTGCAAAGTACTGGCACGCGGGTTTTTTCTTTTTTTTTTCTTTCAATTTTTTTACAAACTATTTTTGGCGGTCGCTATTTTTCAGATTTGCGACCGCTGTGAAAACGGTCGCAAAGATAATAATTTGTGACCGTTTACCATGCGATCGTTATAAATAATAAAAATAGTCGCAATTCTTATTGCGACCGTCAACCAGTCGTAATAATTTTTTTTTGCGACCAAGTGAATAACGACCACCACGTTATGATCGTTGACGGTCGCAATTATTTTCAGCGACCATTTTTGCTATTTTCAGCGACCGTTTGAAGCAGTCGCAAAAACGTTAGTTAATTTTTAGTAGTGAAAGGAGAAGGGGGCGACAGGATTGGGTAGGGAGGGTGCGGCGTCAGCCGTAGGGGAGCGGGATAAGCTAGGTGGAGGTGGTGCCGGCGCTAGAGCGGGGAAGGAGCTAGGTTTGTGCATGTGGAGAGAGATTGGGGGAAGAGAGCATGGGGTCGCTAGTGGGGATGGGGTGTTAAGGTGGTGGTCGCCGGCGTGGGGAAGGCCTGGCGCCGGCGGGAGGGAGTGTGTCGGCGCTAGAGCGGGGGAGGAGGCTGGCAGGGGTGGACTCTGGGAAGGTGGTAGGGGTGGAGGAGGGGCTAGGGTGTTTTTTTAGAAGTTTTTTATTTTTATTTTTTATTACTTAAATAAATAATTGAAAAAAGAGCCCATCATAGGATGCCACGTGGCATAATTACCTTTAATGACTAACGGAGTTAACGTCCGTGAGTCATTTGATGGCATTTTTGTGAAACTCGAAGATATATGGTGAATTTTGTAAGTTTCATGGGTATATATATGGTGAATAAATGAATAGCTTAGGGGCATGTGGTGAAAAATCCGTAATATTTATTAGCTCACATTACTTTATTTTATATTGTTATCTATTATAATTTTTTTTACAAGTATTTTTTTTGTTTAAAATCCATGTTACCATCTAATTGTACGTAGTTAAGCGCTCTGATACAAACATGAGGCTTGTGGATTGGCTTGACATGGGCAAGTACGTAACTACGTACCCAAGCGTAATATCAGCTTATTCAAGAAAGAGGTTGTTTGTTGAGACGAACTATTACAAAAGGGGGGTGAATTGTACTGAGTTCCTAAGTGACTACTTTTGAGGAAATTTAAAACAAATGTAAAAGGAACTTGAAAAACACACAGTGATGTACGAGGAAACCTTCCAGGGCCCAACTGGAAGTAAAGCCTCGACCCTCCAAGGGATTTCAAACACCAAACCTACCCACTGTAATAGGGTAACACACCTAGTTACAACCTATTAAGCACAGACCTTTACTCACAAGTTCCAGATTGAACTTGCTACTCGATAGGACCCTATCCTACCCAACTTAACTCCCGGACTTATGTTCCACTCAGTACTCCCTGAGCACTTAACACTCAGCTTCACACAAGAAGCCTACTCAATGTATGCTTTATAAATCACTCACCCAAATCCCAAAACAATACAAACAATTAAACTCTAATATGTGATTGGAAAGCTACACATGAAACCCGAAACTAATATGATAAAAGCTCTTAATCTTGGAAAAATAATTCTCCTATTTATAAGAGGTGTTCATTCGCTAAGTAGGTTTTTTTTATAAAAAGATAAATATTAAAAGCTGCCGCAACTAAAACCCAATACGAAATGAATCATTCCATGAAATTCTTTATGAAAACCGAGTACAAAAATGTAGAAAAAGATAAATATTTTGTAAACCAGATTTTATAAGATTAAATCACCCAAAAATCTTTTTCATAGATCATAACTACTTATCTTTTGTAAAACTTCAGGTTTTATTAGCTTGCCAAGCTTTATCAAATTTCTTATAAGTTTCATGCATATTAATCCAACACGTATTTACAACAAACCTAATAAAATTAACTTATCATAAAATCATAAACCTCAATGAAAGTCTTCAAGTTTATCATTGGATTGTCTCATCGAGCTCTGTAATGCTTATTGGAACTTGGGTTCTTCGCATACCAGGGTTGGAATCCTGCTGTCTTCTTTCCTTCAGCGCCTTGCTGGAACTCGCAGTCCAAGTTCCTCTAGAATTTGTTGTCTTCAACGCAGTCCAAGCTAGTCTTCTTAGCTTGTTGTCCTGTTCCTGTTAGGAAGCTTCTCTTTGTGTTCATGTTAAGGGTCACTGTCTAGTTCCAGTGTGGAACTCTTCTTCTATACTTTCTATCTTTCTCTTATTTTTCTTAGGAATCTTTATAATCAGATTACACTTCCACTTCCTGAGTCTATTTCACCTGCACTAGTTCAATACTTAGAGAAATCTCATTAGTTGAAGTTTGCTTTTTCCATCCTCATCAAAACTACTAAGGTTCAACAGAGGTCGAGGGCGAGGAAACTGACTCCTACTAGCTAGAACAATATTTCTTAGCTTGACCCGTTCTAATAGAAAAATTGACTAGGAGATGCTTATATGCTGCTACTACGTGACTTTAACTTTTAAAAAATGGGGTGGTTAAACCGTATAGTATTTAAATAAATTGTGCATGTTTCACAAACTGTTAACAACGATCAAATAACAATCGTGAAATTATATAACTATATCCGCTCATTATAAATAAAACAAAATTATTCCAACCAACTTACTATATAGTCATATAAGATAATCAAATATAACTTGCTAGCACGTAAATAGCGTTGATCTTCCACCGCAAACATTGAACATTTGTGATTAAGACGGATCAACGTAACGTAGACTTTATTTTGTGTATATTCTATTATTCGGCCTTACTATTATTCGTGGGAATCACTAAGTTGTAGCTTAGGTACATTCCCATTTGTTTTTATTTGGTAACACTATATAAAACTTGCATAGTCTTTTAACTAAATCATCATTCAAAATCCCTACATCTCTTAATCTTATATTGTTAGGAATTATAATTGACGATCTCAAATCCCTAAACAATTTATCTAATCATAATTATGGTTTCTCTTTTGCAAAAATCAAGGCGATTTAGCTTGTTGTTTTCAGTAGTGGTAGTATTAGGAATGGTGAGATTGTCAAATGGATATGCTACTTATTTCAAGCCAAGTAAATGGAAATACGCTCATGCAACTTTTTATGGTGATGATAGTGCCTCTGAAACAATGGGTAAAATCTAAATCATTGAATTTTTTTATTTTTTTTAAATTATGAAACACTTCAATTCACACGAGTACATAACCCTTGTTTAACATTGTCTAGTGTTGATGTGTAATTTTAACTTTATATGAAATATGAGTTATTCTAATCCTTCTTATTAGAGATGGCTAGCTTTTTCTATTCGTAATTTAAATAGACGTGCATGGCTCTCTTACCTTTATGGGTAAATAGAACAAATATGCATGTTTGAGCCTAATGCCTCCCTTTATACTTTACCCTAGTGAAATAATAAATCATTTACGTCGTACAAAGTATGATTTATAACTATTATCTATGAATTATTGATGAATTTTTTTTCTATTTATAGGAGGAGCATGTGGATATGGAAATTTGTTCAACAATGGGTATGGTACCAATACAGCTGCATTAAGCACCGTATTGTTCAACAATGGATATGGTTGCGGTAGTTGTTATCAAATAATGTGTGTTGGGTCATAATGGTGCAACCGTAATGGTTATGGCCATGGCTCGACTTCCATTACCGTCACTGCTACTAACCTATGCCCTCCAAATTGGGCCCAGGATAGCAATGCCGGCGGGTGGTGCAACCCTCCTAGAGCCCACTTTGACCTCTCCATGCCTGCATTCAAGAAAATCGCCTTTTATAGGGCCGGCATTGTTCCAGTCCAATATAGGAGGTAATAAACTTTGCTCATATCATTTGTTAGCCCTATTATTTGTTCTTAGGAATATATTTTTTTGTTATGCTCTCTTAAAGCTTTTTTTATATACCATAAGTGTAGCTTAGATCAATAATTTGGTCAAAACTTATTTATAATCGGTAATAATCAATTCGAATCATTTTTATATTCATTGGTGGCCGAACAGGGTTCCATGTGGAAAGAAAGGAGGTATAAGATTTAGCCTCCAAGGGAACAACTACTGGCTACTAACGACGGTAATGAATGTTGGTGGTGCTGGCGACATTGCCAAAATGTGGGTGAAAGGCTCTAGAACGGGATGGATTAGCATGAGCCACAATTGGGGAGCATCATACCAAGCATTTGGTCAATTAGGAGGCCAATGTCTTTCTTTCAAAATCCAATCTTACTCCACCCGTGAAACTATCGTTGCTTACAACGTTGTCCCAGCTTATTGGAGTGTAGGCATGACTTATCAAGCCAAAGTTAACTTCCGATGATTCAATCATCACCCTTGATTTTCTGTATTTATTTTTATTTTCCCTTGGTTGGTCAATGTTGTAGCAACATCGCCTATTTAGATGTATTGCCTATTGACCCTTGAATAGATCTCTTGTATCTTAAGTGTAGCCGATTGAGAAAATGTGTGGCTCCGAAGATACAAATGTTAATGCAATTTTTCATATTGTTAAGTTCGTTTTAGAGTAAATCTTGAGTTTTCTCCTTTACTTTCTAGATAGAAATGTTGGAGGATATGGGCCATGTTTAAGAAATATATTGGTGATATTGCCTACCTAATGATATGTAGCTTATCATGTATACCACGACTTTTAGATAAAAAAAAATGTCATCTTTTAATTACCATTGATTTTGATGTACATGCAAGATATACCATATACAACTACTTGTATTAAGCTATGGAGTGGTAAATTAAACCGCTGAATGATCTAGTGGTACAAGTGAAACCTTCGCGTAATATAGGTAAAATCTTTTTGTGGTATATTATTCTCCCCTCCCATTCTTTTACTATCAATGAATGTAATGTTTCTGATTTCACTTTTTCTTTCCCATCTGATCTGTATTCCCCTCTCTTTCAATTTTTCTTCTCTCCCTTTTCGTTATCTATGCCTTTGCTTCTCTTTCCTAGCACCGTACACACAAGAGTTTGTTCTATTTTTTGACGAAAATTACAAAAATGTCATGGTAGACATACACTTAGGATAGATGCCTTACAAGAATTATATGGTATTGACAATGACAATGAGTAACAGATTTGGTATCGATGTTCCCTTAAATTCTTAAAGGCCGGAGAATATTTCGATGGAAAAATCAGAGAGTCAAATTACACAAATTTTTGGACACCCTTGTTATGTGTAAAATTGTTCAATCCTCAAGCCTACACACATTTTTTTATTTTTTTATCCCTCAAGCCTCAACTTCACTAATTGGACACCCTTGTTATTTGTAAAATTGTTCAATTCACAGAGGATAAAGCATGCATGCCTAGCTACTTTTAATTGCCAAGCTCATGCATCATTATGGATCAACAATCTTTCAAAAAACACTAAAAGTGTTTTCATCAAATAGTGTCCTTTTTGGCGTTTGGAGTTGATTTCTATTACTGACATTTCTTTTTCGAATGAAATCAATCTTCTCACCGACAATCTCTTATGTTTAGTATTGTCAAATCTTTTTGGACAAGATTCTCTTTATACTTCAAACTCTAAATAGTAGTTTTATATTGTACTTGACATTCAAAAAATATGATGTATTTTTATTATTGACAAATGTAGCAAGTGTAGTTTTTTTTTTCCATTTTTTTTTTGTTTGGAAATTTTATTTTATAAAATGGAAAACCGTCTTACATAATTCGTATAACATTATTGGAAGAGCATATTTGTAAAGCCATTTAATAAAGTTTTGTAGTAGACTAACCATGAGTCAAGCTAAGCCAAACTCTAACATGGCTAAACATGAGTTTGATTTGATTTTACATTTATTTCAACTCTGCTCTTTAATTTGTTGTATCCATACATCACTAAAATATCATTATGTGTGTGGAGATAGAGGCATAAAGATATTAATGTAATATAAACGAGTTTTGAACATGAGTATCAAGTTTCATTCACCTCATAACAATGATAACACTTAGTTTTAATGATTTTAAGTTGCATGATTTCTATACAATTCACGAGTCCACGAAAACTTTGATACGTGGTTATAGACCACGAGTCCACGAGAACATTGACATGAGAGCGTAAAGCCTAGAACAACATAGTACAAATGTACAAGATGATACCACACCCCACAAAAGAGGTTAGATTAAGGAGACATAACACCAACACAATGATCAACTAGTTGAGCCCTAAAGGTAGAAACTTGCATATGCATTGCTATTTTTTTTTTTCTCTCTCCTATCCCTTGATAAGTACTTCCCAGCACGCCCCAGTCTCCTTTTTTATTAGCCTTTTATCATATGAATTATCATCATCACTCTCATGCTCCAAATCATTCCTTTGCTTCTTTTGTCACCTTACTTTTCACCTTTTCCACCACAATAGTCAATATTTTCTCCTTTTTAGATCCTTTTTTACTCAATCTAATTAGTTTTTAAATTTCAGTGGTCATAGAGTAAACACCCCATTATAATTAACTTGATCAACTAGCTTAATTATATACTTTGACATTGCTATAAGTCTTAACTATGATCACCACTTTTGATTTAAATAAATTATTTAAATTAAAAACCGTGATCAACACTAGAAGTGCTTTTCAAGATCCATTGTCAGCAATGTACATTCTGTCAAAAAGTTTGAGAAATTAAATTGGAGATAATCGCTTAAAGTTTTTTTACAACCACAAACATGATAGGTAGTTGTGGTACACTAAACTTTACAGGACATTAAATTATGGATTCATAAGTATTTTGATTGTTGAATTTTTTTTTAATAGACAAAGAAGGGATTAATGCAAAGAAGTGCAATTAAAAAAAGTTGCTCATATTTGACTTTGATCCTAACACAATCTAAAACTTTTATTTGACTTAATTTGTTTGAAGTTAGCTATATAAACTTATTTTGCCTAGCCTGAACTATTTTGTATGAGATATGTCAAGTTATGTCGAAATAAACATAGATTAAATTCGAATAGTTACAAAACTAGATGACACAATTTTTGACAAGACTTGAAATGACTTACTATAAAAGTTTGCATAATATACGTTGATTTTAATTATTATCAATAGACTTGAATATGTGATGAGGTGCATCGAACTTAAATGACTAACATAAATGACCATCAAAAGAATAACTTGAATCAAGTAATGCAAACTAAATTCAGTCCAATCAAGTAATCAACCCATTTGTCATGTTCTATTCAAGCTCAATCACTTCTTCATTTCATTGTCCATATATTGTGACAAGAAACCATTGTTTAGTCCTATTATGTCCATACATGATTATATTCAATCAAAATAACATGTAACTAATAATCATGAACTAATTTCAATCCAAGTGACCCATTTTCCATATTCTATTCAAGCTCAATCCACTTGGACTTACCTTCAATTCATTGTCCACATACTATGACAAGAAATTATCGTCTAGTTCCATTTATGTCTATACATGATAAATATCAATACAATATATAAAAATATATCTATACACCCCCTTTTCCCATATAAGAAAAAACAATTAAATCCACTAGATAGTGACCAATCCTAAACTAGTCACTTTATAAAATAAATCATCTCATACAACCCATGGCTTAAAAAGAAAACCTACAAAAACATGCAAAAAGCTCTTAATGCTCCCATAATCATTTGCCACTCTCACATACCCTATAAGAGGAGGTAAATCTTTTGACATAAAGTTTTTATCATGGCCCAACTCAATGTTTATTCTATCTCAATTAATTTCCATGCCATGGAAAAACAAACATCTACTTTACTTTCCCCATTTCTTTTTCTTTCTTTCCCTGTTTCAACTCTGTTCTTCTATAACCTTTCCCTCTCATTCTCTCATATACTCTTCTTCATTCCCCCTGATTTTTCCCAAAAAGGCTGCTACCTTTCATTAACAACACTCCTTTCGATGCGAAACCCGCTCCAATATCATAATCAATTTTGTTAATCACACCTTAATAACCCCTTGTTATTCCCTCTTAACATACATATGGGCTCTGTTTTTCCCCTGTTTTTGGTGTTTCTTCCTCTTATATCATTGGCATTGCCACCTTTGTCATTGGCATTATCACCATCATCAAGTACGGAGAGACTAACAATGACGGAGGGTAAAACAGTCATTAACATTCGATCTCCTCGTCTCCTTGATCTTGTTGTTCGAGACTACACGGTCGGGTTATTCGACAAGAACAACTTCCAAACAGGAGTGGTGAGCAATGTACAATTACCTACAAATCTCTCCGGCATTAAGGTTGATACAGCGAGGTTTCGATGTGGTAGCCTACGAAGGTACGGTGCTCGAGTTAAAGAGTTTTACTTACGCAAAGGAGTTCAGATTACTCCTTGTGTAGAGAGAGTTATATTAATTAGACAAGAGTTAGGATTAAATTTGTCTAACATGTACTATGATAATTATAATTTACAAGGGTATGAACTTGTTACACCAATTTTAGGCCTATTAGCTTACAATGGTGGTGATGATTATCAAAATGTAAGTCGACCTGACCCATTTGAGCTTCGGATTATTGCTGATAAAGATCCAATCAAGGTAGATTTCACCAATGTGAGTCGAATCGATTCGAGGAGTATTAAGGGTATAATGCCATATTGTGCTAATTTTGAAGGCAAAGGTAAGGTGACACTAACAAGTATGGTGTCACCTCATGTTTGTGAAGCCAAAAGGCAAGGCCATATTGGATTGGTGATCAAGGTAACTCGTCCGTCTCCTCCGGTGGAGTACAAGAAGGGGATAAGTAGATGGAAAATCGCGCTAGGGAGCTCAGTAGGGGCGGCATTGGGTGCCTTCTTGTTGGGGTTGTTATTGATTGCTATGCTTGTGAAGGCGAAGAAGAGGTCGAAATTGGAAGAAATGGTAAGAAGGGCTTATGAAGAGGAAGCATTGCAAGTTAGCATGGTTGGGCATGTTAGGGCTCCTATTGCTCCTGCAACTAGAACTGTGCCCATAATTGAACATGATTATAGACCGCCATACTTTTGAATTTTGTTAAATTAAAAATTAGTCTTGTTGATGAATCAATTCTTTTCATAATTAAGTGTAGTTTGTAAGTTAAGTTTTAGTTTTGTAAGAAAATATTGTTTATAGTATGATATAATTCCCTGTGTCTCATTAAATACACCTTAATTAACATTTACATACCACATCAATTTCCATAGAAATTATTTCGATCACACACATGAACATATAGTGGCCTATCTAAAAAATCGATGTCAATTAAAAAATTTAAGTTTGAATGGATTTAATGTTTTGTTGAAACACTTAAAATAAAATTTCAAATCTTACAGAGAATATTTTCAAAATTATCAAATTTACAGGGTCAATTGACCCCACCCAAGCTAATATGCCTCTGTCTTTGATCTTTAGAAGGTTAGTTGTTGATTATCGTGTGATTCTAATCGGGTAAGATGCCCTTTAATTAAACGATCTTCAACATGTTGGATTTTTCTTCTTGATAATCAAAAAAGATGCACGCGATTTCTAAAATTTCATTTGAGTTCGAGCATAAGATCAAGGCCTAATGCTGAATTTGTCTAATATCGATTGCATGATAAGACAGGGCTGCATATTTCATGTCTTAATTTATCCGTTATCAATCAATTTGATAAGTATATGGTCTAATTAATTTGGGCCAAAGGAGGATCATTATCTTGATAACCAGCCCATGTATGATAGGTGAGTCGTATAGATTATAGAGGACTCTTAAGTCTTGACTAATTGCTTTTAGTCCCATAGTTCTATTTCAAATGCTACTCCATTCACCTTATTTACTACCAATGTTTGGTTATTTTTGTGAAAGTTTTTGTTAAATAGGACAAATAAAATGAAACGATGAAAGTATTAAATTAGTACCATAATCCGTAATTGGAGTAATGAATTGGAGCTAAAATCACACGTTAGTTAGAACGAAAGAACTCATTTATAAATTTATTTAGTATAAGAATAATAAAGTTATAATTTCATCACAATCACACACCTCTTGTAAACTTATTAATAAGATTACAAACCAAACCAAAATGGTATACATTAACCAACTAGTCCAATTCAAATTATTTAATTTGAGGGATTGTTTTACGAATCCTCACTTGGACGTGGACTAATAAGTAATTGCTGTAAAAAAGTTTTAGAAAATCAATAAAGAAGTAAATAAATGAGTAATAATTAACGGCATAAGAAGAAGCAAATGAAAATGATGAATCATGCATGCATGCATATATGCAGCAACATGGGAGCTATCGAGCAAGCAATAGAATGACATGATCAGTATCCAGTCTCGGCTGCTGGAGAAGGAGGAGGAGGTGGGGTTGCAACCTGGGCCGGACCGCCACCGATTGCGGGAGCTGTGAGGTTGCCACAAGGTTTGACACCCGCCGCTTTGACATTCAGGCAACCGTTCATTGGGGCTTTGGAAGTACCATGCGCCCTTACAACCCCTGCATCCTGGTCCACTGTTATAGGAGACACAGGCAGTTGTTCTTCAAGGCGTCTGGAAGCCGACAGCCAAGGCCATCACAAGCATTGCCATTGCCATGATCACCAAAGACTTTTTTAGCTGTTGTTGGTGAGCCATTTTCGTGTTGAGTAAATAAGATGGGAAGTTATAAATAGACTCTAAGAATAGAAAGAAGTTTGATAGACGATATTGTAGGTTGAATTTGAATATAACCAAGATTGAATATATTTATAGGGGATTTGAGCCGCAAATAAAAAGGATTGAAAATTATTAACATCAATTCCTAAGATTAATCCTCAGGTTGTTAGATGCTTTCAATAATTTTCCATGGACTACGACTTTGTTTATTTGTTTGTAATATAATTGTTGATAAGTATATTAGGTGACTCGTACTTCGTAGCTTTGTCCGCCCGATCGGGCGGACATTGCCCGGTCTGACCGGGCGGAAGAAGAAGAGGTGCCTGGCAAATTCGTTGAAGAAGCTGCTCTCGCGCCCGACCGGGCGAGCCTTCGCCCGACCGGGCGAGCCTTCGCCCGACCGGGCGAGCCTTCGCCCGACCGGGCGAGCCTTCGCCCGATCGGGCAGACCTTGCCCGGTCTGACCGGGCGGTGGGGGTTGGATACGTTGAAGCATTCGTATGGAGTTTTCTTCTCGCGCCCGATCGGGCAGACCTTGCCCGGTCTGACCGGGCGGAGAAGGAAAAATACGGAACGCGGATTTTGCGGTTTTAGGTTATCTTATTTTATTATCTTTTTGCCCAAGTATCTTTTAATTAGGGATTAATATAAAACCTCCCTAATATCAGTATTAGGGTTAAGAGAGACAGAGTGAAAAGCCGTTCTTGAGAAATACAAGAATCATCTTTGTAATCTTTGCAGTTTATAGTGAAATCATTCGATCTCGGTGCCCGTGGACGTAGCTATCACATCGATAGTGAACCACGTAAATTCTTGGTGTTGTTCTTATTGTTTGCATTGAATTTCTTTATTGTTTTCTTGTTTGTTTACGACCTTTGCTTCCGCTGTCGCACAACAATTGGTATCAAGAGCTCAGGTTCAATCCTTGGAGAGTTTCTTGAAGATAACAATGGCAGGAGATTCAACAATAAGAATTGAGAAGTTTACCGGGAAAAATAGTTTCGGGCTATGGCAAATTAAGATGAAGGCTCTGTTAAAACAACAGCAGATATGGCGTCCGTTGGCTCCAAAGAGTACTACTTCGGAGTCAGGAGACGGACCGACTGACTCGCAGTTAGAAGTTATGGAAGAGAAGGCACACTCTACCATATTACTTAGTCTTGATGATCAAATCATCACGGAGGTTGCTGATCAGGAAACGGCGGCTGGATTGTGGCTGAAGCTGGAGTCATTGTATATGACTAAGTCGTTGACCAACAAATTATTACTGAAACAGCGGTTGTTTAGCCTCCGGATGCAGTCAGGTACTTCCTTACGGGAACATCTAGAAAAACTTAACTCTATTTTGCTTGATTTACGTAATTTAGATGTTAAAATTGATGATGAGGATGCTGCGTTGATTTTACTTGTATCTCTACCGTCTAGCTTTGAGAATTTTGTAGAGTCTTTTGTTGTTGGTAAGGATTCTATAACCTTAGAAGAAGTGAAGGCAGCACTTCATACTAGGGAACTCAGAATGAAAGCTACGAGTGATAATGGGGATAATGGTAGTGGGTTATTTGTTAAGTCCGGAAAGTCTAAAAAGAATAAGGGGTTTAACAAGGGGAACAATGCTGGGTCGGGTGCTGGAAACGGCAAGGATGGATCTAGTAAAACTACTACTAAAACATGTTATTACTGTAAAGAACCGGGTCACTTTAGGAATAATTGTCCGGTGAGGAAAAACAAGTCCCAGGCTGCTGTAGTTGAAGAGAAACCGAATGAGAGCTATAATTCAGAGGAAGATTTAGCATTAGTCAGTTCTGCTAGGTCTGATGATTTATCTGATAACTGGGTTCTAGATTCGGGGTGTTCGTTCCATATGTGTCCACGTCGAGATTGGTTTGATACATATGAACCTCGCAATGGGGGTATGGTTATAGTCGGTAACAATGCTCCATGTAAGGTCACAGGTATTGGTTCCATGAGGTTGAGGACTGTTGATGGGCGGAGGTTAACTTTGACTAATGTACGGCATGTTCCTGCTTTAGGAAAGAATCTGATTTCATTGGGTACCCTGGATGACTTGGGGTACAATGGTGTGTTTTCAGATGGGGAGTTGTGTATTTTCAGAGGTTCTGAGTTGGTACTTAAGGGTATCAAAAGGAACACCCTCTATGTTTTTGAGGGTGTTACACTGCCTAGTTCTGCGGTTTGCGCATCTGTATCTCACCAGGAGATGACTAAGATTTGGCACATGAGGCTTGGTCATATGGGGGAGAAGGGGATGCAGCTATTGTCCAAGAGGGGTCTTCTATCCGGGGTCAAGGTTGCCAACCTTGAATTTTGTGAGCATTGTGTGTTTGGTAAGAAACACAGGTCAAAGTTCAGCAAGGGTGCTCACATTACTGATGCAGTGCTCGATTACATCCATTCAGATTGCTGGGGTCCATCTAGAGTTGAAGGTATGGGAGGTTACCACTATTTTGTGTCATTTGTTGATGACAAGTCCCGATACACATGGCTTAGGTTGCTTAAGTCAAAGGATGAGGCCTTCAAAGTTTTCAAGCAATGGAAAGCTTTGGTGGAAAATCGACAAGGAAGGAAGATCAAGAAGCTACGAACGGACAATGGGCTAGAGTTTTGCAAAGACGAGTTTAATCAGTTCTGTGCAGATGAGGGTATAGGTCGGCATCATACTGTCAGGAAGACACCACAGCAGAACGGTGTAGCAGAACGGGTTAATCAGACACTGCTAGAGAGAGTTCGATGCATGCTCTCTAATGCAGGGCTTGGGAGGAGGTACTGGAGTGAAGCTGTGTTAACAGCTTGTTATGTCATTAATAGGGGTCCTCATTCTGGAATTGATTCCAAAATTCCGTTTGAGATCTGGAGTGGTAAGTTGCCTAATTTTTCGAATTTGAAGATTTTTGGTTGTGTTGCTTATTATCATGTTATTGAGGGTAAGCTGGATCCACGAGCCAAGAAGGGGTGTTTTGTTGGGTACGGGGATGGTGTGAAGGGGTTTAGAATTTTTTCACCTTCGGAGGGTCGGGTCATTCTTAGTAGGGATGTTACTTTCGATGAAAACACCATGTATTCAATTAAAAATGCAGAGATTTCAGATTTGAGAAGGGAAGGAGACAATTTATTACAGACAGATGGGGTACTTGAGGTACATCAGTCTACCATTGCTGATTTACCTCGGGTACAATATATTGATGATGATGCTGATGTTCCAGTGCCGGGTACTCCTGAACCTGAGATTACTCCTACTCATTCTAACTCTGGGGATGAGGTGGAGCAATCTAATCAGGGGTCATCTAGTCAACCTGACACCATTCTTGAGATGCCTAAACGAGTTATCAAGAAGCCTGTTAGATTGATTGAAGAGATGGAGGGAAGAAATTGCTGTGTTGATGCGATGACAGGTTATGCATTGAGTGTAGCTGATGATGTAGAGTCATTTGAACCTGCCACATATAAACAAGCAATTAGTTGTAGTGAGTCTGCGCAATGGCTTGCCGCAATGGGTGAAGAGATGCAGTCTCTTTACAAGAACAGAGTGTGGGAACTGGTAAAAGTACCGGAAGGGAGGAAGCTTGTGGGTTGTAAATGGATTTACAAGAAGAAAGAAGGGTTGTCGGAAACTGAGCAAATACGTTTTAAGGCTAGGCTAGTTGCTAAGGGGTTCAGTCAGGTAGAAGGGGTTGATTTTGTTGAGATATTCTCACCTGTGGTTCGACATACTTCTATCCGTGTGTTATTGTCAATTGTAGCACATTTTGATCTTGAGCTGGAGCAGTTGGATGTTAAAACGGCTTTCCTTCATGGCGATTTGGAGGAGGAGATTCTGATGAAGCAGCCCGAAGGATTCGAAGTTCCTGGAAAGGAACACTATGCCTGCAGATTGCTAAAGTCATTGTATGGACTTAAGCAATCCCCCCGACAGTGGTACAAAAGGTTTGATTCTTTTATGGTTTCACAAGGTTTTGACAGGAATTGAAAAATCGAAGCCTATAAGTACGCCAACTACTGTTAGTTGTAAGTTGTCTTTGTCTATGTCACCTCAATCAGAGGAGGAGTTGTCTTATATGTCTAGAGTTCCATATGCAAACGCGGTTGGTTGTTTGATGTATGCTATGGTCTGTACTAGGCCGGATATTGCGCATGCTGTTAGTGTTGTAAGCAGGTTTATGGCTCGACCTGGGAGGGAACACTGGCAAGGGGTGAAAAGGATTTTTCGCTACCTGAGAGGGACAGCTGATATTGGTCTTGTGTACGGGAATGGTAAGGAATGCTTGGTCACTGGGTACAGTGATTCTGATTATGCAGCTGATGTGGATACCAGGAGGTCTGTGACTGGTTATGTGTTCACTTTGGGTGGTTCTGTGGTTAGTTGGAAGTCTACATTGCAGTCATCAGTTACGTTGTCAACTACTGAAGCTGAGTATATGGCTCTAACTTCTGCAGCTAAGGAGTCTATTTGGCTCAAAGGCCTAGTAGGTGAACTGGGTATTGCACAGGATTTTGCTACAGTGTATTGTGATAGTCTAAGTGCGATTTGCTTAGCTAAAGATCAAGTACACCATGATCGGACGAAGCACATTGATGTCAGGTATCATTTCTTACGTACTGACAAGAGGATTAAGGTGAAGAAGATTGGGACTGCTGACAACCCGGCTGATTTCTTCACTAAGCCTGTTCCGTTTAGCAAGTTTAAACATTGCTTAGACTTGCTAAATATTGATTACTACGTGATGTAGTAGGCCCTGAGGGGCGAAGTTGGGGAGCTCCTGGTGTAGGTGTGTTGGCATTAAGGTGGAGCTTGCCCGGGGCTTGTGATGCAGGTGGAGCATTATGAGTTGTTATACTTGGAGACGAGTATGTGATGGGTCTTGGTTGAAGACTTATCGGGATGTATGGCTTATGCATGAGTCCTGCATCGGGTTTGGCTTGAGATGTTTTTTCACTATGTCTTGATGGGGTCGTTTGCTGACTACGAGTTCTCGTCAAGGTGGAGATTGTTGATAAGTATATTAGGTGACTCGTACTTCGTAGCTTTGTCCGCCCGATCGGGCGGACATTGCCCGGTCTGACCGGGCGGAAGAAGAAGAGGTGCCTGGCAAATTCGTTGAAGAAGCTGCTCTCGCGCCCGACCGGGCGAGCCTTCGCCCGACCGGGCGAGCCTTCGCCCGATCGGGCAGACCTTGCCCGGTCTGACCGGGCGGTGGGGGTTGGATACGTTGAAGCATTCGTATGGAGTTTTCTTCTCGCGCCCGATCGGGCAGACCTTGCCCGGTCTGACCGGGCGGAGAAGGAAAAATACGGAACGCGGATTTTGCGGTTTTAGGTTATCTTATTTTATTATCTTTTTGCCCAAGTATCTTTTAATTAGGGATTAATATAAAACCTCCCTAATATCAGTATTAGGGTTAAGAGAGACAGAGTGAAAAGCCGTTCTTGAGAAATACAAGAATCATCTTTGTAATCTTTGCAGTTTATAGTGAAATCATTCGATCTCGGTGCCCGTGGACGTAGCTATCACATCGATAGTGAACCACGTAAATTCTTGGTGTTGTTCTTATTGTTTGCATTGAATTTCTTTATTGTTTTCTTGTTTGTTTACGACCTTTGCTTCCGCTGTCGCACAACAATAATAAAATGAATGATCAGTCTTTTTGTAATACTATAATGATAATACGTGAATTCCACTTTTCAGTTGATCTGTATCTTATAAGTATAGAACTATAGATTGGAATTTGGAATATTTAGTCTCGATCATCAACTGAATTTAACAAATATCAGTTAGGGATGCCAGCTAGATTGCACGAGAACAGGTATTGACACTGATACAAATATAAAACAGATACGGGAAAACGTCATTTAAAAAAAGGGGACACGGTCGGGCACGAGATGTTAAATTCATATACATGATCTACATTTAGAATCATAAATGCAAATATTACAAAATTATCAAATTAATCAGCATAGAGCACTTGCCTAATTGATTTCATTTCCCACTCCACTTCTATATCATTCGGTCTTTTCATTAGATCACACTAGATTAGTGCCCGTGCAATGCACGGTAGTAATAATTTTTTTCCCATAATTAATTATGATATAATAATATAAAAATGAGGCAACTCATGTGGAAAATAAACAAATGCAATGCATATAGAAAAATAAAATAATTAGGCAAAATTTATAAAAACTACAATTGAGAAAAAAAAATATATTTTTTATTAGTTGTGTTGAAAATATTTTAAAGTAGTATATATACATTATATTACATTAATGATGCATATTATTCCCAATAAAACTATACAATCTAGTGACTATATGACTAAAGACTTATTTATAAATGACTTTTAATAAACATGAAAATATTAATCAAACAACGAAAATATTTTTTATGTAAAGATAATATATTAGATTTGGAATAATATTATTATAGTTGTATTATATAGAATATTCCAAAAATAAAAGAATATTATTTGCTAAAAAGGGAGGGTGAGTTTTGGAGGCAAAAAACAGCACCATGAAATGACACGTGTCAATTCTGATGTCTGTTTTAGTATTATGTTATTGGTTGATTGTATCGCAATACTCTTTTAGTTCACACATAACAATGCAATGAGTTATATATGAAAGCATCCCTATTATTTAACCATTACCTAATCTATCTCACTTAAATTTTCTCATACAAAAAAAATAAAAAATAAAAAGTGAAAAGATAAGATGACGTATCAAAAAACACAAAATAGAAACCATGTTAGTCAATAACATAATTTGCCATCGTCAAACCCTAGAGGCTCAAACTTAACTGAACTCAACATAAGTATTACTCCCGTACATTTATCAGAGAACGATCCAAATTAATTCACAATAGATGAAGGCAACAATGGAGCTAAGGCCTAATAAGGGCTCAATGAGATGAATACATGGTCTTCCACTCTTCCATCTTCTCATCTTTCATCGAAATAATTTATCATTTGAAGACTTAATGGAAGTAAGGACGACGAACAATCCTTAAAAAAAAAAAAAAAAAAAAAAAAAAAAAAAAGGTTAGCATCTGTGCTTAGGTTGTTATATTAGATCCATTAAAAAAAATTTATCATGGATTATGAGTTGGATTTGATTCTCAAATGATTTTCGCTGTATATATAATACCAAGTATTTTTATGATAGGACGTGAATTCCACTTTCGTTTCATTTGCATATTCTCTATTAAATTTGTAAGACAGGCTTGAGATGATTAAGAGCCAGCATTTAATTGCATATGTATCATCTGTTTTTCAAAGGAAAATTATATGAATATATAAAAATATAAGATCATAATGGATTTATGGATAAGTATTATTGTATTAAGTTGTCTAGGTTTAAAATCAAAAAAATTCTACAATGTCATTCTTTAAAAAAGGCACCACAATTTGTTGTTGTGGCAAAATTTGAATGGCCCATATTTATTAATTTTTATATTAATTTTGAATTATTTTTAATGTCCATAATGTATTAAAATTGTATTGTTTTAATGTATTCTTTTTAATACATGTATTTTTAAAATATACATTATTATAAATTAATTTTTGAAATTATAATTGCAATTAAAAACACCAAAATTAAAATTGTTCATCAACGTTCTTCATTCATGTCATAGATTAGCCACCCATTCCCAAAATCATTGTTAATTGTTGATTTATGTAAAAATGCCTTAATTCGGGATTAAAATTCGTATATCAATTGTGTTTTTTACGTTTTAATTTTTGCAGTATTTCATTTTAGGTTTTTGTTCATTAAAAAATTCTCATTTACAATATCATTTTTAAGCATTTGTTAAGGAAGAATCATACAGGTGTTTTACAATATTGCGGTGGACGGTGGCATAGTGATTTAGGTTGAATGATGGGCGTTCTTCCTAAAGTATAATCGGAGAAGACAACCTTTCGGTTTTTTTTTCTTTTCGAGCCCCTTCTGTTTGATCCGTAAAAATGTAATGATTTGTTCGCGAACTTGTTTGTGGCTTAGGTAATGACCTAAACTATTTTTGGTCATTACATAAGGTAAACAATGTTTTATATATAATCTGTTTGTAATTAAAAATAAATTTTTCAGGTAATGACCTAACTAAATATAGGTAATTACCTAACCACAAACAGATTACAAAAATCGCAGATCTCGATTCTAGATCAAATAGGTTTGCGAAAAAAAAAATCGAACTCTAAGCACATCCTCGTTATCCATTGATCGTTAAAAAAAATTGAAAGATCTGTGTTTTAGATCATCATAATACACACTCTTAAGGCTATTTTCATCCTCAAAACTATCGAACAACTTGATTTTTACATAAATCAAAATTATCAATCGAACCCTAAAACGAAATTTGTATACGAATCATGGAAACAAATTCAAAACCCAATAATAAATCCGATCTTTGGATGGAATTTTGGTCTGAGTTCCGAATAACTTATACAAGATTTTGGGGGTGGTTAATTAAGATCATGAATGAAGAACAATGATGAATTTTTTATCTTCTAAATTTTAATTATAATTTAATTTTCAAAAATGATTTTAAAAAGATAAAAATAGATTTTAAAATACTATAAATACGTATTCTTTAAAAAAAAAACATGTATTTACAAAAATAAATAAAAAATTGACTGATCATAACATGACACATCATCATATTATGGTGCCTTTTTTTTAAAAAAAAAAAGACACAGTAAACCTCCCCGTTTAATCAAGGCTCTTAACATCTACCTTTTTTTAAAATGTAATTTGAAATCCAAAATGAAAATGGTTAACACGTACAAATATCTAATCTGAGCGATCAAACTTGCTTGCATTGCAAGCTTTGTTTTTTGTCTCTATGAGCATGAAAATTTGGCCCTTATCAATCCGTAAAAATTAAATTATAATAGTTGAATATTAATAAATTATTCATTAAAACGATTTCAACAAGTATTCACAAGAATATATTTATTTTTATGTATAAATCACAAACATCAATCAAAGTGAATTTGATGAATAGTAAAAAAATTAAAAGTCAAAACGTTTCACTTATTTAAATATAGAGCCACGGAGGGAGTATTTAGCATTAATATTCTCTAATTGGTTTGCCATCCACAATTTTTGCATTTTATCAACTGTAAAAACGATGATCCTTGTAATGAAAATTTGGAACACATGAGCCTTCTAGACTCACATAGTACATTATTACCTAGTTTCACACTTAAAGTATTGCATATAACCCCATTGGCTAATTGATTGCATTTGATTCCACTGAATATCTAATCTGTAATTAAAGTTCCTTATATATTATGTTTAATATGAGTGCCGTATCACAGAATAATTTTTTTATTTTTTTTTTTGAAAAATTAACTTATACAAAATTTTTGAAAGAAACTAACTTATAAATCACTCAATGTTATAAGAAGTTACCCTCAGCTGGATTGTTGCATTGATTATGTAACACCCCAATAATTATCTCTTTAAAAACTTGTAAATACCTTTAATAATTTGCAAGAGAATTACTGACGTGCTACTGCCACGTGTTCAAACATTAAGGCTAGTTCAGAATTTAGCAGCAGGAAAAACTAACTCAGTTATCAATAAGTTTCAAAACCAAATTTAGTCTTACAAGTTGGAACCATTAAGGCCCTTATTCAAAACCCAATAAAAAGTAGTAAATAAATCAAACCAAAGTTTAATTAAATCCAAACTTATGAAATGTAATAAACTGTGAGGTTAACCAACACTCCACTCAAAATCCCATCACCTTGATGCAAGTTCTGATTAGGTAAGACATGTGATTAATCTGCTCCCCAATATTACAAGTGTAAAAATTGGATCATTACAGAGTCATTGATAGGCGAAGGCCATGACCAAGAAAAGACACACAAAAGCACGCAATCAGCAACGCTGAGTATATACAAGCTACGAAATATAGCAAAGAGCCCTACCATGTTACTAAAAATCAATCTACACACACACAATATAATCATTGACTCGAACACATGACTCAATTGTTAACATTACTAAGACTTCACTAATTAATAATAAATAATTCATTTCATTCATTGATTGGATCAAGCAATAGACCAGGTTGCCCCCTATGCTCCATTTCGGAACATTAATAAAAGAAAACCTTATGCCTCCTTTCGGAAACATTAATAAACATCCAATGGCAGACGGGCGCAACTCCGTGGCCATAGCTAGTATGAGATCTCATCTAACTCATTATAATTTTAAAAGTATTTGAAAACAAGAGACTTGTAGATCAGACGGCCTCTGAAAAGTACACGGCTAATACCTCATGTACCCCAACCCCTGTTTGTCAATACTCCAGATGTGCACAAATCCAGAGTTTTATTGCTCATCCTTCTTGCACTTTATGTGATTTACCAGTTCAAACTTGGTGATGACTCTAATGCAAGATAATACAATCAATCATACATCCATCATTCAAACAATTCAAATTTCCAATTCAATTCTTGATTTATTAGTGACAAACAATATTTAGTATTAAATCCTTTAACTACCTCGGTGTATAAACACCTTAAGTGCATAAGGCACCTCAATCCTCAACCTCGCCTTATAAGACTTTAAATCTTCCTTTACTCATTCCATTTCATTAATCATGGACGAGTAATTCAATAATTCATTCCACATATTCACGTACCTTTGCCTCTAAGCTCATCTTGCATGTTAATGCATAAATAATACTTACAAGATAAATTAATACGCAATTCTCATACAAGAAACAAAGCCAATCACCACATTAATCACCAATCAAACTTACTACCATACAATTCCAACCAATCTACAAGTTTCCTAACATGATTCTAAGGTTTTCCAAGTCCTTAAACATGCTTCTAAAGTCAAGGTTTTCGTATCCTTGTACGTACCTTGAGTACACGAATTGGTTGGCCACTTACGGAACTAAAAATCGCCTTCTACAAAGCCCTCTCCTAAACCAAACAATAATAATTCAATCAATACCCAAGCAATATAATTTACAGCAATATTAACTTACTTTAAAACCCCTTAAACCATTGAAATAATGCTTTTAAATTACTCACAATAGTCAAAGTTAATAATTCAATAGTTCAAGTATAAGTTTATATGTTAAAATCATGAAAATATAGCTTATAACATAAAATTCCAGCAACTTTAAAGTAAGGATTATAATCCGGAAATTTAGTTTAAGATTATAAAACAACCTCATAAACATCTCTTCTTGAAATAATCATCATGTAGTAGGTAAGTATGTTTAAAACCTAAAAATCCATCATAAACCATGATTTAAAACCAAGATAAAAAATCTGAAAATTTAATTTAATAGTAGAATGTATGAATACAACAATCTAAACTTGAAATATATATTTAGAGTTCAACTAGTTTCATAAAAACTCAATCAAACCTTCAAAATTCAATTAAACAACACTTTCAAATCTTCCTTTTTGCTAGAATTAAAAGCTTATATATTATTCTTAAAATTTCCTACATAAAAACATTAAAATACATACTTATTCATAAAATTACAGCAAGTTTAAAGCTTTATAAAAATCTGAAAATTTATTTTAAACATTAAACCTTCGTTAAAAATCAAAAACTGCCCGAAAACCATATTTAGAGGCTGAATTTGGCCACGAGAAGGTGGTGCTCACTACCAAAGGTAATGAGTTTTGATTAAAACATTGTTTACACACGAAAAACACTATTTTTTTTTTTGCAAAAATCAGACGAGTTAGAATCTAAACGTAATTAATAGAAATTAAGAACGTAAATCAGAAATTGATTACGAAAAACTGAAAACTTGCTTTTGAATTAAACATCGCCATAATCATAGTAGAATCACAATATAATCATGCTTAAATTGAATAACTTTAGCAACACGTTTTTAAGCCCTAAAACCATGAAAATCAAGTTTTAAACCCTAATTTCTTAACTAAATAAATCTGAAATTTTGATGCATAAATTAAACATAATAAAACTTATAAATTTATAACCTTTTATAATTCATATACATAATCAAACCATAATAATAACAATTAAATAACAAAAATTGATAAAGATTTAAACTTGGGTTGAATTAACAAAAGAAGAGAAAACAAGAGGGAGGAAGAAAATAAGACTAACCTTTTTGTGTGGGGGAAAATTTGGGGATTCATGGGGTATTTATAGGAGAGAATTGTAGGGTAGAATTGGGTCTCATGAAAATAATGGGCCAATTAAATAAACAAATGGGTTAGGCTTTGTTTTTATAGTAATGGATTGTAGGATATATGTACATAAAATAATTTAGCCCAAAATAATTTTTGACCCAAATTAATAATTTGAAAATTAAATTATGGAAAAATACAAATAAATATTATAAATAAAATAAAATTTCATTTATAAAATATTTAAAAATACGGGGGATTACAATAAGAGACAAATGATGACCTTTTCCCCTTCCTTTATCCTCCTTTTCCCGCCTAGTTTCCCAAATAAGCCCCCTTACAGCCCCCAATTCCCCTTATCTTTCATTGTCAAATCTGGCACGGGGTAGCAACTTACAGCATTGTTGAGTAATTAGGTTTTGATGATTGTAAACTAATGATGATTATTATTCTAACGTGTTTGTTAAGTTGTGCATAGAAAGAACAAGTTCTGCTCATAACAAGATACAAGGAACCCGGGCAATGACAAGTATATATGTGTGTGTGTGTGTGTGTGTGTGTGTGTGTGTGTGTGTGTGTGTGTGTGTGTAATAGAGGAACAAGAACAATGATGAGTGTTATGGTTGATAAGCATGATGACGGCTAAGGAACCATGAAGGTAACTATGTAAATAGGTGTTTGCATATGTTAGCTTCATGAGGTAAGTATCCTATGCATACATGGGTCATTTATGTGTAGGAGTCTTTTAATTTAGTTTAGTTTTTCTAGTTTGCTTTTACGTTAGCTCTAGTTTAGTTTAGTTTAGTTTTAGTTTTCTTTCTTGTTTTGATAAATATAAATATACAAAAATATGTGGCTTCAACTTTAATTAGTTCTCTCACTTGAAGTCTGTTTAAATTATGACAAATAAACTTCAATCTAATGTTCTCTTAAGTGTTTATGTGAAGACAGGAACTGAATTAGGTGAAGTCAATGAGTTGGAACATAGAAGACTTCAAGAGGAACAAGAGAGAATGAATGAACCTAAAGCAGGTTATTCCACGAGAACCAAACCACGAAGGAACCTAAAGGTACTCTCCAACGAGATCCAGAAGGAACTTGGCTGGCTTTCCCACGAGAGCTGGAGCATGTTCCCTAACAAGTACACGAGGTGTTCCCTACCAGGTATACACAAGGAGCTTCCTAACAGAAGCATGGCAACACACTACTAGAAAATAGGCTATTTCCCGAAACACCCTGTTTTTCGACGGAATTTCCATCAGAAGAGGTTTTATAGGAAAAACGACATTTTCCGACAGAAATTCCGTCTGAACCAGTTTTTTGACGGAATTTTTCTGTCAGAAGACATTTTCCGGCCCGGAAATTTCTGACGGAAATTTTTCCACCGGAAAATTTCGACGAGAATTCCGTCGAAAAATCCTATTAAAAAAAATAAAAAACTACACCACCATCGCCCACACCACCGACCCACCCAACCAGACCCCACTGCACACCGACCCCAACCACCAACTCACCCTCCACCACACTCACACCAGCCCCTATCCCACCTTCACACACCACCGCCGCCATCACCACACCAAAAATTAACCCCAAAAAAAATGAAACTTAGCAAAAAAAAACGCAAAAAAACCTAAAATTAACCCCAAAAAAACGAAAATTAACACAACAAAATCAAAAAATACCACACAAAAAAATCCAAAACCAGTAGATCTGCATATTTAATCAGAATTCCATAAAAAAAATTAAAAAAAAAACAATAATTTAACAACAAAAATTAAAGGAAATATATAAATATACAATTATCTAATAAAATTTATAAATTAACATTACAATTACATAAAAAAATTAACTAGATCTACAATCTAACCTAAATTAAAACTAGATCTACAAAACAAAAAACCTTGAGAGTGGGTGGCTCACAACGGTGGTTGTCGGCTTTGTTGTTGTTGCGCCGTTGTCGTTGGTATTGCGCCGTTGTTGTTGTGGTTGATGTTGGTGGTGGACGGAGAGAGAAGAGGAAGACGTTGTAGCGTTGTTGTTGTTGACGGTGCTTGATGTTGGTGGTGGATAGAGAGAGAAGAGGAAGACGGAGAGAGAGAAGAGAAAGAGGAGGGAGAAGGAGAAAAAGACCGAGAAAAAGGAGGGAGGAGGAGTGAAAGAGAGATCGAGAAGAAGAGGAAAGGAGAGGAGAGAAAAAGAGAAGGAGAAAGTGGAAAGAAGAGGTGGAAATGAAGTAGGGGGGGTGGATGTTTAGGGTTTGTTTTTTTTCTTTTTTTTTAAATTAGATTTCGACGGAAATTCCGTCGGAAATTTAATGTTCCGATCGAAAAATCCGTCGAAAATTTTTGACGGATTTCCGACGGAATTTTTTAATCAATTCCGATTTTTTCGACGGAATTACGTGTTCCTCGGAACCTGTCCGTCGGTATTCAACCTGATTCTTGTAGTGGCAAGCTGAAGAGTAAAGCTTGGACTGCGAAGATGACAACAAGTTCTAGAGGAACATGGCCTACGGTTCCAGAAGTAGAACGTTTCCCCAAGACCCAAAATACATCAAGACTACAAGATTTCGGAACAAGAGTTTCAGAGAAGCAACATGAAGACAGAGAAATTGAAGTATATAGCTCTAGGACTCATGTAAGTATGTTGGACATAAAAGTCGATCTGGAACAATCTATGGAACCAAAGTGGATCTCAATACAGTCAATGAAATTAGAGTTATTGACTCATCAGGAACTCAGAGATTGTCAGAGTTGCGATTCTAATAGGAACTTAAGTATGCACGTCTTTAAAAGTCGGTTTTAATGATATAGATATTTACTTAATACATGCATATCTTTTAGGGATTTGATTTTACTGATAAAGACATTTATTTTCTAATAAATCCCTTTTGGAAAAAGATAAGTTTGTTTAGAAAGTATTTTAAACAAAAAGATAAGTTTTGAATAAAATCTGATTTTTACGTTAATTATATCTTATTATTATTGGAAGATTTTATTCTTAACAAAAAGATATATTTTCGGAAAACTTATTATTAGAAAATATCTTTTAGACTTATCTTTTGATAAAACCTATCTTTTTCAAGATGAAATGAATAATTCGAGTGTACTATAAATATGCTCATATGTATTCATTCAAAGTAGAGGTTGACAAAGTGAAGTGGTCGTACTTAATGGTTTCATCCTTCACCACAAAGCTAAGTCAGTCCTCCTTGTCAAAGTTCCTATCAGGGTTTGGTTTCAGTTCGTCTAGTGAGTTTTTAACTGATCTTGAGTGTCCAACATATTAGTTTTTTCTCTATATTCATATATATGTATTTAGAGTTATGCTTTGAGATTTTGTAATGGGAAAAAGGGTTTGAGTGTTTTGTAAATTGGGGTGTGAGAGTTCGTGGGGATTCTCATTATTGTAGCTGTGAGAGCACAATGAGTGAGCTTCTAGTGAGAAGCCGAGTGTGATCACTCTGGGAGTGCAGTGTAAACCTAAGTGTGGTACTTAGGTTGGGTAGGATAGGGTCCTATCAGGTAGCAAGTTTCCGGTTAGGAACTTGTGAGTGTAGTAGGCTTTTGGGTAGGAACCTGTGAGGTAGCAAGCATACGGGTAGTAGCTTGTGAGGGTAGCAAGTGTCCGGGTAGGAGCTTGTGAGTGTAGCAAGTTTCTGGGTAGGAACTTGTGGGAAAGGTCCGTGTGTAATAGGTCGTAAAATCTGCTTTGCATTATTTAAGTTCCTAACAATAACTGTTTTATATTCCGCAAAAATTAGGCACTAGGAACATACTACAATTCACCCCCCCCCCTCTTGTAGTATACCATCCAAATAACCAACATTTAAGCTCTGTTTGACAATTAGCTTTTAGCTCTTAGCTATTAGTTGCTTTGATCGGCTATTAGATGTTTGCATTAGTCATTTTGACTAGTTATTTGTATAAAAGTGTTTGGTAATTAAATAATTGTTGTTATTAGCTGTTTTAGAGTTCCAAACAATCAAAAAACTAAGAGCTCTTTCAAATAGCTTCTTATATAAGCTTTAAGAAAAAGAGTGTTTTTTGGTCCAAAAAGCTCAAACACCTCCTTTATTAGTATTTTATAAGGAACTTTCTTACAACAGTTTTTCTATAATGTAGTTTTTTATAAGATTTGAAATATATAAAGTAATACTTTCATGTTTCTTTATGGGTTCTAATCCTTTTCTAGTTTTTGTATAATAATAATTTTTACTTTTTTTTTCTCAATCTTTTATTGCTTATTATCTTCCATTTCTTCACATATTATAATTCTAGCTCTAATTTACTTTCAAAAAAATCTAGCTCTGATCCAATTTAAAGACCAAAAGTTTTAAATATCTTAAGTAAACCTAACATTGGGATAGATTGTTATTACAAGTAAAGAAGATAGCTAGAGATGGAAACAAAGTTACTCGTATTTATTTAACGTAATAAATAATAATCTTGATAATAAACCTCATACACATCTATTATACGTAAACTATTATAACTTTATAAGAATGCAAACCAAACAAAATGGCACACTTTAATGTTTCAAAAAAAAAGGCACACTTTAACCAACGTTTAGAGATGGATTTATGCTTGATAATATTGGGAGACAAAAGGAGAGAGTGGTAATGTGATAATATGATGATTTTATTTGATGTGTTTGATTATTCATCTCAACATGTTACATGTCATGATTATTCTTAGGTATCTTCTACACTCTTTAGATATTTTTACATAAATATTTTTACATAATACTTCCTAGATTTTTCTAGACTACCCTTTAGATATTTATTTTACAAAATATTCTAGATTTTTCTAGATTAATATTTTTTTAACAAAAAGCATAAAATTTTAAACTTTATTACATTTAATTTAAACACCTTCTGTATACATAAAGGCCTATATACAAATTTAAAAATTATACAAAGTATAAAATAAACTGAAATCGAAACACATAAATCATTTGTGAGCTTTATTACCAATTGAAATTGGTATCGTACATAACAAGACGTAAAATAGTGAGTAGAGCCGTGCATGAAATCAATGCAACTAGAGGTGATGAGGGCAATAATATCAGTTTTGGCCAGGAAGTTTTCCATCTAAAAACGTATTAACATGGCCTTCAATGGGAGGCCCCATGCTCCCACAGGCTTCGACGGCAAGCGCATCGACATTCACACAACCGTTCATTGGGGATTTTGTTGTGCCGGACGCACGAACGAGCCCTACATTAGCATCTACTGTCACTGACACTGGAAGTTCATCCAGGTTTCGGGCTGCTGAGACAGCATAGGCCATGACAAACATTGTCATTGCCAAGAAAATTAAAGACTTTGTGAGTTGTGGAGCCATTTTGTTTAGAATTTTTAGCACGAACTCTTTGAAAAATGAGTAGGATATGTAATTAAGAGAGGAAAAAATACAAGGATGAGTAATTATGATTTTAATTTTATGATATGCATGGTAGGATTATATCAACCCTTTATATAAGGGTTTCGAAATGAGTAATTAAGATGAATAATGTGTTACAGCTGTGCTCAAGTTGTAAGATGCATTAAAATATTTTGCTGGAATACATATTAAGATTTGTAAATCAAATGATTAGGTTTAATTTAAATACTTTAACAATGCATGAATTACGCTTTCATTTGATAATTATTATTTGATCCCTTCAATGATCCACAGTACACAACCTGCAGATTAACTGCCTAGGATATTATGTTGCACTTCAATAATTTGGATTTTTTATGTGATTTCCTTACAAATGTTGCTTTTAAGGAGATATGTATGAAAAGTACTCAATATATGTGCAATGATATGGGCCGGTGGCGTAG
The DNA here is from genome assembly GCF_001683475.1 of Chenopodium quinoa. Taxonomy (NCBI): domain Eukaryota; kingdom Viridiplantae; phylum Streptophyta; class Magnoliopsida; order Caryophyllales; family Amaranthaceae; genus Chenopodium; species Chenopodium quinoa. The sequence continues at coordinate 3,519,270 of NW_018742484.1, forward strand.
GACGAGGCCCTATTTAAGCCCTTACCCGACCCAGGAGTAGATGGATCGGACAATTTTCAACTTTGGTGGGCTTTAGTGAGGTGGGCTAGCAATTAGCAAAGGCTTTTGCTTTTAATTGATCTTTGTTAAGTGTTAACCATATGTCTAAGTATAGTTTAAGGAACCTGATGAAACGTACTTGTAGTATTTTACAAAGACGCTTTAGAAGCTCTCTTATGATAAATTTTAGGTAAATTTGTCAAAAGGGTCCTTTTAAGTAGGTCTTATTTATTGTAAAGGTCCTTTTATAAAAAAAAGGTGGCATAAAAGGTTCTTTTAAAAAAAAAAAAAGATGGCATAAAAGTTCCTTTTATTGCACTTAGGTTGTGGCGAGGGTCTTTTGACCAGATTCTGACAGTTGACTTTTTTCCCGACCAAAAAAAGTCATGTGCCTTGCACAAAAATCCATTTTTCCCCCTTTTCCCCTTTTCCCTTTATTAAACCCTAATTTCTTCATCATCAACCTCAACGCAAACCCTATTTTGTGAAGAAAAAAAAAACCTCGATTTTAGGCCCTCACATTAAAATTGAAGGCAACTGAAGACAAATCAAACCACATCAGGGGGAAAAGTGAGGAAAAGGGGAAAAAAGGATTTTAAGTGGTCATGTGGAACGCACATGACTTTTTTGGCCAGAAAAAGAAAGTCAATGGTCGGAATTCAGTCAAAGGACCTTTGCCACAACCTAAGTGTGATAAAGGACCTTTTATGCCACTTTTTTTATAAAAGAACCTTTACAACAAAAAGACCTGCTTAAAAGGACCTTTCTAACAAATTTTCCTATATTTTAATACCAAAATTTCAATAATTGAAAGTTTTTAGTAAGTGATTTTATTGGTGCAAAATCATATGATATTATTAGGGGAAACGACCCTTAAACCCTAGCTAAGAGCTAGTTCAAACCAAAATTGGGGGGTTGTATTTCATACATACACATCCAACTGCGACTCTTCTATTCTGAACTTCTTTTCTTCCTCTATTCTGAATCTCTTTTGCTCCTCATCATAAACTCTCAAAATGGCAACTGATACAAATAGTGTCTTATACCTGCATCTAAATTAAATGATGGTTCTTATTCCATTAGTGTTGACAAACTCAGTGGATGACAGAAAAAGAGAATGTTAGTAGATGGAATAACACTCATTACTAGCAGAAGAGTTGTACAAGGTTAATTTATACAATCAAAAACAAGATAAGACAAAATAACGGCTCATGAGGAAACTTCCTAGAAAGAGCATGACAATACTGGGAAGAGCATTATATCTGAGCTGACATAACAACTTTGATTCTTTTGAGAGAATGACTGATATAACCTTGTGAACTTGTTAGACATATTGTACACATACCTTCAATCTTAAACATTAGGCTTAAACCACATTAGTTCTTCTAGTAAACAGTAATATTTTCTACATGCAGTGGAATGTTTGAATTAGGTAAAAAGGTAAATTGAAAATGACTTTGAGATAATGTTTAATGTGTTTTGCTAAACTCAAAGTCCACTTTTTTCTTTGCACCAAAAGATATAAGTAACAAAATTTACCTCTGTTTTCATTAGTTAAAAGAATAACTTGTGCAAGTTAACAACAAATGGGAGAAATACTTGTTATTAGCACTAACAAGTTTACTCTATCTCACACAATTATTATAATGATTTGCGTCATTTGTACACACTCAACTTTAGGCACGCCGCCGGTACACGACCATTTTCAATATTTCAAGCAACAACTACATTTATTCAAACAAGTAAATATCAAGTATTACTTTTATTTTTTTTTTAGCTATATTTCATACATGATCTTTGCTAGAAAATGTTGCAACTCTAGCTTTTAGGTTGGGGAGGGTGATAGGTGGCTTGCAAAACCACACAAAATGTACAACACAATTTATGGTTCTACTTTGTTCAATGTCTTTAAATTTGTTTTATATTAGTCAAATAAGTTATGTCATAATGAAAAACATATTACTACGATTATGAAGATAAGTTCATATATATGTGAACATAATTTTAGATCACATAGGTTCGCATGAGTTCAAATGTACTTTGTATAACACAAGTTTAGAGTGTTTTGACTAGATAAATTGGAAAAAAAAAAAAAAAATCTTCATTCCTGCATTTTTATTGATCAAATGCATAATGTCTTCCATGCATAGCCTAACAAATAATGAGTTTTAATGTTCAGATACTATTGATTTGTTTAGAGCTGAATTTGGGCAAATGAACTATAATTTTCTCTATTGTTAAATATTTGCAATAGTTTAACTAGTACACTGTACATGTGTTCATATACAAGGTTGACAACAAATCTACCTTATTAAATACTCGTATTACTCTTAATAAGAATCATTTCATAAAATAATATTTCAAAAATATTTTTTTGAAAGCCGAAACTAATCCATCAACATGTCTGTAACATTTGTTTTTATATCTTTGTTAATAAAAGGGCTATTTTTTTTTTTTTTTTTTTTGGAAATTAAAAATGTCGCCAAGAAAAAAACAAAAAACAAAAAAGGTTGCATCTAAAGGAGGGCACCACCACGGGCCGTCCCTAGCGGGCCACGTGCTCCGGCGGGCCGTGCCTGGCAGGCCACCGTGCCTGAGAAGTCGTGCCGTGTCGTGCCGCCCAAAGTCACAGGCCAGCCCACGGCACGACCCACGTGCCATTCGGGCTCGTGCTGTGCTGGCCTGCTGCCTTCCTCCCTTTTTTTTTTTTTGTTTTATATATATATAATGTATTTATTTATTAATACTTTAATAGTTTATAACTTATAATCTTATATTATTATTTTTCTAAAATAAATTAAGTGTAATATTTATGTTTTATTATTTTTTATATTTAATATTTAAATTTATATATTTTGCTTATACTACTTTATAGTTTAATGTTTATAATTTATTACATTTATTTTTGTATTATTAATTATTATAATTTTATTTTTGTTATATTAAATTACGAATTATAACTTAACGAAAAAAAGGGCAAATTGGACTTTGGATGTGAATAATGTGTACTTCATATTATTATTACTTGAAAAAATTGTACAATGATAAAAATCGTACAAGGGTATTAAACAAAAATTGGATAATGATAAAAATCGTAAAATGATAATATTGATAATGATAAAAATCGTACAATATACAAAAATTATCTATTCTTCTTCTTCTTCATCTTGTGCTTCTTCGTCTTCGTCTTGGTCTTCGTTTTCAAGGTCATCGGCTAATTGCATAGATTGGGAACTAGCCGAACCCGAACGGTCGGAAGCGGAGGTTCCTTCATCGTTGTCATTGTCGTCGTAAGAACGGTCCTGGGACCGATTTTCCGCATCCAACCAATCTTTGAAACACACGCACATTTCAAGTGTTTCGGGTTTTAGACTTGTTCTTCTATCGTCTAAAACCCTCCCGGATGCGCTGAAAGCTCGTTCGAAGGCAACGGAGGAGACTTGGATAGCAAGAATGTCTCGTGCCATTGCCGCCAAAGTTAGATGCTTCGTGCTTTGTTGTTTCCACCATGCAAGGAGGTCGAGGCTGTTTATCTCATCGTCGTCCATGCCCTTGGTGAAGTCGTAACCCAAGTACATTTGCAACTCCGAGACATCGCTTTGTGTTCTCCTTATTGATGAATCACCTGAAAACCTTGAAATCAAGTTAGTAGCTTGTGAAAATAAATGTTTGGCCTTCTTACTTACGTTTTTGGATGGTTGGGAAGGCCCTAAGCGAGGAACGGTGCCATATTTGGCTTCATAGACTCTATATAAACCAAAAAACTGATCCTTCACATTAGTCTTATAGTTTTCTACATCATCGTCAAGAAGCATGCATTGAAAGTAAATGTCAACTAACATAAATGTGTTTTCATACTTTTGCCTAGGATCTAATATGGAAGCAAAAATATAAATCAAAGGAATTTCAAAATAATATTTACGCCACTTTGTTTCCATTGCTGGAAGATACTGATCATAATCACTTTGGTTGCGATGAGCAGCGAAAAGTTGGGCGAGTAAACATGCATTTGAAATAAAGTTTTGAGCACAAGGATTATAAACAGAAGAAAAACAATACATCATGTTATATAATAAATGTAAAAATTGCATATATCGTTCACATTTAGCCCAATTATCCTCATATATAGCATTGTTTGGAAATTTTTGGTTGTAAAACATTGTCAACGGATTCTTGTACTCAATTGCGTTGGTTAACATGTCATAGGTGGAATTCCACCTAGTTGGGCAATCGGTTTTGATTTTTATTGCCCTTATCTTTTGTTGTCTTAGAAAACTCTTCCATTCTTGGTATCTCATGTTTGAGCTATTAATAGACATAATAGCTTCTCTAATTTTGTTATAGTATGGACCCATTGCTCTAAGTCCATCCTGTACACACAAGTTAAGAACATGGAAAACACATCTAGTATGAAGTGCATCACCATCTAATATTACATCGGTCAAGATTTGTTTGACATAATTAGCAGTATATGTCATTGAGGTTGCATTGTCAAATGTCATAGATATCATTTTATCTCGAAGGTTGTATTCATCTATTGCTTGCATTAAATGGTGAGAAATGTTAATACCGGTGTGGGGTTATTCCAGCATTTAGAAATGGATTATTTGTTTTTGTAACAACCATTGATCATCTACCCAATGGCAAGTCACACATAAATAGTGATATTTATAACCACTATCCCAAGAATCGGCAGTCAAAGACACTCTACAGTTAAGGTTACTCAATTTGGCTTGTAACCGCATTTTGTACTCTAGGAAGTTTTTCATGGCGGCGGAACGAACGGTTTTTCTAGAGATTCTTTTATGTTGGGGTTGTAATGCTTTGTTAATGTAAGTGTTAAATGGGTCACTTTCGGCGAAGAGAAAAGGTTGTTCGGCGTGTACTATCATTTTCCCTAGTTCATCCCTATCCCTCTCATAGTTGTAGGTAAAGCCGTGTGGATGGAATTAGGAAATTTTTGGCTGGGTTGGATCACTAGCTGGTTTTGCACAACTTTTCATGTGTCTACCTAAGTGTCCCGTCCCCGATGTGGATTTTGCCGAGAATGAATGACCACATGTTTTACATTTTGCTCTTGTATGGTCTCTACTTAGGAGGAAATAACGCCATACCTCACTTTTGCGGCTTTTGACAAGTACTTGCTCACTCTCGGTTAACCATTCCTCATGTGTGTGTGGGAATTGGGTGTTTTTAGAATCGGGGGTTGTTTGGTTAGTAGTAAAACCGGAGACATTTACGGTTTGTTGGCTACCTTGGCTAGAATAAAAATTTTGTTGGTCAAAGTAATTTGGTGGGAATTGACCGAATTGTGGAAATTGGTTTGGTGGTGGAAATTGTGGAAATCCGGGCATATTGTAGGGTTGAAAACCGGAAGTACCATCGTGCCTTAATTGTTCAAAGCCTTGGGGGATATTATCGGGGTCATTGGTTGGAATGGCCGGGTTCGGAATTTGGGGGCTCGTTGGATTAGGTGATTCCCTAGAACTACTAGCACGGGTAAGTCGGCCTTTCCCCTTCCCCCTAGATGACTGGTTGTTCGATGCCATAATTAACAATAATAATAATTAATAACAATAACAACAATAATAATTAATAACAACAATTGTAATAATAAAAATAACAACAATAATAATTAATAACAACAATTTTAACAATAATAATAACTAACAATAATTGTAATAATAACAATAACAACAATAATAAATTGAAGATTAGTTTAGATCAGATTAGTTTAGATCTTACAACCGTGCTTCAACGCTTTCCACTAATTACGATTACGAACTTTTAAATTTTTCCGATAATAAGAAATATTACCTAGAGAATTTACGAGAATTATTAGAGAATATAAGAGATTAAGGATTATTAGAGAATATTAGAGATTAAGAGAGGAAGATTGTGAATTTGTAATTTAGGAAGTGAATGGAATTGGGTATTTATAGGAAAATTGGGAAAACTAGCCGTTAATTGCCGTTAGAGACAAAAAACTAGCCGTTAATTTGGGGATAAAAAACGACATTATAGTAGTTTTTGACCGTTGGCACAACGGGCCGTGCCGTGCCTGTAGCGGGCTCGTGCCAGGAAACCAAAACGCTGTCCGTGGCACGCCCGTGGCCCACGGCTGGGCCACCGTGCTGGGTCGTGCCTATAGCGGGCTCGTGTCGGGCCGTGCCCGTGCCGCCCGCGGCCAACCCGGCCCGTGCCCACCTTTAGTTGCATCCATCTTTGGTATTGTCTCATGGGGCCTGACCTTCTAGGTCTAAGAAGCCTTCATGGAGGGATATGTCCCCCTCGAGTAATCAGGGAAGGAAAGAAACCTGCCTCTACCTAGGATGTACTTCCATTTCAAACCCCTTAACCTCGTCAAACAATTTAGTGTAATTTTTTTTCAAAGGAAAAGAGAAAAACAAACCTTTATCAACTTTAATTCTTACAGTTTTTTAAGTCTAGTATTTACGACCTAGCTAATACAAGTACTTAAAATTAGAGGGAAATAGGAGGTGAAGTAAGGAGATCCTCATCTCCAAGCACCTTCACTTAGTAAAATTCGAACCATAAATATCTGATAATAATCTAAGATAAGAGTATTATCAAATGAGCGAGCTTTGATTATTGGTTATAGTAAGAGCAGTGATCTAGGGGGGTACACAGAGGTACAACTGTACCCCGCCGAAATTTTTTTTTGATAATAAAAGAGATCGTCTTTATCTAATAGGCGCTCTTAGGTACTGTCATGTAGTTTTCCACAAAGTGTTAAATTCAAAGAGACCACCTATTTAAAAAACTGGTCTCTTAGGTGATATTATTAATATTTTCCACGTTAGACTAGTACTTTTCAAAGAGACCTATTGCTACAGATTACAGGTCTCTTAGGTGATATTGTCAATTTTTTTCCACCATAAATTAGTACTTTTGATCAAAGAGACCTATTGTTACAAATAAAAAGTCTCTTAGATAATCTCTTTTTTTTTGTCACACATTTAGTTACTCAATTATAAGCCTTGTTGTCAGAAAATAGGGTGTATAGTACACACAAATACTAATAAAATAGTGAAATGGTTTATTAACTCAAAATTTAGTTAGGAAAAAATTATATACTACCTCCGTTTCATATTTTTTGCAACTGTGGAATATTTTATATCTCATAAATAATACCCCAAAGTTGCAAAAAATATGACACGGAGGTAGTATTACGCTCCACATATTACTTTGTATTTTGTTTTTGTTTTTATTAAGCTTAATTTTGTACCCCCATTCCCCAAATCTTGGATCCACCACTGAGTAAGAGTCTTATCAAATGAGCGAGCTTTGATTATTGGCTTATACAGTATATTCCTAATTACTAAGATATCTTTTAAAATTGACCTTAAAAATTTAGTAAGAAGTCACCTCAAAGATCGAATAAATATTCAACCTAGGTGACCTCTCAAACTTTGCAAGATGGTCACAATGTCTCATACGTTTCAAAGTTCACTCATTTTAGTCAAGTATTAGTCTTAAACAAAAACATGAGGACGACAAGAGGAAACTTGTAAAACTAAAACAAATACAAACATCCAATATCAATTCTTTGGAAGGAATATTTTAACATGTAATCTGCTTGACTGTAGTGTAACGCCAATAGTTTTGATATCGATCGACAGTGCTAGTTTACACTAGTAAAAACTTGATTAAGAAGAATTCATTTGTGCATTTTTATATTCAGATCTTGACAAAGTAGATTGTATTTTGTATTGTGATGGAACTCTTCTTCTGTTGATGACTATTGGTTCATACCTTAACAAATGCATATATAGTTACTATAGAAAATCTATGACTTATGAGTGCACCCTATTTATTGTCAGGTTTGATATATGCTAAATCATTTTTCCCTCCGTCTTCATATAAAAGTTTCATTTGCTCGATACATACAAAAGCTAGCTTCAGATAATGATGAATAAAAAAGCTAGGTACTAATGGGATTTGTTTGATTTATTGTAAATTTTGAAATAGTATTACATAGAAGTTCAAGCTTTTTGAAAGGAATAAGATATTGCGATGAAATAAGACTTGAGGGAGCCAGAGAGGGACTATATAAGCAAATTCATGCAATACCTTAACAGTTCATCACTTGTTTATACAAAGAGCTCTATCTTTAAAAGTGAGCACTCCCCTTTGTCGCTATCTGTTTTTTCCTTATTAGGATTTCCCTATGAGAAACACCGCCCAGCCAAGGAGAACTTTTAAAGATGGTGTTGTAGTATTTAATTGTGAAAGTGAATCAAGTTAAGAATATAATAAATACATTTATACTTAGTACTTCCGTATATAATAGCAAAACCATCGGACAAACCAATAGTGTCACATGTCACACTTAGCATTTCATTGTTTAAGGAGTGAAATGGGGCCTACTCTACTAAAACTTGTAAGTGATGTCACACTTAACATTTCACTTTGCATGTCACACCTAGCTTCACTTGATATAATTAATCTTCTCAATTAAAACTTAGAATAATTTTCTATTTAGAAGTGATGTATTCATTCATAAATTAACGGTCAAATAATACAAGTAATGCACTTATTCAAAAATTTCGATGTAATGTCACATAATCATTGCCACCAATTAGGGATACTCTATCAATAATGGGGCCTCGATTTCTCTTCATAGAAAAAGAATTTGAGGGGGAGGTGGAGAAGATTGAGTGCGGATCTTTTCACCATAAAATTGATGGATCCCAAGCACACAAAATCAACAATATTAAGTTTGGTATTGAATTACTTTCACTTTATACAGATCTAGCCATGATGAAGCAACAAAAAAATTATAATCCAAGTTTGCTTGAATTTTGGATCATGCTCTGGATACCATCACATTATATAATGTGATTAAAGCTTAAAAATACCACTAAACAATTTAGAGTAGTAGCTTAAATAGCTATACAAAGGGTATAAAAAGGGTTATTAATTATAAAGTAGGAATGATTAATTACAACTAATCAATACAATTCAATCATGCGTGAATTCAACAAGGAAATAATTACTTTTCCTTCAAACGTTGTCCATAAAAATAATTGGGATTGTATATGGTGTTTAGATATCATAATGTAGGTGGTTATGCCCTTTGTTTGTCTCTAAGAGTGAGGGCTCTTTGGGAGAGATTTGAATATCATCTCGTGTTATGGTGAATTTCTCCTCAACGTTCTTAGATTTGTTGAATATTATTTCCTTAATTGTTAAATGTATATACTTGCAACGCTTGTATTTAATTTGCTTGTAGTTTTAAGAGTGCAACTAGGCATTATGTGAAAAATGATATTATAATGTGCAAGTGGTATTAATAGTTTGTAAATTAGAAAAATAATAAAAGTTTAGTATAACGGACTAACTAGGGTCAAAGGGAAGAGAACACAATGAAATGGTATTAGTCCCATGTGAATTAGTTAGCCCCCTTTGGACGGCTATCAAGGGGTCTTGCGGTTCCAATCAGTGAGTCGGAGTCCAAAGAGCGACACACTATGGTTTGAAGGCTCGAGGGCATAATGTGGTCACTAAAGGGAGTTTGGGGGAAATGCCCTTCGGCCCAAAACTTGCGAATTATATTATGAGTTATAGAGTACTATATGAACCCCTTTGGTTTAACCTAGTTCCTAGTCACTAATTGTAATTTGAACTATCCTCAATATCAATAAAATTCGGCTCTCACTTGTCCGTGAAGTAACAACTCCTTAGGTCGTTTGTGAATCACGTAAAATTTGTGTTATTTTTGTTGATTTTTTTTACTTTTCCTTGTATTCATCATAACAAAACTAATCTTACTTAATTTTCAAAACAAATCTTACTTAATTTTCAAAACAAATCTAAGATGAATAGAAATTAGTTAAGCAACATCCTTAAATTTAACTGAATATTTCTTTCTTTTTTTTTTGAAACACTCATTATTTTTTATAATGCATATTTTTTTTATTAAGGTCTTGTTTGGCTGTAGTGTTTTAGGTAATGATTAGCATTTGAACCAAGTCAAAATACTAGTAGGAAATAATATGTGTGTTTGGTTAGGTAGCGTTTTATGTAACGGTTAGTGGTAGAGATAGTGTTTAGGTAACTTTTATCAAACGTTAACAATATTAGCGTTTGAAAGGTAGCGAGTAGCTTTTGACTAGTTTTTAAATATTATGCATGTATTTTTACTATATTTTAATATTTCAACCGCTACTTTTGGCAGACACTGATACTATTAACCGCTACATTGACAGCTAACCTTTATCCACTACTAATTGACAACTACTCGCTAATCTAACAGTTACCCGAACTGACCGCTAAAAGCTACTTGCTACCACTAATTTTGCCAAACAAGACCTAAGAGTCAATTTAATATAGTACAAATTGTACATAACTACATATCATGTGTGAGTGGTTGTTTAGAATAGATCTCAACATCTGCCACGAAAGGCTTTTGTTACCGGCCTAAATTGAAGCCCAATTTCTTAGATATACCCAATATGATATTATTGGGCTCAACAAGAAAATGAAAATTTTCAACTATGTCCTTCAACTTTATTGGATTCTTAATTTCTAATCATTCTATGATTCTATCACAATAATAGCAGCACTGCAGCAGTTTACCTGCTTCAAATATCTCAAATGGGTGCTCCTCCATTTCAAAATATATACTAGCTCCGTTTTTATTTTTAAATGAATGCATCACTTTGATTTTTGCACTATGTACATATCATGGTTAACTTAATTTTTTCACCTCTGTAAAATAAATAAATGTTATTATATAATATATCATTAGATTAGTCATCATGTCTAGTTTCATAATATATTAATGGTCAAAGTTGCGTCACGGAAAATATGCTGGTCAAACTTATGCAAATAAAAAAAACAGAGGGAGTATATCTTGTCTTGATTTTTGCACTATTCACATACACTATTTTGTCTTCGTTGGTGCTTTATATAAAAAAAGGTTAAATATAGTCATGTTGGTTTAGGAATCGTTTCAGTGTATACTTAATTTGTTATGATTTATACTTATTGATAATTAAAGATATGTGATGGTTAGAATGAGACATTTATATGTAAACAGATAGAGTATTAAATTTCAAATATCATCATATATGTAGCGATGACAATGGGTCGGATTTGAACTATATATACAAAATTGACAAGATCAACACCTAGACCCGCATGTATAAGCTATCCAATTCAAGACCCGGATTTGCATGAATGATCAAGTGGATCTAGATCCGGCCTAGAGGAGCTAGATCTTAATAAAACAGACCTAAAACGTATTCGTATCCAATGGGTGTAACAAGCCTAGGGTCTAAAATGGGTCAAGGCATTTTTTTTCAAAATTTTTAATCACTCATATATATATTATATTTTATATATATATTTGCCCCTGTTTTTGTATGACTATGCTACTACTGGAAGTCTTGAATATAAAAGAAAGTTCATAAAACTATCTTTAAAACATAATAATTTCAAATCACAAATTCACAATAATATAAGTTCAAAGTTATAAGTCTTACAATTCACAATCCCATCAAATTTTAAATAGTTTATTACACAATATAGATTCTTGTAAGATTTTTGTTACTCTTTAGGTTTATTTATTCATTTATTTATTTATTTATTTATTTATTTATTTATTATCAATCTAGATTGGAGTAGATGAAAAACAAATCCTTTTTATTGTTCGAATCTATAGGTCAAATTTGGGTTTGTAATTGTTAAACCTAGGGCCAAACCCCGATCAAGAGCACATGATGAACTTAGATCTATTATGCTAAAGGTCTTGGGTCCAAACCCTAAAAATTGAATTAAATCTAATCAAATTTTGGTCGGATCCTGGACCCATTATTATCCCTAAAATATCGTTTCACTTATCATTAATTTCGCAAGTTTACATCATTTTCCAAATACCATGCATGCAAGTGCAACATAAATAATACTCTTTCTTTTTTTTTTTTTTTTTTGATGGTTACACTTGAGATCTTCACAACAACCAAAAAGAAATGGTCTGAAAGTTAGAAAGAAATATCGAAACTTGGAATGTTGTGATAATAAGTTGAGTAGAGGGATATAAGAAAGACAAGATTTTTAATAAATTGGCTAAGTGGAATGTATTTTGTAAGAAAAAAAAAAGAGAGAATAAAAAAATTAGGTTAACTTGAATATTTTAAGTAAATTGAGAAAAGGTAGAGTGAAAATGAATCAAATAAGGTGAATCTTTTTTTTTTTTTGAAAGAATAAGGTGAGTCATATACCCTAAAATGAAATAAAGAAAAGACGAAAAGTGTAACCATTGATTTGTAACACTTGTGTTAGAAATTGTAATTACTATATTGAAATAGAAGGATAGTTGAAACTATCTAGTTGTATTGTCTACAATAGTAGCACTACTCCATTAAGTTAAGTTAATAATTGTGTATTTTATAAAAGTCAAGTAACTAAGACAATACTAAGTGTGTAACAATGTGTTCAAATCCCCCAATTCACCAAACCTCATGTTTTTGGCTAATAATTGTGTATTTTATTAAAGTCAAGTAACTAAGACAATACTAAGTGTGTAACAATGTGTTAATTGTTTTTCCCAATTTAATTGATCACCTAAACTGTTCGTGGACATGATTAAATAGAATGCGAATCAATGAAAAGACAAGTGATGGTTAGGCAGGGTGAGGATAGATAGTTAGCAGATGGAGTCAAGTTGAGCTTTATTCAATCCACCCACAATCCATTGCTAGCCCTAATTTTGAGTAGTTCGGCCACATTTGTCTCTAAAGATCAATTGTCTTGAACGTGTACAAATAAGAACCGATCCAACTCATGACATAATACAGACACCGGACATAAGATATGATTACTCTAACTTCAATGTTTATTTCCCTAGTATAGATCCCCCTATAACTACACACATGTTGATCACAAATACAATAAAACTGTACTATTGATGGATTACATAGATGAGTGTTATGAATGAAACATGTGTATATGTTTTGTTAGATGACTTATAGTCTTTTAGTTCCACGTATCTTATACTTTTGTTTCATTGAATAATATGACCAAATCGATAGAATGATGCCTTTCCTTGTTGTGCGGTGAAATGGGAATAACATACGTACATAGGTGAATGATCATAAGACTACACGGCACAAGCCTAGCTGTTTGTACAAAACTATTAACCAAATAAACATTTTTGGTAACCAATTGCCAGCTGCATTGGTACCAATGTCTTGCCAATTTTGGCAGCCAATTGAAGCTACACAACATGTTACATTTGAGTAATTAACTACTATTTGTATGACTTGGGATTTGCAACCCCTCAAAAGCCTAATTATTCCCAAACCAATGCATAAAATATACTATTAGAGTATTAGCTTATTATCTTATTACCTTGATAGCTTTTTCTAGTATTGGTTAAGTTATTCTATCTTGTATTAGTACTTTGTATGTTTAGTAGTTTTTTACCCCCTGGTTAATTATTGTAATTTTTCAGTTGATAAGGAATCAAGCGAGATCTCAAAATATGTCAATATTTTGGATATAGTCATGTGAAATAAACTTTCATTTGGCTACAAAATATTGTTACACCATCTCTCTAAAAAGGCTATTGTATGTTTTAGGCTTCCAGCAGTTATGAGAGATATCACATGGTGCAACATCTACTTAACTATTGTACTTTAGAATTTAGATGAAGGATTCCTCCACATTTCATTAAATTTGTCATGTATTTGTTAAATCCGTATTTCCAACATATATGTTGTATAACATAGAATGAGTCGAATTTACATAAAATAAAATCCTGTGTACCCTTTTCGTTGGCTAAAAAAATTCTTTTTTTCATAAACTAATAGTCACTATACACATAACTGACACTTATTTTTATACAAAATAGGTTAGTATTATTAGATTTTAAAACATAACTTTATATAAATGGGTAGCGGGGGAATTTTAAGAAAATTATTTTACAATCTAGATTGTTAAACCCCCTACCTCTCTAGCTTGATCTAGGCTTAAGAATTAAATCCTTGCTAGTCCATGCAATAGGGAGTTGTGTGGGTGATCTTGGACCTCTAGGTGGCTATTGAGAGAGGACATAATACAATCCATTAGCCTTTAATGTAACATAATTTTAGTCAATGTAGGTTACATCTATCCTTCGACACTCCCTTGTCAGAGTAGGAGAAAAATAATAATTACCCAAAATTATCATTTGTGTAATTTTAGATGAAGTTTGGATCGAATAATAATCAAGTAGTTGTCAATTTTACCAAGTACTCATACAATAATCATAGTATACATGTGGTGTTAATCTAAGCCGAGGGGTGGGAGCTACCAACATGAAAGTAATTTAATGGTTTTTAGTTAAACATTTAAATCCACACTAAGAGAGAATAATTGATGGTAATATTACATTAAATGCTCATGTTCCTATATTTTACTCGACTCCCATAATTTTCCTACTTAATAATGGAAGGGAACAAGGGATGAAGGGAGGGGGTACTTTGTTAACACTACCTCTGTAAATTCTTCAATTATAGCCTTAGAGCACCAACATCAATGATAGATAAGAGGTTAAGGCTTAAGGGTAAACTCCTTCATCCTTCTTCTTCTTTCACCTCATTCCACTAAATTGACCTACCTCTTGCTCAAGTCTTCGTTGAATCTTCTATAATCTTGACCCAAAATCACCACTCTCTATCCCTTTGTTACTATTTGCACACACCTCATCTCGAATTCTCTCATCTTTAGAATAATATATATATATATATATATATATATATATATATATATATATATACATACGTGATACAATCATTATTAATCAATAAAATAATAAATAGATATTAAATTACTCTATATACATTTATTATTACTTAATACGATCATTTTATTACCATTCACCAAATTATGACCTAAATTCGATTAAGTGGATCAAATAATATACGAAGTATTGAAAAATCAATATATTCAGCCTAAATCAAATATTGTATGCATGTGGTGCTTGAGACATACTGTTTGTGTCATGCCATATTAGCCAACGTATAATCCAATACCCATACAGTCCACGATTTTCACCCTTTTCGATAAAAGTGACCATGTGTTTCCCAAACACAAAAACACACCCCATAATCCTACGTCTTTTTTCATGACAAACTATGCTTCAAATCAATGTGCCAATATCATCTTCATTTTAATGTAGGAAGAACCACAAAGGGTAAATAATGCACACGAAATGATCCCAAACTCAAGTTATTTACCAGAATACCACCTAAAAATAAAACCAATTAAAATTGTTCCATCTTTTCATTTCGAATCTAAATTAGTATAACATTAACTTTCCCGCTGAACCAAGTGCTATACAAAAAGAAAAGGCACAAAGCCAAAACCACATTGCAAACAAAAGCAAGTAAAGTAAAGCAACCAAAACCCACCCTAAAAACTACCAATATTGGTTGAAAAAAGGTCCCTAGAAAAACCAATGTTTAACAAAAACCACCACAAAACTTTCCTATAATTTAAAAAACCCTTCATTTCGCCCTAATTTTGCCCTGTAAAAATTTTCCCGCAAAGCTTACCTTTTCTTCTCATCTACAGCCCTAATTTTCCCGGGAAAAATTAACAGCCACTCGACAAAGTTCGCAGGTGAAATCAATCTCCAATTTCTCTCTCCTCTCTCTTTCTCTCTCCTCCATCTTTCTCTTTCTCTCTCCTCTTCACCAACTCTTCCTCACATGGTGTAGATCTTCTCACCCCCATTATCGTCTTCATCTGCCCCCTCTTTTATTTTCTATATCTTCTTCTTCACGCCTCTCTCAAAAACCCCAGAAAAAAAACCCCATTAAATCTAAATCTGCATCTTCAGAAACCTTCAACAATGGCGCATGAAGATCTATCTTCATCATCTAAGCCTTATCTCATCAACCACCCTTCAAAAATTGCTCGCCCTTCTCTCTCTTTGGACAAGAAAATCGATGAGGGACCCACTACCCCATCTCAAATTATCGACCGAATGATCAATTCGAATCACTACCCTTCTCCTTCTAGAACCATCTTGAGTGATCGATTCATCCCTTCTAGAACTTCTTCAAATTTCTCTCTGTTCAATTTGACGCCGTCGCCGTCTTCTACGCCGTCGCCGAGTAGTAAGAATCAGCCCGATGGGGCTCGGAGTGAAGATTCTCCTAGTGCTTATACATCGCTTCTTCGGGCCGCACTTTTCGGGCCGGATTCTGGGTCGTTCTTCCCTGGTACGCCGGATAAAGGACCGCCAAATCGGAATATTTTTCGGTTTAAGACCGAGACAAAGCGGCCATTGCCGTCGTTGATGCCTTTCGGGCCCGATGATTCGATCCCTGGTGTTAGTTATAGCCCGGTTAAAACTCCCCGGAAAGTACCAAGGTCTCCTTATAAGGTATAATTTTGATTTTAATTTGGTTGTAATTTTGGTATTTAGTGCTGCATTGACTTAAATATTGTATTTTGATAGTGGGGGTTTTGTGGGTATGGGTTAATTTTGTCCAATTGTGTGGGATTTGTAACTTTTATGGTATGTGATTATCATGTGTTAATGGGTGTTTAAGGTTATTGTATTATTGTAACTGTTGTTTGTTTTAGGGAATGGGGTTAACTTGGATTGATTTTGATTAATGTGGATGAAATTTTGATTCTTTGGGTTTGCGATCTTTTGTCCGATTGTTTGCCGCGATGTTGATTTAGGGTTTGATTTGATTGGTGTTCAAGAATTGGGTATTGATGATTTGATTGGATTTTGATTTGTTGGATTGGTGGTTTTGTAGGGTTTATGCTTTACTGGGTATTGATGATTTGATTGGATTTTGATTTGTTGGATTGGTAGTTTTGTAGGGTTTATGGTTTAGCGATTGTTTGTATAATGTTAGATCTTGATGGTGTGTTTTTGTGGTAGGTACTGGATGCACCGGCATTGCAGGACGATTTTTATTTGAATTTGGTAGATTGGTCTTCACATAATGTGCTTGCTGTTGGATTAGGAAATTGCGTTTACTTGTGGAATGCTTGCAGTAGCAAGGTAAGCTCTTGAAATTGATATATTGTGTGCATTATATCATCTGTTTGCTGATCACTGACAATGCTCCTAATTTGGTTAAGTTGTCTAAATTAGGGTTCTTGGTTGATGCTTGCATATGTATACAGTCATTTCTTGACTGCTCTACTTGTAAGGAGGGTTCTGATGATATTAATGTGTATGAGCAGGTGACAAAGTTATGTGACTTGGGGATTGATGACAGCGTTTGTTCTGTTGGATGGGCTCAGCGGGGGACACATCTAGCTGTTGGTACAAACAACGGCAAAGTTCAAGTAATTAATGCTTGTTTAACTGAATTCTGTTTTTGCTGAAAATATTAGGTCAGGCTTGAGATTGATATATTGCTTTATTAAATGAATCGGTAGAACTAATATATGACAATGTGGCATTTCTTGTAACAGATTTGGGATGCCTCTCGGTGCAAAAGGATTAGAACTATGGAAGGCCATCGATTCCGTGTGGGTGCACTAGCATGGAGTTCTTCTGTGTTGTCTTCGGGCAGCCGAGATAAGAATATATTCCAAAGAGATATACGTGCTCAGGATGATTATGTCAGTAAATTAACTGGACACAAGTCAGAGGTTTGTAATAACTGCTTTTCAGCCAAATTATCCTGATTTTGTTGCTTTTATTAAAAAATATCATTCCTTATGAGGGTGTGACTTTCTTATCATTAAATGCTTTACTGAATATTTTTCTTTTGTTCCTTTGTTAAACTGATTAAATCTTTTCATTGATTTAGGTTTGTGGGCTTAAGTGGTCGTATGATAATCGCGAGCTAGCATCAGGCGGGAATGACAATAGAGTAAGTTAACCAAGTTATATCTTGGGTGGAAATAATGCTGTAAGTTCCTAGGTTGAGTTACTTATATTATGTTTGCGTTTTTCAGCTTTTCGTATGGAACCTACATTCAACTCAACCTGTATTGAAGTATTCTGAGCATACAGCGGCAGTTAAAGCAATTGCTTGGTCTCCCCATCTTCATGGGCTTCTTGCGTCTGGTGGTGGTACTGCTGATAGATGCATTCGTTTTTGGAACACAACGACTAATTCACAGTTGGGATGCATGGACACTGGTAGTCAGGTTAGTTTTTTGCAATTACGTTATTCTTCTACTGGTTATGTGACTTTCTATCTTTACTTATTTCTTGAAATTTTTCACATTTTAAGATTACCATTGAATTTTAATTAGTTGAAGGTTTCCTAAGGGTAAATGGTCTATTGCAGTAATAAGCACACTCTATGCCAAAATTTGGCAACCATTGTATTATGGTAAAAATGGCTAGATCAATTTCTTGCGCGACACTTGAAAACTATTTTGTCAAACTTGTTGGACTTTAATTGTCGCTAATAATTTATGCTGGGAGCTTTTTTATGAAAAACCTTGTTAGTTTCTTCGTTTGCATACAAATTGTAAGACTACACTGTTGTAGGGGTGCCAGAGTCTTTCACTATGGAGCACTTATAATGTAAAATTCATTCTAATTTCTTTAAAAGCATTATGGTATACGACCTGGATGAAATGTCATAATGTAAGTAAATATGGTATGAAGTTGTAACTAGCTCTCAAGACTAGGCTTCATTGTGGGCATAGTATAGGTGTTGCCAGTGGTAGAGAAGTTAATACATGTATAGATTGGCCATACAGAGGTCCTTTTTAGATAACTTTGTGTGCTTGGGAGCTATTTCTAGGGTGGAGTGGGTGGTGGCTATTGGGTTATGGAGTTTGAATGACACTGCGCTTTGCATCCTACATTTTAGTGACCTAATTAGTTGACAATAATGAGCAATCGAAACTAGGTCCTATACCAGTGGTAGCTTGTTAGAAGAATTCAAGTTTATGGCTCTTAGTTTCCTTAATGTGTTTGATTGGGATAGCTTTTCATAATAATTAGAAGGAACATGTAAAAGCTTCCAGTAATGTAATTTCTTATGTCATTGCATGTACCTAGAATCTTTAAATGGTAGCTGTAGATTGCAAGCTTAAGGTTATCTCTTTGATGGATTTCTATTATGAAGAATTTTTGAACGGTTCCAAGTACATTGCAAGTAGATAGAGAAGGAAAAGGTAAAGTTTGAAGATGGAGAAAGATTGCCATTTAAATGTTTTGAGCATTTGCAGTTTTCCAAAAAGCTAATGGTTTGAAAGTATTAAGCTACACTTTATGGTGGAAAGAACAAAAAAATATGTGTACATGTGAAAAGGGGGATATATGGCGTGTAGCAAATAAATAAAGAATGAAGAGGATATATTAGCAGCGAACTGTTTCTTTTGCAACCCTTCAAGATTAGTTGGTCAAACTTATTGAACTAATAGCTTATTTCCAGTTGTCGTTAATGAGTAGGCTATTGTAGGAGTGCCTGAGTTTTGCACTTTTGAGATTAGAGTGCTTAAGATTTGAAATTTATTTCAATTTCAATTTCCCTAAAACCACCGGAATGAAAATGTCATAATGTAGCTGTATATTGTGTGAAGTTTAGTCCCTGGTTTCTGAAGACTAGACTTGAGAACATTATGGACATAGATGCTGGCTTGTGGTAGAAATTTTTTTAGAATCTGTATAGATTCTGTGCTAACTTTTGTGTGGATAGGCATGTTCTTTTCAATGGAGAGGGGGGTTGCTAGGGTGGAGAAGGTGGTTGCTATTTGTGTGTATACTGCAGGTTTTTTCCTATATTTGATTGACTTAATTAGCTGCCAATAATGAGCAATTAAAATTTAAATCCAGGTCCCAGCCCTGTAGTACCTTGTTAGATGACTACAAGAATGGATGCTTTTTGTCTTGCTAAATTATTAGAAGGAACACACAATATTTTCCCTAATGGAGTTTATGTAATACCCTTATCACCTCGTGTCTATGTATGTACCGAGGTCAAATAATCCTCTATATGGAAGTTATAGATTGCAATTAATGTTAATAATTTAATGCCTTTATACTATGAAGAATTATTTAAAAGTTCAAATCACATAATACTCCTTTTGTTCCTAAAGAAAAAACCTCGCATTTGGATTTTGCACGTAGATGAAGTATAGTGGAGAGAGAAAACTTAAGAAAACTTTTGGGGATGGAGATACAGAAAGTTAAAGAATCTGTGATGATGGAGAGTGATAGATTTTGCTTTAAATAGAAATGTACACTTTCTTTTTTCGCCATCCATATGAGAGATATAAATGAAATTTTCTTGGTAAAGGAGAATGTTAAGTCAAAAGTTCAAGAATTTCCATTGGAATCATCCACCAAGTTTTTGTTATTTTGATGTATTGACATGTAGCTATTAGTATTACTAGATGCTTAGGGGCTTTTTTTTTTTTTAATGTTAAAAATTGTTATGTTTCCTTTGATTATTATTTTGATGTATTGACATGTAGCTATTAGTATTACTAGATGCTTAGGGTTTTTTTTTTTTTTTTTTTTAATGTTAAAAATTGTTATGTTTCCTTTGATTAAGTAATATATGGAAAATTAATCGTATTCTTTTTAGGAAAGTTATTTATAAAACTTTGTAGTTAAGGTCATTTCTCAAAATATCCTCGTCATTTTAGCCAATAATTTGGATGAAAAATTAAGGGTACGGTTAAACTGCTGTGTAAAGAAAGAAAGAAAAGTTAGCACAGAATAGTATATTAAAGATTAAGATAGATTTTTTCATTTATTATAAATTTCAAAAATGTTGTGCTTCCTACTCAATATAGAAATTTGAATAATGAATGGGATTCGCCTTAGATAAACTATCCTTATACTCTGTAGCTAAGTGGAAAAATGTTTTGAATCGGATGGAACTTTCATTGCTCATAAAATTTCTGGGTTCTTTTACCATGAATCTCTTTGTCTTATTGAGTCTCCTCCTTTTCATTGTCTTCATTACTACTGTCACATCCCTTCTCTCTTTCCTCATCACTATCATTCTCAACGCTATCATCTTCACCACCCCTATCCTGCCCCCTCATTTTGATCATTCCCTTGGTTAGCACTTCTCAATACCTTATATTAGAGCTCCATTCTTTTTCCTATGTGATCTACCCTGCAACCAAAAGAGTGCCATTACATTGAATATTCATTTTCTCCCTCCATCGCTTCGTCTAGGGACTAAAGGGTAAAGAAAGGAAAGAAGAGTGATGGAAGAACTCTAGACAGATGAAAAATGGAAACACGCTTAGATCTCTAGTAACCTTATTCAAAATATGCTTTCAAACTAAAGTTATTTTAGTAACAAGGGGAAAGGCATTAGAGAAGTAAGTAGAGCATCTTTAGCAAAACCCAAGCATTAAAGACAAGAAAATAAGAAAGGAAGAGTAATTAAAAGAGATGATGGTTCAAAATCCTGAAACTTGAATTCAAATCTTGTATGGCTGTACCTCTTTACCCAATGTTACATTGTTTATCTTCTATTGATTGTGAATTGGGAAGAAGGGACAGCTGGATGGTAGCGATGGTCAGAAGAGCTTTCGGAGAGGAGGGAGGGGGTTTGGTAGTGGTGGTGTGTAACAAGCGAATGGTCATAGTGGTGGTGACAAGGGGATATGCCATAATAATAATAAAAAAAAATGCTCAGGGCATATACTCCAAATATTTTCTTTGGTAAAAAATATGCAAATGTGTAGATGTTTACGATGCTTTCAATTTGCTTTCTCGGGTAGGATCGCAATTACTGTTCATGATCAATTAATTCTTTCAATAATACCCATTGTGCTGTCATGATTGGATGATCCTTAATTGTATTGTACTGCTGTGTGTAGTTTATGTTTATTTATTTAATTTTTTTTTTACCATTTCTTTAATTTGATTTTTATCTTTATTGCAGGTTTGCAACCTTGTGTGGTCTAAAAATGTTAATGAACTTGTCAGCACCCATGGATACTCCCAAAATCAAATTGTTGTATGGAGATACCCTAGCATGTCAAAGGTAATATTTTCAGACTGTTCAATGCACTATTACCTGAATTTTGTCAGTGTCTGACCTTTTTTTATTTTTTTTATTTCTTGTTCTGCAGCTGGCAACTCTTACAGGACATACTTTCAGAGTCCTCTATCTTGCAATTTCACCAGATGGGCAGGTGATTATCGATATTTCTAATTCTAGTTTTAATTTAACTCCCTTTTGTTTAGAGGTGTTGATTTTAAGCCTATGCTTGTTAATTTACTTTGTGGATGTAAGCTGTGTAACGAGTAGTCTGTGCAGCACTTTCTTCAATATTATGCCTAACTTTAGAATCTTTAATAATGGCTTCTGCTTTCAGACCATCGTAACTGGAGCGGGAGATGAAACACTAAGATTTTGGAATGTCTTCCCTTCTTCGAAGTCTCAGGTTGGTTTTCTTCTCCATGCCAAATGCATGAGATTAATTGTATTCAATATCAGTAGAAACTGCAGCGATATTTATTTCCGATATAATACAGATTTGATAAGATTATATAATTTGTTTTTCCTCACATACGTTGGGTTGATAACAATCTGTATTTGCACACCCTAGAGAATTGTTAGGCTAAATCACTTTTTTGAAAATGCTACCCATAAAAGCTTTTTGTAAAATAATAAAATAAAAATAGTAGTAATAAAGGGAAGAGTGATAATATGTCCTCATTCGGCTGTCTTTCATCCTCTATTGAATATGGATGGAGTCCAGCTTATGTATCATGAAATTGAATGCGAGTTAAGTCCATTAAAATATGGCTAAGCCTTGTCATTTTTCATTCCATCTGAATTTTTTGTTGTGGAGGAGAATCTCGGCTTTTTTTCTGCGGGGTGGGAGGGGGTGGGTTTGGTGATCGTTTCTTCCTTTTAGACTAGGGGTTTCCATGGTCAAATACTACCACCATCGCTCAGATTTGGGGTGGTGGGGTGGAATTTATTCATCAATACCCAGATGCAGTGGTGAAAGAAATTTTACAATAGATACACGGGTGGTTTGGTACTGTGGTGGGTGAATTCTGACTTTCTGAGGCCCTGAAGGTCAAGAATGATGTAGTGTTTGTGGTACAGCTCACAATAATAGGGTTCTTTTTGGGGTTATTTCCTGACAGTATATCACATGGGTGGTGATGGTATATGGAATTTTTTTTATTTTTGGAGGTTATAGATGAGCCATTGTTATATGAACAATATCGGTGCCATTTGATGGTATTTGATTTCATATGATGGTATGCAAGGTTGTGTTGTTAGTGACTAGTGAGTGATGGTTTGGGCATGTTGGTAGCGTTGAGGCCGATGACTGTAGAGTGCGTGGTGAGTGTTAGGTGGTGGGAGTTTGTTTTTGAGTTACTGAGGATGGGTTTTATCCCTTATTACATGATCTGCCCCTTTTTCTATGCTCTTTTTTGTACACCCCAACTGCTAGTGCCAGCGTCTTGCTCATCTTTTCTGTTATTACGCTTCCCTCAGACCTCAGTCCCTCTCCCTCTCCATATTGTTTTGGGGGGATGGCACGTGGACTTACCATGCTACACCATGTGTTCATGAGCTCTTACATTTTCTCTTGTTGCAAGTGTGTTAGAAAAACTTTGTACATTGTTGTTTCTACTACTGTTGACTGTTGCAATGCCTTAGTGACACCTTATTATGCATGCAGAACACTGACAGTGAGCTCGGATTTCTATCTCTGGGAAGAGCTCAAATACGGTGACATCTATGACTAATAATCCCATTTATTGTAGAAAGCTTGTACAATTGAGCAACAAGAGATTGCTCGTCTCTTGGAGGTTCCAGATAAGGCTGTGGGGAAAAATTGAAAATTGATAGCGATTTGTCTTCCTCAGGCAAGCCCTACAAGTTTTGGTCTACTGGTGCCCAGATTGGCTCACTTGTTTGAGTAATTGGGGAGCCCCAACAATTTTGTCACTAGAGTTGATGGAAATTGCTACTAATATTTTTGTCTGAATACATGTATAGAGTGGGAGTTGTTCTCCTGTTATAATATATCCGTAGGGGCCCCAAAGATGCAATCTTGTAAATAAGATAATTGTCACATTACTATCATTTCTTATAGAGCTTTTTCTGTTCACATTTTGCAACACCCCCTCCCCCCTTTCTCTTTCTCCCCCTTTTTTATTTTCCATTTTTTCAAAGCTCTTTACTATTTTATAGGCTGAAGGTGAAGCTTTAATCAATAAAATTTGACCAACTCGTTTGTTATTTTGCTCCGTCCGTTTCAAACTAATTTCTAGGTTAGAAACAGATTTGAAAAAAAGTTCAATAAATTCAGACAATTAGACCAGATTAAACCAGAATAGAATAAATCAAAGCAGAGTATATCAGACAAGTAGACCAGATCAAACCAGAGTAGAATAAATCAAAGCAGACCATGTCAGATGTAGAATACTCTATTTTAGGTGAAAAAAACAAAGTCTAGAATAGAATAAATCAAAGCAGACCATATCAAACGTAAAACACTTTATTTCTGGTGAAAAGGACAAAGTCTATAATAGAATAAATCAAAGCAGACCATATTTGACGTAGAACACTTTATTTCAAGATAAAAGAACAAAGTTTAGTATAAAATAAATCAAAGCAGACCATATTAGACGCAAAACACTTTATTTCAGGTCAAAAGAACAAAGTCTAGATACGAATGGTTATGTCCATGTTACTCAGTAACTATTTGCTTAGGATGCTTAATCCCTTAATTAACTTGTGCAGATCGGTACATGTCTCTGAACAAAATCAGCGTATCAGAATATGAACCTTGCACTCGCAGGGTCGCAGACATTCAGCAGTGTGCAAAGAGACAGCCAAGCAAGCATGTGATGAAGTATACAAAATATTAGATTTGGGAGCACATTAGCGGCCTTGTGGCTGATCCTGCAATATACAAGTACAAAATTAATGGCTGCTCTTACAAGTAGACCCTTTCTAGATTCTAGCACCCTGTGACCCTGTGTGTGTGTGTATGTCACCTTTTAGCGCGCATATCGCTCGCGTCTACTGTAAAGGAGCTGCTGTAAGTGCTGTGTTTCAGGATAAGACGAAATTAATGTAAAGCCAAGTTATGCTTAAACAATAAGACTTCTTGTCTTGATATTTCTTTGTACTTTTAAACTACTTTTATTTCCCGCTCAAATTATTTTGTACGGAGTACGGAGAAAATCTTTGTTTCATAACGTTCTTACCATACTACAGAGTACTATTTTTCTTGCACCCATCCATCTTTTTACGCTCTCTTTCTTACTTTATCCACTTTATTTATGTACCCTCTCATCTGTTTTAATTTTTATGCAAACAATAAATGTTAAGAACATTATATAACAAATATAGCATTACTACATAAAACTATATTTTAACGAATGCAACTTAACTACATATAACATAAAACTCTGTGTCGGTTAAAGTGTTACATTAAAAAAAAAAAATAATAAAATAAAAGGAATGATTTTTTTTTAAAAAAAAGAAAAGAAAGAAAGAAAAACTCCTCAAAAACTTCCAAAGGTATAAAACTATAAATAAAGATGATATACAAGTTTATCTCCTTGATAAACACGTAAAACATATCAAAGGGTATATTTGACTTTATACTCATTAAGTTGGGGATAAAGTTGTCATTTGTACCAAAACTTTGCAACTAAGGTGTTCCCTAAAGGTGAGAAGTGGCGGCGGAGCCGCCTTAACTTGCGAAACGACGTTTTACTAAATGCCTCCCCTAGTAACACATGCTTGACGACTTTAGGATGCATATATGCCATTAGAAGCGGCGTCGGCGTTTAGGAGATGCTTTCCCTAGTACTACACAGGGGTGAGCACAGATCGGATATCCGATCCGAAACTGGGTTCGTTTCGGATTGGATATTCATATCCGAAAATTCCTATATTTGATATCCGAATACGATCCGAAAATTTTCAGATATCCGATATTCGAATATTTCGGATCGCCATTATCCGATTGTTTAATGTTTAAATACTAATTATATGGCAAATTAATTCACTGCAACAATTCTCTAAACATAAAAATTAACTCAATGCAACAATCTATTCAAGGAGAAGATAAATAGACTAGAAATTTTAAAATCCAATTCTAAAGTACAAACAAAGAAATTTATTAAACTCACTGTCACAAATGGTAAAATAAAGAAATTTCAAAGTCATTCGCTCTCCTGTGCTACAAATTCATCATCCACAACAACAAAATCTGAAAGGGGATGGGATTTGAGATCTGAAAGAGTGAAAGGGGGATCAATAAAGGTGTTGCACTGTTGCGGGCAGGGGCAGACCCACCTTTAGTCATAGTGGGTCCGGTGACACAGTATTTTTTTTAAAAAATAAAATATCAAAGAGACCACTTATTATAGATAGGGGGTCTCTTTGATGCTGCTAGTGGTAACAACAAACTATATCAAAGAGACCGCTTATTAAGATAGGAGATCTCTTTGATTCTGCTATTGCTGGTGTGTTTTTTTTATATATTAAAGAGACCTGTTATTTATATAAGAGGTCTCTTTGATGCTGCTATTGCATTTCACAATTTTTTTGCGTTACTTTCTTTTTCATTAAAGAGACCAGTTATATTTAATAACTGGTCTTTTAAGTTATCTCACTTTTTTTTGTATAATTTTTTAATAATTTTTTTTCCCTTTTATATCTTATATTTGTACAACCAATTTTAATATTTCCCCATAAAGCTTATCAATTAACTAAAAAATCATAAAGTTAATTCAATATAATAATTTTATTGTACCATTGGTTTATAACATGTTATTTGTAGTATTTTTGACTTGTAAAATTGAATTCTTAAGTATTGTATTTGGTTGTGATATGAATTTTTGTGTCCTATTTTTGGATTGAAATCAATTTGGTATATGTATGTATATATATAAGTTTTGGATTGAAATTAATTATGAACAAGACATGGAAAAAAAAATTGTACTTTCACAAATGATCAATAATTGATGGTGACACACTATCTCGGAAATCCTGGATCCGCCACTGGTTGCGGGAAGGAATTAAAGCTCGAGGGAGCGACGCCACAGCTGGTTGTTGTTGCGGATGTTGATGATGATTGCGCGAGGAGGGTGGAAGGATGTCGCTGGTGGTTGCGCAACGATCGGCGGAGAGAAGTCAGGCGGGAAAATTCGTCGGTGCCAGTGGAGACTGAAGGAGGTCTAAGAGGATGAAAGTTTTGCCCTTTGAGATTTGAGAGGAGAGAGAAGATAAAGAGATGAGAGAGAGAGAGGGGCGGTGTTTTGAGGGAATGAGTTAGGGTTTGTTGGTTTAGGTATTGGGAAAAATATTACTTCCTCCGTTTTTTATTTATCGCTTCATAGGAGGTTTGACGGTAAAATTTAGTAGTGGTAAAATTACAAAAGTGTCCTTGTATTATAAAAAAAAAAAAGACCCACCACCTTATACAATTGCTGTCATCTTAGGTGAAATGTATCCGTGTATTACCCAAAAAGGGGACTCAATTTCTGACTTATTTCCACTCACAAACAGTGAACAGTGGAAATACTTTACATTTCCCAAACAAATTTCAGTTCAAGTTTCCCCACCAAAATTTTCATGACTGAAAATTTTCAAAAATTCCAAACACCAAATTTGCATCATCACACCCTTTCAAGAGGAGAGAGAAAGAGCAACAATGAAACCCTGCTCAATTTCATCATCACTCGCAAAGAGGGCTTCATTCAGGGGAGATAGATCCATTATAGGAGGAGGAAGAGAGGAAACATAACGAGGCAGAGAGGAGCAGGACACACACCCTTTCAAGAGGAGAGAGAAAGAGGAATAGAGTTGGATGAAGGAGGAAACAACGGCTGTTCAAGCAGGAAGGGAGGAGAGAGAATGAGGAAAGTGAGAAAGCTCAAGAACAAACTAGAACTAGGGTTTCATACTTAGATTTGTGCAAAAAAAACGAAAAGTGGGCTGATTTATTGGGTAGGCTTTGTCCAAAGGTTGTATGTATTTAAGGTAATTTATCAGAAAAAAAAATTGGGTGGTGTATAAAGGGGTTTAATTTGGTAGGAGGAAGAATAATAGGTGGGGTTATGATGTTATTGTAAGAGGGGTAAAAAAGTAATTTTGTAGGTAAAAATTTGCTTAATAAGGAAATGATGCAATAAGAAAAAACTTCCTAAACTAGTAAGTGATGCGATAAAAAAAGAACGGAGGAAGTATTAAAGAAATAAAAATAAAAATAAAATATAATTAAGTAAGTCATCACTAAAAAGTACTCTGTGAAAAAATTCTAATGTACATGATTTTTTCGGATATCGGAGCGGATATCCGATATTCGATTTATTACGGATATCCGAAATCCGATATTTCGATATTCAATATCCGATCCGATATCCGATTTTTTCGGATCGAATATCCATAATTTTCGGATCTGTTACGAATCGGATTTTCGGATTTTTAGATAGTTTTGCTCAACCCTAGTATTACACACACGGCGACATTTAGAAAATGCTTTTCCTAAGGGATTAGGGTGGCCCTTCACGTACATTTTGCTAAGGATGTCTTTTTGTTGGGTCGTCCAGTTTACAACCGCAAAGCGTCGTTCTAGGAGATACTTCCTGGTTATTGATCGGCAAGTTGACTGAGAGATGGTTGTGGTGCCGGTGATGGGTTTCAAAGAGTAAGGGGCAGATCGTGCTTTCTCTGGCGAGAAAACAGAAGAAGGTGGTGGCGACGATGGTGGGTTTCATCAAAGAGGAAGAAGAAGTTGAGTTTCATCGAGGAAGAGAAAGATGAACAATTTTTTTACATTTTTTAATTTTCTTTTTTCTTTGGAAAAATTGGTTTTAATAATCCCAAAATTTGACACATTCACTTGAAATTATCCCAACTTTAACGTGTATTCGCTTTTATTAGTCCCAAGTGACCCGTTAACCTATTAATGATCCTACGATTCTACAATCCAAAATTGCGTGATCGATCCAGATTTTTGGTAGGATCTTAAATGTTGTAGGATCTTAAGAACCTACTCTGATATTAACTATGAGTGGTAGGATCTCAACACGATCCTACGATTTTATTACGATCCTACGATCCGATCCAACATTTCACTACAATATGAGACTTTAATTTATTTTGACATATTTTTTTTATTACTCATTAGGTTATATGCATCTAAATTTAATGTATTCAATAATTATCGCTAATAAATTAGCGAATTCGAGACATTAATATGATTTTATCAATTTACAACTTGCAATTGTCATAGTTAAGGTTTCATTCTTGAGAAATTTCGCATAATTTATCAATTTAAAGTTGTGTTATTAATCTTCTAATTACCATACAGACATAGCTAAATGAATATCGACTTTTCTTAAGAAAACCATTGTCTTTTAGCATTGAAACCCCTTAGAAGAAATGTTTTTAAGTTAATTTATAGCATAATATAAAATATTATTCGTTATTAAGTAGGATCTTACGATCCTACGATCCAATTCTATCGATTCGATCCCCCCCTAGTCGATCCAAGGTAGGATCTTGATCCTAACAACCTTGAATTGATCAAATATTAATATATATATATATATAATTAAAAAACCAGCAAGCCACCTTCGGTGTGGCTGCCCTGCCCACGAACTAGCCCCCCCTTCTATCCCCACCACTAGAATGCCCCGAAAACTGCCCCTCTCCCCTTCCCAAGCGTAGAAAACCCTACCCCTCCCCTCCCCGGCCCCAAAAACCCCAACGGAGGTGGTGTCGGTGTCAGTGTCAAAGCTAGGGAAGGGGAGTAGGGTTTTGGGGCTTGGGAAGAGGACAGGATAGGGTTTCGAGGCTAGAAAAAGGGATTTCAGGGCTGGGGAAGATGAGGGGGAGGGAGGGGTTGTTTTCGGGGTGGGTGGGGGTGATTTCAAGGGTGGTGGTGGCCGAGTGGGGGCGGTTTCGATAGTGGGATGGGGATGGGGGTGGTTTTGAGGGTGAGGGTGAGGGTGAGGGTGGGGGTGGGGAGGGAGCCCGATTTTTTGGGGTGGGCAAGGAATGGGGGCGATTTCCAGGGGGTGAGGCTTGGGGATAGGATTGCTGGAGGTGGTGGAACTTGGGAAAGGGACTGTCGTAGGTTTTTTTAAAAAAAATTTATTGATTTTTTTTTTTTTTACTTTTTTTTTCAACCAATCAAGTATTGCCACGTGTCCTAGGTAACCTGTTTTAACAAGTTGATAATCGGATATGACCAATAAAAGCGAATACCCCCTAAAGTTGAGATTATTCAAGAATAATCCAATGTTGGGATTATTTAAAGTAAATGGGCCAAAGTTGAGATATAAAACCAATTTTTCTTTTTTATTTTTATTTTCAATTTATTTTTTTATGCCATTGATTAACACCCTTGTTTATCAAGGCGATAATTGGGGGCTTATAAATGAGTAAATACAAGTTTCTTAACATGAGAAACATACAATGTTTCTCAAAGGGGTATTTTCGTATTTTTGCTAGAACAAGTAAGGGTACATGTGCATTTCAACAAAACAAAAACGCATATTCACTGCTCTCTCTCTCTCTCTCCTCAACAATGGAAGATTGTAGATCGGGAATATCTTCAACAATGGACAAAAATCTTACAATTAACAACACACAACTATCATTTAGAGTTAACTATGCTCTTAATTAATACATTTTTCTTGTTTTTGTTAAATTTGGTGGCGAAGCCGCCGGAGATGGTGGGGTTGGGGTTTGTTGTGGTGTCCATGGTTTTGGGCATGAAGTTGGTGGTGTTGGGCATGGTGTTGAAATTCGTCTGCCATTGATGATGGAAAAGCTTGAAGAACATGAGGATGGTTGAAGGAGAAGGAAGAGGGTGAGTCAGCCACAAAAAAAACAATAAAATATTGAAAAAATTGCCGAAAATAATACAACCTTTGGGTCGTTCTTTTTAAATAATACAACCTTTGGATTATACATCAATATTACAACTTTGGGGGTGTTAATTTTAAACATGCAAAAACAGGATGATAACCCGTTTTTACAGGTAATGGGACACGTGTTGCTTTATCATTTGTTGAGGGTTTTTTTTCCCAACTTCTCTCCTCCTCCTTCCCATATCAATGGCAGTCAACCACCACCCTTTAAAGCACCACCACCCCGAGATTCTAACCCTTGCAGCCACCACGAAAATCACCACATTCAGCAGCACTAAACCACAAACCTGCTCTATCCTTCCCTGCGCACCATGGCCACCATCCCAGTCCCCTGTCCCCCGCATCAAATTGCAGCGGCAGGCGCAGCCACATCAACCCTTCACATTGCAGCAACCTTCACCACCATCGCCACCAATTCACACATCACAGCCACCCTCATTACTGCAACAACCACGCCATCGTAGCCCAGCTCTGCTTCTCACTTGTACAAAATCAAGATCAAACCAAAGAAACCCAAATCATAATAAAATATGGGTAAAGAAATCAAAGTTAGGGATCAAATCTGAAATGAAAAAAGCAAACAAATCAAGAGGGGAGAGAAAGAGACCTTGCGATATCTGGCGTTGAGCTCCTTGGTGCGTTTATGGCGGAAGTTTGATGCGGCTTGAATGGCAAGCAGAACGTTGCTGCGGTTTGAATTGGGCGGTTTTTTGTGCGGCAGTGATGTTCGCATCGGGCCGATCGAGGTACGGTGGGCTCGCGTCGTCGGGGGAGGAGGGATTGTGTTGTAGTGTTCGCTAGAGGGGGATTGAACGTGTAGTGTCGGCGAGGAGGGGTTGTTTGCCGGAGAAGAAGTTTGCATGTGGTGGTTAAGGGGCTGGTTTCTTTTTAAATAAATCTAAAATTAATTATTTAAAAAATATATATATTTAGACCAATTACATAACGACACGTGTCATGGGTAACCGATTTACCAGGTTATAAGTTTTTTGTCTTGTTTAAAATTAATAACCCCCAAAGGTTGTAGTATTCATGTATAATCCAAAGGTTTTATTATTTGAAAAGAGCGGCCCAAAGGTTGTACTATTTTCGGCAATTTTTCCTAAAATATTTATTAACTAGATGAAAGCTTGTGCGATGCACGATTTTTCATACATGTATCTCAAGAAAAGATATTTTCCTATATACTCTAAGTTTTTTTTTTTTAATTTTTTATAATTATTTGATTTATTTTACAATTTAATAATTTCAAACAAAAAAAATAATAATAATTTAATTAAAATGATATTGCCAATTACAAAAGTATAATTTTTTTAATGTAATTTATAATGCGACTTAATTTATTGTTGTTTTGTATTTTATTCGTTGTTGTTAGTTATATGACAATAATATGATATCTTTCAAAAAAAAAAAAAAATTGTAAATATGATATTTCATTGATTACATATTAGGATAAAATCTTTAATATGAAAAGATAATAATATTTTATTTGTAAAATAATTTAAATCCTAAATCATTATTTGTTGCTTTTACACTTGAAATTAATCTCTCAAATCTATATATCATTTTGTATATTTCTTGTGATCTCTTTAGACATAAAATGTTTAAAGAAGGTAAAGTTTTTTATTGCGTTATAAGTTTTAAATTTTTTTATGAAAAAAACATCTTATTAATCGGGTATTTAGATAAAACCATTAATTTCATAAGATAGTTTTTATTTTAAATCCTAATATCCCACGGTTTTTTATACATAAAATCTCGTAAAAATAATTTTTGTAATTAGATCATACTCATAATACTTTTGATTACTTTGCTATAGTTTGTTAAGGATAATATTTTATTAATATTATGTAATTTATTCCCCTAATGAATATATTGATAAGAACATTAAAAATAATAGTTATTAGATGTAAAAAAATTTGTATTAAAAAAAAATTCAATAGGATCACCAACTTTGTTCACACCCATATCTCTTCCATCTAATAAAAGTGGATAAATTGAACACGTTAGCAAAAATAAAATTTATATAAAATTAATCTTTATAGTCTTATAAAATATATTAAAATATTTACCAGAAAGTGAATAATTTTTGTGAAATTAATCTAAAAATTGTAATTATACAAAACTAAATCTATGCAAAGGAATTTTTTTAATCGTCCCCAATCGCCCAAACAATAATATTTTGGAAAATTAAATCATTATTTTCTTGTCGCTGACAATGCGTGCAATATTGCTTCTCATTTGTAACGACTGAAAAGTATCTAATGGAGTAAAGTTTTCCTTCAATCAATTTTGAACAAAATTGTAGAACAAAGTTAACTTTAATTGAGACATGAACATAATCACCCTGTAATTAAAAATAAAAAATTAAGTTAAAATTAGTTAAGCTACCTAAATCACAAAAAATTGTTTTAATCATAAAATTAATTGATAAAAACTAAAAGGTTCATTAAAAGATTTAATAAATGTAAACTATTTATAAAGATATAATACCTCCTCATCCAATAGGATCATTAGGCGAGAAACTTGTACTTTGATATTCCAAAGATTTTTGCTCGAGTATAATTCTCTGATTAAATTAGATCTGCATGTAAGAACAAAATTCAGTAAACAAAACATAAACATATAATCATTAAGTATCCCAAATAAACACAATTTAAGCAATAATCACAAATACACATTTACACATGGGTTTTAAAAACTAGGCTAAGTATTACCCAGCCATTGATGACCTAATAAAACTGACACAAAATTAATGACACAAAATTTGCTTGGTTTGGTTTTGTATTGATACAAAATTTTGTTGGTGTCATATGATGCGTCAATTTATAACGGTAAATATCACAAATTTGAATTTAATTATAATTAAGGAATAATTTTTATTTCTTATCATAACCACTATCAAAATTTATCTTATAATAGTAGGTATATAAATCCTATATCTAAAGATGATTATTTTAAAAGATAATTTTTAGTTTTTTAAATAAATTAAATCCTAATAAATCAATATTCGTTGTTTTTACTTACGTGGCAAAATTCTTAAATCTCGTCACTTTTGTTTAGGTGGCAAACGAATTTTTTAATTACAAAATTAAATAAAATAGAAATCTAATTTTTAATTGGTCGAAAATATACATTTGCTTATGTGGCGCGCCGAATGCTCTTGAAAAATATCTACTATATTTATATAATATTAGATTTGCTAGTATTTACTATTTTATCATGTTGAGAAACTAGGGCAAGCCCCTTATAACTGTTGGGCAATTTGTGATTTGCGTCTCTTCAACTTAAGGGAAACTGGGAAAGTGTGAACATATTGGGTTTAGTAGGCTAACTTTGAAATAGCTAACATGGGCCGTATGTTTATTTAATAGGCCTCCTATTTAGGTGTTTATAAACAAATACTCACATTACTCACATGAATACAGACTTGGGAAATTTCACTACTTGACATCTATGTTGCACGGATACGGACACGGACACGGACACGGACACGATACGGACACGATACGGACACGGGAAAACGACAATCCTAAAAATAGGGGACACGGGTACGGCATATAACAAGACATATAATATATCCAAAAAACGAGAATTTGACAACCTGTTCAATAAAACACTAAAAATTTAGCCTCAAAACACACAAATCTGTTTAAACAAAGTAAATAAACAAAAGTGTACGAACATAGTCGCATACATAGGAAGAAACCATCAAACCAAATACATGTCTTAATATTAAGTAGTTTTACAAATCATAAATAAAATAAACATAAGTACTAATAGTTTCATTCTTCACCATCAAGTACATCATCAAAAATCATACTTTCCATCTCGGGTTCATCAAGTGAGAGCTCGGCCATCTCTAGGATACCAACCTCTCCTAGGTTGTCATGTTCATCCCCACCCACATCCCACAACTTAGATCTCCCCTTAGTGTACTCTTCACTTCTCCTAGAAAGTAATCGAAGGTTGTTATGAATGTATACCAAGTCTTGAGCACGTTTAGGAGTAAGCTTATTTCTAGTACAAGAATGAATAAACTTATAGGTGCTCCAATTCCTTTCACTACAAGAAGAGGAAGAAGGTTGACCTAATAGCTTATAAGCCAAACTTTGAAGCATAGGCACTTGAGAACCATAAGTTGCCCACCAATTTTTAGCATCCATCAAAGCCATATCATGCATGCAATCAATGTTGAGAAAGATCCCCTCCGATTTTCGGGAAAATATAGCAAATTCCGTGTTGATCTTGAATCTTTCATCGGGACTTTGGAAAAGCCTTTGAAAACATTGTAATCTTTGTGTGGAAATTTCATTGTCGGCACTTGGAGCAACTCGTCCCGGAACCTCATTAAGCCATTCTTCCGTGTAAAATCTTTAACAACAAAATAAGATTAGCCATAAGAAATAAAAAAAAAACAAGAAAAAATAAATAAAGATAATAAAAATGAATTAAACAAGCAAAATTTACCTTGGATTCAAAGAATGTGCTAATGAATGGAGTGGAGTACTACCCTTACTCCAACGACTACTAAGAATCCCTTTAACTACATTAAAGAAGGTAGATTGTTCATAATCTTGTTTACCCTCTTTCTTGTAGATGACATCTTTCACCCCTTGAACCATAATATCCCATCTTTCATAAACCAAATGCAATGAAGATTTGTCGGTGTCACAAACCCTAATCATATCATAGATTGGGCGTGTGAAGTCAAGAATGTAATCAACTTTGTCCCACCATATTTCATCCAAAATATTTTCCCTTACATGTGAGGCTTGCCTGCGTCGATCATCCTTGTATAAGGACCAATTCTCACTAATAACCATTGATTGAAGTGATGTTTTAAGGAGTTTCAACCTTTTAAGCATGCACACAATAGAAGCAAAACGAGTATCGGCAATGCAAAGTAGTTTTAATGGAGAAAACTTATTGAACATTGAAAGCCTCATCAAATGATTCATTATGTAATTTTTAATGAACAAGGCATCTGCATGAACTTCCGTTATCCAATGACATTCATCATACACTTCAACGTTATTCAACACATTCTTAGCTGCACAAATGCTTTTCATTGCAAGATTAAGTGTATGAACAACACATGGTGTCCAATATATATGAGGATACCTACCCTCAACCGACCCGTTTCGGAAGCAATCATAATGTTAATCAAAGGCCTTCTTTGTGGATCACTCCACCTATCACTAACAATTCTAACACCCTTTGTTTTCCATGTGGCTTTAATAGGTTGCAATAACCTATCCACGTTTTCTTTCTCTTTACAAAGCAAAGTTGTTCTAAGTTTGTTGTATCCAGGAAGCGAGCTTATAACCAGAGAGATTAGAATTGGCAGCAATGGTATATGAACTAACATAGTAAGGGTTTCTAGCAAGATTAAAAGGCAACCCCCCTGTGTAAAACATCCTAGCAATTTCAGAATCCAACTGGTCACGAGATTTCATATTAAAAGCATTAGAAATTGTATTGTTTGATTTCCTCTTCTTAACATTATCAGATGAACCTAGTCTAACTGATGTAGCTTCAGTTGATGTGTGAGAAGATATGGGTTCATTTGAAAAAGGTGGAACTTTTGGTAACAAAGATTTTTTAAAATCCTCAGATTCACGATGAAGTTTTCTTAGTTTAGCAAGGTCATCAATATTCACTTTATTACAAGTTTGAATCCCTTTCCCTGTTTCACATAGCAAATGAGCTTTCACTCTAGTGTATGAACCATTTTTAACTTCACCACAAAAGTTACATTTCCAATTATAATTTCCTCCACCACCCGATATTTTATCACCCTTAACAACAAACTTCCACAAAGGGTAGGGGTCCTTCTTAGACTCAGATGAATTACTACTACCACTAACATTGCACGAAGCAGAGGCACTAGAACCACTAGAAGACATTCCTGACAATTTCAACAAGACAACAACACATTTTCAGCAAATCAAACATTTATAGTTTAGCTCAAACAACACAATCAAATTACACAATGCACATGTGTTATATGTATAAGTTTATAGTGTAAATGTTAGAAATATAGAGTACTGTTTCATTTATATATACAGTATCCACATGCATATTATTTCTCCAAAACAATGGGCACTAACATACACAACATATATATCAATGCACTAATGCAGCAGTTGAAGGGCAAGCATAAAGTTTAGACTAAATGATCACAAAAATCACAAAAATGCACAAAAGTTTAGACTAACTGAAAGCAAGTTTTTAAACCCAAAAATGGTCAAAACTCAAAAGGGGTAAACAAATAACAAAAACGAAAACCATAAAGTTATCCAAAAAGATAAAACACTACATATCCCTTAATCTAGAACATAATATTGAAGTAATTGAACCACAAAACCATGATACAAATTACTGAAATTAGCCAATTTAAGCAAATCGTGAAGGAATGAAATCAAATTAAAAATTTAAAACGAGAATGAGAGATTGAGAGGAATACCTGAGAAAGTGAGAAGGCTGAGAGCACCGACGAGAGTGACGCCTGGACGGCGGCGACGAGCGACGAGTGACGGGCTGACGGCGAGTCGACAAAGGATTGAAGGAATAGAGTATTAAAGTGGCCAGGTTTCGTGATGACTGAGGACTTGCGACGAGCGACGAGCCGACGACTGACGCTGTGACGGTGGACGGTGGGCGACGGTCAGGCGACTTCAGTCGGCGGCGATTTGGGTTTGAGAAGGTTGAGGTAGAATGAACTCGTGAAGAGGAAGATTGAAAGAAGTAGGGTTTGAGAAAAAAGAAACTGAGGGAGTTGGGCTGGAATAACAAAAGGGCGTGTCCAAAATAAAACGGGCCGTGTCATAGGGAGACACGGTCTGTATCCATGACGTATTTTTTTTTTTTAAAAAAAGGGACACGGATTTTGAAGTGTCGGACACGTATCGCACCGTGTCCCACCCGTGTCGGTGTCGGACACGCGTGTCGACACGGACACCTCAGCTAGGTGGCGTGTCCGTGCTTCACAGCTTGACATTACTCGTTATTGAATGTCATTTGTCAATTAGTAAACTTGATAATTATTAATAGAATTTTAGGGTTTATATGTTGTCTATTTTTATTTGATAGGTTGAATCATTAAAAAAAAAAACACTTGATTGAATCATTGATAGATGATTTTGCTACTACGAAAATTCATAGAGTACAATTCAACTATTTTTTGTAACAGTAAATTATTAATACATTTCATTTCCTAAATCAAAGTATTGTCTACCATATTGAATCCCCAAGACTTTAAATTCCTAGCTTCACCACTTACAATTACAAAACTTAAATAAAATATCTTAGGTGTGTTGCAAATAATTTGTAGTTTATAATTTTCTTGGTAAAGTAAATATAAAAAACTTCATATTACCCGTACATATCATTGGTAAATTAGAAATCTAAGAGCTTTAATTAATGAAATAATAAAAATAACATTCAAACTTAAACATGTAGAAAAGTCTCCCCTAACCAAAATCAAATGTGGCATACTCCATATCATGTGTTGTGTAACAATAGGAGTCTTAATTTTGACATGATAACTTAACTAGTCACAATAATTACACGTAATAGTTGTTTACCAAAATACCAAAACAAATCAACGTGTATGTACAAAATTAAAGTCCATGAATTTAATCCTTTCAACCCCTTAACATTGGATTGAAAGCGAGGTGATCTTGACAAGGTCACAAATACATACAAGCCTTCAACATCAGATCATCCGATACAAGGAAGCTCCTTTATCCACCCGAATTTCGACTAATTTAATATAAGTACATTTTAATTACCTAAGATAAGTTTTCTAATTGTATGTGTTATATACAAAATAAATCTATGGTTGTAATCAAATATTTGGTGTTGATTCAACTCAAGCATACAATACTTACCGAATCATCGGGTTCCGGTGGGGGGGATCGAGATGTCTCCGCTAAGTTCTTGCTCTAGCTGAGGTTGCTCATGTGATAGTGAGGGAGTCCAAGGGATCAAACTAGTTGGTGGAAAGCAACACCTACATGGTTCGGTGCAAGGCTCTAACATGTCCCATTTCGAGTTGCTTGTTATTGAAGGCTCTTCTTCGTCTTTTTCTTCATCATCATCATCATCGTCACCTTGCTTGTTTATCATCATCATCTTCTTTGTGTTCTTCGAAGTGGGGTCCAGCGCATCCTTGAGTGGGCCCCAGCACTCGACTTTGTTGAACTCAGGGATGCTTGAATGGAAATACACCCAAACAGTTGCTTCTTGCAGTTCTGGGTTGTTGTTGAACAAATTTTCATCCCCATGCACAAATGCACTCAGCACCTGCCCATTTCAACAGCACATCTCATGTTGTTTAGCAACATATTTGGACTTATGTTACTTTTTCTTATACTCCGTTCTTTTCGAGTAAAGTTTTCGGAAAAATACATTCAGATAATTAAAGAGTTTCATACAGTAGTTCAATTCAAAACTAATAATGAGCTTTCGTGTGTCAAAAATAAATTCAAATAATCTTGGAGAAGGGTTTTCAAACGAAGTTCAAATACGAGTATTATTGGTGCTCCATTTCCGGACCAGACAAAGTTGCACTCATCATGTCGTATGACCCTAATTAAGTAATTAATACTCTTTAAAACTAGCATGGTAAGTCTTGTACGTAATCTAACAATTATTATGGCTAATTACTTTTCCTAATATGGGGCAGAAATAGGTGTCACACAGGGGTGGTTCCACACAGGGGTGGTTCTGAGCATGTGCAGAGTGGTCGATCGCACAAGGCCCCCTAAGTGAAACTACTATAAAAGGGCCCGATTTTTTAATTTAGTAACTTATTTTTCCTCAAAAAATGATTTTAAGGCCCAATTTAACAAAATTGCACCGGGTCACTTCAGTGTAAGCATTTGTAACCCCGCCATTGGTGTCACAGCTGAAAGTACTATGCAAGATTGCAACTTTATTACTAGCTCACTTGCAAAGAGAGGCAAAGAGAATATATTGGACTTACTCTCAAATACAAAAAATGTAAAATTTAAACAGAGTATCCATTAATCTCAAAGGAAACTATAAAAATTGAAATTTAATAACGACTTTATTTTCATGCACAAAAAGTGTTTGTTTAGTTTATTTACTTTTAACTTATATGTAGTCAAACTCTCCAATTTACGTGTATCAGTTGTTTGAGAATGTACATTGATGATTTTTGTAGCAGCTCATTCCTTAATTTGAATAATTTCATTACATAATTAGGTATTTCACGTATTTGGTATTCTTGTCACGAGCAAATGTTTTCTATACAAGTAAGAAAAATTATTTCTAAAATGTAGGCCCATTCTCAAATACTCCCAAATAGAAAAAAGATGAAAAAAAGGAAAAAAAAATAAAATAAAATATGAGGCTCGTTTGAAGATGGCCACAAATAAAAATCTCAGATGTTCAATTATGGAAGTGGGGTAAAGTGGATCACTACACTCCTGGTTCTTGACAATGTACTCAGTACTCAGCAATAATTTTCTGTTCAATCATTTTTGCACATGGGAAATAAGCCCATTATAGTGATTTATTCTTTTTTTAAAGATTTTTTTTTATATATAAATTTATTAATTTACCATATTTTCTAAGCTCGGCCTTAACATGTGAACGATTATAAAGAAAACAAATGAAGTATTTGTAATTTGTTCTTCGTTGGATTGAGTCTAAATGCTTGTTTAATTTCATAAATAATACGAGTAATAAGAGTATAAAATGTTGTTTGGTTGAACATGAGAGATAATTTCATTTACTTAAGGAAGCTAATTAACATTCTCCATTTTGAAAAAAGTATAATTTTTTGAAACTCCTCAAGATGTTGTCAACCAAATAACTTCTCCTTATGATTAAAGAGGTTTTCACTCTTCATTTTCCTTATAAAATGTCAATCAAACAAACATTGAATAGCCTTCTTCAACCGTCAAAACGTGATTAAAATAACTATTAGTCGAATTTACCCTAATTTTATTAATAGGGTCTAAGGTAAGTAACAAATCTCATTTGTTCTTATTTTTCACATACCAAAATCTATTTCAGATATGATATGTACAAATTGAAAAAGATACTCCGTATAACTTAACGAGTTTGTCTAATGCCCCTATGGCCCTATCCTTAGCAAATTGATAAGCCAATCGCCTAATCACTTGAAAACATGTATAGTGCAAATTGGAAAGCCTCGTATTAGTAGCATAAGACTTGAGATTAGACTATTAGAGTGACTCTTTCAATACCGTACTACATAACTTCTTACCCGTTTAAAACGATCTTATTTAAAACCTAATTGAAATTACACTTATTTCTCAAAAGAATAGAAGTATGTACGAGTATGACTATTAAATTATTAATTAGTATGAGACGATTTCACTTAAAACTTTTTTCGCGAAAAAAAAAAATGAGGAAGGAAGAGAGCGTAATTCTCTTACCACAGGGAGTTCCTTGCAAAAGATGTAGTAACGCAAACGAGCACACAAATCTAAGAGGAAATGACCACCACTTATGTGACAATGAACATGTAGTGACATCTTCCCTTTTACTTTCTTCCATTCTGCCACCACTTCATCTCTATACAATTTGTTATACCACCCTTGCAACTATAAACAATATAAAAATATTAACACTGTTATTAATCAAATTAGTAAAAAAAAAAAAAAATATTGCATAAATTAACACCAAATTCCCCTGTTTTTTCTCGAAAGGAAAATACTAATTGAAAATTTGAAATGAATAAACTAGACAATTAAAAAACTAGACTTTATTCTATAAAAAGATAAATATTGCATAAATCACAAACGATATATTCCTAACCTA
This sequence comes from Chenopodium quinoa, assembly GCF_001683475.1. Classification (NCBI taxonomy): domain Eukaryota; kingdom Viridiplantae; phylum Streptophyta; class Magnoliopsida; order Caryophyllales; family Amaranthaceae; genus Chenopodium; species Chenopodium quinoa. The sequence continues at coordinate 3,560,977 of NW_018742484.1, forward strand.
ACAAATGTCTAACGTTCGAGAACAATCCTCGTAGTTAATTAGTTACGTATGGAGTTTTACGTTTACCAAATGCATAAGGTTGATCATTAATATCTTTTAAATAAAAAAAATAAAAAAATAATTAAAAACAAAAAATGATTCGAAAGAAAAAAGAATAGAAATTACCTGGGAATTGTTAATAGTTTGAGAGATAGCCAAAGTGAGTTTGGAGGTGATATCACTATGAGTAAGAGTATAAGTTCTTGGCAATTTTGGGTGTTTCTCTTTATCAACTCCTAAAAACAATACCTTCAATTTTGATGCTTCAAATATTGCTGGCCCAAATAATCTCATCACCTAATCTCAATCATCCACCAACAAAAAATAACACACTAATCAATACCCATGTGGCCATATATACTCCTACGGTCCGGAATCAGTTGTCATGTTACTTGTTCAAATTATACCATCAACGTGACAATTAATTTCAAAACCCGACTCGAATAATAAAGAGATAGAGTTACTTACAGGGGCAAGAGATTGGCTTCTCTTGGATGAAGAAGATCTGCTACTCCTGAAATTAAAAAGAGAGGATTTATCCTCAGGAAATGAAGGTTTGAGCTTTGATGGCAGTAACATAGAGGCAGTTAAAGTGGCCATCACTCAAAAATTAGTAACTACAGAAGTATTAATAAATTAATTAATTACTTCTGTATTTTATTAATTAATGAATTAGAGGTCCAATATTTTAGGATTTTGAACAAGATTTTATATGTAACAAGAGTAGTCTACCAAAGACTAGAAAGGAAAAAAAAAAAAAGAAAGAAAGAAAGAAAGAAAGAAAAAGAAGATACTTTGAGTAATTGGGTGTTTTTCTTTGCTTAAGAGTTTTAATTATATTTTGGAAAACTTTGAAGCTTTGTTTTCCACCTTTTCAAAGGAGGAGAGAGAAAGAGAAAAGCGTGTAGAGAGTAGATTCACAAGTTTGTTCTACCGTGAATTGAGGAAATTGCTTGAAGTTACTAACTTCTACTAGTAATTGAAAATGAAATGTAGGTAATTTACACGTGTTTCAATTTTAATTTTGTATTGATTTGGAAATTTTGGGGACATTTTGCCATTTTGGACCAATTATATAACGGCGGTATGTGGCTATGTGCTTCCTCTTCTCATTTTTGAGGGTATTTTTCTATTTTGGAGTTTTGAAATGATTGTCATTTAAGATTTAACTCATTTTTTGTGTTGGACTAGCAAATTTAAATTTTCCGGGTTTGGTTTAAGGAAATCGCAAGGAAATTGAATTAAATATGAGGTCTCCGTGGAAGATAATCTCGGCGAATATGACTGTGAAGATCGCTGATCATGCCTAGATCATAGGAGATAAATGTCAATATGTTTTTATTTGATGGTACTAAGTAGGCTTCATTGGTTTTTTTATAATTATGAATCCACCTTTCACGAACAAATCATTTAACTTGCTTTAAGAAAAACAAAACTACATAAGTACATCATATTTGTAATACTTTTATATTTAAGTTTTTTTAAAGGTAAAGAAAATAACATTGAATCTGACTTTATAGGAAATAGGTCAATAAGGATTAAAACTAGAGATGTATGGGTTCCAAATCCACCTTCTTTTTAGATTGCCTTGTGATCTGTTATAATCTGCAATACTTCTGTGTTTAAGTGTTTATAGTCAATTTTATCAATCCAGACTCCTCTATCTTACTACTCATTATGATAGAGCATATTTTCCTTTATCTTACTACTCAATCCAAGTTCAACAAATCATCTTCCTCCTATTGTGTGACATTCATCTATCCACAGTAAAATCAACAGTGCACAATCTTTTTGTATGAAATTGTTAGGATGAGTATTTACTCAACTCTCACCACTACTAGACTACTACCTTTAAATAACATTATGAACTAAACTGGTCCGAATCACATACATGCTACAAAATGAATATGTCAATCAATTTTCAAGTGAAATGAGGTTAATCCTCAAGCAAGCTAAGGGTACGCGTATAATACTTCTCATAATTATTATCATTAGTAAAGAGAAGGTCCATCCTAAGGAAGGGGATTTTAAGGAAATCCCTTTTAGAATGAGCTTAGTGAGATTCAAACTTGGTCTCATGCCTGAAAGTCGGAGAACTAACTAACTACTCTAGTCGACTAGCCAAATATCTTATAAAACTTCTCACAAATTGTCATAATTGCTTTAGAAGGGTTTGATGTAATACCCATACTAACAACTCAACAAGATTCACTTTCTTTTTTGGGAACTGGTATTTTAAGATACCCCATAATCAAGCACATTTGACACGGGGTAAATCAGGATCTGCATTATAAGACAAAATACGCTAAATTAACTTGTGTTAATTTTTTGGGACAATTATCAGTCTCAAGCACATAGTTTTTTTTTTTTTTTTTTTTTTTTTTTCTTTCTTTTTTGACAAGAGCAAATGAAAACAAGCTACATTACATCAAATTCATAAGATTAACCCGACATTGTCTCGTAATGTCGTTTGCTCTTTGAACCTGATCTCTCTGCACTTTTAGGATCGTGCATCTTTGGAACAAGGCACCCACTTCCCTTAACCCCTTAAGAAACCAAATGATCGAGACCTCCTTGCCATGGTAATCCTGTAGATTGTTCAACAGGGATAATGAGTCAGTTAGTAACAGGATTTCATTCCTACCTTTAGAATGAGCCCATTTCATCGCTTCCAAGCAAGCCCAACCTTCACATTGTATTACAGATGCTGCAACGCCGTATTTTCCTCCCTCCTCAAGCACAAAGCCTAGGTTATTGCTCTTAACCGCCCAGCCTATCTCTGCTCTTGTAGTCCTCTTATCCCAGGAGCTGTCAGCTTCTAAAATGAAGTCATCAAACCCCGCCTTCTCCTTCCCTAAGTGGACATAGTTAAAACCCGGAGGATGGATAGGTTCATCCCTGCTAGTAGGCTCTTCCGCCGTTATCATACTCGCAAGATGGGAGAAATATTCATGATCTTGTATTGCAAGATTTATAAATTCCCTCACTAGGCTACTAGTCCCAACCGTATCCCTGAAGCATCTGGCATTCCTAGCCTGCCACATACCCCAAAGAGACGCAATAAACCTTGCACATCGGGTTCCTTGTTTACCATCCTCGCTATAAAAGAGCAGGATATAGTGTTGGATCCATTCTTTAAAAGAAATAGACCCAGGAAAGTCAGGGCAAACGTCTAAGGAACCTGTTTCCCAGACTTCCTTTGCCTGAATACAATACCTGAAAAGATGCTGGTTGTCTTCCTCTTCCTCTCTACAGAGGTCACACTCCGTTTCGATAGGTATACCCCTGTTTGCCAGATTTGCCTTGACGGCAATGCCATCATGAAACAGCTTCCACAGGAACACTTTCCATTTTGGCTGGATATCCATCCTCCATACCAGCTTCACAAACTCCTGATCCCTTGCCAAGAAATTAGCACTATCTAGACCCAAATTCTTAGAAAGATAGTAGTACCCCGTTTTAACCGTATATCTGCCCGATGGATGGTACTTCCAGTAGGGGAAATCATCCTCATTGGAAAGCGGGAGTTCCATTGGCAGGATTGCTTTCGCCCAATCCCAATCGAAACATTCCCAGATCTTCCCTGCCTTCCAAGCTTTCGTTTCCCTATCTATAAAGTCACTAACCTTCCACATCGAGGCGGCCCCCAGAGTTTGGCCTGATTTTACTAATGGGATCTCCCCTTTCACCCATGGCATGCTAATTGTCTTAATATTTTCCCCATTCCCTACCTTCCATGCGAAACCCCCCTTGAATGATTGAGAGGATTTTTGAAGACTTGTCCTTCCCAGGGACGGAGTTCCTCTTCTGATATATGGTCTAGCCATGTTGCAAATGCGACATGGTTGAAAACTTGTGTGGACTCTAGAGAGAAGCAGCTATGGGTTGAGATGCATCCTTGTAGCCTGTTTGAAGAGAAGGGCATTGTTGAGACTAAAGAGTTGGCGGCAATCAACTCATCAAACTCAACTAGGAGTAACTGGGTAAGGGTGCTACGTACAATTTTTAATATGCTACCTTATGATAATATGCATCAAATGCATACATGTTTTAACGGTTAAAGATTGGATTTCTTAACCAAAATCAGTTTTTAATCTCTGTATACTTAAATTGTGTCCTAACCCAGCTAAAAGCTGATAAGAATCTAAGATGGAGACAAGCCATGGCAAAGGAGCTCAATGCATTGATTTCTTACTATACATGGTATGTCGGTCACAAATTCACAATTTCAAATGGAAGGCTCAAATAATTCTTTTTTTTTTTTGTACGGTAAGGAGAACCCTGACTAGACTTCAACCATTACGGTTTTATTGGTCCAATATTTACGGGTCAGACACATGGGATTAGAGGGAAGGGTGAGGAAATCCTAACCTCACCCAAAGCATCCTCAATTAGTAAGATTTGAACCCAAACTTATAGGATCTAAGGTAAGAAACTTACCAAGTGAGCCAACACTTTATTGGTAAATAATTCATATTATTGGTTACTCGTACAAGACAAAGTTGTTTACTACCTCCGTTTCGTAATAATTGCAACTATAAGGAGGCCACAAAGTTTTAGGAGAATTATAGGGTAGGGACCAACGGAATAATTTTATAATATAAAGTATAGTTAATGGGGATATATTTAATTGTAAATAAGAGAGAGAAATAATAATAAAATAAAATACAAATTAAAAAAAAAAAAAAATAAATTACGTGGGGTTGGTAAGAGAGAGAAATAATACGAGTAAGATATTAGTGGGTCCTTACCATATAAAGACGTGTTACAATTATTATAAAATAAGAAAATGTTGTGATTATTACAAAACGCAGAGACTAATATTGATTAATAATATACAGTACAATTGATTTTGATTGTTAAGTAACAAGACGAATAAAGCACGTTTACTTTGTGAAGAACCTGTGGTAGCGTCCCATATCCATGGCCTACATCTACATCGAGTGCATTATATTTGCTCAGAGCCTCAGATATGAATATATGATATGTCCGAGTGAGCAGGCCATGCCACCATTACACGCCTTTTCCATCCTCAAAAGGCCAGTTGGCCAATGACAGCACCATTTCAAGATTCAACTAATGTGTATCTCGGGCGATGTTCCGGATTGCTAGTTTGTACTTTGTACTTTTTTAATTTGATAATTATGTTCAATTGATTGTATAGTTAGTGTGTGATCCGAATGTTGCCTTGAATGTTACGGTTCATCTAAGTTCATATGTATTTATTTTCTAATGTTGTGAAGAATGAATAAATTAAACAACTTCTAATTTGAAAGGAATATATAATGTTAATTATGTGAAATTTAAAACACTAATATAAGTTGGTTGAGATGGTAAGTGTATAACCTTTATTTGTTGGTGATTGCGGGTTCAAATTTAGATCAAACCGTAATTTTTTTATTTTGTTAAATGAAGTTGCTAACTTACATGTCGCATGTACTTTGAATAGTGACATGACATTGTGACATGGTGTCATATACGTTGAAAAGTGTCACGTGCCACCGTTCCTTTAAAAGAAACGCCTTTTAATATATAGTATAGATTATTTCATAAACGTGCTAAATTGCATATTTTATTTATCTAAATATTGTTGGAACTAATTTCCAAACTATACTCACAATTGTAATTTGATCCCATCCTCTAATTGTCCCAAATAATAATGTGGAATAATTGAATTTTGCCCAATTATTTGGGAGGTATGGAGTACTAAGTGTTTAGTTAATTCATTGTTCATAACAAACAAATAAGAAGTAATGATATGTGATACGAAGCATTTTAAATGAACATAGAGTAGTAATTTAAACTGTTGATAGCATATACCATGTACGATGTGAGAATCATTAACTGGAATACTTACATGAATATTACCCGGTTTAATTGGCTAAATTTTAGTTATTAGACCAATACGCACATTTGGTCCTTCAAAGTAACCAAACCCTTAACCTAAGCAATCAATTAGCTTAAAATCTCAATCAAAAGTTGTAGATTTAATTGCTACCTATTCAACCTCAATCTTCAAAAATCAATATATTGCCACAATGCTACACAGCAAACATATGGAAGATATGATTGATTGTGCCCCGAGGAACACTAATAATCTTCATGCACCCACATATTCCCACAACAAATAACATCTACATAAACAAAATAAATAAGCATTTAACTCATTAGAATAAGCATCTCACCTACTTATATTACAAAACTCTAAACTTCATTAATCTCAATCAAACACAAATACACATCCTAAGACCCTTAGTATAGGCAATATAAATAAACACCTAATTAGACTAGGACTCCTTGTGATAATATACTCTTTTTTTTCCTACACGTAAAATCCAATCCTTAAGGACTAGTAAAACCGTGTAGGACCACTGAAAAAACATTAAAAAAAATGACTTATCCTGATTGGACTGGGATTGAGCCTAGTAACTTGCCTTGTCTGCCAAGGGTCCTCTGCAACCCCGATTACCCATGTATCAAAATAATCGTCTAACCAATACAACAAACCCAAAACAACCCTATACAGATTACTCAAAGATGATGTTGACTTTTGAGTGTTGACCCATGCTACTCAAAGTCTCAAATACACATCTTTCCAAAGGTTTTTTTTAAAAAAAAAAAAAAAAAAGCAATTAAGTAAAATGAAAGACGACATTCGTCCCAACCCAACTTCACATACACCTTAACATGTCTGGCTGGCTATGTATGGTGCAACATTTAACAAAGGTTGGAGTGCCATGACAACGATGCTCATGTTTAGCCGAAAATCAGGTTCAGGATTTAAGCACAATTCAGCAATTGCAGCCATCTGCATAATGATGTAATGTATTAGCATAGATTCTAGTATTAATTCATTAGTCAGTAAAATTTACTTGCACATAGAGAGAGCATGTCATTTAACAACCACCAACAAATTGGTATCCTAGCCTAAAAGAAAGAATTATCCATGCATGAAAGATGTATATCAGTGCAACACCCATAGTTATTAAAATCCCGATTTTATGCTTAAAATCTTACAATTTATGTATGTCCATACGATTTGATTTACGATCCCACCTGATACATATTTCTCTCTATCAATCAATCAATCAATCAATTAAAGCCTTAATCCCATAAGTGGGGTCGGCTAACGTGAACCAAATTTGATTATTCCGTGTAGTCATCGACATAAATCTTCCTCCTCCATCCCTTACGATCCAACGATTCATCCTCATGCAAATCCATATACTTCATATCCTTCCTAACTCCTTCCAATCAAGTCATTTTCGGTCTCCCTTTCCCTCGTTTAACCCCTCCATGGTCCCACTCTTCTACCTGGTGCATATTTCTCTCAAATAGCGAAAATTTTACAAGTTTAAAACATGTCTACAAAGTTATTTATAAATATACATTGTCTATTATTGGTTGTTTATTGAGTGAACAACTATTTTCTATTAATAATTAGACTTTTAACTTATAAGTTAAATATATTCAATTAAATTCGAATATGACATCTTTATTATGCATATTTGATTTTACGATTCAATTTTAAAAGCCCCTTTCAATTTAAAGTAGAATCTCGAATTTAATAACCTTGGCAACACCTCTGCCACGATATTCTCCATCGAGCCTAGGATCAACACACTGCTCGACGTTGTCTTCACTGAGTTTAGGTCTAGCCTGACATCATTAAGCATATGCACTGTGTTAGAAGCAAATCTAAGTCATTTGTACCAAAAAATATCACAAAACAGAGCAAAATAACGAGTACCCATGTCACCAGACTTTGCTGTCCACGAGGTAAGGTATAATCAACAGGTTTCCGACCAGTGAGAAGCTCAAGCAATACAACACCAAAACTGTACACATCGCTCTTGTCATTGAGCTGCCCTGTCATCGCATACCTACAGACATAAAACATTTCCACATGAACAATAATCAGATTAAAGGCAAAATAGTTCAAGAGTGAATCTTCTAATTGGATAGAGAGCTAATAAAACCTGAAGGTACTCCATCCTATGACTAATCATAATAGTACTCCCTACGGAGGGGAGTCGAGTACTCTAGTTTCGTAAACACCCCTCCAGTAGCATGTGTCATGAGGCCCTCAAGACACTAGGATTTTTTTTTTTTTTTTTTTATGTTGTTTCGGCTCTACAGGGTGTCAACGAAATTAAGTCACAGAACTACCAGAAGATTATGCCAGTGGCCTGGTGTTAAAACTATCCTAGGCCATTCATAAACTATTATTATACTAGTGTGATACTTTAACATAAGTAACCAATCCAATCCACACCACATTAGTGAGCCTTGGTCAGCCAAAATATTTCCTTGATTGCTGAAAGATAAAATAAAATCTTTTGGAAGGTCATTTATGGTTTATAAAGATTCCCCAACATGCTGAGTAATTCCAAATAGAGGTTAAAAAAACAGGAGAAAAGATCCTTACTCAGGTCCATGATAGCCACGAGAATGAAGTCGTGCTGCCATATCCGGAGCTTTATTTGACAGATCAAAATCACCAATCTTAGCAACATCATCATCAAAGAGCAGTATATTACTAGACTTAATATCACGATGAAAAATGGGGGGAGCTGCCTTCTCATGCAAAAACTCAAGCCCCCTGGCAGCACCTACTGCAATTTTAACCCGTTGAGCCCATGACAAAACAGGCCCAGGTTGTGCTCCTTCAACACCCTTCCTCCCTAGACAAAGTATAACAGGAGTATGTAAAAATTGACGAAAATAAATTTTCACTTCCAAGACATAAAAACAAAAAGTCTCTGTGAACACACATGACAAGTTTCAATGGCTTAACTACAAGTACAAATCAAATTAAAAGAAACTCACTAATACGCACAGATTATTCAAACTCACATAGCATAACAGCTAGTTCATGTTTCTTGCAGCACTTAGATTTTGAACAGATTAATGAAAAAAGGACCATGAATCACCATATAACGACAACCTGCAGCAATAAACATTTCATATCATTTAGTAGTCCTTAGTCCTTACATGAGATGATGAGAAACGCATCATTTATCTTATTCATAAGAACCAAGAGATAGAAAGTCCAAAGCTTAAATAAGGCCCAAAAATCTTGCATAAAGAAAATATCAATCAATCTGGACAAAAGGCAATAGTAATAACTAATAAGACAAAAGGGGCAAAGGAAAATAAAGGAAATTAAAGGCCTTTAGGCTCCAAACACCACAAATTCCAGCTTACCATGAAGGATGTCATGAAGAGTTCCATTGGATGCAAACTCATAAGCAAGAATATGTAGGTTGTCATCAACACAGTAACCAAGCAATTCAACAAAATTTTCATGTTTTAGCCTTGAAACCATAGAAACCTGCAAATAAAAACGATAAAATAAGCATCACAGTTTTCTAAGGTAAAAATAGCACTTTAGTAGATCAATAATTTCAATATGATTTCAAAGGTTGTAAACCTGGGATAAAAATTCGTCATCTGGTTGTTTGCTGGCATCCAGTTTTTTTATAGCTGCTGCACGCCCATTTTTAAGCTTACCATAGTACACGCTGCCATATGCGCCTTCCCCTATTAAAGCATTGGAGCTGTAGTTTTCTGTAACTTCCCGTAGTTCATCCACAGAAATTTGAGGGACAACAATAGGCTGGACTTCCACTGGTGGCTTGCTAGGTTCATCATCAACTAACTGATCATTTCCATCTCTCCCTACATTAATAAATTTTTACTTTTAAAACTCAGAAACTAACAGCATATGAAAAAGAAAATAAACCAAGGATGCGTCGCCACAATAAATTAAGATTTCTGACATCAAGAACTTCAAATCAAACACAGACAGGCACACATGCATATGTATTAACAGCACACAGACCAATTCTATTCAGCATGATACACAGAGTATCTCTAAGACTATCAGCAGATTTGTAACACTATGAAATCAAATGCTTTCACAACATCCAAAGCAAGGCGCTCACGAACAATCGGTTAATCATAGTTTATTAAGTAATCACTAACAATAGTGGGTTAGGATTTTAAATCATACCATCAGAAACAGAGTGAAGGTTGGGGGAATTGAGTTGTATGTCCAAATTATTTTCCCAATCATCACAGTCTGGAGTGTCAAGAACTTCAAGGTCAATCTGGGTTTCGACAATATAAGGAACTGGAGCCTCAATTTCTGAATCAAGACCCTCAATATCAATTCCAGCAGGCACAACATCCAGTTCAGGACCCGAAACCTCCGAAATAGTAGTGCCATCCCCTGATACAAGAGCCACAACACCGGAATCACTAACCCCATCAACAACTTTTTCAGCCAAACCATCCATTGATTCCAAGGATATTACAAGTTGAACAAATCAAATTGAAGATCTAAGGTTACAAAGAGATGTAATTTTGAACAGAAAATAAAAATAAAAATGATATATGAATAAAGTTTATCAATTTTTGGATCAAGCATTCAAAGGTAAAGGGGAAGTACAAAGAGGAAAAGGGCACAAATCAATATATACACCGGTTACATGTAGTTCTACGAGTCGCATTAAGGGGCTGTTAGGTTGGGGTAGTGGGTAAGAGAATTAACATACTATATTCCCATTGGGGTGGTTTGTTTTACATATTTCTTTGTCATTTCTTGATTACTTGATTTCTTATCCCTTAGGTTTTTCCATCCTCTTTCCCTTTCTCGCTATCCCTTTTCTCCTCTCAAATCCTAAAACACCATAGCCACCCCTCCCCTTCGAGACTCCGCCAACCATCTCCAACCACCATCTTAAGAGATCGTTCGGTTGGATCATTTGGAATGGCTTGATATTACCTGGGAATCGTTAAAAGCTTGAGAGATAGCCAAAGTGATATTGGAGGTGATATCACAAGTTTGAGGGTTAGTTCTACCGGGAGTGGATGAAATTGCTTAAAGTCACTAACTTCCCTTCGGGGATGTTTGTTAATTGATACCCCTTGAAAATAAAGTGTTCTAATTATCACAAAACGGAGAAAATATATATGGGACTGTTTAAGGCTGGCCTGGGAGTTTAGTGGAAATATTTTATTTCCAATTGGTGAAAAGTCCTATATTTGTTTCTCTGGTTTGGGAATAAAGAGTAGGAATAGATTTAGGGTTCTACCCCATCTATTCCCAACAAAATATTACCAAGAGAGGCAAATTATTAGGATGGGAATTGAAATAGGTGGAAAAGGATTAAAATGTCATTAATGAATTGGTAAGTGGAGAAATTTTGATGAACATACTTTTGTAATCTTGTACAGAGTGCGAAGTAATTAGTAATATATTACTTACATATTATCATTCACTACCAAACAAGATAACGCTTGAGCGTAGAGGGGAGGTAAGGGAATCCTCCTATGTTACTGAGTTTGCTTGGTTAATAATCACTGCTCTTGAAGTTTTGATACCATACTTTATTAACTTATCCGATTATAATTAAAAAAAGGGTGAGCTTATGTGTTCAAGCATGTATGTGTGTTGGCATGAAATTTGATTGAGTGAAAAGAGAAGACTTCAAGTCAATTTGAAAATTATAGTCATGTGAAATCTTGTTAGATTCGTCATGAAATAAATTTTCAAAGTATCACATTTTTGCTTATCAGTAATTAAAGATACTACTGGTTGATTTTGTGCATTGACAAATGTGACTAAATTAACGTGTCAACTAAAAAGATACGGAGGAACTATTATCTTGTATTCCCGTGTTTAATGCATATTTTTCACTTCCTTTGTCTAAATTTCTGCACAATTTTCCCAGTGTGTAACATGAACATAATTGGAGCTGTTTTAGGCAGATTATGGCTATTAGCATATTAGTCAGCCCTTTCTGTATCAGCTGTAACACCATTAAGGCAAAGGGTAGGAAAATGAAATGTCTATTGCACTTACTTTCTTCTCTTCATGTAGTGTCAAAGTAAAAAAGGCCATAGCATCACCATCATATGGAGTGGAAACAGCTGCAACACCACCATTGGATCGGCATAAGGTTGCTCGACAATTATTAGTCTTAGATGTACTACAATCCTTGCCCATAGAGAGGGAAGTAATCATCTGGACAGAGTATATGATAGACCGATGGTTATCATCAGAATATAGGGCTAGTTACCATTTAAACTTGTTATTTGAAAGGTACTCTGTAGATAAGGTAGACACTAGACAGGAGACTATTTAGGGGCTCACAAACCTGGCATTACTGCTAGAAAAATGACCTAATCTTTCTACTTGTACTGAGCAGTAAAAAAAAATGTACAAAAAAAGAATTAGTCCTCGCTTCATGGGAGTTTAACATAACATACGAAGAATATATATACTTCAATAATAAACAGCTATAATTTCATTCAACCGAAGTGTATGAGCTGGAAAAATACGACATCAACATCCAGACCACACAATAAATCAATAACCACACTATTAGCAAACCAAAATTACAGCTTATCAACCAAAAGTGAGCACTGCACAAGCTAGAATAATTTTTCTGTAGTCCAGAAAATTTTCTCTCATGTATACTTTGTACTACCAAAAACCATAGCCACATAATAAGACGGACAAATGGCAGGGAAGGAGAGATCAAATTGTTCATGAGCTTGGAACATCATGGCTGGCAACATGCCGCGCAGCATTTAACAAAGGTTGGAGTGCCTTGACAACAATGCTCATGTTTGGCCGAAAATCAGATTCATACTGTACACACAATGCAGCAACTGCAGCCATCTGCATAATGAGCCAATGTATTAGCATAGATTCTTGTATTAATTCATTTGTCAGAAAAAACTACCTTGCACAGAAAGAAAGCATGTCATTTAACAACCACCAACTGTTATTCAAGCCTAAAAAGGAGAATAATCCAGGCATGAAAAACGTATACCTTCGCAACAGCTTTGGCAGGATACTCTCCATTGAGTCTTGGATCAACACACTGCTTGACTTTGTCTTCACTGAGTTTAGGTGTAGCCTGACATCATAAAATTTATGCATGTGTTAGGTGTAAAGCCTAGTTATCTGTACTAGAAAAATCAGAGAACAGAGCAAAATAATAAGTACCCATGTCACCAGACTTTGCTGTCCACGAGGTAAGGTATGATCAACAGGTTTCCGACCAGTGAGAAGCTCAAGCAAGACAACGCCAAAACTGTACACATCACTCTTGGCATTAAGCTGCCCCGTCATTGCATACCTAAGGACATGAACAACAATGATCAAATAAGAGGCAACATAAATGGAGAGTGAATCTTATAATTAGATAGAGGAAGCTAAATAAATCTGAAGGTACTCCATTCTATGACTAAAGAGGAGACTCTTTGCTTAATCATCAAGCCGCCAGTGTTCGGATGTTTCTGCGACTGTAGAGATTGACCTAGTTGAACATAAATTTAATAATACTCCCTTCAACAGAAATACAAAGCCGCTAAACATGAAGGCCTGTTACACATGAATCATATAATTACATATGTAAACATGCTCAGAGATTTTTTTGGTGATGAAGGATAGGATCCTGAATCATTAATTTACATACCAGCACCAAATCAGGCAACCAATAATCACCATCACTACTTTATAAGAAAATAAGAAGATATTACCTTTGGTGCAACAGTAAGAGGCTTACCAAAAGCATTAAGTCAAAAATCAATAAAGGTCTAGAAAGCGTAAGATGTACATAGCCATAGAAGCAGGAAAAAAAAAAAAATCACGGCATACTAAGGCCATACAGCCATTTAATTCTCTAGGGTATTTAGATTTCAAGGGGCCCTGGAGCTGAAAGAAAAAAAAAAAAAAAAAACAGATAATGCAATTCCTAAAATTCAAAAGAAAAGAAGATAACCAAACAAAAAAATACGGGAGAAAAAGGGATGTCATTATGAGGACTAAGGAGTCAAGGCCCAAAGAACCACCCCTCCAGTGGTGTGTGCTGTGACTCCTGTGAGGCTCTATAGATATTAGGTCTTCTGGAAACATTGTTTCGGATCTACAGGGTATCAAGGGGATAAATTCACAGAACAACCAGAAGACTACGCCAGTGTGAAAACTATCATTGGCAATTCATACACTATTACTATACTAGTCTAAAACTCTATTTTAAGAAACCATCACAATCCACACCAAGTTAGTCTAATGCAGGGTGTCATGGGTCTAAGTCACAAACGCCTGTGTTAAAAACTATCTTCGGCCATTTATACACTATTACTATACTAGCCTAATACTCTAATTTAAGTAACCATCCCACTTTACACCATGTTAGTCTAATGCAGGGTGTCAAGAAGATTAACAAATATCAGAAGACTTTGGCACTGTCTAAACTATCCTTGAGCCATTCATACACTATAACACTTTGATTATAGTAGCCATCCTTGGCCGCTCGTATACAGGGTGTCAAGGGGATTAGTCTGATACTTTGAGTAAAGTAACCATCTCAATCCACACCGCATATGTGAGCCCTAGTCTAATACTATAAATGAAAAAGACCATTTTGATAGTCATATGTGGTAATAAAAATTCCCCAACATACTGAGTGATTACACATAGAAAAAATGGAATTTGAAGTCCTTACTCTGGTGCATGGTAGCCAAAAGTTCCAAGAACTCTTGTCGAATGAAGTCGTGCTGCCATATCTGGAGCTTGATTTGACAGGTCAAAATCACCAATCTTAGCAACATCATCATCAAAGAGCAGTATATTACTAGACTTGATATCACGGTGAAAAATAGGGGGAGCAGCCTTCTCATGCAAAAACTCAAGCCCCCTGGCAGCACCTACTGCAATTTTAACACGTTGTGTCCACGACAGAACAGGCCCAGGTTGTGCTCCTTTGACACCCTTCCTCCCTAGATAAAATATAACAGGAGTACGTAAATATTGATGAAAATAAATTACCACTTCCAATAAAACAAAAACACATTTCCAGTTTCATTAGCTTAACTACAAGTACATACTCACCAATATGCACTGAGCATTCAAACTCACAAAGTTAAATATACAGTACTAAGATATTGAATCAACTAATGAAAAAAGGACCACATATCACCATATAATGACCAAATGCAGTAAATAAATTGATATCTATCATTAGCCCTCAGTCCTTGCACAAGATGATGAGAAAGCATCAAAACTTATCTTCCACCTTAATAATAATTCATAAGAAACAAAAGGTAAAAAGTCCAAAGCTTAGTTAAGGCTAAACGCTTATTACATGAAGAAAAAACCAAACAATCTGGGAAGGCAGTAGTAATAAGAGAAAAGGGGCAATGGGTAAATCAAAAATATTGTAGGTCTAGGCTCCAAACAACTCAGAATACAGCTTACCGTGAAGAATGTCATGAAGAGATCCATTTGATGCAAACTCATATGCAAGAATACGTAGGTTACCATCAACACAGTAACCAAGCAATTCAACAAAATTTTCATGTTTTAGCCTTGAAACCATAGAAACCTGCAAATAAAAAGGTTAAATAAGCACCCCAGCATTATAATGGTAAAAATAGCACTATAGCAGAACAAAATTTTAATATGATTCTGGAAGTTCTAGACCTGAGCTAAAAATTCTTCATCTGGCTGTTTGCTGGCATCCAGTTTTTTTATAGCTGCTGCACGCCCATTTTTAAGCACCCCATAGTACACTCTGCCATATGAGCCCTCCCCTATTAAAGCATTGGAACCGTAGTTCTCTGTAACTTCTCGTAGTTCTTCCACTGAAATTTTAGGGACAGCTATAGGCTGAACTCTCACTGGTGGCTTGCTAGGTGCACTATCAACTAACTGATAATTTCCATCTCTCCCTACAAAAATTTATTTATTTTTATTACATATAAAACACAGAAAAGACTGATAAAATAGCATATGATAAAAAATAAACCAAAGATGCCTAGAGGCTCAGACTTAACACAATAAATCAGGCTTTCGGACATCAATTCAAACACACACAGACAGGCACACATATGTGCATGTATAATAAAAAATAAAAAATAAAGTATAACTGCTCACAGATTTCTAGCGTTACAATTCTATTCAGTATGATACATTTAAGATATTAAGTAATCACTGACAACTGTGAGTTCGGGTGAGTTGAGAAAAGCCAATTGGGTGATTTAAGATCAGTAACCTCATAATGTGTTTTCAACATTATGATGAGTGAAAAAACAGCAATAAGACAGAAAACTCTCAATAACCGTTTCCTCTATTTCATTCATTTAAAAGGTGAGGGTGAAATTGAACAAGCTTAACAGAGATTCTATTTCAGTTGTTCTCAGCTATATGCTTAGAAGGCATCATATTTTACAAAATACAAGCTGTCAGCATCAACTAAAATACCTGCTAGAGTTCTGGGCATATAACCACCTCCATTGTCTGAAGTTCTATGGGCTGCATCTCCTCCAAAACAGCCAAAGCAACTCATATTCTCTCCCTTTCACTAGGCTGCCAAAATTATGCATCAAAAGATTGCCTCATAAATCTAAAGAGGAAGAATAATGAGCTCATGTTTGGGAAACAAGACAACAATTCACCGCAGTAGTATCTCAATTCTCATGTAACAAGGGCGTCTCAGGTCAGGAGGCCCAAGCAATGCCCAAAACTCCCATGCCTTTCTTGGTCGGACCAACCCAACCGGCAATTTCTGTCTTCCTGAATTGGGAGAGCAAGAATAAGTCTAGAAACTTAGAGACTAAAAAATTAACAGGTACAAAGTATGTTATATTAAATAGTACAGTAAATTATACAGTACAGTATTACAAAAGCAAGCAGCTTATAATGTTAGCAATTTTGCATGCAAAAACCAGAAGTTTGGCAAATAAGAGACCAAGCATGTAATGGAGACACCCATGAAGCCATGACCAATTAAACAAAGGAAAGGAAAGATGTTATCTAGTAATAATACAATGCGCTAAAACAAAACAGAATCTGCTATGCACTAGAAGAAATTTCTAGGATGATAGGAGACACAATGGATCTTAGACTAAAATTGGACAAAAAGTTTTTTTATAAAATAAAAGCAATAAAATTTACAAGGAGCACCATAGAGGCAAGACTGAATTATTGAAAAGGAAGAATTTATCTTCACTCATCAGCCTTACACTAATGCTTTTGTCATATACATAAGTGAAAATTTGCAATAGATATCAATCCCTATGACATTTCTGCCTGTTAACTTAAGAGACCAGACAGTCAACCATTATGTACTTAAGACCATTTACCCCCAAGAAAACTTTTACTCCGTATCATGGCAGCAGTCAGCAAATACACCAAAATCGCCAAGCATGAAGCCCCCAAATCAGACATCAGTACGGAAACTAACCAAAATTCCAATGAGCAGTAAAGCACACATCCAAACTTATTTTACATTTTCACAAATTCCTTCTCAACATCTTCAATGACTAGAATAAAGCGAAAATAGCTGTAATATGTGTAAGGTATACCTTGTCAAATTAAAATCTGTTCAAATAAGGTCTTGCCTATTAAAAGCCTATATCAATATTTAAGCCCTCCTAAAATTCCTCACATCCATCTTTATTTTTCAAATTCTTCTATGACAAATTCTATACTTCAATTGCTTAAACTTTGAAGGATAGCATCACCTGAAACCTAAGGTGGAACTGACTATATTTTATGGATTAGTCAGTAAGCGACAAATATTAAAACATTATATAGGACGAGTGTTCACACAAGGCTACAGTTACAGAAGACATAGAGAGAGAGAGAGAGAGAGAGAGAGAGAGAGAGAGATTACAGCTTCTTCTCACAGGCCAAATTTTCCTAGGTATTACTGCAGCATACAATTTCAGTGTATCAAAATCATATACATCTATCAGGACAGGGATGCCTCTGTTGATATTCCATCATATCCTATATTCCATAATAAAAGTAATTTGTAGTACTATAATTTGCTCCAAACCTTGGTGGACAAAAGGCAGCTTGATTCCACAATTTTCTTAAAGCTTAATTGAAAAAACTATAGCAAGCTAAAGTCAGCAACCGTGTACAATAACTAACTGTATTTTCTTTTATTCCTCCTTTCTTCTCCTCCATATTTACCAAATTCTTTTATAATTTCTTGATATGCCAATCTTTCAGCTGGTATTCATTCTGAATATTGCCACATACACCTCACTAAAAATTAACAATAGCTTCATAATTTTTACATGTTCTCATAGTTGTCAACCTTGAAGAAGCTTTGCCAAAAGAAAAATCTAGCCATTAGTCAGTTCCTCAATATCTAGCATTGAGATAATAAGAGATAAATTAAAAGCCAAAATTCCTTAGATTGCTGTACAGTCCACATCACAATCTCTTAGATACAGGACCTTTGATTTAATGGAAAAAACACATCTAAGCAGGTTACAAACTACAAGTTACTCTGCATGCCTGTGGGAAGAGAAGTCCACGCTCCTTAGTGGACTAATGGAGAACATACTATCTTTGTGTGACTAGTTCGTAAAACGCAACAAGAACAATTATTTCCTTCATCATGACTCATGAGCCTAGATGTCAATATAGAAGAAACTGACATTTCATAAACTTTACCAAATCGCAGGACATCCTTAATCCACAATCTCCTTAACTGGATTACCAATGTTAGTCATGTCGCTTCACATAAAGTATAACAAAACAATTTTTTCAACAGGAACAACATTCAAACAACAAAAACAACCCCATTGTTCTTCCCAAAATTTTCTCTTTCGTCAAAATGTCACATTTGAGTCCATAAAACTCTTAGAGTTTAACGCTTTCAAAGTTTTAAAGACAAAGGCCACATTGCTATTACTTCCTCAAATATAAACAGTTCCGAAATTTCAAAAAATCAAGCCCGGGATCATATCTACTACTACTACTACTACAGTCTCCCTCTCCTTGCATTCCCTGTGTCTCATCCATTCAGCATCCCTATATATGGGGAAACCAATTTCCAAAAATGTAATTGCAAATGTCAATTCCCAGCCTTTCACCACGAGACATCATAATTGCAAAACAATTTCTTAGTCAATTTCATCTCCAAACAAAGTGAATTCCAAACCACCCACCAAAACCTTAACCTTAACATTTGACATGGTACGTAAAGCATGCAACAATATGCAATCCACAGATAGAATATCAACAAATATCAAACAATCCCGTTTTTTTTTTTTTTTTTTTTTCAAGGAACAATCCCACCTTATATATCATGAAAAATTCCACAATTTCCCATTTCAAACAAATACCAAGACAAAAAAATATATATATATCATACATACCAAATTGAATATAAACAACATCAAATTATAACAATTATAAAAATAGAAATTAATCAATATCATAAATGAAAACAAACCTTCAAACAAAACTGAACCCGAAATTACAATTGAAAATTCAGCCAATTATTTTTGACGAAGAACACAAAAACTTCTTCAGCAGCCGGCAAAAGATAAAATTAAATAAGACAATGAAAACAGGTATTAGCATAAATTTTTTTTAAAAAAACATACCAAAATATATAATAATTTAATCGTCAAAAACTGGGTAAAAGGATAGACTATGACTATTATTTTGTCCTGATATCTTCGCATATTCGTTAATTAAATAATTAATTGATAGCTAAGATTAATTAAACTAATAATCAAGAAGAACAATTATTTAGCAGGATTTTCTGTAATTAATCAGCATGTGGTAGATAATCATAAATAATTAATAAAAAAAAATGACAAAATAAATCAATCAAATGAGCCCTAATTTTGAAGATTAGCGTGAGAAAGGAAGAAAAATCACCGGAAATTGAAGAAGATGAAGAAGAAATTGGAAGCGCCGCCGTGATCACCGCCGTCTGTCGCCGGCGGAGGTTGCCGGAGAAAGAGGCTGAGAGGGCGGTTTTTGAGGGAATGGCGTGAGAGAATGTTGGTAGGAAAAATGTGATGACAGGTCGTTGGAATTGTTTATATATGGTCAACGCTACTATAAATAAAACAAAAGTCATTTATTGGGAATTAAATAAGATTGACTTGGTCCACGCCATCGCAATTGTATTGATGAATACGGAGTAACGCTATAAATTACGGAGTAAATGCTACGGCGTACATCTTCTAAATGTCAAAATGGTAAGATTTGACGGGCACAATTACCAACACGGAACTTTTTTTTTTTTTTTTGATGCAAATGTGGGAAAAACCGGTACAAAATAACAACTACGACACAACCATACGTGGCAAGGCCATTCCTATGATATCCTCATGGAGTAGGTGCTTTATTTCCGATGGCGGAGCATCGAAATAGACCACACCATTTGATTGGATGACACCTAAATTAGTCAATCTATCGGCTATTTTATTCCCTTCCCGATAACAATAAAAAACAAAAACAGACCAACCCTCCTAATTTATTAAGCTGTGACAATTATTTAACATATGATAGCACTCCCCTCTCTGGGTAACTGGATTCTTGAGAGCCTCCACGCATGCTTGATTATCCAACTGTAAATGTAGCTTGTGTATGCCCATTGACTTTGCCATCTCAAGGCCAATCTCAACAGCAGTTAATTCTGCCTTGAAAGCAGAGCAGATACCAAGAGGTGCAGCAAAGCCCTTGATCAAGATCCCACGATTATCTCTGATTACACCCCCTGCTCCTGCCAGTCCTGGTGTGCCCTTTGAAGCTCTATCTGCATTAAGAGCAAAGCAGTCCATAGGAGGTGCTAACCATCTAATAAGTGCTTCCTTCCTGTCCTTCTTTTGATCGAGAATACTCCTTCCAGAGTAGAGCCACTTTCATACATTGCAGCCCATGTTTCATCAACACGGTTTCTAATAAAGTCACCAGGGTTGATAGGAATCTCAGTACTCCTTCCAAAAGAGACACAACTTCTCCACTTCCAATTCCACCACAAGACAAGAGAGAAGCAAGCTGGCCATTTTTCTGAGTATATCAAACCATCAGCTTTAAGATTCTTGCTAACCCACTCCTTTAGATTACCATTCCAAAAGGAAGGGTAATTGGCAGATGCACCTATGCTATGCCAAATTGCACGGACTGCTGGACAGTCCCTAAGAAGATACAAGAGAGTTTCATCTGCGTTTTGGTTGCATCTCACACAACGAGGATCATCAGTTAAATTTCTTTAAGTCTATTAGTATTACACAACAAACGATTGTGTAACACCAACCACAAAAAGGCACGAATTATATGCTGAATAGGCACTTTCCATGCTATATTCCATAATGGATCACTAGGAATTGAGTCATCATCACGCATAAGCTGCATAGCATTTTTAATTGAAAATTTTCCTAATTGAGAACCTTTCCAGTACCTTAAATCACCCACCTTAGGATCTTCAATCACTTTATGCGCTACTATAAGTTGACAAGCATGGGCAGGGATCAAATCAGCAAAGGAGTCCCATTTCCATCCCACATTTGGCTCCCACATATCTTCTACAATTGCCCCATTAATATTCTCAAGAATTGGTGCAGTAGCAAGTTCTCTAAGAGGTATGTCAAAAGCCCAGGAATGATCCCAAAATAAAGTTCGTTGACCATTTCCTATAGAAACCTTTGAGCCCTTGACTAACCAATATGCATTCTCACTTATGCCACGCCATACATTAGACATGTTTGAGGTAGGAGCAAATATATCAATGTCACATCTTCCTTTGCAATATTAGTATCGAAGGACCCTTGACCATAGCACGTTAGGCTCCGTCAATACTCTCCACCCAAGCTTAGTGAGGAAAGCAGCGTTAGCTTGTCGTGCCGACCTTATTCCTAATCCACCTTTGTCTCGAGATTATTTGCAGGGCATCCCAAGATAAAAGATGGATACGGGCCCGTTCTTCATTCCCACCCCAAATAAATCGTCTTGTATGTTTGTTAATATCATCACAAACGGTTCGAGGTATTTTTGCTGATGCATAGAGTAATTAGCCAAGCTTGTAATGGTTGACTTTGCAAGTGTGATACGACCTGCTAATGACAGAAATTTCGATTTCCAACCTGTCAATCTCCAGTCAATTTTTTCACACAAGTGTGCAAATGTCTCACGCGTGACTCTACTTGTTAGAGTTGGCATTCCTAGGTAGGTGCCAAGATCAGAAGTAGACTCCATGCCTAAAGCCTCACTGATATTCACACAAGCCTCCTTTGTCATGTTATTAGAGAAGTACACTCTGGATTTATTCAAGCTGACTTTCTCTCCCGAAGCAGCGGAAAATCCATCAAGGCAATCTCGTATCACAATTGCTTGATCAATGAACGCTTCCGCTAATAACATTAAGTCATCAACAAAGAAAAGATTCGAAAGGCTAGGGCCGCCTCTACTAGCAAAAATCTGTTTCCACTTTCCTTCAAAGATTGCTTCTTCGATGACTTGATTAAGTCTTTCCATACACAATACAAATAAATACGGAGAAAGCAGATCATCTTGTCGGATTCCTCTAGTTGGTGAAAAGGCCTCTGTTTTTTCTCCATTCCATAAAACCAGCATCGAAGGGGAGGTAACACATTCCATAATGACTTCAACCATTAGCATCGGGAAATTCATTTCCATGAGAGTATCCCTGATAAAAGCCCACTTTAGTCTATCATACGCTTTTTTGAAGTCAATTTTGATAGTCATGTAGCCTTTCCCTCCTTTATTTTTTTTCATGTTGTGAATGACCTCTTGAACTATGACAATATTGTTAGTTATTTGACGCCCTAGAACGAAACTTGTTTGAGCTTGAGCCACCATTTTCGGCAGGAGAGGTTTGATGCGATTAACAATCGCTTTAGTGATTATTTTGTATGTCACTTTGCAAAGTCCGATTGGACGGAACTGAGATGGAAAATCTGGATTATCCAATTTGGGAATTAGCACAAGAAATGTATTGTTGAGCAAATCTGGTAGACCTTTTCCTTCTAACACTGAAAACACCATTGAATAGAAATTTGGAGCCACTAATTCCCAGTTTTTTTGATAAAATAGGGCCTAAAAACCGTCTGGTCCGGGTGCCTTTAGCGAGCCCATATTTTGTATGACATTATCATTATCACACTTACTGTATGGTTGATTCAATTTGTTTCGATCCTCAGCTGAAAATTCTGTGCAAACTCCAGAGGGGATATCATAAACACCTTCTGCTCCATCATCAGTGAATAACGAGGTAAAATAATTCACAATTAAATTTTTCACCTGTTCTTTATCATGCACCCATTGATCATTGTCATCTTTAATTGCGACAATTTTATTTCTCAATCGTCGAATAACTGTGCTCAAATGAAAAAAGGTGGTGTTACGATCACCATCTTTTAGCCTATCCACCCTCTTGCCTTTTGATACCAAAGGAGCTCTTCTTGGTTGAGGACTTGATCGAGGTCTCTCCTGAGTTTCGCCTCCAACTTAATCAGTCCAGAATTTTTCTGAGTAGCAGGCGCTACTTGGATGCTATTTATATGAGCCAACAATGACCTTTTCTCACGAAATATGTTATGAAAAACATTATGGTTCCAAGTTTGAAGGTCTTCCGAAAAGGTCTTTAGTATATGGATTAAAGGAACATTCAGCTTCCATTTTTCCTTGATAAACTCATCAAATTTTTCGTGAGTTAACTAGGCAGCTTGAAACCGAAAAAGGCGATTTAGAGAGGTAAGGGGCGCAAAACCATTAGGAGAAATCAGCAGGGGGAAGTGATCAAATTGCAAAGTCGGGAGATGTTTAACTCTGACTTTGTCGAATAAAAGGCTCCACTATGAGTTGCACAGTCCACAATCCAATCGAGCACTTGTATGAGTTTCCTTAGAATTCCCAAGTGCCCAAGTGTGAGAGGGGCCTGAAAATTCTAATTTGATCAACTGGTTGTCTTCCACCCAATGATTAAATTGAGTAGACCTCCTGGAAGTGTTGGAACAACTAGAACTTCTTTCCCATCCATACCTCGTCTCATTGAAGTTTCCGACCAAAGGCCAAGGCTTGTTATTCCTAGCAGCAAAATCTTTCAAGTCACGCAGTAAGTCTTGGCGTTTTGCAGGATCAGGGCTAGCGTATATCGCAGAGAAGAACCATGGAGTCTCACCTACCCGTGTTATCTCCATGGTAATGTATTGGTTGCTTTGCTCTATAGAATCCATAGTGACCAATTCCGGCTTCCAGTACACCAAAATTCCACCACTGAATCCTTGCGCTTCCACCCTTATATGACCAGAATAATTGAGAACATCAGCAATTTGCAGAGCTCTATCTCCTCCCATATGCATCTCAACAAGAGCAAACACCATAGGCTTGTTGACTTTAATCACCTCATGCAAAGTAATTAAAAACTCACGACTCCCAACACCTTGAACATTCCATAACATACACGTTATAGGGTATGAATCAAAATTGAAGTTATGTTCACTATTCATAGAAACTTTTGCAGAGGAAAAAGCAGCATTATAGGCATCAAAGATGTATCTCAAACTTTGTTTGACTTCATTGGGTAACTTCAAGGTTACTATCAATTCTGGCTTCATTTATGTCGTCATCATAGACCATGAGTGAATCTCCATCTCCAATTTGTGACTCAGGGGGTCTGCTATGCCCATGTACGGCTCCATCATCGGATCGCTTACACATAAAATCTTCTCCGGCAGAATCTGAAGCAAGATTGGGCATGGGTGAGACATGGCTATTGAAGTTAGTGGAGTTTGAGAGGGAATCGATGTCAGTGAAAGTAGGAGTAGGAGTAAGGATAGCTTCTTTGTTGGCTTGGAATGAAGATGATTGGAGAGTTGGCAGAATTGGTAGCTTCTAACTGCAAAGATTTTTTTTTGACTTGGTTGTTACAGCTCATTAGTTATATCTTTTAGGATAGAATCTTGAGACATATTCTGTTTCCTAACTTCTTGCCACTTTTTAGGATTATCACTCTTTTATCTTTGAGCTGATTGATTATTAGAAGATTTGCCTATATTAAAAGGAATATTTTCCTTCGATTGTATTAGGCGTTGAGAAGATTTTGCCAAGTCTACAGTTTCCATGCTAAGAGAATTAGAAAAACTTTCCTTATTCTTCTCCCCTTGGTCAACAGAATCCTCAGTTAGGGGCTGATTTTCCTAGGCAAGAATCGAAAATCTTGATCCTCCTATATCAGTTTTTTGAATATTGTTTGACTTTGTCTAACCTTGGTTAGCAATTTTACCAAGGTCAGGTCTTTCCTCTTCCGGCGATTTCTCTGATCTTGGTGTTCTTCTGCGAGGCGGTGGTTTCTTCACCATCATCCACGAACCAAAATCTTGTCTCTCCACAATTGGAGCCTGGCTCTCCAATTGGTTATTGCTAGGAGTCAACCGTCTTCAGTGTTCATACATCTTCAAGGTACCGTCTCTGCCCCTTGCAACTTTTTTGCGCTTTTTCCGGTTGTATAGCTTGTTAAAGAATAATGGACTCACCCAACACACACACGACACGGCCTTGGATAGTTGTCAGCCGGTCACCAGACACGGTTGAGTCTAGGACTAGGGATGCCGTTAGGGGGTGTTTGGACCACCCTTACTCTTCTGTGAATCCAACCGTCTCTGTTCATGTGCAGGACAGAATGGCTCGGACGAGACGGACGGCTGTAGACCCCAAATATGTGTAAGACGGCTCAACTGAAGCTCTGGCTGATGATGTACCTTATGACCAGCCGGACGTACCTAGCACGCCTGGAGATGATATCTTGGAGGAATCCGAGAGTACAGGCGGCAAAGAGACCGTCCAGCAATTAGACTCCATTGAGTCAACAATGGAACCGGATGCCCCTCAAGAGGATGAGGAGGCATATAAGTGGCTCTCTATCAACAATCCAACAGAAGCGCATATGACCGCCCGGGATGTGGTCACTTTAAACGTCACCCTTCCGGCATTTTTAGAAAAGCGCCCGGTTGGTAAAGGATGGGAGATTATTGTGCCACTTGTAGAGGCATCTGTCGTCTGGGATGACGACCTTGACCACGCCAATGACTATTTTGGCTGCTATGAGGCGGCATTCAAAGCCAGCCTCCGATTCCCCCTCCATAATACGATAAAGGCCATTCTAAGGGGTTACGACCTTGACGTCTGGTAGCTAACACCCAACTCTTGGGTGAATATACTAGGGTACATAACCGCCTGCGAGATGCAGAACATAACGCCTAGCTAGGAGGCGTTTGCACATATGCACTACCTCCGTGCCCCAGGCGGCTGGAATGCGTGGTATACATTGACCACGCATTCGGAATATATGATGACGCTTAACAAGCCGTCTAAGAGGAGCAGCTGGAAGAGCAAGTTTTACATGGTTTTTTCCTCCTCGCTGCAACTAAACCACCGACTGTGTCGCTACAACACACACCCGGCTCTCCTTGGAAAGAAGTGTGCCCTTCCCAAAGTACTAGAGGAGGCTTGGGATTAAATAATGGAGCCAGGTCTCTTCAAAAAGACCCCTTTGCCTCTGAATGATGGGACAAAAGTCATTGTCCCCAAAAAATAAGTCCCTCATCCGGACTGGCTAAAGGACGAGGCGTTCCTTTCCGCCTATGGCCTAAGCACAATGTGAAGCAGACGTATAATGATTGTTAATCGACACTTTATGCCGTCTGTATCATACTTGAATGAGTTTTGATTTTTTTATTTTTCTTCCTTACAGAGAAAGGATTAGAGATGGTGTCTCCCGAAAAGACACAGGCTAAGTCTGTAGCAGAGATCCGGAAGGATCAACTTGAGAAAAAGAGGGCCCAACTGGCGGCCAAAGATGAAGGGGTAATCGCCGGCTAAGCTCTTTTACCGTTTGCATGATTTGAAGTTTATTTTGATACTAATCGACTGTCTTCTTTTCTTTTTCAGACGGGGAGCAAGAATGTTCCTCGTTCTCTTGAGCAGATGCTGAAGAGGCCTGGAGAGGAGCCCTCCCAGCCTGCTTCAAAAAGTCGAAGGGTTCCGGCTGCCCCTGCCTCTACCGGAAGGCCGCCTGCGCTTGAGAGGCCTACTTTAGAGGGCAGAAGCCTTAAAGACCTTGTCCTTAGCTCAGGGTCGGCTGAGGTTAGAACGAGGGAGCCCGAAGTTCCCTCAAGCTTGGTGCTTGCTGTTGCATCCACCATGAGTCATCATCCTGCACCATAAAAATGTTAGGATTCGTTGCATTTAAATCCAAACCGAAGTTAAATTCAACCTCATGAATTGGATTACCTTTGGTGGGTGGGTCCTTGCTTTCATTAGCACGGCCCTCCTTGGCTTTCTCCATCCTTTACTTAAAAAAAAAGCAGTCCTTTTTTGCGGTGACCAACCTTACCGCATTCCGAACAAGCAAAATTGTTATTGTTTGCTTCCCTTTTGGACTTTCCTTTGGAAGAATTATTATTCTTCCTTTTTCCACTAGTAGATGCACTAGCTCTCCCTTCATCTACCATATTCACGGTAAATGTGCTAGGATTTCCATCCTTAGCTCCTTCCATGGCACGTATCCCTTCTTCAATTTGAAGATGGGTGGCCAAACCGGACAATGTCATATCCTCTTTCTTGTGTTTCAAGTCATGCTTAACACTTTTCCAACTAGGGGGTAATTTATCAATGATACTAGAAACAACAAACAGCTCATTCACAGCAATACAATGTTGTTCTAAGCTACCATAGATGCGTTGCAACTCATGAAATTGATCCATTATGGATCGACCATCAACAAACTTATAATTATTAAAATTGCTAACCAAGAATTTCTTAGTTGAAGCGTCTTCCGCCATGTATTTGCTCTCTAAGGACTCCCAAAGCTCCTTAACCGACTCCACATTTTGATAGACATCGAAAAGATCATCTTCCATCCCATTCAAGATATGACCACGACAAATGAAATCGTCGTTTTCCCATTTTGATCTCTCCCGAACGGATTCCAAGGTCTCATTCTCATGTTCATCCGGCCTTAGAGTACTTATAACATAGGCAACATTAAGAGAGGTCAGAAGAAAATACATTTTCTTCTTCCATCTCCTAAATTCAACACCATCAAATTTTTTGAGTTTGACGAAGTTAGCAGTCAATTCCTTCACACTAGACATACTTGATTACTTCTAAGTTTTAATCCCTTTAGATTGTTAGGTTTTACAGTAAATGCAATCAAGCAAAATACTTAAAGTAAGTGTGGGAAAAAAACCTAAATTATATGATTACAAAACATTTATGTATTGCAATAGTTCAAACACAACATAATGTGTTACAATCAAGTATTAATAAGTCCAAGAAATTACAGAAAATTTCTAGAGACAACACTGATGTGAAGTTTAATTATACTTGCGTTAACACCAAGCCGATCAAATACACATGAACATGAGAATAGCAATGCCCCTTGAGACTACGACCTTGATACACTGTCAAAGACGTATGAATACTTTCCTAAAGGAATTAATTTCCCCCACACGGTGCTTGGGTTATTCCGGAAATTCCCTTTGAGATACAATTGACAGCCCTTCTCGTTCTTAGCACAAAGAATCGAAACAAAGATGAATAAATTCACAATATTTGGAATGATTGCAAGAGTTTTCTCACAAAAGTTTGCAAGGATTTTTAGAGAAAATTGTAGAGAATACTTGTGGAGAGAAGAAGAGAAATTTTCTGTGTTTTTCCGAATCTGAAAACAAGCCTTTTAATAAAGACTTAACCGTCAGAATTTCGCAAAAAACAGACTGGCACGGGCGCGCCTCAAAGTGGAGCAGGCGCTCCTAAACAGGAGCGGGCGCGCCTCTTCTGAACTTGCGAACTTCACAAAGGAAGGCAGAGTGGTACGCGGCTTAGGCGCGACCACAGGCGCGGGCGCGTCACTAGACGCGCGGCCGTGCCAAATTCACCCTTCCAAATATCCAAATTCCAGTGAGGTCCGCGGTTTAGGCGCGACCTCAGCGCGGCCGCGCGTACCTAGCGCTGGCGCTACTCATGGTTCGCGAGCGCGCAACCAACAACACTCTAAATATTCCAACACATGATACATCCAACAAGAAAGCAGCCGACTTTGAACTCCAAGTCAAAAGCCTCCAAGCTAATGTCAAGGCATTAGGGGATGCTAACAAGGAAAACACTGAGGTGCGGGCTGAGGTCAACCGGTTGAAGAATGAGTTGGCCCAGACCCAGGGGGATCACAAGGAAAGCTGGCGGCTGAGCAAGACCTGCTGGTTACCGAGAATGTGCGCGACTGTGAAGAGCGCATGAAGATGGCCTTGTCTATGATCCATCCAGACACCGACTATGAATTCTTTAACCTGCGGTACAAATACGCCACTAAGGTGTTCGATGCCCAGGTTCTCGGAACTGAGAAGCTGGCTCCCTTTGAAGAATGGGCCGGCATTGTCGAGGAGGAAGATGAGGAGTATACGGAAGATCAAATGCCGGGTGGGGCTAACGAAGCTCAGGCCCAACAAACTCAAGAGGCTTCTCCTTCCGGCCAGGGCCAGCCGTCCCAGCAGCAGCAATAACTTAATTTTTTTCCTCCTTTTTTCTTCTTCCAGCCTGCGAGTCGTGTAGTTTGTTTGTATCTCCTTTCCCCGGACATAGGTCCGGCTGACAATAACCTCTTTATCAATATATTTTGCCGACTAAGTCGGTTTCGCCTTTGATGTTTGCAATTTTTGCTCGTACAAATCTTTTTCTTTTTGCAATTTGATTCAATACATGCGGTATGCCGGATGTCTCTACCTGCCCTTGGACGGTTGTTTGCTTAATATTATTCAACTCTAAGCAGGTAGCCGTCCGTACAAGCATCTGGACAAATAGATAGACGGTCATTGACCATATTTTAAGAAGTAGAATTATTCTAAGTTGGATTAGCAGACGGTGCCGGCTAGGGCCAACCTAGATCATTCTTTTAACAGGCTGTAGATTCCCCTTTGGGTATCCGTCATTGCCGTTTGCTGATAAATAGGCGGCCATTGGCCGAACGGATGTATCATAACCAAGTTATGGATTAAATGCTAAGGTTTTGACCTTGCGTTATTCGAGTTTGTAACCGGCTGTAGTGCTTTTAAGCAAAGACCGGCTACATTCGACCAAGACTTGAATTACCGTCTGTGTTGCTTTGAAGCAACGACCGGTTGTATCTTGGCTTCAATTAATCATTCAAACGACCATGAGTTATCTTTAACCTACAGTTGGTTAAAGTCGTTTGAGTTATGATTTATAGAACAATGTACAACCCAAATGGGAGATGCTCTCTTCGACGAATTCACCTAAATGGGCGTCGCCGGTTGCCTGCTCATGTTGGAGCACGCGGTTTTTTAAAATATATCCGGCCAGTGGCCTTATGAATATCTAAGTTTGATACTTAGCCTACGT
The DNA here is from genome assembly GCF_001683475.1 of Chenopodium quinoa. NCBI lineage: Eukaryota > Viridiplantae > Streptophyta > Magnoliopsida > Caryophyllales > Amaranthaceae > Chenopodium > Chenopodium quinoa. The sequence continues at coordinate 3,591,230 of NW_018742484.1, forward strand.
CTCCTCAATTTAGAGCAGACGGTTGCCCGGTTTTGCCTTGCACAAATGGGACTTTGTACAAAAGACAATGGAATTAAAGCATTCTTTTCATTAATATACTCTATTTACAAAGATTTACAAGTCCTTAGAAGTTGTACTTTTTCAAGTTATCTACGTTCCAGGTTCTGGCTAGCTGCTTGTTGTTTGGAGTTTTTAGGCGGTAGGTGCCGCCTCTTTAACTTTCCTTGCTCATTGGCCCTACCGGTTGCTTCCATTTTCCGTAACACAAAGTCCCCCAACTTTAGGGGCCGTTTGTGTACTCTTTTATTATAGGCCCTCGTCATTCTTAGACAGTATATCTCATGACGCAAAGCAACATTGCCCCTGTGCTCTGGGAGTGAATCCAATGCTAGCCGCATGGCCTCCCAATTTGCTTCCTCATCATAGAGCATGATTCGAAGGGTTGGCTCATAAAGTTCAATAGGCAGGTCGGCTTCAGTGCCGTATGTCAAGAGAAACGGGGTTTCACCGGTTGCCCCTTTTTCAGTTGTTCTGATGGCCCATTAGACATGAGGCAACTCATCTGCCCATAGACCGCCAGCCCTTTCAATTTTCTTCTTAATGCCGTCTGAGATGAGCTTGTTGAAGGCTTTAGCTTGGCCGTTTGCCTGAGGACGGTTGACTGAAGCAAAACAATATGAGATCCCTTGATCTCCTAACCAGCTCTTAAGGGTAGGCATTTCAAACTGAGGGCCATTGTCAAAGATAATAGACATAGGTACCCCAAACCGGGTGATGATGTTTCTCCAGATGAAAGAGGTGACATCCTTTGTCTTAATGCCCTTGACCGCCTCTGCCTCAACCTATTTGGTGAAGTAATCTACAGCCACTAAGATATACCTTCGTCTGCCTGTAGCAGGCGTATATGGACCCAGGATGTCCATGCCCCATTTTGTAAATGGAATCGGGCTGTAAATAGCCGTCAAATCAGTGGCTGGTTGGTGTATGAGCCGGCCAAATCTTTGACACTTATTGCACTTCTTCACCATTTCCATGGCGTCTGCCTCAAGAGTGGGCCAAAAGTAGCCTTGTCGCCTGGCCCTTTTTGCTAGAGCTCTACCGCCTACATGTGATGCACAAAAGCCCGAGTGCAAATCCTCTATAACTTCTTTCCCCTTTCTGGGGTAACACATATCAGAAGCGGCTGGAGGTAACTCTTCCTGAAGAGTTCTCCCTTGTAGATTTCAAAACTTGAGGCTCGCTTTTTCAATGCAACCGCTTCTGAAGGGGCGTCTGGCAAAGTGGTGTCGCCAAATAAGCCCGGATGGAATCCATCCAGGTAGAGCTTCGGTCAAGAACACCAATGGGATCATGTTCAATTCTTCTTTTTTCCATGACCTCCCAAAAGACTGACCTAGGCGCATCACAAAAGGCGGATGATGCCAACTTAGACAGTGCATCCGCCTGATTATTTTCTGACCTGGGCACCTGACTCAGATGAAATTCGTCAAGTATCTCAGCCTCATCTTTGACCGCCTGCAAATACTTGATCATAGCCGGGTGGGTGGCCTCGTAGTCACTATGGTATTGGCTAACGATCAACTGAGAATCTGAGCAGGCGTCAACTTTCCTTGCCCCTACCGCCTTACACATGCGGATACCGGCTAGCAGAGCCTCATACTCCGCCTCATTATTCGAGGCTTGGAACTTAAACCGTAGTGCATATTCATATTGGTCCCCTTCCGGAGATTTGCGAATTGTCCTTCCAGACCTGATCAACATTGTCCGGCTGAGCCGGCCTTGTCATTTCCACAATGAAGTCGGCGAATGCCTGACCCTTCACTGCCTTTCTTGGTTCGAAGGTGATTTCTAGACTTTGTATTTCAATAGCCCACTTCAGCATTCTGCCGGATGACTCCAAGGTTGTCATTGGCTGCTTTAGGGGTTAGTCTGTGTAGACCACCACCGGATGTTCCAAGAGGTATGGTTTAACTTCTTGACTGCCATGAACAGGGCGAGACCAAATTTTTCAACCAAGGGGTACCGCAGCTCTGCATTTCGAAGAACGTGGCTAATGAAATAGACCGGGAGCTGTATGTCGTCCCTCTCACCTAAGAGAGTGACACTGAGGGCATGATCTGTGACGGTCAAATACATATAGAGAACTTCTCCTGCTAGAGGGCTGACCAGCCATGACAATGAGTGAAGGTGCTTTTTCAATTTTCTAGAATGCCGCCTCAGCATTTTCCCCCCATTCGAATCTAGTCTTCTTCTTGATTACCTGGTAGAAGTAGAGGCACTTGTCGCCTGACCGGCTGAGGAATCTCCCCAATGCCGCCAGACAACCGGTGAGTTTTGGACTTCCTTGACAGTGCGGGGTGACTTCATGTCAATTACCGCCTGTACCTTTTCCGAGTTGGCCTCTATCCCCCTTTGATTAATTAAAAATTCGAGAAACTTCCCAAACTCAACACCAAAAACACACTTTTTGGGATTGAACATGACCTTATGCCGCCTAAGGGTGGTGAAGGTTTCTCGAAGGTCAGCAAGAAGATCCGTCTGAAGCTTAGATTTGACTATCATGTCATCAATGTACGCCTCTACATTCCTCCTAATTTGATTAATGAAGACCGTATTAATCATCCGCTGGAAGGTAGCAGGCGTATTTTTTAGCCCAAATGGCATCACCATATAACAGAATAACCCTAGATCAGTGACGAATGCCATCTTCTCTTGATCTTTTTTTCCACAAGGGTATCTGATGGAAGCCTGAATAGGCGTCCATGAATCTTATCAAGGCATGACCGGCTGTAAATTCGACCAAACCGACGATCTTTGGAAGTGGATAACTATCCTTTGGACATGCCTTTTTCAGATTTGTGTAATCAACACACATCCGCCAAGTACCATTCGGCTTCGTTACAAGGACAACGTTTGCTACCCAATCCGGATAGTAGCATTGCCGAATGAACCCGACATCCATCAGCTTCTTAACCTCGGCGGCTGCCGCCTGAGATCCTTCCTCGCCGTGATTCCTTTTCTTTTGCCTAACCAGCTTCTTTTTTGGATCCACGGCGAGTTTGTGGACAGCAAGATCCGGGCTGACGCCTGGCATCTCTTCCACTTCAAAGGAAAAAATGTCTTTGAATTCCTTTAGCAGTTGGTGCAAATCAGCACCCAACTTAGCAAAAGCAACCCTCCCCGCTTTTACGGTTCGTTCCGGACGGTTGTCATCTAGAACAATGTCAATATTTTCACCAGCCGGCTGGGGACGGAGATCATCTGACCACTCCTTGATTAGTGATTGCTATTGTTTCTCTTTTTTTACGATCACCAAGTGGTCCACCTTCCTCTTTTTACCGGCTGCTTTGGGAGCAGGCGCAGCTTCCTTGAAGTCATCAAGGTCAATGGGCTCCTCGCCTTTGCCGGCTGCAGCCACCGTAGGCTTGACGTTTAAGAGGTAACACTCCCTTGTCGTCTTCTGATCCCCATTCAGGGAACCCACTGACCCATCATCCTTCTCAAATTTGATCAGAATGAGGGATGGGATGATGACTGTCTTGGACTCGTTGAGGGTGGGACGGCCCAAAATCAGATTATAGGCGGTCAATTCCTCGACCACCAAGAACTTGACGACCATATGTCGTCCCTCCCCCTTTTCTCCTAGCCGGATGGGTAGGTCAATCCTCCCCACCGGATGCACTACCCCTCCCCCAAAGCCAACTAAGGGGTGAGAGGCCTTGTGCATGCTTCCAGACTTGTACTTGAGCTTCGCCAAGCACTGATAGCTTATAAGGTCAGACGATTTCCCGGTATCAATAAGGATCCGACCCACTCGTTGGTTGGCAACCTTGCATTCGATGACTAAAGGGTCATCATGAGGCCGCCTGACCTTGCCCCGATTCTTCTCAGAGATGAGGACCTCAGGGAAGGCGTCTTTCACCCGCCTGACCCTCATCCACTTAGTTGACCAACTTTCGGATGTTGTCCTTGGTACCCTAGATGGTAGGACCCCCTCCCGCGAAGCCGCCTGCTATGGTAAAGATCTGCTCTTCATTAGTGTCAAAGCTTATAGACGGCTTCTTGGACGGTTGTCCATTGTTTGTTTTTGGGTTACCCTTGGACTTCAGCATATAGGACTTCAAAGCCCCCTCATCAGCCAGACGGTCCAGTAGCCGCCTGAGACTATAGTAGCCATTGGTGTCATGGCCTATATCCTCATGGAAATGACAATACTTGCTCTTGTCCCAACTTTTGATGGGACTTTTCATTGCTACCGGTTTTTCAATGGTCAACTGGTCTTTAATCTCCATGAGGATGGAGGAGCAGTCCTTGTTGAACTCGTACTTGGGGACGTACGAATTTAACTCTCTTTTTTTTCTTTTGGGACGGTTGACCAGAATGGTCCTCCGCCCAGACTTTTTTACTATTCTTGCTCTCTTCTTTTTTAGCCAGCTGAGCAGACCAGCTCTCCTTTTTGTCGGACTTTTTAGGGTCCGACGGGTGCTTGATGGCACAGAGCTCCGTCGCTTGTATGTAGGCTTCGGCTTCCCTCAATGCCTCTTGGAGGGTGGCAACCCTCTTTCTGACAAGGTCGAACTTGAAGGTCGACCCGTCCTTCAGACCCTTGAAGAAGTCTGTGTAAGCAACTTCGTCAGACAACCCTTGAATCTGAATTTTCATCAGATTGAACCGCCTGACATGGACCTTAGTCCCTCTTTACCTCCCTGCTAAATAGCCCCTAAGTCGAGATTTGTCTTTTTGGCAAGGATGTTCATGGAGAAGTTAGACGCGAATAGGTATGCTAGCGTCTTGAAGTTGTTGATGCATCCGGCTGGCAGATTGTCAAACCATCATTGGGCTATGCCCTTCAATGTTGCCGGGAAGCATCAGCACCAGGCGTCATCATCCAACCCCTGTAAGTACATGAGGTTGGTGTAAGCCATTAGGTGGTTTTCCGGGTTGGTGGTACCGTCATAGGTACCAACCAACACGTTCTTAACCTTGGCTGGCTGAGCCGCCTCGGTTATCTCCCTAGAGAACGCCGACGGCTGTTCCCCAAGGTTTAGCAACCGCAGCTGCCAGTCCATGGGCTGGACATTTTGTGCCGCCTAACCCCCAAAAAGGGTCGACTGCATGTAGGGTGATCCATACGGCATGTATGGCTTTTGGGGCACATACGGAGCCGGCTGGACAATTTGAGGGCAAGTACATGCGGACATGCCGCGTGACTGACTCTCTCAGTTTGTTTCTGAATACTTCATTGAAGTATTCCGAAAACTGTTTGGGTACGTCGACGTTGAGGCCGACTCAGACAATTTTTTACTTCTCTTCTCCTGGATGAACATTCGGGCATCTGAGTAAGTCTTTTTTGACCCATCCGACTGAACTTGCCGGATGGCCTTCCTTAGCCCTGACTCAGTGAAACGAAGTTTGGATAGGTCGATCATGGGCCTGTCCGCGCCTTTTGGTTTAGGGTGAGGAGTGGGCACACTATCTTTGATATGCTTCTTCCAGGAGGGAGAAAGCTTCTTGGCCGACTGACCCTTGTTGGTGCCAACTGACTTGTTTATTAGGTCCTTGATCTCTCCTTTGAAACTCGTCATGAATTTCATGAGTTCGTCTCTAGTTACGGGGGCAGCTCCTTCCGCCGCCTGGGAACTCCCAACCGGCTTGACGGTTGGGCTGCTAGGACCAGCTTTATCTTCGCCCCGTTCTCTTGTTTCTTTGGAACGGGTGCGTCTTGTTCTGAATAACCCGTTTGGGGCCACGTAGGTGTCGACCTCAAAGTCGTCACCACTTTCTTGGTTCGTGTGGACCTCAGTCTCGGCCATAGACTGTTTGCCCTCAACAGGCGGTACAGATTCTGATGCCATCTAGGAAGTACTCTCCCCACAGACGGTGCCAAATGTTTCGGGGTTTTTGGAGTCCCGAGAGAGAGTTACAATTCCAGGAATGCGCGTCGACCATCTGTACCTGCAAAACCACGGAAACTCCGGTTGGGTGGAGTTCTGCCTCCGACGATCAAGTTAGAATGTTTCTGGGTGTATAAAAGTGAAAAATGTAAAGGTTTTTCTCTCTGATTCAGAGAGAATTCTACAATTAATATTGCTCGGTTTTTGTGTATGTATTTTTGAAATGTATAATAAATGAGGATTTTCCTCTTTTTATAGTGGAAGGGGACAGTTCCCTTTTTAGGGTTAAGGTGCCACATGTCAGTAGAGGATTGGATCCCTTTGGGCCTCTCTGAGGCTAACACGTGTCAGCATGCTATTGGGCCACGTGGACAGGGTATTTTTACCCTAAACAGACATGTACCCAATTTTGCTATCAAACATTTTGATTATCAGAGTATGCTTCCAAGATTTTCGCATACGCTGCTTCTCCTCCTTAGTCAAGAGAATAACCAGGCATCTGGGATCATCAGGAAAGTTTTCCAGATGTTCATCATCATCAGAAACATCTTCATCTTCTTCTAGTACCAGGTTCATATTGGTGGTCCTTGCCTGATGCTGATCAGACTTCAACATGTCTTTAAAAGAAACGATGATCTGAGGTTGAATTGGTTCCAATTACTCAGATGCAATATGGGCAGAATGTTGTGGTTCATTATTAAAAATCAAGTGTGTGATTTTTCGTTTGGTTTTTTATTTGATCTTGACAGTAGATCTTTTTCTTCTTGGGAGTTTTCTTGGTTGAGAGAATTTTCCAATCTAGAGAGAGGTGTTCACAATTATATCTTTTTACGAACACTTTAACTAACAATATATTTCCTCTGTTTCTGAATAATTGACGCACTCAAACTTAGTACTCACATTAATACATTACTTTGAAATTACATAAATACAGTATAATTAAATATTACTAAAAATAATATATATATATACAAAAAAGTTGATATTATACCACTTTATTTTAAATCCTGAGATTCCTGACAATACTCCCTCCGTTCCTTAATTAGATTCCTACTTCTGAATTTACACTAGAATTAAGGAACTTGGAGTATCCATAAAACCCATGATTGGGAAGTACAAAGGGAATTAAAAAACATTTATTGCTGTCTTTGAATAAAACAAAACAGAATGAAATTAAATGCTACACATGTCAGCAATCCTTTTAGAAGAAAAAGGACCAATCACATTTGTTTATGAAAAATAAAAGGACCAATCAAATTCATTTAATATGCTGCACATGGATAATCGAAGAACATGGAGGAGAGAGAAAAAAAAATTTCTATGCAACCACTAAATGCCAAAAGCAAAAGTAAACTGATTTAGTGACAATTTGGGGACATTTTGGGGAATAAATTTGGAGAATAAGGATAATTTGGTAAAAAAAAACCACTTACTAAAAAAGGAAATAGGCATCTAATTTTGAAACCCTTAAAAAGGAAACTAGTATAGGCATCTAATTAAAGGACGGAGGGAGTATTGTGTTTTATACATAAGTAAAAAATGATGGTTAAAGTTAGTGTCTATATAGTGAAAAAAGGTCAAATGCGTCAATTATTTAGAATAGGAGAAAGTATTATTATACTCCGTATAAAGTTACAAAGGAACTCTACTACAATTAATTTGCCTCATTTTATTTTTTACGGTGTTTAAAACGCGCCTTAAAACACATCATATATCTCTATTTATGTATAAAAAACTTGACAAAATATTAATAATATACAATAATGAGATTCCAACAAGAACTCACATGGCTACATTATACTCCATATGTATTATAGACTAACAAGATTTATAGTCAAATTTTTTAAATTTGACCCAAATATTGACAATGGGCAAACAATAAGGAATAGCATAGAGGTAGTATAAGTTTTAAGAAAATGGATAACTTTCGAATAGGTTTCTTGAGGTCTGACATTTGTTACGCTGTATACAGTTTCTATAATTTCATTTTGGTGCCCTAAGTTTTCAAACTTTGTTTCACTATAGTGCACTTGATAATTCTATATATTTTGATGTCGTAAGTTATATACTACCTCTGGTTTTTTGTTTAAGTTGACACGTTTTGAGTTTAGCACTATTCACACACTTTTCTTTTGATTGATTGTGTTTTCTGATTTATACGTAATAAAAATATAGTCATGTGAGATCTTGTTAGATTCGTCACGATGCATATTTTCAAGATATAAACTTTTTAAATTTTTGCTTATAGGTAATCAAAGATATTAATGGTTAAATTTGTGCATTGACAAATGTGACTAAAAGAAACGTTTCATCTAGAAGAAACAAAGAAAGTACCTTTTGCACTTTAATTTGTTGTCATGAAATATGTATTAATGCTAGTTTTTGTAACAGAAATTTATTAGTCTTATTTCATTGCACATAATTAATTGTTTGTTATTAAAATGAGCTTTATAAATATATAATTTATAAAGTGAAAAATAAAATTTACATAACAGGGCATCAAAGTGGAATTACCAGAGCATAGGTATACCATAGTAAAAACAAAATATAGAAGTTTAGGGCACCAAAGTGGAATCACAGAAAACATAGGGCACTAAAATAAAATGAAATTATATCAAACTTTGGGGTACCAAAATGAAAAATTCTCCAAAAATTTTGATATTCTGAAAATATACATTAGGACGATTTTAACAAAGACTCATATATGTATGTTTATTATTATACTACCCCCGTTAATTGTTTTGTGCAACTTTTGCCATTTTGGGATGATCAGGGTTATGTGCAACTCTCTGTTTTTTTTCCTTTTTTAGTAAAAAAAACCCTAAAAATTACATATTTACCCTTACTTAAAAACTCTAATTTTCTGATTTTTACCCTTATGTTATTTTAATTACATTAACCTTTTTTAATCTAATCTAAAACCATGAACTTAATTCTACCCACCCCATCTACTCTACTCATCTCCTAGTTTACCCACCACCTCTTCATCTTTTTCACCTTCACCCTCTTCATCTCTTCCATCTCCCACCACCATTCTCCTCTTTCACGACCACCGCCCCTCCCATCATCATTCTCTCTCCTCCTTCACGACCACTGTTTCTTTCACCACCATTCTCTCTCCTCCTTCATGAGTCACCGCCCCTCCCACCACCATTCTCTCTCCTCCTTCACGACCACCACCCCTCCCACCACCATTCTCTCTCCTCCTTCAAGACCACCTTTCATCCCACCACCGTCTTTCTCCTCCCTATGACCACGGCCCTTAGCTCCCACCATCGCTGTCTCTCTCATCGAATTTTATGGGTTTTTTGGGTTTTTTTTCGATTTTATGGGTTTCGATTTACTGGGTATTGATTTTATGGGTTTCGATTTTATAGGTTTTGTTTTTATGGGTTTTGATTTCGATTTTCAGGGTACATGGGTGGTGGGGTGGTCTGGGTTGGTGGTGGAGGGGAAGGTTAGATTTCTGGGTTTTCGGGAGGGTGGTGGTGGTTTCGTGGGGGTGGTAGTGGTTTCATGGGGTTGGTAGTGGTGGTGGTGGTGAAGGCGACGGTGGTGTTGTTGAAGGCGGTGTGGGTGGTGTTGCCTAGTCTTGGTGGTGGCAATGGGTTTTGATTGATTAATCTCTCTCCACCTCAATTACATATCACAAGTGCATTAACTTTCCCTAAACTTTGCCCCTTATCTTTTGCATTGGCAACCGCACACTCTAATTTTATTGCACAAAACAATTAACGGAGGTAATATATAAAGCTTAAACATTGGCTTAAGTGCAGTGATGTACAATATCATTTATGTGAATGGTGCAAAAAACAAACTAAGCAACTCGATCAAACAACAAAAACAATACAAACACAAAAAAGGAATATACTTTTTTCATATCATTTCATCATACCGGCATGGTTGTAAACTCGTGGTAAATGTTATTTTGTTATTTTGGTTTAGTTTTAGTCATGTAGAGTTTGTCTTAGAATTTCAATTAATTTTGCATGCCCACCCTTTTCCCCATTTGAACTTCCATAGCTCATAATAAATTAGTTGCATATGCTCTTAGCTTTGTCTCTATGTTACAATACTACCCCTTAATTTGTTGTGTCTTTACTTTTCGATTATACTTAGTGTAAGGAATATGCTTTGAATCGATAGCCTTGAGTTAGGAGCTAGCTTAGGAGTCGAAAACTAGGAAGAAATAGAGAAAGACATGCCCATGCCTTAGGGAGGCATGGACGTGCCTCAACGAAGAAAAGGTTAAGATCGTTTAGGCACGTTGTGCCTATACCGCCCGTGCCTGAGCAAGTCGTCGAGTATGTTCGTTGAGGCACGCCCTTGCTTAAGGGAGGCACGCCGGTGCCTCAGCAGATTTCGACTATTATGAAGTTTCTGGACTTGAGGCACGCCCATGCCTAAGGGAGGCAGGCCCGTGCTTCAGTAGTTTTGGTCGAATTAGGTTTCTTCATTCGTCCGTGGGCTTTATTTACTTAAATAAAGTTATCTTTTCTATTGTATGGGTTATTATAAATACTCTTGGGTTGTTTCCTAGCCATATACAAGCATTGATCATTTGTTGAGTGATTATTCAGAAATCTAAGAGTCTTTTGTGTATTTCTCATCCGAGAGATATAACATTAGAAATTCGAAAGACAATCAATCTGTTTCTGTGATTGGTCTCAAATCTGTTTTGAATCTGTAATCTATTTTCCCCAAGATCAATAAAACTAGTATTCTCGCATGCCCGTGGACGTAGCCAACGCATTGTTGGTAAACCACATAAATCTGTGGTTTTTTTTTTTTTTTGTTAATTTTACATTCAATATTTGTTCTTGATTTTTTGCATCCATTATAACAAATTGGTATCCAAAGCTTTGGTTTAGGGCCTAGGGTTTAATTATGGTGAGGAAGATGGCTGCTTTGACTGTGAAAATCGACAAATTCACGAGGAGGAATAGTTTTAGTTTGTGGCAGAGCAAGATGTGGGCTTTGTTGAGGCAACAAGGGCTATGGGCGCCGTTGAATAAGAAGTCATCGGATCTGGTAACCGCTAGGATGGCAATCTTGGAGGAGAAGGCACACTCAACATCCATATTGTGCCTGGAAGACGATGTTATCACTGAGGTCGCGGAGGAGGAAACCGCATCGGGTCTATCGTTGAAGCTGGAGATTCGGAGGATAAACCACGTAAATCTGTGTGTTTTCTTGTTTATTTCACATTCAATATTTGTTCTTACTTGCATCCGTTATAACACTTAGTTACTTAATCCGTAATTGTAAAAAAGGGAAAAAACAAAAAAAAAAAAAAACATAAGCTATCTATCTAATAAATGAACATACATATCATTAAGATCATTTTTTGTGATTTGATCATCCTCATCGAAAGGGTCTTCAATTCATGGCAATGGTCATTTTCTTCATCCATACTACATAGCATGATCCATGTAGAATTCAACACATCTTCTTCCACCCCCATCTTTCACTTTCACTTCAAGAAGAAGGTGTGATTCAATTTTTTTTTTTTTTTTGGTGCAAATGTGTAATGCATGACCTGCACTTAATTGCATAAGCTCCTCCTCCTCTATGACTTGGGCAACTAGAGGCTTAACTTGTTGCATAGGCTCTAGAGTAGCTTCCACATTAAACCTTGGCCCCCCAACTTTTTGGCCCAAGATCCGCAACCGTATGCTTCGTTATTTCAGGAGTATTTAGCTCATCTTAACTGATCTCTTCATTTGTATTACTCGAAGTAGGTATCAATGTATCATATAGATGTGAGCCAGTTCATAGGCTTGGCTTGGGTCAGCCAACTCAAATGATTCACAAATAATTTAATTATCCCTCGATTTCATTATCAAAGAAACTAGCGGATATTTATGGCAATGGACCAACTCAACCAAAGGCTGATGGTTGGAGTCCCGGAAATGATTTTATACTCTTATCAGTTTATCACCTGCTAGCAAAGGCACAACAAAAAAGAACAGGAAAAGTAAGGAGTAATAATGTGCTATGATTAGCATTACAACAGATCAACATATTCATCTCACTGAACTCTATAACAGATAACACACTTCTCCTGAAATTCATTATTTACCAGCCAAACCACAATGTAGAAGTGATATTTGACTCTAATGTTCACAGCCTAACTTCAGAAACTTGACCATGTAAATGAAATGTTACACAATAAACATACACCCAAATCTTTGTTTTTTTTTTTTTAGTTAGTTAGATTTTACTGCAGCAATCGCGTGTTTCTGCTTTCCGGCAGCCCTATAAACAATTCGGTCTCTACATCTTGCGCGCTGTTCTGCTGATCATCTGCTGTTTGCCGGCTACGTTGCGAATCCGGTGAAGATACGTGAAGCTGTTGAAAAATATCGTGTAGGTACGTAAAAGTTAAACATTAACTCACCAAAATTTACATCAAAAATTCAAAATTATATACAAGACAATTGATTACAAATTTGCTATATTACAAGTTTTTCTAGTACAGTTGAAGAAAGCGACAATCATATTGCTAGGAAGCGTATCTGATGCTGAGTAAAACCACTTGTTTAGTTTGAAAACACGTGTTTTTACTGAACAAATTCCGGATTCTCCCTATTATAGAACCTCCTTTAAATCCATTGCTAGGTCATATTTCTTTTTTGGGACGTTTTAAATAAAGGGACTGGTATTTCTTTTTTGGGACGCCTTTAAATAAAGAGATGGGTCACTTTTTAATTTAGTTATTGGTCAAAAATCAAACGTTATGTTTTTCATAAAAACTTCTGACAAAGAATTACAATGAAGATTATGATATATTGTACAAGTATTAACTTATCAGCTCTTTAATAATAACCTCGATCAAAAGATGACCTATTTTTAAGAGACGGATGTAGCATTACCAATTTTTATAAAGAATGATACTCAAAAAGATGGGATTGGCGAACTGAAAGAAATTACCTTCTCTTTTAGGCGGGCATTCTCTTTGAGCAAGAGCTTCTCCTACGAGATACAGAATATAGAACACAGAAAATAAGCACGAATTATCATCTAAGTACAGAACAACGTAACTGTTGATAAGTATATTAGGTGACTCGTACTTCGTAGCTTTGTCCGCCCGATCGGGCGGACATTGCCCGGTCTGACCGGGCGGAAGAAGAAGAGGTGCCTGGCAAATTCGTTGAAGAAGCTGCTCTCGCGCCCGACCGGGCGAGCCTTCGCCCGACCGGGCGAGCCTTCGCCCGATCGGGCAGACCTTGCCCGGTCTGACCGGGCGGTGGGGGTTGGATACGTTGAAGCATTCGTATGGAGTTTTCTTCTCGCGCCCGATCGGGCAGACCTTGCCCGGTCTGACCGGGCGGAGAAGGAAAAATGCGGAGACGCGGATTTTACGATTTAAAGTTATCTTTTATGTTATCTTTTTGCCCAAGTATCTTTTATTTTAGGGATTAATATAAAACCTCCCTAATATCAGTATTAGGGTCAAAAGAGAGACAGAGTGAGAGCCGTTCTTGAGAAATACAAGAATCATCTTTGTAATCTTTGCAGTTTATAGTGAAATCATTCGATCTCGGTGCCCGTGGACGTAGCTATCACATCGATAGTGAACCACGTAAATTCTTGGTGTTGTTCTTATTGTTTGCATTGAATTTCTTTATTGTTTTCTTGTTTGTTTTCGACCTTTGCTTCCGCTGTCGCACAACAATTGGTATCAAGAGCTCAGGTTCAATCCTTGGAGAGTTTCTTGAAGATAACAATGGCAGGAGATTCAACAATAAGAATTGAGAAGTTTACCGGGAAAAATAGTTTCGGGCTATGGCAAATTAAGATGAAGGCTCTGTTAAAACAACAGCAGATATGGCGTCCGTTGGCTCCAAAGAGTACTACTTCGGAGTCAGGAGACGGACCGACTGACTCGCAGTTAGAAGTTATGGAAGAGAAGGCACACTCTACCATATTACTTAGTCTTGATGATCAAATCATCACGGAGGTTGCTGATCAGGAAACGGCGGCTGGATTGTGGCTGAAGCTGGAGTCATTGTATATGACTAAGTCGTTGACCAACAAATTATTACTGAAACAGCGGTTGTTTAGCCTCCGGATGCAGTCAGGTACTTCCTTACGGGAACATCTAGAAAAACTTAACTCTATTTTGCTTGATTTACGTAATTTAGATGTTAAAATTGATGATGAGGATGCTGCGTTGATTTTACTTGTATCTCTACCGTCTAGCTTTGAGAATTTTGTAGAGTCTTTTGTTGTTGGTAAGGATTCTATAACCTTAGAAGAAGTGAAGGCAGCACTTCATACTAGGGAACTCAGAATGAAAGCTACGAGTGATAATGGGGATAATGGTAGTGGGTTATTTGTTAAGTCCGGAAAGTCTAAAAAGAATAAGGGGTTTAACAAGGGGAACAATGCTGGGTCGGGTGCTGGAAACGGCAAGGATGGATCTAGTAAAACTACTACTAAAACATGTTATTACTGTAAAGAACCGGGTCACTTTAGGAATAATTGTCCGGTGAGGAAAAACAAGTCCCAGGCTGCTGTAGTTGAAGAGAAACCGAATGAGAGCTATAATTCAGAGGAAGATTTAGCATTAGTCAGTTCTGCTAGGTCTGATGATTTATCTGATAACTGGGTTCTAGATTCGGGGTGTTCGTTCCATATGTGTCCACGTCGAGATTGGTTTGATACATATGAACCTCGCAATGGGGGTATGGTTATAGTCGGTAACAATGCTCCATGTAAGGTCACAGGTATTGGTTCCATGAGGTTGAGGACTGTTGATGGGCGGAGGTTAACTTTGACTAATGTACGGCATGTTCCTGCTTTAGGAAAGAATCTGATTTCATTGGGTACCCTGGATGACTTGGGGTACAATGGTGTGTTTTCAGATGGGGAGTTGTGTATTTTCAGAGGTTCTGAGTTGGTACTTAAGGGTATCAAAAGGAACACCCTCTATGTTTTTGAGGGTGTTACACTGCCTAGTTCTGCGGTTTGCGCATCTGTATCTCACCAGGAGATGACTAAGATTTGGCACATGAGGCTTGGTCATATGGGGGAGAAGGGGATGCAGCTATTGTCCAAGAGGGGTCTTCTATCCGGGGTCAAGGTTGCCAACCTTGAATTTTGTGAGCCTTGTGTGTTTGGTAAGAAACACAGGTCAAAGTTCAGCAAGGGTGCTCACATTACTGATGCAGTGCTCGATTACATCCATTCAGATTGCTGGGGTCCATCTAGAGTTGAAGGTATGGGAGGTTACCACTATTTTGTGTCATTTGTTGATGACAAGTCCCGATACACATGGCTTAGGTTGCTTAAGTCAAAGGATGAGGCCTTCAAAGTTTTCAAGCAATGGAAAGCTTTGGTGGAAAATCGACAAGGAAGGAAGATCAAGAAGCTACGAACGGACAATGGGCTAGAGTTTTGCAAAGACGAGTTTAATCAGTTCTGTGCAGATGAGGGTATAGGTCGGCATCATACTGTCAGGAAGACACCACAGCAGAACGGTGTAGCAGAACGGGTTAATCAGACACTGCTAGAGAGAGTTCGATGCATGCTCTCTAATGCAGGGCTTGGGAGGAGGTACTGGAGTGAAGCTGTGTTAACAGCTTGTTATGTCATTAATAGGGGTCCTCATTCTGGAATTGATTCCAAAATTCCGTTTGAGATCTGGAGTGGTAAGTTGCCTAATTTTTCGAATTTGAAGATTTTTGGTTGTGTTGCTTATTATCATGTTATTGAGGGTAAGCTGGATCCACGAGCCAAGAAGGGGTGTTTTGTTGGGTACGGGGATGGTGTGAAGGGGTTTAGAATTTTTTCACCTTCGGAGGGTCGGGTCATTCTTAGTAGGGATGTTACTTTCGATGAAAACACCATGTATTCAATTAAAAATGCAGAGATTTCAGATTTGAGAAGGGAAGGAGACAATTTATTACAGACAGATGGGGTACTTGAGGTACATCAGTCTACCATTGCTGATTTACCTCGGGTACAATATATTGATGATGATGCTGATGTTCCAGTGCCGGGTACTCCTGAACCTGAGATTACTCCTACTCATTCTAACTCTGGGGATGAGGTGGAGCAATCTAATCAGGGGTCATCTAGTCAACCTGACACCATTCTTGAGATGCCTAAACGAGTTATCAAGAAGCCTGTTAGATTGATTGAAGAGATGGAGGGAAGAAATTGCTGTGTTGATGCGATGACAGGTTATGCATTGAGTGTAGCTGATGATGTAGAGTCATTTGAACCTGCCACATATAAACAAGCAATTAGTTGTAGTGAGTCTGCGCAATGGCTTGCCGCAATGGGTGAAGAGATGCAGTCTCTTTACAAGAACAGAGTGTGGGAACTGGTAAAGGTACCGGAAGGGAGGAAGCTTGTGGGTTGTAAATGGATTTACAAGAAGAAAGAAGGGTTGTCGGAAACTGAGCAAATACGTTTTAAGGCTAGGCTAGTTGCTAAGGGGTTCAGTCAGGTAGAAGGGGTTGACTTTGTTGAGATATTCTCACCTGTGGTTCGACATACTTCTATCCGTGTGTTATTGTCAATTGTAGCACATTTTGATCTTGAGCTGGAGCAGTTGGATGTTAAAACGGCTTTCCTTCATGGCGATTTGGAGGAGGAGATTCTGATGAAGCAGCCCGAAGGATTCGAAGTTCCTGGAAAGGAACACTATGCCTGCAGATTGCTAAAGTCATTGTATGGACTTAAGCAATCCCCCCGACAGTGGTACAAAAGGTTTGATTCTTTTATGGTTTCACAAGGTTTTGACAGGAATTCATATGATTGCTGTGTGTATCATAGTAAGCTGGATAATGGTTCCATGATTTATCTTTTGTTATATGTTGATGACATGTTGGTTGCCACAAAGAATAAATCTGATATTGCTAGATTAAAGGAGATGCTTAACTCGGAGTTTGACATGAAAGACTTGGGTGCAGCTAGGAAGATTTTGGGTATGGAGATCTACAGGGATCGGGCTAGAGGTAAGCTTTTCTTGACTCAGAAAAGCTACATTGAAAAGATTTTGTCTCGTTTTGGGATGGAAAAATCGAAGCCTATAAGTACGCCAACTACTGTTAGTTGTAAGTTGTCTTTGTCTATGTCACCTCAATCAGAGGAGGAGTTGTCTTATATGTCTAGAGTTCCATATGCAAACGCGGTTGGTTGTTTGATGTATGCTATGGTCTGTACTAGGCCGGATATTGCGCATGCTGTTAGTGTTGTAAGCAGGTTTATGGCTCAACCTGGGAGGGAACACTGGCAAGGGGTGAAAAGGATTTTTCGCTACCTGAGAGGGACAACTGATATTGGTCTTGTGTACGGGAATGGTAGGGAATGCTTGGTCACTGGGTACAGTGATTCTGATTATGCAGCTGATGTGGATACCAGGAGGTCTGTGACTGGTTATGTGTTCACTTTGGGTGGTTCTGTGGTTAGTTGGAAGTCTACATTGCAGTCATCAGTTACGTTGTCAACTACTGAAGCTGAGTATATGGCTTTAACTTCTGCAGCTAAGGAGTCTATTTGGCTCAAAGGCCTAGTAGGTGAACTGGGTATTGCACAGGATTTTGCTACAGTGTATTGTGATAGTCTAAGTGCGATTTGCTTAGCTAAAGATCAAGTACACCATGATCGGACGAAGCACATTGATGTCAGGTATCATTTCTTGCGTACTGACAAGAGGATTAAGGTGAAGAAGATTGGGACTGCTGACAACCCGGCTGATTTCTCCACTAAGCCTGTTCCGTTTAGCAAGTTTAAACATTGCTTAGACTTGCTAAATATTGATTACTACGTGATGTAGTAGGCCCTGAGGGGCGAAGTTGGGGAGCTCCTGGTGTAGGTGTGTTGGCATTAAGGTGGAGCTTGCCCGGGGCTTGTGATGCAGGTGGAGCATTATGAGTTGTTATACTTGGAGACGAGTATGTGATGGGTCTTGGTTGAAGACTTATCGGGATGTATGGCTTATGCATGAGTCCTGCATCGGGTTTGGCTTGAGATGTTTTTTCACTATGTCTTGATGGGGTCGTTTGCTGACTACGAGTTCTCGTCAAGGTGGAGATTGTTGATAAGTATATTAGGTGACTCGTACTTCGTAGCTTTGTCCGCCCGATCGGGCGGACATTGCCCGGTCTGACCGGGCGGAAGAAGAAGAGGTGCCTGGCAAATTCGTTGAAGAAGCTGCTCTCGCGCCCGACCGGGCGAGCCTTCGCCCGACCGGGCGAGCCTTCGCCCGATCGGGCAGACCTTGCCCGGTCTGACCGGGCGGTGGGGGTTGGATACGTTGAAGCATTCGTATGGAGTTTTCTTCTCGCGCCCGATCGGGCAGACCTTGCCCGGTCTGACCGGGCGGAGAAGGAAAAATGCGGAGACGCGGATTTTACGATTTAAAGTTATCTTTTATGTTATCTTTTTGCCCAAGTATCTTTTATTTTAGGGATTAATATAAAACCTCCCTAATATCAGTATTAGGGTCAAAAGAGAGACAGAGTGAGAGCCGTTCTTGAGAAATACAAGAATCATCTTTGTAATCTTTGCAGTTTATAGTGAAATCATTCGATCTCGGTGCCCGTGGACGTAGCTATCACATCGATAGTGAACCACGTAAATTCTTGGTGTTGTTCTTATTGTTTGCATTGAATTTCTTTATTGTTTTCTTGTTTGTTTTCGACCTTTGCTTCCGCTGTCGCACAACAGTAACCCAAAACAGACATTAAATATATGTTCATTCAAAGTAGATGAAGCACTTAATTTATATCCCTAAACCCTTGGAAAAACCTCAAACCAAACATGCATTGATGTATAATGTAATGTATAGAATGAAGTCAACATGTGATACTGCTTTAAATATTGGTTTTAAAGCTTACCTCTTCATACAACTTGTCAATCTTCTCTCTGAACAACGCATTCTGAGAAAATACATACAGCAGTAAATTGGTTAAACCGACGTAACATTTTTTAAGAAGAAAAGAACTACTTCACCGAATTGAACCTCACATGAGTCAACCTAGATCAATTTAACGAGTTAGTTTGAGAGTGCCCAGAGTGGAGAAGGGTAAGTACATGATCCCCACATCCAAAATGTCCCTAGTAAAGATTGAAGCCTTGAGTACAAGGTTGGAAAATACATTCGATACCATTAAGCCAAGCTTAGGTGTTGATTTTCCTATTAATATACGAAGTATCTTAAATGAACGTGTTATTAAGGATAATAACGAAATTTACATTTAATTTACTAAATTTAGGAAGTGGCATAATATTTTCGACCAACCCAAAATAGATATGGAGGCGATTGATTAGGTATTTAGGTGCGGAGGGAGGGAGTAATAGGTAACCTCAAATACTTAAGATGACATATATATATACCTTTTTTGCTCTGATATTGGAAAGACTTTTATCTAGCTGTTTCTCAAGCTCTTGAAGCTCATCAATGGAACACGCCTCAAGACCATCACCTAGTAACTTCCTACATACAAACCAAAAAAGATATGAGCTCATCCTTGCATATTTATTATAGAATTAGAATAATAGAACATTATCAAAATGATTAGTTGAAATATATATAATTGGATTGCAAACCGTTTAGAAATTTCAAGGCTCTTTAACTTCTTCTCGAGTTCATGAGCATCTTCCTTGAATTGCTGCATGAAAAATGTGGTTGATGTAAGTTGTAAAAAGCTGATGCAAGCAGATTTGGAATATACAATGACATTACTTGACGAATTTGAAGACTGTTATATGTTCACAGATGTTTAGCTGTGGTTATCAAATTCACTCCTAGTTTCAAACGTCTGGCCAATAAATTCACAATCCGGGATACTTTGTCAACACACCGTACATGGACGTTTGATGGTTCGCACCTGTCATAAATTGCCTCTTTCACCCATTTAAAGTTACATACATAGTTGCTGGAAAATGTAGGTTAGTGATCTTGGTTAGCATTAATGAACGTTTTGTGAATACATTCATTATTGGAGTATAAATTTTTTATTATTGTTTTAGATTTGGGTATATATATTGTTGATTTACAGATGTAAAATACAAAATGGAGTGTATTTTCTTGCACACAGGGTCCAATGTGGTGCAACATAACCTAATCGTAGACTCTTGGACCATGGACCCAAAAAAAAAAAAAAAAAAAAAAAAAAAAAAAAAAAAAAAAAAAAATCTTACCAGCATGTTTCTGTCTGACGACACCTTACTCTTCACTCCACGCAGCTCCTTCATATGTTTTTGGTATCGATCGATGGTCCTGGTTGCACTGCAACACCTCCAAGCCAAGAACATGTTACAATTGGCTATCACATGTAATCATAGCGACAATATAGCCAATGATTAAATAAAAAATAGCTGAACATCCCATCCAAAAAAAATTTGCTGAACATAATTCAAGCATATTTTTTAAGATTAATCACATCGATGCATCCAACATTAACTAAGATTACAGTAAAATTAGACTCAAGGAAAGCTACGAATTTTGATAGTAACCATCCAAATAATTCAAATTCCAAAATTATCATTAGGTTTTTAAGTCAGCAAGTTAGGCATGTCATTAATCATCATTGTTGCGATATGAGGTCTCAATAAAATAAGAACAGCATCAAAAGATAATTTCCTAGGGTCATGCAAGGGCAAGGGCAAGGGCAAAACATTATCAATGTTTATGCACATGTCATAGATCAAATTCAATACATAGTAAAATTCTTACTTCGTATATAGTACTCATATTGAATAGGTTATGTTTGGCAAACACTAGAAAGGAGTTGAAACTAATAAGCTAAAACTAAGGTAGCAGCTGGAACTATAAAGTAGTTCAAACTAATATTAATTCGTAGTACATCCATTTATGGCCTCATTACTGAATAGGTTGTTGGTTTCACATATCAAAAGACTGCTTCTCGAATTATAGTCATATACTTCCTTGGTTTCACAATCACCTACTATCCAATATCCATGCTATCCAATGAGAATTGTAGCTCGAAGTGCCAATTTAGGTAGATGCAAGTTTTGGTAAAACGAGGCAATTAAGTGATGCTAGCATGTTTGTTTGTTTGGATAACAAACAACGTTTGAGGGAAGAGGAGAAGAGAAAGAGAGGGAAGGAATCGAAGGGGAGGATATGAGTATGACTAATTGTACCTCCCAATCCCAAATATTACCACTATTAGGAGAGGAAGGATAATAGATTGCTCTTCCAATTTCCTTCCAATCCTCAACATTCCATATCCAAATGAGCATTGAAGCAATAGAATTCATCACTACTTCCTTCTCTTTTTCTCTACAAAAACAGTATAAAAGTTAAGTTCAATTCAAAGCATCCCTCAAGCTAGTAGCCCAAGCTCGAAGATACATATATATTCACAGATGAAATGACCCAAAGGATTAAACCAACAGAATGATGCCTTACACACCAATGAATAACCCAAAATGCTCAAACAACTCTAAAAAAGCAAGCAACACCTTTAATGCTAAACAATCCCATAAGTCAACTTGACAACTCCCGAAAGATAGCATCTCATACACCAAAATGTAACAGATTCCCAAAGCTTAATGTACACGTACACATGAAGCTTATTTAGCCATAACCATCTCGATCATATGCCTAGTATAGGCATCTACCAATCGCCATGTACCCTTAACAAACACAATTCTATCTTTCACACGACATATATAAGCTAGGTGAGGAGTTCTAACCACCCAATTTCAGTCTACTTCACATATAATAGCAACAAATTAATACATGTAATATCACACTAACCATTCAATTTCAGTCTACTTGTATTCACATATAAATTGATATAGTTTCTTGCAAGACAATTGATTTGCAATTGCTACTTACAATGCAAAGCCAAAACAGACAAGTAATGCTACATGTTTAACTGTTTAAGGCTTGGACAATATATAATGTCTTATGTTATCCAGTACAAGTGTAATATTAATATAAAGAGCATTTTTTGAGACAACTCCCACAAGTACTAAGTTAGGACATGTTTAACATACAACATTTAGCATGTTGATAAATGAAAAATTGTTTCGTAGACATATGTTAATACGCAAATATGAAATTTGTAATTCCGTAAGCAAATATGTAAGAAAAAACACCATTGTAAAACGTAAAGCACTTCAACAAGCAAACAGATAAGATATCACATGAATTCACATTTTCCACAAATAGATCCTACATTAACTTTGGTGTTGTAAAGCAAGAACCACAAATAGATGTTCATCCCCATATGATATAAACCATTTTTAACAAAGACTAAGAAACCTTTCCATTTAAACAAATTTAAAGGTTATCTTAATTAGACTTAATAAACACATCCCAAAATAGAAAGTACAAAAGACAGCTTTAGAATTGACATTACATTTCCAAGACATTTGTTTCAATAAATAGCAAGCGCAATTAATGCAAAGTTTTTATTAATGAACACCAAATTAGCCACTCAATTGCAACATGGAATAACATACAAGTACATTGCCTAAAATGAATTGAACCACATAAGCAAAAATATAAAGCATAACTATATATCGCCAAAAATTTAAAGTCATAATTAACACTATTTATTTACTGACACATATATAAGAAGAAAAAAAGGATTAACATTACATCATTTCCCACATCTCCAAAAAAAGAAAAATAAAAAAATAAAAGAAGATGACATATATAGTTAGTACTCCGTACTATACTACGAAGTATCTGATAATAATGTCCCACTGTATCTGTAATTGTATTTGATTACTAACTGTGGTAATACTGTATATTTCAGCAATATACCATAAAGGACCACCTTCAGTAGATCACCAAAGATTCTTCCATTAATTATAATTTTTTTTAATTATATTTTTACAATTTTTTTGGGGAGATGGTGATTGATGATGCATGAATTCTTAAACCTCTTAACATAAAGATCAATGCAATCTCCAAGAAATTTTTTTATGATTTCTTTATTTTATTTAGTTTAATTAATTTTTTCAACATTGATTTCAAAACAAAATTTACTAGTATAAATTCCTTGTATATTACACCGCATGAGGTAAGTGTATGTTGCAATTAATCTAGAACAGATCAAATGGTGCGAATTTGAGAAAACGGCAACTAATGAAAGAATAAATTGAAGCATGTGTATGTTGCCCTGGAACGGAAGCAGTTTAAATTTGATAAATCCACGATTAATGATGGAATAAGTTGAAACATTAAAAAAAAAAAAAAAAAAAAAAAGAGAAAATTAGATGAATAAAACGCACCTTGAGCTAGCAAACTCGTAAAGTTTACCAGTAGGAGAGAAAATAATAAGTGCAACTTCAGCATCACAAAGAACAGAAAGCTCAAAAGCTTTTTTCAGCAAACCATTTCTTCTCTTTGAGAAAGTCACTTGTCTACTTGAATCATTCTCTATCCTCTTCATTTGAGTCTTTCCTCTCACCATCTTAATTAGCTAACTACTCAATCTCGAGACTTCAATTCAATTCAATTCGATTTAATTCGACTTGATCGACTACAATAGACCGGATCGGTATCGGTAAAGGTTAAAAATGAGAGAAGGAGAAAGGAAAAATAAAAACCCTAACCCAAATTTTTAATTTTTGTGGGATTGTGGGGAGAATAATGAAGAAACAAAGACACTACTGTTCCCTGTTTCTTCTACTACCACTTTATTTTATATTTATTTATATTTATTTTTTTCCTTTTATAACACAAAAATTAAATAAAAAGAGGGAAGGCCCAGGAAAGGGCAGAACCTCATCTCTTTCTTCTTTTGGTAATCTGAGAAAATAATAGGTAACCCAGAAAAAGCATATTTTTTTTAAAATAAAAACAAAAAAAAGGGGTTTTATTACTATATATTTATAAATTAATTATTAAAAAAAAAAAGCTGTGGAAAAAGAGAATATTGAGTACATCGGTGCAATATGGAGAGTCCTGATTGGTTGAGAAATATAAAATTGAGTGAAAAGAAAAAAATAAAAATAAAAAAGGTATTTTCGATGCATTATCAACCTGGTGCGACTCCAACAGTAGGTGACAACTGACGCGTGGAGGGAACTGGGTACATGGGTTCTATGATTTTTTTAATATTTTATCACATGGCCCTAGGGTATTGTTAGACCAATAGGAGTAATCTATTCCTAATCAATTTTTTTAATATACAATTATACAAAGTGTATAAAAAAATTATTTTGGCTAATACAATACACTTGTTGTTGTTTAGGCTTTGTCTATTCTAACGGAAAATACTCTCTAAGAAAATGAACTTTTTTACTTCATACTGCGGATTTTATATTGTTTGATGCTTTAATAGGGGGGATTTTTATTTTCGTTAAGAAATAAGTGTTAGGGTCACATATTTCTTCGTATTCCTAACAATCTAACATCTCTATCCTCTATTAATTCGTTACTACATATCGTCTTCTTCTCCACTTATTTTCCTAAGCTAAGTTTTTTTTTCCCTTCGTTAAATTGAGTTGAACTGAAAATAAGTTTAAAAGAACAGTATCAAATTCTCTCTCATTTTTCTTGTACGAAAATAATTCCATGAACATTGTTATGAATGAAAATTATTTTCCATCAAAACATACAAAGCATGATCCTTTGAGAAGAAAATAATGTGATTTTTTAGTGGAACAATTTTTTTAAAAAAAAAATAGTTTATGAATAATATTACATCTTAAAAGAAATAAATTATCAAAGGTAGTAATTTAGAATGATATGTGGTTCTAGTAATTTTATTAGCTTTATTTTATTACAAAAAAAAAAAAAAAAAAAAAAAACGGTTTTTTTTTTATTTTTATTGTTTGGCGAGCGTAAAGTATACGATGGTTTTATTTGTCAAGCATGGTTTCATACTTTCATATAGTCGTCAAAACCTTGAGAGGGGTTGAGAAAATAATTGGGTTTGGAAAAAATGTAGGGACTAATAAAATAAAGGTAGACTCTCTCGTTTACCTTGAAACAGCATACGACTAGCTAGTAGATAGGACTATAGGAGTCATAGCTATACGAGAGGGAAAGACCAGTTTTAGCATTATTTCTTGTATTATTACACTGCAAACAAGTTTTATGATACTGTTATTTGAAACTCTGAGGTGGTTTAAGATTTGGCTATCATTTTTTTTTTTTACTTATTTATTTATTTATTTATTTATTTATTTATTTATTTATTATTATTATTATTATTATTATTATTATTATTATTATTATTATGTTTGGATGTCAAGTAATTTAACGGATTAGTCTTGCGTGTAATAATTAAGGACTAATTAAGATCAAGTCTCGTCTATCACCTTTTGTGATTCTCTTTACGAACAAAATGAAAATATAATGGTAATTATAGTTTGCAAAAAAAAAAAAAAAAAAAAAAAAAAAAAAAAAAAAACTATATGATCATGATACAAATCTAAGAAAATTAAATTTTGTGCAAAAATACCCCTTTTTTTTTTTGTTTGTTTGTTTAACTACTCCATAGTTGATTAGAGTCATAATAAAAAGAGAACAAGAGAAAATACATTTTGAAAAAAATGATACTCCTTAATAAATTTTGTGCCCCTAAGTAATTAATTGTTACTATTCATTAAGTATTGCTCTTCTTACCTTAAAGATGCATGATTATTTTTCTTGCACACAAAGTACTAGTACTAATTAGAAATGCAAGTTTAATTTCAACTTAAGTAAAAAAAATATATATATACAAAGTATATATAATGTGGCTATGAGCTTCAAGACGGGTTCAATAAACAAACTACTCCTAATTTCAGATAAAACATAAAGTTTAAATAATTTACTTACGTGGTATCTAATTATCTATGATGTTGGTTTTTTTTTTTTTTTTTTTTGAGTGAAAACGTTAAGGAAATGTTCTTAAACGAACAAAGCCACGAAATAAGAATGGATATATACAATGTTTTTTGTTTTTTTTTTATTTATTTATTTATTTTTATTTTTTTGAGTGAAAATGTTAAGGAAATGTTCTTAAACAACATAGCCACAAAATAAGTATGGGAAATTTTTTCCAACCACTCCTCTATATTTGATTTGGAAATGGCAAAGACATTACTTAATTTGTACTTTGTCTATTATGTTGGATACTACTGTACTTAAATACAGATCAAAGCACTTAGAAAAGCATTCTGATCAACACTAATTAAACAAATGCAAAGTACAACATAACCATAAAAACAAATGTTTGGAAAATGATGCATATCACTCATTTGTATTTCCATAATTCCATCCCCCTTACCCATTACTGCTTTTTATTTGAACAAAAATAATAAGGGGATAAATATAATGAAATTAGCTTCACAAAAATAATTATTCTGACTAGTTTGTGTGAAATAATACAACCTAAATAATATATTCTGAACATGATCAACGCTAAATTATTTTTGGTAACATGTAATCAAATATTTCATTTTTAATCATTTAGTACCCTTGAAAACAAATTAGTTAGAAATCGATGGATGTACCATTCAAATGAAATTAATCCGATCATACTATTTTGCACCTACCAATAAACACTAACGAGTAATCAATTTAAAATAGAAAAAGGCAAAAATCATTTCTAATTGGAGAGGATTATACTATCTAAATCCAAATTTTAAAATAAAAAGAAGGTACTCCCAAAAGTCACATTTGTAATTGTAATTTACAGTGGGATGAAAAGGGATGGTGTTAATGAAAGTTTGAGTGAGTCAAAGAGTTGTATTACTGACAACCTATTGAAGCAGGTGAAGAGGTGAGAGAAAGAGAAAGGTTGGGATGTAAACAGGAGACAGTTCTGTCGGTTGCCGGTTTCGGATTGGCATTTTTTTTTTTTTTTTTTTTTCTGACTAGTTTCGGATTGGCATTTTAATGTGTTGCACGAAATTTACCATCAGAATATATACGAATCAGTAATCACTTCTCAGGTTAAAAAAATTTTGATCCTTCATGCTGATTGGCTAGTCCGTACATTGTGGGGCATTTGTCCGTACGATTTTATCAGATTTTGTCCAATCAGAGGGTGCCACCACATCTATTTCTTGCAGTTGTCACGTGGCTACTCCTTGTGTGACTCGGTCTGTGATGGCTTTTTCAGCTTTTCCAGATTTTCACTTTTTTTTTCACATGAAATTTTAACTTGGAAAAAAATTAAGTGGGCTAGATAAAGCTTTAGTCCTTCAGCCTTAGGAGGTGGATCCAAGTCATTCAACTAATGAGTATGTATACACTTCGTAAATTACTCTTATGGAGTAGTCTTATTGTAAGAAGTACTCCACTCTAATACCGAGTAATTTTTACTCTTTTCATTTTTAAATATTTACTCTATTTTTTCATGCGCAGAGTTTTAAGAGAAATTGGAGAAAATAATAAAATATGGTGTTGGTGGGGTGGGGTGGGCAGAAGAATAAAAATTGTAAAAAGCAAAAGTAATTGAGAGAATTGGAGGAGAGAAAATATAAAATTTAATAAAATATGATTTATGTTGAGTTCACTAGTTGGGAGAAATGAATTAAATATTGTAAAAGTTTTTCAAATAAGAAAATTGAGCAAGTATTTAAAAACGGCCGAAAATGGAAAGTGGAGCAAGTATTTAAAAACGGAGGGAGTATGTGTTACTCCCTCCTTTCATAATAATTGTAACACTTTAACTGACATACATGTAAATGCACAAATTTGATTATAAATATTAATATACAATGTTAATAGAATGAAAATATACATAAAAACTAATCCAAAAATATTTCACATGGCAACATATATTTTTTGATGTATTAGTAAAAAATATTGTCAAAGTAAGCTTTGAAAAGTGCAAAAGTCAAATTGTTACAATTATTACAAAACAAAAGGATGTACAAATAATCCCTTTTGTTGCAAAGAATAAGAAACGGGGGTAGTATCTCTAAATTCTCTAACTTCGGTAGTTGAAAAAATAAAGAACATTTGATAGAATAAGATTTATTAGACAAAAATATTCAAAACAAGCTAAACCAGGATGTTAATTACATTCGTCAATTCGTTCAGTAAGAGTACATACCCTTCTCACAATAAGGCATTGGCGAATGTGGTACATCCGGCTGAAATATTACTTAATTTCTTTTTGTATATCTGATATGTTTTTTTTTGTATATCACTTATGTTATTTCACGTGTTCTTTTTAAATATTACTTATGTTCAGTTTCACATATCTCTTATGTTCTTTGTTATATCCCTAATAATATTCTTTTGTTTTATCCCTTATGCTGTTCTTCTAAGTTTTGTTATTTTGTTAATTTTGTATGTGTTTTATCACCGATATTTTTTGAATTTAACCCTTATGTCCTTTGAATTTCGCTATTATGTTCTTTAAGGTATTGAGGAACGCATACCTTTTGTTTTAACATATATTCTTAAATTAGTTTTAGCGACATTTTTAATTATTATAATATTAAAATTGAATATTATTTATTAATTTTACACTTTCTTAAACATTAATTATCATTTAATAACTAATTATTTATTAATTGTATATTATTTTTTTGTTAATGATGATATTCTTTTGGGACCTCTTCAATTGATGGTTAATTTTCAAAACTAAAGAACATTCGTAATATTAATAATAAACATGATAATATTATATAATAAGCATTATTTTATATTTACCCACCATGATCCAAAGACAAAATTCAAAGAACATTTCACAACAATGAACATTATGTGACAATAAAAGTACAATATACTTACAATCAAAGAACATGGATATTTAAAAGTGAATTGCTATTTGCCACAATGGAATTACTCAAGCTATAGTATTAAATGACCTTCATGCCCCATTTAATTTTGAAAATAACATAATAATCCAACCATTACTAAGTACTAACTTTGTCCCACCTTGATCTTATTCAAGCCATGGCTCCACCTTGACCATCAGCTCCACTACTCATACCACCACTAATCTTGACTATCTACCACCACGACTCCACCTTAACAACCAACTTGACCGATTTCACGACGGTTGACCACCAACATTGTACTTTCCGACCACTAAAATGAGTCGACGACGGTCTGCGTTCATATAGGAGGCACTTGGTGGGGACGACGAACCTTCGACGCCGTCGAGTTAGGTATATGTCAGACTTTTTTTTTCAATTTCCGTTGTATCCGGTCGCATGTAATACGCGACTATACCATGGTATAGTCGCATGTAATATGCAACTATACCATGGTAGAATCGCATGTATCACGCGACTATACCATGGTACAGTTGCATATTACATGCGACTATACCGACTATACCATGGTATAGTCGCGTATTACATGCGACCGGGTACCTTTTAAAAAATTTTAAATATTTTTTAATAATAATTAAAAATAACAAAATACACTTAATTTAATTAGTAAATTTACGGACTTAAAAAAAAAAGCAAATTTACAAAAAAAAAAATATTTTATTTTTGTTTTCAAAGGAATTAAATTTAATTTGTAGTTAAATTAAATTTTATTTTTTGTTATATCATGTATTTAATAGTTTATAAGTCCAAAAAAAAAATTGTTAACTTTGTATTTTTCTTTTTAATAGTATCCGATTGAAGATTTTGGTGACGATGGGGTAAATTATTACCCACACTTTCAGACCGACCAATTATTTCCAACGTACCAAGAACTGTCACGAAGGGCGAAAGACATTGCGATAACACTCAAGTTTCAAATTGTGATTTCTTACAACCATAACAGATGGTTGTATTTGCGATGCAATCGTGGTGCAAAAGATAGAGGGAAAAATAAAGATCTTCGTATTGCGCAACGGCCGAACACAAAACTCAATATTGCGGTTGCAAGTTTTTTATCAAGGGTTATAAAGTTTCTGATGATGAAGGATGGCAGATTGTCTTGGGACCCGATGCATATGGCAAACATAATCATGAGCTAATTGTCTATGAAGAAGGCAATCGACAAATTTCGTGGCCTCACTGATGCAAAAGTGAAGCCACAAAATATCTTAGCGGCTGTGCGGAAGTAGTTTCCTGATGATCATCCCAATCGTAGACAAATTTACAACTTTAGGGATCGGTCAAGACTTGAAGAAGCTGATGGTCGAGCTGTTGTTACATATTTCCTTGAACTTGGTATCGAGTCGCAGTATACACATTGGAGCTTGGTTGACCCGGATACGACTGTTTTGACCCATGTATTTATGGCGCATCCTACGTCGCTAGAACTCTTACGCACGTATCCATGGGTCATAGGCATTGATTCAACTTACAAAACAAACAAATACAAAATGCCTTTTTTGGAACTCGTTGGTGTTACTCCTTGTAACATGAATTTCTTGATCAAGTATGACTTTATGAAGGATGAGAGCGCTGCGAGCTATGCATGGGTGATAGATAAGTTGAATTTGCACTACAAGAAATAGGTCGGATTTCGACGGAAACGTTCCGAAGGACTTAAATTCCGTCGGAAATTTTGAAATTTCTGACGGAATTTGGGTCTGTTAGAAAATTCCGTCGGAAAAGGTAAATTACGACGGAAAATCCCTCGGAAATATTCCGCAGATTTTTTTTTCCTAGGAATTTACAACTTCCGGGAGAAAAAAATCCGTCGTAACAAATAAAACAAAAAAAAATTATTGAAAAACACCTAACCCTACAAAACCCGGAACATCTCCTCCCCTTCATTTCTCTTTTCTCTTTCCTCTCCTCTTCTCTCTCTCCCCCTCTCTTCTCTTTCTCTCTCCTCTCCTTTCCTCTTTCCTCTAATCTTTCTCTCTGAACTCCTCCATCCTCTCTCCTTCGCCATTCTCACTTCTCCTCTCTTCTCCTTCTCACTTCCCCTCTCTTCACCTTCTCCTTCTCACACCGCCGCCGCTGAACAAAACCCACCGTCGCTGCGCAACACCACCACCGCCATTCTCGTCATTTTTCTTCTCCTTCTCCTCTCTTCCTTCTCGACGGCGTCCCATGGTTATTCAGGTCAAATTCGACCATGAAACCTCTAGATCTAGAGGTTTCATGATCGAATTTGGCCGTATTAAACCAAATTCGATGAGAAATTAACATCCAATTTCGGTGTTAAGGTATGTTTTTTTTATATTAATTTTCTTTCTCTTTTTTTTTTTTTTTTTTTTTTGCTTTTTTATGTTAATTTTTGGGTTGTAATTGTGGTTTTCGTAGTAGTGGTGGTTGTGGATGTGGTTGTAGTTGTGATTGTGATTGTTTTTTTTTTTGTTAATTTTCGGCAGCAGTGGTGGTTGTGGTTTGGGGGTGTTTGGGTGGTAGATCTGGATTTAGGTTGGTTAGGGTTAAGTGGGGGGGTTAAGGTGGTGGGTCTGGTTTGGTTAAGCTGGGTGGTTGGGTGGTTCGGTTAGGGTGGGGGTACTGGGTTGTGGTGGTGGGTTAAGGTGGGGGTACTGGGTAGGTACGGTTTTAGGTGGGGTGGTGGTGGGTGGGTACGATTGGTGGGTGGAGATGGGGTTAGTTGTGGTGGTCTAGTGGGTTAGGGTTTGGGTTGGGTGGTCTGGGTGGGTTGGAGGTGGCTAGGGCTGGTGGTGGGTTCAAGTAAGATGGGTGGGTGTGTTCAGGCTAGGGCTGGTGGTGTGGGCTGGTGGTGGGGGTGGTGGGTGGGGCTGTTTTTTTTTATTTTTTTTTTAGTAACATTTCCGACGGAAAATTTCCTCGAAAGAAAGTAGATTCCGACGGAAGAGGTATATTCCGACGGACTCTCGATTAAGGTAAAAAAACAGCGCCGACAGAAATAAATTCGTCGAAAATTCCGTCGGAAACTAGCCTTCCGACGGAAATTCCGTCGAAAAAGGTCGAATTTCCTACAAAGGGTTTTGCGACAGACTGATTCCGACGGAATTCCGTCGGAAGACCAATCTCCGACGGAATTTCCGATGTTTCCGACGGATTTTTTCTGTCGGAATCAAGCTGTTTTCTTGTAGTGTTGCTGGTTGGTAGTGATGTCTCGCCTACGGCTATTATAACCGATTGTGAGTTGGGTTTGATGACGCCTATTCGGGAAATATCTCCCGACACTGCTCATTTACTATGCACATGGCATATTAACAAGGATGTAGAGCATAGAGTTGGGAAAATAATGAATAATAAAGAGCAAGGCAAAATTTTCAGGTTGACGAGGTGAAATCCAATTCTTAATGCCACTACATTGGATGATTATAATAGAGCGGTTTGGAAAATGGAGGAATCTTATGCAGCATTTCCTGCTGTGATTTCTTATGTGAAGAAGATTTGATTAGACAATCATAAGGAGAAATGTGTGAAATTTTGGATCAATGGTGTGCTTCACTTCGGCAATGTTACCAATTGTAGAGTGGAAAGTGCGCATTCATCTTTGAAGGGGTGGTTGGAAACTTCAACTGGTTCTCTTGATTCTCTATGGGCTAAGGTGAACAAGGCGATTGAAGATCAGGCACACAGATTAAGCAAGCACTTGAGCGGTGTCGACATAGTCATGGCCGGATGTATGATGTTATGCCATTGCAACATCTTAATGGACGTACCTCCCACCATTGTATGTTGTTGTTGGTGAATGAGAAGAAAAGAATGAGAGAGTTAAGTCATGAGGTGAATGTTCGGTGTGGATGCGTTTATAAGAAAACTCATCAGATTCCTTGTGCATGTAATATACGTTGTGCCATGGATTCAGGGACATACTTCTACTTAGACCAAGTGCACCCCTTTTATAGGACACTAGTGATTGGTGAGGATGGTTGTGTTCCGACTTCATTGGAATACCTCGATCATCAGTCACAAGACAATCGGTTTTTTGAGAGTCTTGTGCGTGAGATCACTAGAAGTGACCCTGCAGTCATGCGTGCCATATCTCGCCTAATAGATGAACATCTCCATTCCGATCAATTTGACGTTAATGAGCCGCTTTGGAACACGATTACTAGAGGGAGACCGCCACCAAATAGTACACGGCGTGATCGTAGTGCGTGGGAGTATACACGTGGAACTCGTGGGCTTCGAGGTCGTAATTGGGGACGTGGTAATGGTGGTCGCTGTGGAGGTTGGGGTAAGTTTACTTTATGTTTTGTAATTTTTTTTGTTTGTTTTACTATACTTTGATATACATTTGAACTACAAAAATAATAATTCATTATTCGTTAGGAGCAAAAGACATTTCAGATTTTCCGTACCTTTATGGACTTCCAGATATCATCAAACCATTTGTGGAGAATTGGAACAATGTAATGGGTGACTGAAATTGTGGATTTCGATGTGTTGCAGACTTTTTCTTAGGTAAGCCTTTGCATAAAGTTAGTTTCACATTGTATTCCAATGATTTTACTTAACATTTTGTTGTTTAAATTTTTGTTAGGTGGGCAAGACAATTGGATACAGGCTCGGTATCTAATTGTAAACAAGGTTAAAGCAAATCGACCAGAGTACATACATTTGTATCCCGGAGGCTTGGATCAAGAAATTGATCGTATCACCTGGAACGGTGGACATTGTGGCGCGAACCATTACATGGACTTGCCTGATGATTTGTACCCAATTGCAAATTTTTGGAATTGTGCAGTTATGGTTTATGGAGTTGGCCCATGAAGAGAGTTCTTTTCGTGTATGACGGTTCTACCGTTGCGAGCCCCGTCTACTGATGATCGACCTCGGATTGAGATTGCCATTGCACACATTGGTCGCCATTGTGTTCGACTTGATCTATCACCAAACTATCCAGTACCTCCTATTGTTGATCCATGGTTTATGTGTAGAGATCAAAGCGTGATTGGTTGGGAGCAACTTTATCAAGAAAGGAGGGCACATTGGGATCAACTAATAGCATCGTCTACTTCATCATCTTAGAAGGAGGATACATTGGGATTAGCTTTAAGAAATTCCTTACATTTTTAACGTAATATGCTTACGTGTAGAAATTGCTTATGTTATATGCTTATTTGTAGAAGTTGCTTAACAATTTAGGCAAAAAGGGAAAAAAAGAAAGACTAGCACATAAAATTATCTAAAAGTGATAGTAACATTGTCAAGTCCATCAATTACCTAACAAATCTAAAACATAAAATAGTAGCAAATCATCCAGTACAAATCATAAAGTGCATCAATAAAACATAATCATCCAGCATACTCATCCCATTCTTTCAACACTCCAGCAACACATGGATGGCAATCGACGCAACCCTCAATGGCCCGAGAAATCCGTCCCATCTAGGGGTGAAAGTAATATGGATAAAAACCGAAAACCGAACCGAACTAAACCGAATCATCAATTCGGTTTGGATTTTTTTATTTTTATTTTATTTCGGTGCGATTTGGATTAAGATTTTTCATATTTCGGTTTTTCGGTTTGGATTCGGTTTTAGGCTTCTCGAAACCGTAAACCGAACCAAAAACTGAAATATGCTTAAGATTATATGTGTAGCCTGATTTAGTAAATTAGGCCTAATTTAGTGTAGCCTACCAGCCTTCTTAGTCTTCCATATAAAAAAGTAGGAAAAAAAAACCTAGATTCTACAATCCCTTCTATCGCCACTTCCACTATCTCATCACTCCTTCTCTCTCATCACCCTTTCTCTCTTTCTCAATCTATCTCCTGATCTCCTCTCGTCTTTCCTCTAATTCTTCAATGTTCATCTTATTATTCAATTTTCTTCAACAATATATCACATGCAACACTTAAAAACAATGTAATATTATGTAAGATATTTGATTTTTACAAATGCAATTGCTACAACAAGAATACATCTGAAGCTTGATGAGGAAAAGGGGTACGACTCTTTTCTTTTTTCTTTTTTTTTTGTATTTTTGACGGGTTTTTTTTTGGATGTTGAACATAGATCCGAAGCTTGATGAGGAAAAGGTGTTTGCAAGGAAGAATAGTATTGAAAGGACGACATTTGAATATTTTTTTATGTAATTTATATTTCAATATTAGTCTTAAATAATACAGTTATATTTTTAATTAAGGCAATGTAAAAATTCATGTAATTAAATAAATTTTGAGATTGTCAATAATCAGATCTTAGTTTGTTTATCATTAAAATGATATAATTTGTTTATTTTCTTTCATTTCGCAAAAAATAAAATTAAGTTTAAAAAATTTCAGTTTCTGGATTGGATTCGGTTTTCTTATTTAAAATTCGGTTCAATTTGGAGTGATTTGGATTCGGTTTGGAAAATCCAAACCCGAATTAATTCGGTTTGATTTCGATTTAGGCCTTAATCCAAACCGAACATCGAACCTTCACCCCTAGTCCCATCCACTGCAAATTGCATATTAATAAGTACCAAAACTAGATTAATTATTGAAATAAAATTAAAGCAAATTATATTAACTTACATAAATTGGGGAGTGTCCTATTAGGAACTGCAGGAAACACCGCATCCACTTCTGGAACAACAAAGATATGTGAAACGTCATTGAACCAGTCATAATACCCATCTGCAACATCAGAGGAATGCTGAGCGCGCTTGAACTCTGCAAGAATCAACCGGAAACCTCTAGGATATAAGGTCCAAGCATTCTCAACACTCGAGACATTCCACTTAACCTCATACAATTTCGAATCTGCAGGCCCGTACGCAAAATCTGGGCGGTTAATAGGCATAGGAATCGTCTGTACATAACCAAACTGGCGTAAGACACGATCGGGCATGTAGGACTCAATGACATCTCGATGACGAAGCCATCAAGTAAATACAGTCCTAGGAACATCTGAGGCTGGCTCTGGACCATAAGGTAGCCAAACGATCCGACCTACAAGAAATGAAGTAAATACATGAATAAAGTCGCATTAATAGTTGTTTAATGAAAACATGTAGAAAGTGTTAGAATTTACCATGTTCGAATCAAACTCGTCTAACCGCTGACGAAAAGCTCTCAACTGAGCATCAGATAAACCCTCCTTCTTGATACTCCAAGTAGAGGCACGAGCCCCATGAGGTGCACAAACTAACTACCCCCTAAGAGGTCGATACAGTGGGAAATGCTCATATATCTAAGCCTTTAGTAGTATCAAACAACCATCAATGCTTGAGCATGTACCCTTGCTCTCAATCCCTAACTAGTGATATAAGTTTGCCAAAGTGGCGACTCCCCATGCGTAATCTGAAATATAATCCACACCCTGAATGAGCTCGAGGATGTTAGCTGGTCGTACCCTACTAGTACTCTTGTCTACAAACAACGTAGAACCAAGCAATAGTAACATGTAACCCATAATTTGCGTTTCAGGACTACCACTACTAGAAATAGGCCGATTTCCGACGGACATGTTTTTCCGTCGTAAATTCCGACGGATTTTTATTCCGTCGGAAATTTACGACGGATTTCCAATGGAATACAAATCCGTCGGAACTTATGGGTTTTCCGACGGAATATCGGAAACTTAACGTTTTGACGGAAATAAAATCCGTCGGAAATTTCCGACGGATTAGTCCGTCGAAACATTAATTTTCTGACGAAAATAAAATTCGTCGGGAATTGCCGACGGAATATTCCGTCGGAATATAATTAAATAATGAAAAAAAACCTAACAAACCCTAATAAACCCAGTTTTCCCCTCCCCCTATCATTTCTATTTTCTTTCTCCTCTCCTCTCCGCCTCTCTTCTCTTTCTCTCTCCTCTCTCTCTCCTTTCTTCATTCCTCTTCTCTTCTCTTCTGATCTCTATTCTCCTCCATTTCTCCCTCTCTTTCTCTCTCTTCTCCTTCCTTCTCTTTCTCCTTCCTTATCCTTCTTCGTCCACTCTTTTCTTCTTCGTCCCCTTCGTCCTTCTTCGTCCCCTTCGTCTTCTTCGACCACCATAACAACCGGTGACACAATAACACCACCACCACAGCAACGACACCAGCAGCAACGACAACCACGACAACCAACATTGATACCAACCTAATGGCGACACATTGTAGATCTAGGTTTTTTTTTTTTTTTTTTTTTTTTTTTTTTTTAAATTTTTTCAAATCTCTATTAATTTCAGAAGATAAATATATATATATTTCTTTTTTTTTATTTCATTTGTTTTTTGTATTTTTTTCAGATCTCTATTGTACGATTTGGGTGTTATGAATTTTTTTTGTTTTTTTCGATTTGTTATTTTACGAATTAGTGGTTGTTACGAATTGGTGGCTGTTGGTGGTGGCTAGACAGGGTGGGGTAGGGTGGGGGTCCGGTCAGGATGGTGGGGGAGGTTTAGTTTGGACAGGTGGATGTGGGAGGTTTGGATGGGGGGGTCTGGGTGGGGTGGGGTCCGTGGGGTGTGGGTTATTAGGTGGGTCTGGGTTTGGTTTGGTTTGGTGGGTCTAGGTCTGGGTTAGGTGGAGGTGGTAGGGTGGTGTGGGGTGGTATGGGTGGTGTGGGGTTAGGCGTGGTGTGGGTGTGGGTAGGTTGGAGATGGTTAGGCGTGGTGTGGGTGTGGGTGGGTTGGAGGTGGTTAGGCGTGGTGGTGGGTGTGGGTGGGTCAGGGGGTTGGTTAGGTGGGGAAATGGTGGCTGGACAAGGCAGGGTAGGGTGGTTGGGGTGGTGCTGGTTTATTTTATTTTATTTTTTTATGTTGTTTCCGACGGAAATTCCGTCGGAAGTTTCCGGCGGATTTGTATCTCGTCGGAAATTTCCGACGGACTTTTCGGTGGCCGGAACTCCTCTTCCGAAGAGAAAATTCCGTCGGAAAACACTGTTTCGATGGAAAATGTTGTTTTTCCTACAAATTAGTTTACGACAACCTGTTCCGACGAAATTCGGGGTGTTTCCGACGAAATTTTTCCGTCGGAAATGGCCTGTTTTCTAGTAGTGTACGCTTTGAGCAAATGCTGACAATGGAATCAATGGCAATCGCACCACTATAATAGTGCGGTGCAGGAGGTGCCAAAAGTGTTTCCCTATCCACTCCAGCAACTGCATAGCATGTATGCACAACTCTTCAATAGTAGCCTAAGTAGAAACTATGCGCCCATCCACTGGGAAGCGCAAAATGTGCCAAACATTGTGTAAAGTAACAATCATCTCTCCAAAAGGGAAGTGAAATGTGTTAGTGTCAGGTTGCCACCGCTCTACAAATGCACAAATAAGAGGTATATCAAGGTGTGCAAACATACACTGAGGCAAGTGTGACAAGCCTGTACCCTCAACTACTACAGCCTGCTCGGGTGAAAGCCTGGCAAACCATGACTGAAGCTCGTAACATGCTCTTTCCCTATTCTGACACCTTAGCAAGTTTCTCTCCTTTCCATCCCATATCATATGAGCAACATGGCCTCCGAAACTAGGAATAACACTACCATCTAGTGGCCCACCGGGCATGTCCTCCTTTACTATCCAAGAATCATCATCAACTTGTCTTTGACGTTTATTAGTACGTCGTCTACTAGTGGTGCTACCGGTGTCAAAAGCGACAAACCTACCATCTCTAGCCCTTCTAGCTACCACTACACTTGATGTGTCATCATGCCCACCACTCTGATCAAAATAACCCTCAAACTCCTCCGTCGCTATCTCCTTAGACTCGCTAGCTCGTCCGTGATCAGGCTCGTCATCAAAAGGAACATATGCATCATCAGAAGTGCCATGAACAATAGTATTTCCCAATCGTGCAACATCCCTTTCTCTCCTAACATAGGCATCGATGTTTCGGGCTCGAGTGTGTCGCGGCCCCGAATCAGTCAACACATCAGTCGCCACAATTGATTTTCCACCTCGTCACTATTTAATATAATAATAAAATTTCGATTATTATATTCATAATTCTAATAATAATTATTATTATTTCAATTATTATTACTATTAATTTTACTATTAAACAATATACTATTGAAATCATTTTTTTTAAAACAATATTGATAATCCTAAATATTACAAATTAAAAGCAAATGCCAAAACAAAATTTACTACTCCGTAATTAGTAACAAAAATTATATTTGCAAATAACATAACAATAATTACATATTAATAACAAAAATTAAATTTACAACTAACTAACATTACAATTATTAATTATTATTAAATTATATTATAAATTATATTTAACAAAAATAAAAACCATGAATTCAAATTCAAATTCGAAATTTTTTTTTTAAAAAAATAATAACCATAATTCGAATTCAAATTTTTTTTTAAAAAATAGGCATAATCAACTGTAATATGCGACTACACCGTGGTGTAGTCGCATGTCATATGCAACTATACCGTGGTGGAGTCGCATATTGCATGCGGCTACACCATGGTTGAGTCGCATGTTATATGCGACTGCACCGTGGCTCAACCGCATGTAATTATACGACTCAACCACGGCGCATGCTAAATGCGACTATGCCGCGGTGTAACAGCATATTACAGGCGGTCCGACGAACAACATGAAAAAAAAAAAAACTTACAGTCGAATTGGCCGGCGATTTCCCTGCGTTCCTGGCAAACGAATCGCCTTCCCAAGCCGCGATTGAATTTTTGTCCACCTCCGGCTTTTTCCGGTAGATTTGGTGCGGTAGGTGGTTGATTCCGACAATATTGCTGGGACAGGTGGTGCGCTAGGTGTTTTTTGGCGAAATTCGAGGTGCATGTCGGAGGTCAAATTCACACCCTATGGTGTTTAGGGTTATGGTGGTGGAGGGGCATGGGTGGTGAGAAAATTGGATGAGGTCAAAGATTAAATTTATAAGGGTAGAGAGGTCAATTAATACTGCGACATAAGTAATTCTATTGTGGCATTTAGTAACCCCCATTTAAAATAGTTTAACAAAAGATGTATATGGTTTTTAGAGTTTAACAGTATGTTCTTTCCACTCTAATTATATGTTTTTTCCGTATTTTTTTTTTGAAACGGATGTACCATGCACATAGTACATCCGCATGTACAAACCAAGGATTAATTTTAGGGTAAAAGGTTGGAGTCACGTAAACTTTATGCTCAAAAAATTGTAAAGAGAATAAAGAGGAAGAAAAGCCCTGAAAATTAGATAATATAAGTGGAAGAAGTGTCAAGAGATGGGCTATATCAATGAATTATCTATTTCATTCGTCGCGGGAAAGAAGAAACAAACCAATGCAATAGGCCAATAGTTAAGTAGTACTATAAGTAAACTCCACATTAAAGGAAAGATAATGGCCATGATGATGATCCTTGAACAAAAGTTAGAAAAGTGGAAGAGTTGTAAGGAAGTTGCAAAAGGAATATTAAGGCAGTTCATACTCCTCCGTACCTTTTTGCTCCATTGTCATTTTTGGGGTCAAACTTTTAAAACTTTGACCATAAACTACCATATATTTATAAAAGATAATATAGTCATGAGTGATCTTGTTAGATTCGTCTAATTGCATATTTTATTAATATCACGTTTTTATAATTTTTGCATATATGAAAATAAAGATATAAATGTTTTATTATGCGTCTCAAAGACCATGCATAGTTTAATGATGCAAAAAAATAGGGATAGAGGGAGTATTACTAGGGAATCAAACTAGTGAGCTCTAACAATAAATCTATACTTCTTCTGTTTTTTTTAATTGACACCTTTCTATTATCACACTCGCCAACGCATGTTTTTCATGATTAATATCTCTAATTCTCAACATTATAAAATTATAAATAGTGGATATTAATAAAATATACATTGACACGATTCAAGCAAAATATTACATGACTATGTTTTATCGTATCTATAAATCACAAAAGCGAGTCAAAATGTAGTGTGTGAATAGTGTAAAAGTAACGGTGTCAACTAAAAAAAACGGAGCAAGTATTATTTTAGCTTTCACACTGCCAGAATAGTTGAGACGATCATTGTTAACGTTGTTGAAAACATAAAGAAATTTTGGAGTGTAACTGTATATATGCAAGCCTCATAGTGCCTTAATGACTGCTTTTTTTTATTTCTCATTCTACAAAGTTCATATTATGTGAGTATCTACGTATCTATATTACATAAATTTAAGTTACATATTCAAATAACAATCTGTTTTATATCACTTCTACAGCAACCACTCCTAATTTCATAATTAGATACAAGACTACAAGAGTGGTAAACTGGTAATAGTAAATTCGTATTGCTCCCTACTTTACGAATGAAGAATTTACTATTGTAAAGGTCAAAAGTCAAATGCTTTTAATGGTCCATTTACAAACTACTCCGTAATAAATTCTAATTTGGGCCAAATGTCTTGTTTGGGTAATGCAAGAATTTGGATTTATATTTGGGCCAAATCCAAGCATTTAAAGGATTAAGTCCAGTTAATGAATTACAAATGCCATTTCAAATAATGTCATTTCAAATTCTCACCTTAAGTAAAAACCAATTTTCTCTCTCCTAGTCCTAGGGCTCATTTCCCTTTCCCCAATTTTTGAAATTCTATGTTTTCCTAAATAGTTTTTTGGAATT
This sequence comes from Chenopodium quinoa, assembly GCF_001683475.1. NCBI lineage: Eukaryota > Viridiplantae > Streptophyta > Magnoliopsida > Caryophyllales > Amaranthaceae > Chenopodium > Chenopodium quinoa. The sequence continues at coordinate 3,632,416 of NW_018742484.1, forward strand.
TGAAATTCTAAATTTAAAATTCTCAAATTTCCCAAACATAGAAATTGGAATTTATTAACTGTTACTAAAACAGGAAATTGCTGACATCTTCATCTCCCCAAACTATATACGTGTCGTTTTCTCATAAAAAAATTTCCCGCCTAATACACTTATGATGTCATATATATTTTTGATTATTTTTTTTAATCATTTTCATTTCAATCTTTTGAATGTGTCAATAAATAAATAAATAAACAAATATTATTTTTATCTTTTTAAGTTTTTTTTTTTTATTTTTTATTTTTTTTTATTTTTTTTTTCTTCTAAGGATTGTGCAAGCAACTTAACTATGAAGTCATGTACTAATAATATGGATGTTTGTTATACAAAAATGAACTAATGTTGTCAGTAAATATTTTCATTGTTTTGTATTTCCAAGGTGATTCTATTTATTTAAATTACAAGTATTTTTAATTTGTATTTCGAACTCTTAGATGACATATAAATTCGTATGCATATGGTTTGATTAGATCAGATTGGTCGTCTTTCATTTTTATATTTTGTTACTTATGTAATTTATTATGATAGATATGTTTTTATGATCTAATTTATAAGTGTCCGGAAAAATAAATAGCATAAATAAGTTATTTCATTCCAATAATTTTTTTAATTTGTGCATCGCACGAGCCTAATCTAGTTGAAATCTAAAAATTGATATTCTAGAGTTGGATTCAACAATATGAAATGAATTCTAGATATCCAAATGCAACCTAAAGTATGATTATAAATCAACATCGAAAATTAGAGTTCTATTTGAATTTGTTTTTTTTTTTTTTTTTTCAAAGAGGAATGAGTTATTGTCAAGGCCGTCTAATTTCAGGCATAGAAACTGTGACCTTCATGATTGATTGAGGACATGAAGCAAATTCAAAGGCCCATCACATCCAGTTGACAAATGTAGCCCATAAAATCGCTTAATTACTGGTACTTAAATTGGGTCTCTGACACTACGGAGCTAAGCTTGTACTCCATTGCCCAATAATTATTACTCCGTATTAGACAGCCCGATGGCTAAATCAGTGTTGCACCCTTGCATAACAAGTTGACAGCATATCATCACATTCACCCCTACGTGATTAGGCCGTGTTTATATTTTTTAAGCCTGGTCAGCTAGCTCAACTACACTAATTAACGCTTGAGAGCATAGAAAAAGGTAAGGTAAGTTCTCCACCAAGCGTATTTGTTTACAATTTGTTATAAAAATAGTCAAGTAACCTCTTGTTAAAAAACTCACAATTTTAAAATTAATTATTATCCTAAAGAAAAAACATACAACAATGAAATAATATTTTATCAATATTTTTATACCTGTTTATTCAACATTTCCCCTCTTTGATTAATATTTCGTATCAAGTTTCCTCTTATATTTCAACACCTTGAATTTTCTCAAGTATTATTTTATGGTGTAGAGAGAGCTACAAACAAAATTAATCTCATTTTTTAGTATCAACCAAGACTTTAACCCCTACTTATGAATGATAATGGCAAGTTGGGAAGGATACAATTTTCTAAATACAAATAGCAAACCTAATAGTCAATGCTTAATTGCTAAGGAAGGATTGATATATATATATATATATATATATATATTTATTGATATTAGAATAGAAGTATAATGACATAAAATAAGTTTACTATATATAGACTACAAAGTTTGTGACTTATTTCTTTGGTTAAGTATGATTTTTAAACAGTCTATTAAACTTTTATAAAATTGTCTAATTAAATAATTTTTAATCAAGCTCTAACTTAAAATGAATTCGATATTTACACCATTATAAAATTATAGCGTAATTTTATTCATTTTTGTGCCCTCTCCATTTCATAATCGGTCAAATACTCGAAGAGAGGTACCAAAACTGGTTGTTACCCGGGACTCTCTCACACAAACCCGCAAGTACTACAAACACTATAAACTCGTTTTATTTTAGAGCTAAACTTTAACCACGGAAAAACACTTTAAACTTGAACATTTCATTTCAATTCAATCTCATTTTCAAAATCCACTACTAACAAAAACATTACAACCATCTTTCTCTCTTTTTTCTCTCTCCTCCTAAACTAACACCAGAGAGGTCGACTATGGCTTCTTCTTCGGAAGAACAGCAACAACAACAACCACAATCTCAAGAACAACAACAATCTTCAGATGAAACTGCTTCTGAAAGTGTTCTTCACAAAACGAAGACAATCAATTTCTTCGGTCGTTCTACTCCTATTATTCTTCAAAACGACAATGGACCTTGTCCTCTCATCGCTATCTGTTATTTCTCTTTCTCTCTCCTCTATTTCTAGGGTTTCGTGTTTTTCTTGATTGTGTTTTTGTTTGTTTGTTGATTGGATTGGATTTGTTGAATCGATTTTGTTGAAGACTTGTGTGATTTTCCGCCGGAAACCTAAAGTTGTTTTCTGATCTGAAATGCTTGTTTTGGAAGTTGTTTGTTGTTTTGAATTGTTGATTTCTGTGTTTGTGATTAGGTTTTGTTGTTGTTTTGCTTTGAATTAAGGAATTTTCGCGGTTGATTGAGTTTGTAATAAGGACGTTTTCCTTGATTTTGCGTGGTGAATGTATGAATTGCTTGTTTTCTGATGTCAATTGTGTCGTAAGTTTGAATTGGCGGAGTTTAGGCTATTGAGTGAGAATCTCCGATGTTTGTTAGAAAACTGACAAAGTAATTTGATTGAAGAATTTGTAAAATTAGGATTCGCTTACGTCTGTGGCGCTTTTTAGTCGAGCATTGGAGTATTGATGTGGACAGTTTTTCTAATGTGGAAAATACTGATGATTATGTCAATGTTTAAATTGGCGGAGTTTAGGCTATTGAGTGAGGATCTTGATGTTTGTTAGAAAACTGGCAAAGTAATTTGATTGAAGAATTTGTAAAATTAGGATTCGCTTACGTTTGTGGCGCTTTTTAGTTGAGCATTGGAGTATTGATTTGGACAGAGTTTTTCTAATGTAGAAAATACTGATGATTATGTCAATGTTTAAATTGGTTTTGACTTTCATATTAGAATAGGAAAAAATTTAGTTGTCTCTTGAATGTGAATAATCTTAATTAATGTATTCTATTGAAATAATATGGACATAGTTACTTACTGAAATTTATGGAAAATAACGGGGATATATAACTGCCACTGTAATCTTTAAGGAGGAGATGTTGGTATATGGCATTTTTACGTTGAAGTATGAAGAAGCCCTGATTTTACTGATAAGGTGTTTCGGGCTTATGTAGGTAATGTACTTCTGTTGAGGAATGAATTGAATTTGAGTGCTGATGTAAGTGAAGTTTCACAGGAGAAGCTACTTTCATTAGTTGCTGAGAGATTGCTGGATTCAGACAGCAATAACAATGTAAATATCTTGCCTGTATGATGTCAAAATCACTTTTGCATTTCGTGTTTGTTGGTAGTTATAACTAATTCAATGGGTTGCAGAATAAAGATGCAGGTTATGTTGAAAACCAACAACAAAATATTTCTGATGCGATAAACTTGCTGCCATGGCTTACAACTGGCATTGATGTAAATGTCAAATTCGATAGGTCTGATTTTCATTCTTTTTTCAAGTTTATCATGGTAATGCTTATCCTTGGGTTTTCTTATGCCTAGGTCCTCTCTAATTTTTCATTAACTTAACTAGCCTGCATTTCACAGGATTGATGCTTTTGAGTTTACTCCAGAGTGTGCAATATTTGATCTTCTGGGTATCCCATTATATCATGGTTGGTTAGTTGATCCTCAGGTATGCTTCTTTTATTGTGGATATTTTACATACCCTTTTCTTATATGTATAGTTGGTATTGTAATTATGTCTTTAAGAATACTTGTTGGTCCATTAGTGATAGCCATGTATACTATTTCTGAGTTGTCCGGATAGAGTTGTCAATTTTAGAAAATAGAGTTAGTCTAATAAAAGCTAAGGAGTTATATAGAGTTGTTCATATATACTCCTTAGATTTTATGCATGGCTGATTTTTAAGGGCATAGTGTTAGTCTAATACTGGCAATGACTTATATGTTGTTTTGCTTTCGTTGTGGTGCTTCTATGAATATGACTTGTGATGAATGTGTTAATCTAAGGAGTTATTTGTTCAAACCACAGAAAGAGAATAATCTTAGGGTAATCAAGATACAAGGTCATGTAAGCTATTAAATAAAGAGTTTAGATTCTAATTTCTCTTTTAGCCTTCTTCACCCCTCACCTCTTACTCATTAGGCTTGTTCCTTGCCACTTACCGCCTTCTCATTAAACTTGTTCCTTGCCACTTACCACCTTCTCATGAGGCTGCTATTGTTTCTATTCCCCAATTGCCTTGATCAGCCTCTACCCCTCAGATGTTCTATGCTACAACTCTACCTCATGCTGTTGGCTCACCTAAAGGCCATTTGCCACTTCATCCACAATGATTGCTTGTGAACAGGCTATAGGGGCTGGCCAATTGGCCATGGATGTTTAATCAATGTCCATTCTTGGGTAATGACCATTGAGGTTGAGACTTGCTGCCAATTTCACTACTTGCCACCCCACTTTCTTATCCCACTATTAGTGCTCAGATTGGTTTACATGGAAGCCTTGATAGTACCAACCATATGGGTTGGTTGGGCCGGTTTGTGTCAGATTTTACTCCCTGCCACCCCCTCTTTCTTTTGTAACCAAGAATTTTTCAGTTAGTTTAGGTTCTGGTAGAATTGGGTTTCAACTCACAAATATTTGGTTTAAAGCCTGTTTTCTAGCTGATGGTCATGTATTTAAGCTCATTAGAAACTGCTGTCAACAAATTTTTTCTACGAGCATGGAGATGCCTGTATTGTGTAAGTGGATATAGTGTTCTCACAAACAACATAGGGGTGTTTGAGAATTAACTAGAAATGGTTATGTTTGGTCTCAAATTACAATCAGAGTGCTGATCAGTTAGAAGGACAATTTTTGGACTCTCTGTTGGCCAAATTTCTTTGGCCACCTCTATTGGTGCTTTAACATGGGTATAATTTTAGTTTCGAACTTCGGTGCTTATGTTTTTTTTATTTTTTCAACAAAATCCTAAGTGATGGGACCCCTAACCCCATCTAGAAGGGGGAAAAATTGGAGCAAGGGAATGGAAATTTTATGAAACATAGACTGCACTTAATTCGCTTTCCCTTATCTACTAGTGCATGCAAAAATGGCCTCTAGGCCACATATATTATTGTAACTTGTATGTAGGTTATGTCCTTTTGGGCAGATAAGGCAATGCTGCCACTTCTTGACCAGCCTATCTTTTAATTGCATGGATCTTTATTTTATTATATTTTTATTGAGAAACTCTCAAGTGATACCTTTGTTTTTTTTTGGTCTAGCACTATAAATTGTGCTTTAATGTTAGTCTTTTTAAGACTATTGTTTATATTGCTTAAGGGAATGTGTAGTATATACATTTGATGATCCGATAGTTGCTATATGATGCTTTATGAGATTTGAGATTCAAATATGATTTTTTTTTTTGCTGTTACTTCTTCCTTGTTCCCTTTGGCATAATGTCTGTGTATCTATGGGTGTTAGGATCATGAGACTGCTGAAGCAATTGAATCAAAATCTTATAACACTCTTATGGGGGATCTTGTTGCCTTGGAAACATGGAAAATGGAGAATGTGGGCAAGGATAAATCTGATGAAGACTGCATTGATTTTGCGGCTGCAACTACTGCAGCCTTGGGTGTTCCTTCACCTAGCCTTTCAAGGGCTAAATCTTTTGACGAGTCTCCACGCTCTGCTTCTGATCAACAAATATTTGGGAAAGGAGATGCTGAGGAAGAGGCACAGCTGTTAGAAGTGTTGAAATTATCGAAGGCTGATCTACCTTCTAATATAGAAGCAGTCCCTGCAGGAGATGTAATAATATCTTTTGATGAGAATGTGCATATGTCCAAGTCACCTATGAATTCTGCTCATGTATCTGAAGGACATAGCACCAGTGGACTATTAGATGTAGAGCCTTCTGTATCAGGCAGTGATGATGTGCATGGTCATTTTGACAGAAAATTACTTTCATCTGAAGAGCAGGCTCTTTTACTTTCCTTCACTAATGATAGTGAAAAAGATCATGACCAATTATTTCCTGCTCCACTTGGAGAAGTTTCCTTGTCAAATGATTTGGCAGAATGCAAGATTGACACAGCGATTCTCAGTGACCCTGCTCCAGCAAAAGATACAGTAAATGATCAAAAAGCTGAAAGCTTGTCTACTCCTGTAATTGATGTCAGTGAGGGGTTGCATAAACTATCTTTAGAACAAACTTCTAGTCAGATTGCAGGTCATGCTGGTTATGAGCCATCTAGTGGCTCAATGCCCAGCATTGAAGCAGTTGAATCCTTTACGCCGAGTCTTGATGGAAGTGAACCTATATATGAAGGGGAGGAGTGTATACTGGATCCAGGAAAAACACTCTGTGAAGATCACGAACCTGTCTATGAAGGTGAGGTGGTTTTGGCTGAACAGGCTGACAATGGAGTTAAAGATGCCTCTGATGTGAGTCCCAAGCATGGAATATCACTTAGACAGGGTACATGTAATTTGAATTTAGTGATTTTCTGATTTATAATTTTAATTTTGAATTTCCATGCTGATACTATACATAAGGCTATTTTTTTTCCACTTGTAAAGTTGTAATTATATTTTCTCTCCATTTCAGGGGAACTTATTGACAACTTCTTGAAAGGCAATGCCAGCCAGTTGACTTTTTATGGGTATAATGCATGTTTTAATTGTTGATTTGCTCCTGTTCTTTTAGAGTAAAGTTACTTTTTTCCTTATGCCAGCTTGTTTTGTTTTTTTGTACAGCTTATTTTGCTTGCAAGCAGGTCTCGATGACCATAAGCTTTGTGTTTTTTTCCGAAATAATCACTTCAGCACAATGTTTAAGGTTTGTGTATATATGTATTTCTTCACATAGTGTGAATTTTGCTTATTTGTCCTTGGCTTTTCATTGTCGGATAATTTCATTATTCTGTTGCTTGTTGCAGCTGGATGGTGAACTCTATCTTTTAGCCACAGATCAAGGATACATGAATCAGCCTGACTTAGTATGGGAAAAGTTGAATGAGGTAACAGATTGTTTCTATTCTGATGATTATCTATTTATCTGTAATTTTTTATTTTATTTTTCTTATTGCTTTCTCTGTTTCTATTGTTTCACTTAGACTCTTACTCTATTCATATACTCCTCCTTAGCCATCTTTTCTGATATAAATGTAAAGTTTGATATATATTCTCTCATAATGTTAACCTTTTATTTTAAGATATTATTGGTATAAGCTGTGCATTTTCAAATGTGAACCACATAATGATGCAATAATAATAATAAATAAAAGACTAAAGGAATTATTATTTAATCGTGGTCATCAATAAAATACATGTTCTTTTAGTCATTTAGGCCTTGGACAAATTGGGGATAAACCTGGTTTTCTGATTTGTCGGTGGTGGTATCCATTTTTTTTTATATTCAAGTCATTCGGTTTGGCTTTAACTCAAACTGGGCCTAGTTAGTTCAGCTCTTATTCGGGTCTACTGAAAATGTAATTCTTATGAAAAATCTATCATAATTAGTTGTATTACTGGGTTGTTTTGGTGTGGTTTGGGTCAATTTCAGTATGGGTCAAATATGGTTTAATTAGTTTTTGGTATCATTTTAGTTTAGTTTGGTTAAGTTAATCCGATTATGGAGGAAAATGATAGACTAATTTTTATTTTTTTATTTTTAAATTCATGAAGATGGGCACAATATGCAACACTATTTATTTGCCCCAATTTTTAGTTCTATTTCAGCAGTATTATCCCCCTTGGTATGATTAGTAGGGGAGAAGACCCTTGTGAGGCACAAGCTTTGCAATCATAGTATGCTGATTATAAAGTGCTTAAGGCTGTGAGTTGTGAGTTGGGGTTTGAGTGTGCCAGCCATATGTATGATATTGCTTATTGCTGTAATGCTGTTTCAGCCAAAGCACTACTCATTAGATGTGAAGGGTAATTAGTTGCTACTATTTAATTTACAGCTGTTTAGTAAGTAGCAGAGGAAAACTAAGATATATTAGGTATTTGATCTGCGAAAGAATCCCCTTCCTTTGCAGTCAACCAATGCTATCCCCTGGATTTCCAATCATATGAAAGATTTGAAAGATAAAAATGATAAATGCTGTTGGTATCATGTATACATGACAAACTATCTTGTTGCTATGATGAGCTGTTGGCCCTGCGTCTGCATGACAGAGTATCTTGTTGCAAAGATGATGTGTGATAGGAACTATGTTTGACACATCCTTTTTTCTTTTTCTTTTTTTTGTTATATATCTGGCTGAGATGCTCAAATAATTTTTAAATTATCATGTGTTTTAATATGTTTGCTTAATGTATTTACTTATCTTTGAGACTTTGATTACCAAGAGCCAAGAGGTGATAATTTTTTTTCAAATGCAGGCAAATCCTACTATGCAGTAGGAAATAATTGCTCATTTCTTTTCATTGTCAATATATACATGGCTTCTTTTGCTCGCTCTCTCCCTCCCATCCTCATTTCTCTTTTTTAACCTAATAGTGTAACTTATGTTCATGTCAACAAATCTCTGCAGATCAATGGAGATACACTATTCATGACTAGTAATTTCAAGGAATTTAGGCTGGAAAGCAGTTCAAATGGTACATGGGATCAGCAGAATGCTGTAGCTAATACTGCTGTATGCCCCTTTATCTTTGAATTATCTATCTCTATGTTTTCTTCTCTTGGTCGTGCTGTGCTCATGTGTACAACTGAACCATACATTCTTTCCTGAAGTGTATATGCTTATACCTGCTATTTGTGTTAGCCTTAACCAGCTTGCATTGTGGACATACTTGTAAAAAACCAATTAGATGAAACTAAATTTGAATGGTGCTGGAGATAAACGTCTTACTTCTGGCAATGTTGCTCTCCTATTTGATTTAATATGTAAATGATTTGAATTCTTTACTGTTCTTTTTTTTTTTTTTTTTTTCGTGGGGGGAGGGGGGGGGGGTAATGGAATGTAGGTAAAGTGCATGTGTGTGTGTGTGTATATTAATGCAATTCTCTTTCATTCGAGTCAACTAGCTTTGCTTGAATGCATTTATGTTTGATTTAATTCTCCCTGAAGAACTTGTCATTTTGTAATATCTGTTGCTAATTCTTTTTTTTTTTTTTTTTTTTTTTTTTTTTTCCTCAGGACTATCTGGCTAGCATTGATAATTCAAAAACGAATGACTCAAATATGAAGTAATTATTCCAATTAAATAATAACCTTTTGTTTCTCCTAAAGCCTTTTGTGCTCTATGATTTGATAAGTCATTCTGTTCTTGCTGTACTGTTCGTTTTGCTCGGTATAGTTTGGTTGCTTTAGTCAAACATTTTCCTTCTTTTTCATTTGGGGGGTTTATAATATTTTTCTGTGCATCTTGACAGTTCCGATCTACAATTGGCAATCGCTTTGCAACAGCAGGAGTTTGAGCAGCAGCAGCAGCAGCGGAATCCTCCACAACAAGCTTCTAGTGCTGGCGGTTCTAGGCTCATAACAGGTCCCCAGGTGAGAGGGATATTTAATAACAATGAAAAATAAGAAGCTGATTGCTCTGTTTAATCTTTGATATTAGTGCTCAAAGGAGCGGTTAACTGTGTTCCTGGCTCTGCAATGTAAATGTAGCTGCACACTGCATTATTAGATGTTAGTACCTTCTTTCTAGCCTTATGATGTCAAACTTTTAGTTTAGCAGCCAATGAGAACCTAAGGGTTCCTCTAGAATCTTTATAATAAGAGAAATTCTAGTACAAGTCAGTCGTTATACAACATCTTCATCAGAGCTTTGATTCACAATGATGGGGTTGGCTAGTTAAAGATGTGTAAATTTCGGCTTAACTCTTGAAGGAAATGTTAAGATAGAGAAGAGAATAAATAATATTCTGTTAATCAAGAAAGACATTATTGTTTTTTATAGTTCATACTTTTGGTTCATTTGCTAACATATCTTAAATTAATCCCAACTTTAATATATGTATGGTTCCAACTCAATTGGCCATGGAATATGTGGCAAGTTCTTTTCCACATGGCTTCATAATGTTATTAATCTTTAAATAACTTAATATTTAGTGTTTTGTATGTTGCATCGTCTGTAACATGCAAATTCTACTTTTTAGGATGTATGCAGGGTTTTGTACTAAATAAGGGCATGATCCGTTGTCAATTTGGTTGGAACCATTTTAACAAAATATATTTGAAGCTGGGATTATTTCAATTATGCTAAAGTAGGGAATTGACAATTTACACTATTTCATATATAATATTTTGACCCGCTTTTGTTATTTGTAGTTATGATAAAACCTAGTTATGTGGGATCTTGTTAATATTGTCTCAATGCTTACTTTTATAATATCAAACTTTTTATAATTTTTACTTATTAATAATTAGAGATATAAATTATTGAACTTTTGCTTTGGCAAACATGATGAATAAAAACATGTTAACTAAAGTGGAATAGAGGAAGTATATCATTGAGATTCATAGTAGGATTTATTTTGTTTTGAAATTTTGGATTTCTCTTGAGTAGAGAAAAATATTGAATGTAAATTGTCTTGACTTATATTTGTTTAAAATGAGAAAAGAAAAAACCCTTTTATGTGTTGTTCGAAGTTCTTTGATTTTGTAACTGATGACATAGAAATTGGAGCTTCCAATCTGTGAAATGGAATCATATTTAATGTTGGTATTATGTCCATTCAGGTTTACTAAACATATTAAAGATTATGTGTATCATGCTTAAGATGAATTTCCTTGTTATTGATAATTTAAAAATTTATAACCATTTGATTGTAAATTTTTAACGTTTATATCGTCTTGTTTTTTTTTTTCTTTTTTTTTTATGTAATTTTTGTTATGTTTAAGTAGTTTGTTTTAGTGTATGACCAAGTGAATTATGATGGTGTTCTAGGTTCCCCGAAGTAGTGCAAAAGCAACATCGTCATCATCGACCCCGAGACAAGATCAAAAATCAAAAGATAAATCCAATTGTAAAATTATGTGACATTTTTTGGTGGGGAGTTTGTCAAATTGTAAGTGTAAATTTTGTGTCTCTAACTTGTTTTATAGCAGTACATCTGATGTATCCATTCAAAATCCCCTCCTGATTGGTTTTGCATCTTGATTTTATGCTTTTGGGCTGTAAATAATGATGGTATAATATTGCCATAGGCCTTGCAATGCGAATTCCTCCTTTTTGTTTTCCTCTCTCTCTTGCAGGTTCCATTGTTCCAGTTTCAAGTTATGCTATAAATTAATGGATTTCGTTATTTAGGGTCAATTTTTTTTTAGTGTATTTTATATTCATGTATATGTTGTATTGCAATGATTATACTACCTCTGTTACATATTAGTTGCAACTTTGGAATATTTTATGTCTCACAAATAATACCCTAAAGTTGCAACTAATCTGTAACGGAGGTAGTAAGAGTAAGTAGTTGAATTATTTAGGAAATTTTTTCTTTATCACTATTTTTTTCCCCTTTTTCTGCAACCCCTGTTTGTAAAACTTCAATACCATCATTCAAGTTTCTATTGAGATTTTGTGTATCCATCTTTTTTTGACAGTCTGTGTGGCCTATTACTACTACATTTGTATATTGGATGTTATCTTCTTGTTGCAGATGATTTGGAAGGAAAAGCCTTATCCTTCAAATTTATCCACGTGAAATAGACTATGTAGTCACTTGGCGACTATGCTTTGAGTCTTATCTTGTCGCTTCACTAGGTATATGTAGGTCATGTTATCCGATTCACCGGAATGGTGCAGGTTTGGCTAATTAACCCAAAATGAAAGCGCTGTTCAAGTTTCGGCTTACAGAGGAGGTATTGGGTCATTATTGTAGCTACTTTGGTTTATGTTTTCTTTGAATGAATTTGCAGCAGTAGGTATGAGTTTGTTGTTATAGCTGCATCTGCTGTGAGTGATGAGTCCCATGACTTTTGTTTTGTCTGCTTCTCTTGACACTTGATTATTTTTAACACTTGTTATCATCTCAAAATTTTAATTTAATTTCCAGGTGGCCCACGATTTTTTATTGGTCACAAGACTCCCAACAGTTCTAAAGTTCAGTCTTCTAACGTTATCAAACAACATATGATACTCACCATCTAAGTGATGTGGATTGCTTTCCTCAAAAAAAAAAAAAAAAAAAAAAAGTGATGTGGATAGCCACTAAATTTCCTCAAATTTCAAAACCAGAAACAATGTGATATCCAAAAAAAAATTAAACGATATGCATTTTTTTTTTAGAAAACACATGCAACTTCTTGTAATAGTATAAATAGGGATAGCTCAAGTGGTTAGAGCTTCCCTCCCGATTTCAGGAGATCCTAGAATTGATTCTCACCCCGTTCTTTGTGGCTTTCTAAACACAAAAAAATAAAACATGGTTGCATTACATTTTTTTTTTTTCCATATATGAATAGTTGTATAATTGTATTACAACCTAGGTCTTGTTTGATTGGATGTAGAAAGTAGAAATTTCCATGAAATCTCAATTCTTATGATATTGTACTTCCTAGGAATTCCCAAAAATTGTTTGATTGGATGTAGAAATTTCTACTTCCCATAGGAAGTTCCACTTACCTAGGGGGGACTAGATAAGTTAATTCCTCCATTTTGTGGGAAGTAGAACTTCCTAGGAAGTCCCAATTTCTACATTATTGTCAACCAAACAAGTATGCATATATTCATTTCCTAGAACTTCTTATGAATTTGTTTCTCAATCAAACAAGGCCCTAATGTAATAGAGAGTGTGTTAAGGTGCAATTTGGTAGTGAGCTATTCTTTGTATAATCTTATTTTTAATAGAAATTGAGTAACAAGTATCTATTAATTTATTACTCGTACGTCGTGCTCCTATAATTAGTGTATATTGGGTTTGGAGAGAAATGTAGGGAATTTTAATTAAAACTAGTGTAATTGTGAAATTTTGATTTCTTTTAACAATTTTCATGGAGTCCACTCTAAAAAATGTGTCAAAATACATCTTGAAAAAAAAAAGAGTATATAAATAGTGTAAAGGTAACAAAAAAAATTATTTAAGAAATAGAGGAAGTTTTTCATTAAGTACTCGTAATTGGTTTGCATATGGAGCATTTAAATTATGCTTTCTTTTGTTCTACATATCTTGTTGAAGTAGAAAGTTGAAATGATGAAAAAGAGATAAGAATGTGGCTATGAAGATTCCAGCAGCAATATGTTAGGAGTTAAAATACACCGTTAAAATGATCTTAATTAAAAGCATATGGACGATAATAAGTCTTAATCGCTTAATAACTCAGCTATATATAGATTGAATCACTTTGCCACTTCAAATTAAGTCGGGATACATTGAATTGGATTAGTTTTTAACATTTCTTTTAAATGTAGTATATATGTTAGTGATGAATGATGATTGTTTGGGTTCAATTCAGTTATCCCTAATTAGGCCGGTCCAAATGATTAAATTACAAAAGCCTAATGCAATGTTCAATTCTCCGGAAGCATGCTAAAGTCAATCAGGCCCAGTTTGCATGGCAAGCCCATCTGACTTCAAGGGCCCAAGCCTCTTCATTGAGCAAAGGTATATAAGACATCAATTGTATTAATTTACGGTCATTCACAATCAGTCTTAAGCAATTAATTCTCTTACATAGCATTTACTCTCAATACACTGAACTGACTTTAGCATCGAAGGGGCCTTCCTCGGCAACCACCCCCGAGGCTAGTTTACGTGTGTTTGCTGTGCAGGATATCCTCGGCCCAATCGTCACTTGGACTGAGATCAGTCTTCTCCCTTGAGAAGGGCCTGCTATAGGTCCTATTGTTTTTATTCGAAACAATTTGGCGCCGTCTGTGGGGACGATACAAAAAATCAATCACTCTTAGTAAAAGCATGACTAAGAGTGGCAAGAGCACCAAGAGTGCTAAGAAGAATGGTCCCACCTCTTCAAAGAGGGACAGAGATCCGATTACGGTGAGGGAACATCGACCGATCTCACCATCACCAGAACCAGCTTCTTCTACTTCAAAAGCTCCCCGTTCTCTGGAAAGGGAAGCTTCAGGGGACTCTCCATCCAACCATATATACTCGCCAGCCGACAAGTTCGTCTTGGCCGAGTAGGTCCAATGCGAAGGGTCCTCCACCGCAGAGTCTACACTCTCGGTCCAAGCCTAAAGAAACCCTCCATCGGGGCCCTCTACGGAGGAAGTGACAAGGGCTGTAGCGGTCTGTATGGAGTTCCTCAAAGCCCAAGGAGGACAACTCCCATTAACGCCCCACAAGTCTTCACCTCTTCTGCCGAGACACATGAGAAGGAGAATCGTTCAAGAGGAGGATGGACAAGTTCCATCCTATAAGGAGCTTGGGGATAAGTGGCAAGAGGACACTTGGAGGACCGAGCGGGAAAGGAAAAAGAACCCTCATTTCTTTCACCGTTCCGAGACCCGGGACTCCATGAGCTTCCGAAGTAGCAATACCACCTTTGCGTGGAAAGAGCCTGCTCGCCAAAGTGTCCATGAACGCTTAGGCTTGAGGGAGGTAGACGTGCGTAGCCGTCTCACCTTCCCAGAAGGAACCAGGCCGTACCCCGAATTGTCTCGGCCAGGGACGAAAACCACTTCCACCTCTCTAAGAGGGAGAAGCGAGGTCTCTTCGGCCAAATAGAAAGGGAAGGCCGTAATGGTCCCTACAAGTTCGCCCTTCCAAAGTTGGATATTGGAAGAGCATGTGCCGACGGTGAAAATACCGTCGCACATAACTTATGACGGTACTTCGAACCCGAAGGATCACATTGCCTCTTACGAGGGGCGCATGTATCTTAACCCCAGGTCCGAGGCTACCTGGTGTAAGTATTTTCCAACTACTCTCAAAGGTGTTGCAAATCGTGGATCACCAAGGGAGTGAAAGAAGGCTCTATAATCGGTTGGAAAGACCTTTCCAACAAATTCAAGAGCAAGTTTTCTACGGCAAATCGCCGAGAGAAGACAACTGCAGAGTTGATGAGCCTGCAGCAAGTGGAGGATGAAAGCCTCCAAGACTATCTGACTCGCTTCAGCAACGAGTTATCCAGAATTACAAGTCTGGATCAGGGCCTTGCCGTATTTTCACTACGGAATGGCTTGCAAGCTGGAAAGTTCCTTGACAAGATCTGGTTCGAAAGGGCTATCTGAAAAAATACCTTGCGGATCGCCGCGAGGAGAAAAAGCCGAGAATGATTCTCGGCAAGATCTGGACTTTCTCTGGAAAAAAGACAAGCAACAGGATAAGGACAACCTTGACATTCTTGCCATTTTCGGAGGAACTTCTCAGAGTGCAATGAAACGCCACTTGAGGGGTCTAACCAATCAAGTAAATCATGCTGAGTTTCGAGCACCTCAGTCTCCGGTGCCGAACATTCTATTCACAGCCGAAGACTGCGAGGGGGTGGTGTACCCCTATGATGACCCATTAGTGATCGTAATGGGCATTGCAAATCGCAACGTCTGGTGATCCCTCATTGACGGCGGTAGCGGGGCAAATATCCTCTTTTGGGGAGCATTCGACCAGCTGAGATTGTAGGCCAAGCACCTAACTCTGGTACCCTACCCGGTATCCGGATTCAACGACTCTCCATCATATCCTGATGGGAAGATCCTTCTTCCTATCACCATCGGCAAAGGCCGAGCAGCACGAAGCATCATGGCCGAATTCTTGGTCATGGATGTCCCATCTGTGTATAATGTGATCATGGGGAGACCCCTCATTCACGACATTCAAGGAGTTGAACCAATCTGTATATGTGGAAGTGCGCCGAGAAAGAAGTGTGGACCAAGAACCTGAGGTTTGCCGTGTCGCACACGAGTCGAGCTGGATGGACCCCATCCTAGCTTACAAAGTTCGGGGATAACTTTTTGAGGACAGAAACTTAGCCTTTAAGATAAAAAGAATCAGCTCAAGATTCATAGTCTTCAGAGGAGAGCTTCTGAAAAAGTCCTTTTCAGCCCCGCTACTGAAATGCGTGGGTCTAACAGATGCTGACTACATTCTTCGAGAAATCCACCTCGACATCAGCAGAAGCCACATAGGGGGAAGAGCCTTAGCCCATAAAGCGCTAAGGGCTAGATAATTTTGGCGACCCATGATCATAGATGCAAAGGAGCTGGTCAGAAAATGCGAGAAATGTCAAAAGTTCGCACCAGTCATCCATTGGCCATTGCGAGATCTTCAGCCAATCCTAAATCCCCTCCCATTTGCTCAATGGGGATTGGATATTTTGGGACCATCCCCTGATGCTCCATATAAAAAAAGATGGCTAATAGTCGGAATAGACTATTTCACCAAATGGATCGAGGCCGAAGCAGCTTCAAACATTACAGAGCAAACAGTCAGGAAATTCATTTGGCAGAACATCATAACTCACTTCGGGATTCCGAGAGTATTTATCTTTGATCATGGAAGGCAATTTGATAATCTGCCGCTGAAGCGGCACACAGATCAGTTCGGCATTAAACTGGCATATTCTGCGGTGTGTAATCCGCAAAGTAACGGTCAAGCCGAAGCTGCAAATAAACAAATCCTTAACGCTCTCAAGAAGAGAGTTGAAGATCAAAATTCCAAGTGGATAGGGGAACTTCTAGGAACCCTCTGGTCACTTCGGACAACCGAAAAAGAAGCAACGGGATATTCACCTTTCGAGCTTGTGTATGGATCTGAAGCTGTCCTTCCAGTGGAAATGGGCTCAGAAAGTCTACGAGTGAATCTCTTCTCAACCGAAGAAAATGAACAACTCTTGAAAGAGTCCCTTGACTTCTTAGACAAGATCAGAGATTCAGATCGAGATAAAATGGATGCATACAAGCAGAGAATCAGCAAATTGTACAACCGGGATGAGTTCGTGCAAGACTTCTCAAAATTGGGGATCTTGTTCTTCGGAATGTTATTGCTGTGCAAAAAGGCCGCATTCATGGGAAACTCTCAGCCACTTAGGAGGGACCCTATGATATATAATGAGGTTCAACCAGGCACGTACCGACTTCGGCAGTTAGATGGTACTGAGCTGAAAAATCACTAGAATGCCGATGTACTTAAAAGATATCATGTGTAAAGCCCTTTGGGGGAAGAACAATCTATGTAGGTACACTTTTTACACTAATGAAAGGCCTTTGAGCCACCATTTGTTCAAATTCAGCAAGTTTCTATTTTTTCCATTTTCCATGGTTTTTACAAATTCAAGGTTTTTGTATGGTGTTGTCCGAAGTATTTCCTAATGAGGCATTGTACTTCGGCAAGCCGCAAAGCCTGCTGAGACGAGGATACATGATTAAATCCCGAAGTATTTCCTAATGAGGCCTTATACTCCGGACGAATCAGTTTCTTTGGTAAAAGAGGCCATAGGCGCATCGGAAACATTGCCTAAAAAATAAGAACTGATAAAGCCCCAAAGTATTTCCTAATGAGGCCCTCTACTTCGGATGAATCAGTTCCAGGTGAAGGTTGCATTTCCGAAGTATTGCTTAAGTGAAGCATTGTACTTCGGATAGATCATTGCCTAGGAATTGTGCTTCGGATAGTTGTTCCCTTGGATGAATTAAAAGGGTCACAAGAGTATTGCTCTCAGAGTCTACGGCTCTTGAGCAAGAAATCAGACCTTTTGAAAACAAAATAGAAGAGAAAAGAAAGATGAGCAGAAACTTCAAAATCTGGATTATTGCAAAAACTTCACCAAGGCAAAGTTCTCGGCTGTGCCCAAGGAGTCAAAGAAATTACCTTAGAAACCTGAAGACTTCATCTTCAGATTTCTAAGGGGGGAAAGAGGCACTCATTTAGCAAGTTCCTAGCCAAGGCTTAGTACTTGGAAAAATTTTCACAAGTTGAAAAATCTGAGATAAAAGAGCAAGGTAAAAGGAATACAAGCAAAAGCAGTTCACTCTCAACAAATAAAGAAGTTCTCAGCCAAGAATGTCTCCATGCCGAGGTTCTACACTTAGACAAATTTTGAAGAAATTCAGAAAAACAACTAAGTACATAAATTAGAAAAATAGGCACTGGAAAAAAGCAAAGCTGAGAAGAACATCAAATATATTAAAAATGAGGATTTCAAATGTCAAATACAAAGATATCCTAAATCTCCAGCCGCCCACAAGCAGAAAACACAGCTGTCGAAAGATGTACATAAACAAAAATAAGTTTGTACAAAGCAAGGCTAGCTGAAGCACAAGATAAGGCAAAAAGCAGTTGCGGCATTAAATCAATCAAGAGCATGTAGACCCGCAAGATTCTGCAGACGACTACATGAGTCCCTATGCTTCGGCATTGGCTGGATCAGAGTTGGGAGCCTTTGGAATCTCAGTAGCAGAAGAAGAAGCAGCATCATTCTCTTTTGTCGCAGCCTCTTCCTCTTCCTCCTCATCTTCTCCAGCTTCATCTGCAGTGAGGCGAGCAAGGTAGGCATCTTTAGCTGGGTGAGCTGCAAGCAAGTTGGCATGGTAGGGAACTGCTGCCCATTCTTCGACCAAGTCCCAGTTGATGTTTGGATTAGCATGGAAGGCCAGACGCCGAGCAACATTGAATCCGTTATCAAAACCTTCCTTATATTGCTCTTAGGTATAGATCTGGACCTTCAGCAAGTTCTGCGTAGTCTCGAGATCTGCCTTAGCTTTAGAAGCTTCATTAGTCTGGACCTTTAGCTGGATCTTCACCCCTTGCAGTTCAGTCCTCATGGCAGACATATCAGAATCCTTGGCATCCAACTGGTTGATAAGTCGCTGAATCTCAACCTCATGATCAACTTGCTCCGTTTTAAGCTCTCGGCGAGCATTTGCCGGGTCTTTGCCTCCTGGATCAAGCACCATACTCCTAGATCAAGGCCTGGCCCTCGGAATCTAGGGAAAATGGTTTGCTCAATCCCTCGGCAGAAGTCTTGGAGTGCAGTTTCCATCTCTTTCATCTGAGACTGGCTAGCAGAAGACTCTTCTTCTGCCTTTTTGCTTTTCAGTTCTGCCAGCCGAGCTAGGCAATCAGCCTCCTCAGCTTTATTTTCAGCTCTTCGTTCAAACCAACTGTGATGACGTGGTTGTGAACGGCCTGCGAAGTTCAGAAAAGACAAGTCAACTGAGGAAAAAGACTTAGCAAAAATTTGAGAAAAACAACAAAATTAGAAGAATGCAAGCTTAACAAAAAAAAAAACGGGGAAGCAAAGACACTTAAAACTGAAAAGATTTAAGTAAAGGCTACCCGCATTAGCAGCTTGTAAGTTTCGACTACGGGGTCTGGCACCCTCACAAATGGTTCGGACGCTCCAGCAGCTGCCCGATAAGACCAGACCTTAGCCTTCTCCAGGTCTGAAAGGCCAGACAGATCACCAAAAAACTCAGTAGCTGAGTTTTGGTGAGACAGCATGTTGTTCCTCACAGCTTTCGGAACTGGCCCCAATAGGGTGGACTCAAACCCCATAATCGCAGACAGAAAGAGTTCCGAGCAGATGATGGAATATCAGAAGTTTTGGGATCATCAACTCTTTCATCAACCTCCTTAAAATCATCGGGTTTCCCCGGCAAAATTTGTACATCGTCATCCTTGACGGGCTGCACGATGAAGGCATCAACCTCTTTCTGAACCTCGGCAGCAAAGTGCTCAGCAACGTGCCGAGGAGACTGTGATAGGACAGTAAGAGTCCTCTGCTGTACTTCTTCCACCTGATCCTCGGGAGGAGGAGGAGTCTTTTCCTTGGCCGCCTCGGCCTGGCTCTCAGCGAGCCGAGGTCTCTTGGCAGCAGGCTCAGAAACCGGGAATTCTCCTGGGTTTACAACAACTCTTCTCAACCTCCTCCTCCTCGGGGCTGCCATGTCTTCTTCTGAAGATTCGTCCGAAGAAGATGACTTAAATTTTTCAGGATCCTTCTTGTTTTCTTCTTCTTCGTCAGACTGCAGTAGAAGAAACAAGGGGGGAAAGGGGTGATATCAATATCATCAGTATCATTAAAAAAAAATACATAAAGCCGAATCTTATTACTTGGACAATTTTCGCAAGATGAAAGGTATGGGAAGAAGGAGTGAGGCAGCTGAAGTTTGATACTAAGTAAAAAGAACAAAAGCTAGGAGTAAATGAAAGCTGAGGAAGCATTAAAAGCTTATTGAAGACTTCAACAACAATTTATCTTCAGCGCTTAGGACGTAGGGCTCAGCAACAGGTGTTGCTTGCTCAGTGTTCTGCCCGGAGCCAACAGTAAGGACTCTAGCATCAACAGCGGCAGCAGTAACAACTGCTTATTCCTCGGGGCCTAAGAGAAAAAGGGGTCCCTCTTCAAATACCAAGGCTTCTGCTTGGACTACTCAGCTGGCTTAACTATTTTAAGCTGTGATGGATGCAATGATGGGGCCGTGGCCGAAGGAAAAATAATAACAGGAGCGTTCCTCGTCACTTGCCGAGAAGCGCTAATTCCAAGCCTCCTATACTCCAAGCCACAGTTTCCCTCGTGCAGCACTGAAAAACCGAAAGAAAAAGGTTATTCTGCATGAAAAGGAAAATAAGCAAGGAGAAAAATAAGTAAAAAAGACAAGTAAAGGCTTTCGGCCCTAGCCGAGCTTCTTACCATCTTGATATTTTCGGTTGAGGCTGACAACAGCTAATATCTTCTCCTTGAAGATATAATTGTAGTAAGGGAGCCAGGTCTCTGGCACATAAACCTATCGGCCAGTCCCCCATGGGTTCTTCTTCTTTCCGAAGAGAGTCATCAACTCCTTCTCTTCGGCTGTGAATTCATTAGGGCCGAGGATGCTCATCTTAGGATTAAGCCTTCTCAAATGCCTCGGCCCACCAAAATAGTTCGGGTGCCCTTCTTCGGCTGGGGCCCAAATCCATATCCACTGTCCCCTTCAGTCCTTGTCAGAGGTGTCATTTGGCCAGGTGATTAGGAAACGCCTTTGGGTTTCAATTCTCCACCAACCAGGCCGTGGCGTTCATCAGACTGCTGATTTGGCATCAGCTTATGTAATTTTCAAAACACGCTCAGACTCGGATCAAAGCCGTAAAAAAGACAGACCCACAAAAATGTCATAACTCTTCGGATACTGACTGGGGTCAGTTGACACAAAGAAATGTTATACCCATTCAATATTTGTACAACAAATGGGTGCAATGGAAATCTAAGGCTAGATTGAAGCTTCCTGGTATACACGCCGATGTAACCAGGCGGGGGTCTATGAATTATATCCTCGGCAACGGGCATTTGACACCAATACCCGTCTTCCTCCATAATGCCGTAGAATAATTCGATTTGCTCGGCAAAATGATGGAGGGCATCCCCTTTGACCCCCCAGTCATAGGGGGCAGCATTTACCAAACCATTGTTCTCGGACGGGGCATCCCATTCCTCATCCCAAGCAGGCAGGCGCCGAGGCCCATGCGCTGAGCCACTGGCGGAGGTGCTGGCCTCCTCCCAACCTCGATACAACACCGAATTTAGTGGTATCGTAGCAATGGGGGGTTCCCCGGAAGAATCTGTATCCTCTCGTCACGGAAGAGAGGTGTTATTGCTTAAGCCTGGCATTCACCCTAATGGCTCAGTGCGCCTAGTACTTTGCTGAGGGGCTTCCTCATCATCAACCCCCATAGGTCTTTTTCCCAAATCTCGGGCCAATTTTGCAAAAAAGCGAAAAATCGAGAAAAAAGAGAGAACTCGAAATTTGCCGATCTATTGATACGGGGCAACAAATTTCAGTGTAAATGCTCGGAATCGCAGAGAATAAGGAAGAATTGAAATTGGGTTTGCAAGGGTATTTGCGAATTGCGGTGAGTTTGTGTTTGCGAAATGAACCGGAAAATAGTGGTAAGGGCAGTTTATATAAGTGTGCTAGAATCAAGAATTCCAAGAGTATTTAATCGCCATAACCCCACTAAATTCCACTTAAACACAACCGTTAAACACGTCCTTAGATTAACTACCCACTAAACCTTCTACCTTCCTTAGTTATTCTCCCTAATGAAAGTTAAAGCATCATTAACTATCTAAATTCCAAATTCAAAATTCAATCATTTGTTTCCCTCTATCTGGAAAATCCAAACCCGACCCGTCTTTCATCCGAATCGGGTCGGGGGGGGGGGGGGAAGTTATTTGGGTCCTATTCAGTCATCCCTAATTGGGCCGGTCCAAATGATTAAATTACAAAAGCCTAATGCAAGGTTCAATTCTCCACTAGCATGCTAAAGTCAATCAAGCCCAATCAGCATGGCAAACCCATCTGACTTCAAGGGCCCAAGCCTCTTCATTGAGCAAAGGTATAAAAGCCATCAATTGTATTAATTTACGGTCATTCACAATCAGCCTCAAGCAATTAATTCTCTTGCATAGCATTTACTCTCAATACACTGAACTGACTTTAGCATCGGAGGGGCCTTCCTCGGCAACCACCCCCGAGGCTAGTTTACGTGTGTTTGCTGTGCAAGAAATCCTTGTCCCAATAGTCACTTGGACCGAGACCAGTCTTCTCCCTTGAAAAGAGCCTGCTATAGGTCCTATTGTTTTCATCCGAAACAATGATTATTGAGAAAACACACAAAAACAAGCAATCTATGAATTAACAAAGAAGCAGTACACTAGATTTTCTTCCCTCATTGCTCTGCCCTTAGAGTTCGAGCTCGGGTACTAAAACTAATCAAAGCATTAATGGAGGTTTGTCCTCAAGTTTATAGAGAGAAAGTAAACTATAGAGAGAGAAAGAATCTAATGAATGAATGAAAACTACTGCTAGCTAGCCTATAATACTACTGTCCTAAAGTGGTTGCAACCACTTATTACAATCAAAGAAAATAAAATGCTGACTGTGTATTTTTGTAACAAACTAAAGAATCTGTCATAATAGAAAAATGCTAGCATGGCTAAGTTGCTGACTAGACGAGGCTATGCAGCTTCTAGACCTTCTGCTAAGCATTACTCTCATTAACCCCCCCTCTCAAGCTTAGGGTGGTGTGAACCATACCAAGCTTGGACAGTAAATCATTAAATTAAGCTGAGGGTAGAATTTTTGTGAAAATATCAGCAAGCTAGCTAGAAGTAGGCAAATAACTCAGCTGCTAAAGACCTTCAAGAACCTTATCCCTTGTAAAGTGACAATCGATCTTAATACGCTTCATCCTCTCTTGGAAAACTGGGTTCCTGGAAATGTGAAAAGCACTTTGACTGTCACAATGAAGGGTGACAGTTTTGAGAGAAGATAGACCCAATTCCTCAAGTAGTTTGACTGTCCAAGTTACCTCAGATGCAGCTGAGGCCATAGCCTTATATTTTGCTTCAGATGAACACTTGGAAATTGTGCTTTGTTTCTTACTTTTCCAACTTATAGGAGACTAGCCTAAGCCTGGGATTGACTTTCTAGAATCAGGGAAAGCACCCCAATATCTATCAGAAAAAAGCCTGTAAATTCAGATGATCAGAAGCTTTAAGAAGAATTCCCTGGCTGAAGTTGATGCAACATACTTGAGAGTATGCTGCAAAGATTGAAAGTGAGGGATCCTGGGAGACTGCATATATTGACTTAGTGTTTGTACTGTATAGGAAAGATCTAGTCTGGTGTTTGTTAAAAATATTGAGCTTGCCAATCAAACACCTGTAAAGAATAGGATCCTGAAAGAATTTTGTGGCAAGGGTGTAGCAACTCTTCTGTCCACCTGAATCCCACCAGTAGATAAGAGCTCTTTGGTGAGCTTATGCTGTGTCATAGTAATACCATCTGCTGTATAGCCTGAGAACACCCAAATCCTTTATGCTGAAAACCAAGTCAAGATGCCTCTCTAGTTGATCAATACTGGAAGAATCTGTTCCAGTAATGATCATGTCATCAACATATACTGCAGCAATTGTAGTATGTTCTCCAGACTTATTTATGAAAAGAGAATAATCATGTTTAGAATGAATAAACCCTTGAGAAAAGTTCACTGACCAATTTAGCAAACCATTGCCTTGAAGCTTGCTTAAGGCCATATAGTGACTTTCTTAGCTGTACACCTTGTTTCCAGTATTTGGTACTCTTTCTGGCATCTTCATATATACTTCCTCATGTAAATCACCATGAAGGAAGGCATTGTTAACATCTAATTGAAAAACCTTCCAATTTTTTCTTGTTGCCAAAGCTAAAATGCTTCTCACAGTTGCCATCTTGACAGTTAGAGAAAAAGTTTCTTAATAGTCAATACCTTCATTTTGTGTATATCCTTTAGCAACTATTCTAACTTTGTATCTTTATAGAGAACCATCTGACTTGAGCTTGACCTTGTACACTCATTTGCAGCCTATAGGTTTTTTCCCTTTAGGTAAGTCAACAACATCCCAGGTGTGATTTCTTTCTAAAGCATCAAGTTCCTTTGACATAGCTGTATTTCAGTTCTGATTCTGAGAAGCAACCTTATATGACTCAGGTTCTGTTAAAGCAGCTTTAGAGGTAATTAAACACTTTTGGTAGTAGACAAATCCTGAAAATGGACCATGTTACACCAATGTTTAGAAATAGATCTCCCTTTTGTAGAACAGTCATAGTCATCCAAATATGAAGGAGGTTTAGTTAGTCTAGATGATGTTCTGACATGAAGAGGTAGTGGAATATTGGAAATATCTAGGACAGTAGAGCTAGTGTCAGAATTAGACTCATAATTTGATTCAAAAGTCAGGAAGTGAGAACATAGCTCAGTGTCAGCTTGACTAGAATTGTCTGTCCAGAATACATCTGGAAAATCAAAGGAAGGATCATATTCAATGTTTACAGGTAAGTAAATTTTGAAGTTGAAGAAGAGGGAGTAGTAGGAAAATCAGAAAAATGATATGGGAAGTGCTTTTCATGAAAAATGACATCCCTTGACACTTGAATATTCTTTGTATGAAGATTCAGAACTTTGTAGGCTTTTTTATTGGTGGATAAACAAGAAAGACACAAGGCTAAGCTCTAGAGTCGAATTTGGTTCTTTGTTGTTTAACTGTTGAGACAAAACATAAGCAACCAAATACTCTTAAGTGGTCAACATGAGGCTTCACACCAAATAATCTTTCATAAGGTGATATATTATGCAAAACTTGTAGGGGCATCCTGTTTATCAGATGAGCAACACACAATAGACATTCTCCCCAATACTGAACAAGTACTTTAGACTGGAAATATAGAGCCCTTGCTGTCTCTAAAAGATGCATGTGCTTCCTCTCCACAACTTTATTTTTCTGTGGGGTGTCTGTGCACAGCTTTTCTAAATGATAATTTCCTTCTTATTATAAAACCTTTTCAATTCCCCTTCAGTTAGTTCCTTGGCATTGTCAGACCTCACACAAAGAACCAAAGAAGTAAATTGTATTTCAGCATAAGCAACAAAATCTTGCAATATTTAAAAAACATCAGACTTATATTTAATCAAGTGAACCCATGTATTTCTTGAAAAATCATCAACTATAATGAGAAACATATTACAACAATTGTAAGTTGAAATTTGATAGGGTCCCCATATATCTTCATGAATTAATTGAAAGGGTTTATTACACTTAATGCTATTAACTGAAAAAGGTAGTATAGTCTGCCTAGCTGCAGGACAGACCTGACAAATATAATCCTATAAACAACTATCATTAAAGTGTTCCTTAACATAATGTAATCTAGAAAAGGGGCAAGTGACCAAATCTCAAATGCCAAAGCTTAGTTTCCTCCTTGTCTTTATTCTTCAAACTGGAATTACAAGAAGTCACATTTGCAGCATGCTTATTAAAAACTTCTTCAAGTTTTCCCACGACACTATTACTTTGTTGAACTTCTGTACAATAAAGGCCATCTCTCAGTTTACCAAGAACTAGTGTCTGGTTCAGATGTTGACCCTGAATAATGCAAGAATCAACTGTGAAATTTACATTACAATTCATGTCTCTACAAAGTTTATGCACATAATTTAGATTAAAATGAAACCCTGGCACATGCAAAACATCTTTTAGTACGACTGTATCATTCAATCTTACAGTTCCTATATGTATAACCTTGACCCTTTTTCCATCTGGAATGGTTATAGTATTGTCTATGTCATTCATCAACTCATAAGACTCAAATATCCTCAAATCATGACATATATGGTCTGTAGCACCACTATCTATCACCCATTGTCTACTAAAACTAGCCATAAGACAAATTTAACCTGTAAAGAAGGCATGTCATGTATTGTTCTGCTTGTCTGATTTCTCAGCATATGGACCTGATTGCTTTCCAATGAATACCAAATACTATTTGTACTGATTAACACTAATTTGCCCCTTACCATTAGTGTTATGTATCTGATTTTCCATTAAAGCATTCTCATCATTTTCTTCTGAATCAGTCATAGCAAGATTGGCATCTCTTGCTTTCTGAGCATTTCCAGTCCATCATGTAGGGTAACCATGCAACATGAAGCACCTTTCTATGCCATGCCTTGGTATCTTACAATGATCACAAAACCACTTGGAAGCTCTTTTAGATCCTGACATCACCTTTCCACTAAAATTCTGATATGCATTCCTAGTATTCCGAGCATTATCAGTGTTTTGTCTGTAACCTTTGTCTGTATGCCTATCATAGAATCTCTTCCTGTCTACAGCAAAGGCCATTGATTCAATTCCACTTCCTGCAGCAATTTGACTTACTTCCTTAGGCCTTTCTTCTTGCATACAAAGCCTGTGAGCAACACCAATAGTAGGAAGTGGTTGCATCAATAAGACGTGTGTCCTTACCATGGACAATTTATCATCTAGTTTCATAAAAATCATAATCAATGTTTGATCTTGTTGATTCTTAAGCATTTTCTGAGTGACTGCACATGTACAATTTGTACAAATACACATTGGCAAAGGATTCTCACTATCTATTGCATCTCAAACTGTCTTAATTCTAGTAAAGAATTCAGTCACAGACTCATTTCTACCTTGCTTCATGTCTATGAGTTCCTGTTGTAAGGAATACAACTGTGTTGCAGAGGTTTGTCCAAAACGATCCTCTAAATCCTTCCAAATTTCTCTTGTAGTCTTATGAAACCATATACTCTTAGCTAATTTCTAGAGAAAACAACAAATAGCCAACAACGAGATCATTGCACCTTTGCCAAGCTCTAGCAATTAAGTCTGTCTCATTTGGCTGAATAATAAATCCATCTATGAAACCTAGCTTGTTTCTAGATGATATCCCTAGCATCATAGTTCTCTTCCAGTTATTATAACCGGTTCCATTAAACAAATCATTCAACAATTTTGTATTGGAATTATAAGAAGGATGTATATAGTATACACTTCTAAGAATAGTTGTAGGATCTACTGAACTTTCACGAGCCATTTTCAATAAACAAATTCTGAATTCTACTTCAGTTCCAACAGATTCAAGAAGAATATACCAATAACTAACCAACACAATTAATCAAGCAAGCAATTAATTCTTCTCATACACAACTGATAATCCAGTATAACAGAATTCAACAAGCAACATCCAGATGTTAATCTCCAAACAATTCTCAGCCAAACAATTATCAAAGAAAATCACAAAAAATATCTCCAATCACAATTAACTTCAGTCAAGAATTTCCAAGAAACTATCAAAACAACAATTAAACGATTACCTCAGATTCTTCAACTATTTCAATTGTTCGATTACTCTGCAGACTTCAGCAAAATCGAACGCAACAATTTGTAAACACAAAAGCACAAACCTGCTCTGATACCATGAGAAAACACACAAAAACAAGCAATCTACGAATCAAAAAAGAAGTAGAACACCAGATTTTCTTCCTTCATTGCTCTGTCCTTAGAGTTCAAGCTCGAGTACTAAAACTAATAATCAAAGCATTAATGGAGATTTTTCCTCAAGTTTACAGAGAGAAGGTAAACTAGGGAGAAAGAAAGAATCTAATGAATGAATGAATACTACTACTAGCTAGCCTATTAATACTATTGTCCTAAAGTGGTTGCAACCACTTATTATAATCAAATAAAATAAAAGGGAAATTCTACATGGTGGCCTCATGGTTTTGAGTTTTCTACATGGAAGACGAACTTTTTTCCAGCTCTCTTTAGTGGCACCAGGGTTTAGAAAAATTTACATAGTGACCTTTTTTAGGTTTATGGCTAACCTATTTAGTTAAAATGGTTAACCTTTTATTTTATTTTTTTATTAAAAAACTATTTAAATTATATTTTAAAATAATAAAATTTTAAAAAAAAAACAAAAAAAATTCCTAGCCACCAATCCTTGCCGGAATCCGGCCACCCCTGACCACCGAAACCACCTTCCAGCCCAACCCTTGACCATCGAAACCACCAAAACTGGCCGGTCGGCCTTCCACAATCCCACCTGACCTAGCTCCGACCCCCAAAACCGCCACCCTGATCCCCAAAACAACTACCAAATTCAACGAAACCACCGCCATCCCCGTCACGAAACCCTAAATTCAAATGCTAGCACCTCTTTTCCTTCACACAAGCTCTCTCTTTTCCCATAGGCTAGGGTTTTATTAGGTTTTGAGGGTGGATCGGCGCGCGGTTCACGGTGTTAGAGACGGAGGGCGGTGGTTTCGCGGCGGATTCGAAGGTGGTGGGTGGGGATTTGTGGGTTTGTTTCAAGTATGGGGGAAGGGTGGTGCTGGGGAAAGGGGTTGTTTCCGGTGTGGCTGGCTGGGTTGGGGTGGTTTTCGGGGAGTTCGTGGTGGATGTGGAGGTAGAGGAGGTTCATGGGGTGGCTGGTTGGGTTGGGGCGGTTTTTTTTTTTTTTTTTAAAGTTTATAATTTTAAAATATAATTTAAATAATTTTTTAATAAAAGGTTAACCATTTTAACTAAAAAGGTTAGCCATAAACCTAAAAAAGGTCACTATGTAGATTTTTCTAAACCTTGGTGCCACTGAAGAGAGCTGGAAAAAAAATTCGTCTTCCACGTAGAAAACTCAAAACCATGAGGCCACCATGTAGAATTTCCCAAAATAAAATGCCGACTGTGTATTTATGTAACAAACTAAAGAATCTGTTATAGCAGAAAAATGCTGACGTGGCTAAGTTACTGATTAGACGAGGCTATATGCAGCTTCTGGAACCTTCTGATGAGCATTACTCTCATTAATTATATAATGGGTTATTGAGCTAAACTTATTCCAGGTTGGATGAGAGTTCAAATACATATAAAATATCAGTTTAGCGATGATCCATTCTAAAAATCAATTGAGAAAAGCTTGTCAAAAAGAAAATAAAAATTAATTGAGAAAAGTATAGTAACCACACCAACATAGAGTTTTATGCTGAATCAACCTCCATATCACTAATTTTAACATGGCTTATAAATGCATCCTTTCTTTCAAAAAAGGGGGAAAAAACAAAAAAAACAAACTCGTAGGTATATTTTTTTTCACAAAAAATGGTTCATTAGTGGAAAAAATGCTATTAGCAACTGGCGAAAAGTGGCTACAAATCCTGCCATTTCTTCTTCATCTTCTTCTCATTCTAAAACCCTAAATCTCTCTTCTTCAATCTCCTTAAACCCATCAATTACATTCATCAAAAGATTATTACCCGCATTCCGATGCGAATCCCAAAATCGTCGGCATTGGACGATGGTTGATTATCACATCTCTAAACTCAACTATTGAATCGAAATTGGTGGTGCGATTTGCGATTGAATATGGTGAATTAGTAGGAGATGATAGAGTGTTCTCGTGTAATACTCCATATTTTTATAATATTTTTATATTTATAAATTATTTATTTTATTTAGGAAATTCATGGAATAATCCCACCTTTGCGCCGTTTGTTTTTAATAATCCCACCTTTGAATTATTTTTTAATAATCCGACCTTTCTCCCAATTCTTTTTTAATGGTTCCATTTGACCAGAAACCGATTAAACCGGTCAAATTTTTTTTTTTTGATTTAAAATACACGTGTCACTATGCAATTTGTCTAAAATTTTAAATTAAAAAACAAAATTAAAAAAAGAAAAACAATTTTTAAAACTCAACAACCACCATTCCACCAACCAGCCACCCACACCACCACCTCCACCAGTCAGCCACCTTTTTCCCCTCCCCCTTTGCCAGCGCCCAGTCTTCCCCATACCGCCGACGACCCTAAACCGACCTCGACTCTTTCTCCAAGCCCCCACCCTTTCCGATCGTCCACCTCGACCACCGCCTGAAACTCGCATCCCCCATCCACTTGCCTAGCCGCCTGAAACCCGTAACCCATCTCTAACCCCTTGGCTGAAACTCGCAACCCATCCCCCACCCTTGCCTGAATCCCGTAACCCATCCCACCCCCTCGCCGCAAACGGAAACCCTTATCCACCCTCCACCAGCTCTGAAATCCCCATCCTCACCTCTACCAGCTCTAAACTTCACCTGAAACACTGAGGCCGTGACCTCCATGTTTTCAATTGAGGAAAGAGAAGAGAAAAAGGTGGGGTAGGTGGCTAATTGGGGTTGTTGACAGTCGTGGAGGAGAGAGAAAAGAGGAGGAAGAAGGGTGGTGGTCTGGGAAGAAGGGGAAGGGGGTGGGTGGTCGGATTTCAGAGGGGAAGAAGGTGGGGTGGATGGGGAAGGGCGGTGAAGGTGGCTGGGGTGGCTGGGAGTATGTCGGAATTCATGGAGGTGAGAAAGAGTTGGGCAGGGGAAAGAGGAAAGGGGTGGCTGGGAGTATTTTTTTCTGTTTTTTTTTTCTTTTTAATTTTTTTGACCAATCACAGGCCGCCACGTGTCATGTAACCTGTTATAACAAGTTACATGACCGGTCGGGACCAGTAAAAAAGAATTAGGGGTAAAGGTTGGATTATTCAAAGGTGGGATTATTAAAAACGAACGGCGCAAAGGTGAGATTATTCCCATGAATTTTTCCTTTTATTTATTTTATAAATTAAAATGATTCATTTTATTTTTAAAAGAAATTAATTATTTAAATATTATGTAAATGTGCATAAAATAATATGAGTCATTAATTGAGGCAATAAAAGTGTTTTAAATTGGGTCATCTTTATTTTAATAGTTGGATCAATTTGTTGAGGAATTGAGGACACTTAAAAGCCCAACAAGTTGGCCCCAAAGGAAGAAGTCAAGGGGGAGTAGGATTTAGTAATGATAGTTTTGTAATTATGAGTTTTTGTTTTAGAAGGGGAGTATAAATACTTCAAAACCTCAAGATTTTTCACTCTAAAATCATAATTATCAGATTTCACAAAAATTCCAAGGTTTTCTCTTTATTTTCTCTCTCCTCTTTCCCCTTATTTTTCCTCTCTTTTGTTTTTTCTCTTCTTTTTCCTCTCCTTCCCTACGCCTCTCTCTCCCTCTTCTTCTCCCCTGACGCCGGCAACCACTAGCGCCACCACCACCACTGGCGAGCCACCGGGAGCAGCGGCAGCACCGGCGCACCACCGACCACTCTCTCCTTCTCTCTTCTCTTTTGTGGTTTGGTAGTGTATATATATATATATATATATATATATATATATATATATATATATATATAATAAAAAATAAATAAAAAAAACTCTTTTCTCTTCCTAATTTAATTCTATTGTTTTTATTAATTTAAAGCATGATTTTGATTATGTTTTGGTTTTGATTTTGGGTATTTGATGTTGTTAAATTGTTTATATAATTTTCAGATTTTTATTCAATCAAAAACCTCAATTTACAAACCCTAGAATTTGGGAATTTAATATTTATGGTTAGGGTTTGATCCTAGGTTGATGTTGTTGTTTAATTAATGGTTTAAACATGCTTTAATGAGTATAAAGCCCTCAAATTAATGCTGAAATTTATCTATGCACACTACTTTTTAATTATTGAGTTAGGGTTTGATTACCCATAAAAGGGAAAAAAGTTTAATGATTTAAATATGATTTCCTAGTCTATTAGTGATGTTTTATATTAAATAAGTATGCTAGAATTTTTTTATTTAAGTCATAAAAATTAAGTCTATTTGAAAGATTTGAAGTACCCACTTACAGAAAAGGTTTTATGGCTTTTATGTCATTAAATTGGGTTAATTAGTAAGGTTTAAAGAGTATAATAGTTGCTGAAAATTTGTGAGAATAGTGGATTAATTATAGTTATATATTCTTAATTGTAGGGAACTTTGAGCTAGGTGATTTCTAGCGAGTGTGGCCGAGTTTAGGCATTATTCAAGGTACGTATGTGCACAACAATATTTGTGTATGCGTAGTATCATGGCAGGATTTGTAAAGTATGATTTAAGTGATGAATTAGTAGCATGTTTAGTTGATTATGTGCTTGGAATTGATATTGTTTGAGCATGAATTGTTATGCAAGCATGTGAATATATTATTTGAGGCATGATACAAATTGAGTATGTATGAATCATGGAAGTATGTTTTATTTTCAAGTATCAAGAAAGCATGTATTCAATAAGCAAGGCTTATGTATGAGTTAAAGAGCTAAAGTTAGAATTATTGATCATGATTCATGAATTTATTTCTCACCCATTTATTATTGGTGTTGAGTCAAGAAGTTAGTTTATTTATTTACTCACTCAAGTAAGTTGAGTTTGAGTCGAGGAAGTTTAGTAATCGTGCAATTTTGTGCACAAAACTAGGCAAGGAACTTTAATTAAAATAAATAGTATGCTCACTAATTAATTCAATAATGAATTGGAAGTATGTATTGATTGTTATTATGTTTGTTCTTGATTGATTGGTTTGAGTCAGCACAAGTTAAATTTGTAAATCACGTAAAGTGTAAGAGAATACGCACCAAAACTCTTGGAATGTATATACCTTGAGTATGAACATATGGGGGAAGTTATGGGGTTTTATATTTAACCATAGCTTCTACAGGGGTGCAGGACGTTGTACTTTCTTTTATTATTTATGCGCTGGAATTCCGTCACCAAGTGTGACATAGTAGGTGCCAATTGGGTAGCTTCCTGATTGGAAGCTCAATATTTAAATGAGCTATTTTCAAGGAAGAAAACCCGTTCGATGTGTAATCCAAAATTATTATTAATAATTAATATTGCTAGTTATGAGTCAAAGGTAAGTTAACTTGTGATTGTGTGGTGAACATGTTTTATTTATTATTTTTATCTTGATGCTAGGATATTCATGTTAGTGTGGAGCATATGTACTCAGCTTTTGCTGATTCGTACTTTTGCGTTTGTGTTAGGCTTTCCTTTGGATTGGCCCTACTATGACCCATTTTTATGGTGAGTAGAGAGTTGAAATAAAGAGGAAGTAACAACTACTTGAAGTATGAAGAGCATGATGGGATAGAGTGCAGAGAGTTACTTGTTATGTTTATTAGTTTTAATGTTTTTGAATTGTTGATTTGTTATCTAACATTATTATGTTTGTTTTTAATTGGTTTTAAGAAGGGCCATGTTTGAATTGATTCCAACTTGTGAATGTTTTATTCTACTTTTGTTTTGAGGTTGTAAACTCAAGTATTATTTTCGAAAGTTGGTTTTTATGTTTTTAGACTTCCGCTGTAAGACTTTGAAAATTAGCCTTAGCCGTTATCACAGTGGCTGTAATATTTTGGTTATTTTGCTAAAAAGGGTTTTATTTAGAGTAAAAGGAGTATTTTAAAGGAAGAAAATTTCCAGGGTATTACAACTCTGACTTGGGTGAAAAGGAGTGATGTTGCCGTGAGATCTGGTGATGGTTTGATGGTGGATGTGGGAATTGATCTGGTGGCGGTTTGATGGTTGTTATGCGATATGCGATTGGCTTTTTTATCGTGGCTGGGTGCTGCTGTTGTTGGTTGCAATTGTTTGCGAATTGGTGAAGGGGTGGTGGCCGGAATTTGCTGCGATTAGGAGTGGAATAGAGGTTATGAGTGTGGGCTGTAGTGATTGAAGGAGTAGGGGAGTTGTGGTTTGGTGGTGGGTGTGAGCAGAGCTGCCGTAAATTGGAGATTGGTAGTGGTTGGGATTAATTGATGTTGATTGTTGTTGTTGTTGGAGAGAGGTAGGTGTGCGGGTGCTGATGTTGTGGTGGCTGGATTTGGAGGTGATAGGTGGTGGAGTTGCGGTGCAGGTGAGCTACGGTAAGAATGGATCATTGCTATACAAAGGAAAAAAAATAAAAGCAGGAAGGCTAATTGGAGAACTTTTCTCCATTTATCTTAATTCATTTGAAAGTGGATTTATTTGATGAAAATGGAATAGGTAGGACCCAACTGTTCATGGGGTGTTTGAGGTTTGTTTTTTGACATACCAAAGTGGTGAAGAATTAATTACTTGATTAAGCTTGGGCTATAAGTGGCTGGTGGAGTGTGTTGCAGTTGTGACGATGGTTATGGTGGTGCGTGAGGATTTGTGGTGGTGTGAAGATTTTATTAGTTTGTTGTTAATGAGAAACCCCATTCCCACTTGAAACAAAGAGAAAAAAAGAGAGGAAGAGGGGGAAAGAGGAGAGAGAAGGAAATAAAAATATATTGTATGTTGTTAATTATATTAGCCAACAAATGACGTATATCAACCATTAAAATGAACCTATCAGTCAATTGATATATATCTGATATCTGTCAACATTAGGGTCATATCAAAAAACAAAAGATACATATCAGCCAACAAAAGGAATATATTAGCCAACAAATGAAATAATATCAGCTAACAAAAGGAACATATCATCCAACAAAAAATACATATCATCCAACAAAAGATACATATCAGCCAACATAAGGAACATTTCAGCCAACAAATTAAGCATATCAACCACCAAAAGGATGAAATCGGAAAACAAAAGCAATAGGTAAGCCGACAAAATAAACACATCAACCAACAAAATGAAACATATAAGCCAACAATTAAAATATACATATCAGCCAACAAAATAAAGATATCAGCCAACTAAAGAAATATATCAGCCAACTGATGTTTGATAGCAGCCAACAAAATAAGGATATCAGCCAACTAAAGAAATATATCAGCCAACTGATGTTTGATAGCAGCCAACAAAAGAAACATATTAAAAATAAAAAATATATCAGCCAACAAAAGGAATATATTAGCCAATACAAAAACCATATCAGCCAACAAGTAAAATATATCAACCAAGCATGCCGTATGCATAATTTGCATGCGACAGTCCGCATCCAATACCTTCTCATTTTTTTTTCTTTATCTTTATTTTTCTTTGATGTAAGATAAGTCTCAATTTACATGAGGGATACTTTTAACCATTTTTTTTGGACAAACTCTTAACCGTTATTTTACGCAAACTAATAAAGTTACCCTCTAATTGTATCACATACACTTATTTTCTCATCTAATAATTGTTTATTAATTTTTATAAAATTAACATTATATACATTATACGGGATGAAAACTAGTTGAAAATGGCTTCACGTCTTATTCCACATATGTTGAAATGGACATCCTTGAAACAAAGGAAATAAGAAATTAAAAGATGTAACAAAAAAAAAGGGTCCAAAATGAATTCTTAAATGCCACGATAGCTCAATCTACGTTTGGTACGATTGACGATCTTTCAAGCCATAACAAACAAAGAGTATAAACGTGAAGAAACAACAATATTTAAAGATTAATCTTCTCTGCCGAAATTTCTGATAAAGTTCAATAAATTATTTAAGACCCAAAATATATATATTTGGTTGATTTGGTGAACATTTGTTGGATGATTTATAAAGCCCTTTAATTGGTTTGTCCACAAAATGAAGTTATTCCTAATTTCACAGTTTGCAACGTCGGCTACATCGGCTCAGCAACCGTTGGTTGGTTGTTTCTCTCGTGTATTATCATCATCTATAGCAACTAATCATGGATATTTATATGTCTATTGATTCCTTCCGTCTTAATTTAATTTATTCAATTATAATGTGAAATGATTTTAGAATATAAGTTAGTATTGACTTATTAGATGTTATCTTAATTATCAAGAGTTATATGTCATAGAAAATACGTATTAAATATTACAAAGTATTTTTAATTAATTGAGACATAATATGTGACCTTTTATATCATACAGCGTAGTTGTGGGAAAATAGAGGTAATAATAAAATATGTAATTCCTCTTTGTTGACTTTAAAAAGTTCACATATTTTATTATGACTATATTCAATAATCATAAATTCTTTTATATGGTTAGCCACATCATTAGTTGATGGTGTGACTATTGTCTACTTCACATATAAGCAATTAATTGAGCAAATGAGGTTTATATATAATGATGATCAAATGAGATTACCATGACAAAGGAGGGGTATATGGTTACTGGCTTACTGCAATGGAATAATGGGTTTATTACCCTTATAAATAAGTGAAATTGTCTTTTTATTAGTTATAACAAAAAAAGAATTACTCAAATTGAATGAACAAATGAGGTTATTATGTTTCAAATTAATTGATGTTACATTCTCATATACTTCGTATATATAATAATAATAATAATAATAAAAAAAAGGTTACTGGTAGACAAAATAAGGTTGCCCTTAATTCCTTATGAATAATTGAGGTTACTCATATTAATAAAGAAAGATAACTCTTAAAGAAAGATATAGTATGTATTAATTAATCACCATCGTATTGAATGGGAGAATCTTCTATGCATTTAGATGAAAGAAATAATGAAAATAGTATGGTAGAGGGGGGGTGTACCATGTGCATGGTACACCCACAAATATATTATATATAAATAAAAGAACATTGAGACAAATTTAATGTTCTTTTATTTATATGTAATGTTCTTTTTTAATGAAGCGTAATTTATGTAATGTTCTTTATTTTATATGTAATGTAATTTTCATTTCACCCATTCATTTTCTCTCTCTTCGATACTCTCTCTCCTCTCCCTCTAACTTCTTCTTCCATTTTATTTCTTGATTTTTATAGTTTTTATGTGCTTAATTCATCACTCACAAACACATTTATACTAGATTTTACACTCCAAAATTCGAATTTCACAACCAAATTTTCGGATTTTTCATGATGTGAGAATTTTGGGTATTTTTTATTTTGGCTAAAAAACTTGCAATTGAGTGTTCAACTTGCTTGATTTCCACTATTAATTCACTTTACAAGGGTTTTCTACTCATTTGAGGTATGACTTCTCTTTCTTTGTTCATCTTTGTTCTACTTCATGAATATGAAACCCTAGGTTGTGCTTCAATAGTGAACTCTCTTTATGCTTGTTATTTTTACCTATATTTTGTGTTTTGTGATAATGTTTGTTGTTCATATAAAGCCTTATTATCATGAAATTACTTGATTGTTTGAATTTTTGGCACTACCATTGTTGCTCATCATCTTCTTCCATGGGTTTGGGTAGTAGCATTTTTCCATTATTTATATGTAACGTTATTTTTCAGAAAGTTAATGTTATTTTATATTTATATGTAATGTTATTTTATTTTTAAGTTATGTTCTTTTATTGTATGTAATGTTCTGTAGTTTATATGTAAGGTTCTTTTTTTATGTACTCTATGTTCGTTTGTAATGTATAGTAAATTATTATAACTACGATTTTTTTTATTTATGGGCAATGTTATTTTATTTATATGTAATTTTCTTTTATTTATAGGTAATGTTCTTTAATTCATATGGTGATGTTCTTCCAGGTGTACCATGCACACCCGGCTGTACGAAACAATTATTGTAAAAATAACACTCACTGATATTTTTTCCGTATACTTCCACCCATTTGTTTTTGGTTAATATTCACACATGATTAGGGGTGGTTATTGGGTAGGGCTACCCAATGGCAAAAGGGTCGGGCCTAATATTAAAGGGTTTTGACCCTTTAATTTTTTAATAGACAGGGCTTTAATAGGGTCTTATTTTGTAGGGCTTTTATAGGGTCTTATTTTGTAGGGCTTTTATAGGGTCTTATTTTTAATGGACAGGACTTAAGAATTAAAATAAAAAGCCTAATAATAATGATTAAGGGTCAGCCTTACTTCCATTTTTTCTCTCTTCTCCTCTGTTCTTCCGCCCACCTTTCTCTATCCTCCATTGAAGCGCACTCAGAATTCTCCATTGAAGCGCACTCATAATTCTCCATTGAAGCCGCTTCAGCGTTAATAAGCTCAAAATAAGTTCAATTCAGATGATTATTAGAATTTCAATGAGAATTTTACAAAGAAACTACCTGGAGCATTCGAATTTTGGGTTCAATCGAATCGAATATTTTGACAAAAATCACGATTTCATTGAAAGAAATAATTGTAAAAATTTGTTTATAGCAAATGAAAAATCGAATTTTGCTAATTGTAAAAAAAAAAAAACACTTGGAGAAGAATCATATTGAAACAGAAAATCACGATTATCAGCTGCGGCAGCGAGATCGCCGGAAGGAGTCTCCGGCGACCAAGTGACGGAGACGACATCGGAGAATTCGGAAGAAGGAAGGAGAAGGGAAGTGAGATATAACGAAGCATGAGGGCTAGTGGTTAGTTGATTTACAAGGGAAGTGAGATATAACGGAGAAATTGAATTTTATTGTTTGGTGTTGTTAATTGAATTGTTAGTGTCATACTTCGTATTTCATTGTATACTTTCATTGGATTTCTTTGTATAATGGCACTAAATTAGCATGATTGTTGCCTTAACTTTCCTGATGGTGTTTTGATTCAGAACTTTAAGCGTGCTTCGTGTTCAGCTGTGCTTACTTTGGCATATCAGCTGTGCTTCTATTAAATTTGGGTAAAGGCCCGTTAATGGTCCGTTTCACTTTTACCTCGACCCTGACCCGCATTGACCCTGACCCGCTAAATATTATCATAATCCGCAACCGACCCGCCCTGCTAATGACCCGCATCGAGCCGCCCAATAACCATCCCTACACATGATATGTCTATCACTTTCATTTTGTACTATTTGTATTACTTACAGTACATTGTTTTAAAAACTCATTTAGATGTAATGTTGATATATAGTGGATGTTGCATCTATTCATCTGAGTCTCGACTTGATTTCACGTTAGTTTGATATTGTCTAAGACTTCTGCCCACTTCTAAGGTCCAGCTCCCGAACCTTCGGCTCTAATGCCAATTGTTAGGACGTGTTTATCATCCAATATTTTTTTTAGTGTTCCACCCAAATCACTCTTTGGACTAATTCGGATTTAAGGATCAGTTTTGGGTGGTTAGGTTCCACTCCCCTCCCAATTGTTGTTGTGGGGGATCGAACACGCAATCTTCCCTACTAAGTGTAGCCTCAATCACCACTACACCCAATTAGTTGTTCATCATACTATATATCAACATACACTTTATTATTATTATTATTATTATTATTATTATTATTATTATTATTATTATTATTATTATTATTATTATTATTATTATTTATTTTTTATTTATTTATTTATTTTTAAGGAAATATCACTTTAAACTTGCCTTGCATAAATTTGTTTTTATTCCCCTTTTTACAATAATCACATACTAATAAAAACACATAGACATACTCTTCTAAGGAATACAAGTTAATAAGTTATACAACTGTTCCTAATTTTTTTCATGTGGGACTTGGGTTGGCAACCCAATCTTAATCATCACATAATTTTACTCGTACCATACAAATATATATGCGTGAACGGTGAACCGTGAACACAATGACATGCAATTTCTTTTGTCAAATCAGTTGAAATAAAAGCTTTCATGTACCCTTAATTAAAAATAAAAAAAAAGGGCTTTCATGTAAACAATGTTTGACTTAAATAAAAAAGATGAAGAAGATGACAAAATTGATAAAGGTAGTGTAAATCAGACACTGGCTGAAGACAAAGCAACCCCATTTGTCTGGCATAGTCATCCTCATTCATCTTTTCTTTTTATTAAAACTCTCAAATTAAAGTTACATTACAATTATATACCCCTTTTTAATTATAAGTTTATAACCCTTCATTCATGAATCAAAAAGCTTGATTGGTTATGCAAAGAAGTACTCCGTATACAACTGCCACATATTTATCACTCCGTTATCAAATGTCTATAACTTGTATTTCCATCACGTGTTATCTATGCTCATATTATTTGTCCTTATGAATTTATTCTACGGAGGTGAGATCAATTTAAGGATCTAATTAATGATTGTTTTTAATGCAATATTTGTGAGACTATATTATCAAATATGTATTGGTCTCAAGACTCTCAACAACGTAATGTTGATTTGTCACTTATGTCAAGACTATTGTTCATCGGTGGTAATTCCTGTCAATGTTCTCGCTTTACTGCAACCATATATTATAAGTAGAAGATACATGTAATGGATAATGGATTATCGTTACTTTACATGATTAGATACACAACTAGTTTTCTTCAATATCATGATAAGATATAATCCACCCTACCAAAAAAAAAAAAAAATTGGAAGAAAAGGGCGGATCACATTATGATAATTATGTGATCTATCTCTCCATTTAGGCCCCTCCCAAGAAAAACTAAAGTCGACAAATCATATGTATATTTCATATGTATGACCCCTTAATTCATTCCAAGAACTCAAATCAATTACTCCATAAACATATAATACAATCAATTCAACAACTTTTTAGAGAAATCTTCAAATAATTTATTACGAGTTCATTATTTTCCAAGCATGTAGAAAATATCTCAATGTAACATCATCCACTAACAAAGCATGGATACTAGACTAGTTTAGCTGGTTAAATTAAAATTTTACATTATTACACCCATTTCTGAAGATGTAAAACCCTGTCTCATTACTCATCGTTTGTGACTCTCTTACGATAAAATACCAATAAAGTTGTAAGAAAAAAAATATAGTGGTCCTATACTTCTACACAGGGCTCATCTTTTAATTTGATCCAAGTACTAACACTTTAGTTTTTGAAAGAGATTAGATACAACAACAAAGGTTAAACAAAAGCTAAAACTAATTAAAAAAAAAAAAAATCTCAGAGAAAAAAGCAGCCAAGATGTCAGGATCACAGACACAGCCAAACAGCTTTTTTTTAATAATCTTTGATCATCTTTCTCTCTCTTCCTTCCCTTTCATAGTAATGATCTCTTTCTTCCTTCTCTCTCTCTCTCAAGTCTCAACCAACCAACCTCTCTTTCTCTCTCTTCTAAATCTCTCTCCTCTGTTATACTTTCATATGATCAGCATCTTCTGCATTCATTACTATATAAAAATCAAAAAAAACTTTATAATATTAACTTCATTTTTCAGCTTGAAAAACAAATTTATAAAAAGCTTACATACTGTTTGTCTCAGATCCCAATAAATTTATCATATCATAAAATATAATCTGTCTTTCTCTCTCTAGGTTTTTATATTACAGTTCAGTGTTCACTGTCTGATTTACTGATTTAGCAGTAAGTTTAAAGCAATCTCTCTCTTTCAATTTTTCTCGCCCTATATTTGTGGTCCTTTACATAGGGTAAATTCTATTATTATTACTCCTTTCTTCCCTCTTTTTTTCCCCTCTTTCTCTCTCTACCTTAAACTTTCTCTCTCCTCATTTTTTCTTCATACCCATTTCATATAATCACCTAATTCAAGTACCCTTTTGAAGGTTTTGATTGATTCCATTAAAAAACTAGTTTTCGATTTTGAGGGTTTTGTGAGAAAAATGCAGGAACAGGGGTTAGGGATGATGGGAGGCGGAAGCGGAAGCGGAGGCGGAAGTGGTGGTGGTTTTGGCGGTTTGATGGGCGGAGAAATGGCGTTTTCCGATCAGTATAGACAGCTAAAAGCTGAAATTGCGACACATCCGCTGTATGAACAGCTGTTAGCGGCTCATGTTGCTTGTTTAAGAGTTGCAACACCAATTGATCAGTTGCCTTTAATTGAAGCTCAATATAATCAATCTCATAATTTACTTCGTTCTTATGCTACTAATTCTCAACATAATCACTCTCTCTCTCCTCATGAACGCCAAGACCTTGACAACTTTTTGGTAATAATTCTAATAATAATCATCTTTTTTTTTTTTTTTTTTTTTTTTTTTGAAGGCATCTTTTATTTTAGTTTATGTTTGAGTAATTAGGTATAAAGTATAGTTTGTGATTTAATTAGTCTAAACTTTGTTTTGGGTGTTGTATTTTTAGGCACAATATTTGTTGGTGTTGTGTTCATTCAAGGAGCAGCTACAAAATCATGTTAGAGTCCATGCTGTTGAAGCTGTCATGGCATGCCGTGAAATCGAACAAAATTTGCAAAATCTTACTGGTATGTTCTCGATAATGTCTCTATATTTTTTTTTTTAATAGGGATAATGTCTCTATTTGAATTTAGTTGTTAAATTACTAGTTTAAATTACATGGTGATAGTAATAGTAATAATTTACTTCGTATTCGTATTTCAGATGAAGAGAGTATATTTTTTATTGGATCTATGTATGACTGTATATATCAATGTATGTGTCATATACAAGTATTATTATTAT
Organism: Chenopodium quinoa; assembly: GCF_001683475.1. NCBI lineage: Eukaryota > Viridiplantae > Streptophyta > Magnoliopsida > Caryophyllales > Amaranthaceae > Chenopodium > Chenopodium quinoa. The sequence continues at coordinate 3,674,823 of NW_018742484.1, forward strand.
CTGGTGTGGTGAAAAAGACTAATATTAGGAATAATAAAAGTATAAAACAATACATGTATAAAATTCAAGAAACATACATATGATTTTGTACTATTTATAAACAAAACATATGATATAATAATATTCTATCCATTTTGCTTGATTAATGAAGTTTGCATACATTTGGGTTTCCTATGTTTCACTATTCTGATGATTATTAGTTTGGTGGGCAACAAATAAAAATCTATATGAAAATAAATAAATAGTAAATATATAAATTATCCATGACAAAATTGGAGGTTTTTGCAATTTCTTGTGTTGACAAACAAAAGGGTGGGTGGTAGTGGGCCCCATTGAAAAGGAAATTTTAATTTATAGTCAGCAGAAGATAGTTAGTTAGTGAGGAAGGGTGGGAAGAAGAAGGAGGGTAAACAAATTAAGCAAGATGTATACTATTACTGTACATATATTATTATGTGTTAGCATCAACCCCAACCAATCACAAATCGAAAGGTACACCCAATAATCGAATATTATTGTTGGTGTTATCTAGAAAGTATTGAATGATTGATTAGTTGATTAATGAAGATTACTATTCACTTAACAATATGATGTGGTCAAGCATTCATTTGTTATGAGTAGTTGTTACTATTAGGCAAGATATTTTGTATCATTCTAGATCCAATTTTGAAGTACACTTTATCTTTTTTACGTTTGTCAATAAAAAAATTAGACTATTAGTATCTCCATAATGTATTGGTATAAAAATAAAATAAAATATTAATATATGTTAAGATGAATCTAACAAAACCTTATTGTAAAGAATTGAACAATATACCATTAAAGTAAAGTTTGTATATAGTGCTAGGTATAATGTTAATAACTTTAAAAATTAGAGATTACATTATAAGAAAAATACAAAAACATAATTTGATATCTCATTATGTCTTGTCAATTTAGGTTAACAGTAAAAAGATATATTCATTTGTTTTCCAAAGATATTGAAGTGGGGTTCTTTAAGCACATTGATTTATATATTAGATTGATATGACTTTCACTTTTTGTTTAATCTAACATGCATGGTGATTGATTTGGTAATGACCGGTTGGGATTTATTTACAATGATTGTCAATGTTAAATCCATTGTAACAATGCAATCATAACCACTAGATTTGCTAATCTTATAGTTGTGATAAATGGTATACTTTTTTTGTAAAAAAATTTGAAATTCATAACACATAAATTTGGCACTTAAACATTTTTACTCTAGTTTTCGCTTTTTTGTATTAATTGTGAAGAAAATCTTACATACTTGATGTGATACTTTGAGATCTAATTTAGCTAGTATATACTCGTACTAAGCAATTAATTAGTGGTTGTAATTGTGAAATGCTAGCTAACACATTATTTGGCAAGTTGTGCTTGTTAGCTAGAAAACTTAGGTATTCTTTCTTAATTATTTGTGTTGAAAAATTAGTGACAGTTTAAAAGGAATTAAAAAAAGCCATTGTCAATGTTGTTGATGTAAGAGAATGCGTGTTTTAGAATCTTATTATATATTTAATCAACTGTTTACTAGTCATTGTCCATTTTTAAAGAACTTATGGAGTTTGGCCAATTCAACCTTCATTGATTAATCAAGAATTCGTTACTTGATGAGTAAGGAATCTCTAGAAGAAGAGTAAAAAAAAAAAAAGTATATTTAATAGGAGTATTATATAAATTGGGGAGAATAATGAAGCTTATTTATGAAGAGGGTTTGGTCTCTATCAAATGTATAAAAGATACAAGTATGTCATATTACTTTGTGTGCCAATATGAATGGCCTTTGTTTTTATTTCATTGGTCCATATTACTCCATATATTTCTAAGTTGTAGAGAAGTGGTGGACCATTCACTAACGGAGTAACATTTACAAATAAAAATAAGTGTCATTTCATTATTGTACACAAAAATGAGATGATCTATTTTGGCGCTTACATAAAAGATGTGGTCATCCACCATAACTTTTGCTCACAAAGAAGATTTTTAAGCATATGCTTATACTTACATGTATTGTGCATCAAAGCATGCATACACAACCAATATTTGAGTGGATTAAGTGTGACAGCTTTATATTTTGAGCTTTAGAGCCAACTAACTTAGTGTAATATGTGCATCTAAGTGGTATGACGGAAATATTGCACTTAAAACTTAGGTTATATGCCATTTTCATAACATAAAGATAAAGTTGGCGCACCAATGAGTCACATGATCAAATTTATTACTTATATTACTAGATATGTTCTTCTCAAACTCCTTTTTTTCCACTGGTCAAGGTGGATGAACACTAAACATAAAAAAGATAGCTAAAACTGATGTATAGTAATCATATTATCCGAATTTTTTAATGCATAGGCTTTTTCGAAATCATTTTGCTATTCTTTTATTTGTGTTAGTAACATACGAAGTATATTAACTTGTGTAATTCTTGCTGTTTATGATTTGCTTAATTGCATGCTATGCCTTGTTAGATGTTACATTGTAATGAGCATTTGTTATTTGACAATTGCAGGCGCGACACTAGGAGAAGGATCAGGTGCAACAATGTCAGATGATGAGGATGATTTGCAGTTGGAATACTCTATGGATCAGTCATCTGGGGGAGATGCACATGACATGATGGGATTTGGGCCTTTACTTCCTACTGAATCTGAGAGGTCTCTCATGGAACGAGTCCGTCATGAACTCAAGATCGAGTTGAAGCAGGTAATTAAATCTGTACACTATGTTCAACAGGAGTATAAATCATCCAAAAAGTCCAGATTTTCTATATTTAAAGGTTGCTTTTGTTATTTGATGATTGAAGAACAATGTACTTGCAGGGATTCAAGTCCAGAATCGAAGATGTCAGAGAGGAAATTCTGCGCAAAAGGCGAGCTGGGAAACTACCTGGGGATACCACTTCTGTTCTTAAGGCATGGTGGCAACAACATTCGAAGTGGCCTTATCCTACTGTAAGATACACTACTCAATCTTTCATATATGTCTCTTCATGGTTTGTAATTTTCTTCAGATTTATATGTTTTTAGACAGCAACCTGTAATGCCTGCTTTTTATGATTACAGGAAGATGACAAGGCGAAACTAGTTGAGGAAACAGGGTTACAACTCAAGCAGATTAACAACTGGTTTATCAACCAAAGGAAGCGCAACTGGCATAACAACTCTCAGTCTGCAAACACTCTCAAGTCCAAGCGCAAACGGTAAACAGCCATGCCATCTGATTCATTCCTGCAGAATGACATACAGATCAGACCAGCAAGATCATATGCAAATATACGTTTTTGTATCGCGTTTCCATCAGTTTGTATGTAACTTCTCGTGCAGGTTGATATCAATCTAACCAAAACCACTGTTACTTTTGGGATATATATACTGAAAATTCAATCATGGAATTACTATTAGGATGCAGGATATGCGACTTCGTTCAACAGTCTGGTGTAAAGAAAAATGTTAATGCATAGAGGGGATCAGATTAGGTCTTTTGGATTCTTAGTAAAGATATGTAATATACTACTTCATATATCCTATTATTATGATCTGATCTTTTCATTATTCTTAATCTTTATACTTGAAAGTTACTCATTACTCCTGATTTCTTTTGTTTGAGACTATTGCCAAGGCACATGTGATGTTATGATCTTGTTGAATTTATTTCCCTCCTCATCATTGTCAAAGGACTAGCATAATTATCATCATTTCCATTTTCGACTTCGAGGGTTGCTTTAGCCCAAGTTCAAGACTATAGTTGATGGGTATGGCAAAGTGTATGCTGCTTCTAATCTTCTAGACAAGGATAATTTAAGCAACCGAGGAAAGTTTTCCAATACTGCGGCCAAAGACATAATACAGAGTATTCCCGCTTACCCTTTTTGTTCTCCCTTAGGGAGAGTATCCTCCAAGTGCTTAGTTTTGTACGTAGCTTTCCTTAAGTCTAAGGTGGTTCATGCAAATAATTGTCTTATAGACTAATTGTTAGTAGTGTTTGGCATACATGAAGACTATAAACCAAGTCAATGCAAAATGTTTAGAAGTTTGTAAACTTGTCATGAAGGTTGTCCTAAGAGGAATGTCTCCCTCATGTGATGTTTGGTTTCCCATGTTTACTTGGAATTGTTCAATTCCGTTCATGGTATGATTGTTACGTAAACATGCCTATGATTAAATAGATGAAAATAAGGATGTTATTCATTCTCCGTTGTGTTTTTTTAGTGCTTCTTTGCTTGAAAATCAAAGTTCCTAGAAAATGAAATAGTGTAAAATTGTTTGGATAACAAAATCATAAAACGTTGTGCTTGTTTTAAAAAATAGATAATATTATTTATCTAGATTTTTGAACGTTAGTAGAACTTCCAATAACTCTTAGAAAACCAAATAACAAGAAATAAGATTACATGGATACATAAACTAGGAAATTTAGTTCACATGTTCAACTTAACATTGACACAGAGATGAAATTATGGTTTATAATCCCAATGAGTAGAATTTACCTTGATTAAGTTTTTCTTATACTCCATAGGTGTTTGATTATAAATTGTATGCTTTCACAATAGTGATCGAAGATACATCGAGACAAGAGCTTGCTTGAAAATTGGCTTATATTGATCGTTGATTGTCAGTTGTTTTGACCGATTGTTTATATTGACTTTTATTTTGTAGCTTGTCTTTTTATATACTTAAATGCCTTATTCGGTTATTGAATTTTGATTGACTTTTTCATTGGCTTTTGGGTTTTTCATTTAGTCAAACAACTAAATTTTTGTTTGGTAAATAGTTATCTGAGCTAGTTGAAAATTTGACTTTTAAGGGAAAATGAAAAATTTGCTTAGAGTAGCTTTTGGCAACATTCAATTTTTCCAAACATGCTAGTAAACATATAAAAATTTAAACAGCCAATCTATTGATTTTTTATTTTTTATTTTTTTTTTGTATTAGCCGTTCAATTGTACTTAGATAACCCTTATCAAATTTTATCATAACTTATTTTATCTAGATCCTGAACTTATCTTTTCTATATCTTTTTTTTTTTTTAATATGATATATTACATCCGTTTCATATTATTTGCAACGTTATAATAGACTTCTAGTTTTCAATTTTATCAATAATACGTCCGATTTCAACACCCAAAAGAAAAAGAAAATTATCTTAAAAACAAGCACGGGAACAGTAGCGGACTTCAACTGTAAAAACAGATTGCAGAAAACCATTGATCAACCAGCTTCAGCCACTGACATTAACTCTTTTACTTAGAAGTTTCCTTAACCCAACTTTCTCTCCCTAATTAATCTAATCTATTTTGCTACCAATTTACAAAGATGAACAATTTTGAATCATTTAATAATCAAACAGTAGCCTAGTTCTTGTTGACTTTTGTCAATGCAAGATCTTATTCAAATTAATGTGCCCAACAACTTATTTCTGGTTTCCCACTCTCTTCCAATCATTCAAAATTCAATCTTTTTTATTGATTTTTTCAATTCTTCAACTTCCCAATTCATTGGTGCTCTTTTAATCAAACTTGGGTAATCCTTTTTAAGCCTGATTTTTGTAATCTTGGCACAAACCCACATTTATACAGCTCATAAATCAGGTAAATTTGACAGATTTAGCAGTTTTTCAGACTTTTTTTTTATTATATTGTCATTCTTTGGTTAATTTGACAGTTTTTAATCATCCTGCAATCAAATTAATCAGAATATAACAGAATTAGGAAGTTTTTGTTGGGTTTTGAACTTTTGATTGCTTATTTAGGAGTATTATTGTGATTAATTTGATTCTGAAGATTGTGTAAAAGTATGGCACATTTTAGTCAAGTTCATTCACCTTCCTTTGATGGCTCACAACATGGTCAAGGAACTGAGTATTTGCCATTTCAGACCTCTCAAGGGTCTCTAAAAGTTATGTTGTTACATGGGCATTTAGACATTTGGGTTAAGGAGGCTAGGAACCTTCCTAATATGGACATGTTTCATAAAACCTTGACTAATTTGCTAGGGGGTTTATCGATTATGGGTTCCTCGAAGAGGTTAACGAGTGATCCATATGTCATTGTATCTGTTGCTGGTGCTATTATAGCAAGAACTTTTGTGATGAGGAATGATGATAACCCGGTATGGATGCAGCACTTCTTTGTGACTGTTGCACATACTGCTGCAGAATTGCATTTTGTAGTCAAAGATGATGATGTTGTAGGTGCTCAGATTATAGGTGCTGTTGGTATACCAGCACAGCAGTTATACTCAGGTGAAAGGATCGAGGGGTATTTTCCTATTACTAAAGCGAATGGGCAGAATTGGGAGACAGGAGCAGTTCTGAGTGTTTCGATTCAGTATATACCGGTTCACAGAATGAATCTTTATCATTTGGGTGTTGGCCCTGGTCCTACTTATTATGGTGTTCCTAGGACATATTTTCCACTTAGACAAGGGAATAGAATAACTCTTTACCAAGATGCACATGTTGAGGATGGTATGCTTCCTGAATTTAGGCTTGACAATGATATGCATTATGTGCATGGGAAATGCTGGAGGGATATCTTGAATGCTATATCTCATGCTCGTCGATTGGTGTACCTTACAGGGTGGTCTGTAACCCACCTTGTCAAACTTGTTCGTGATGCTAGAGATGGCTTGGGGATCACTTTAGGAGCTCTTCTCAAAGCTAAAGCACAGGAGGGTGTAAGAGTGCTGCTCCTTTTGTGGGATGACCCTACTTCTCAGAATATTCTGAACTTTACTACTGTAAGTGGATTTTCCTGCCTACTCTCACTGTTATTGTTTGCGAGTTTTGCTTGTGACCAGATTACTTTCTTTCAATCTTAGTATCTAATACTTGAGGGCAGCTATGTAGAATCTTATTAGTAGTGCACATTGCGCTTTCCACTTTCCTGCTTGATTGATGTCCATTTTTTTTCCTCTTTTACTTTTCTGTAGTTATTATAATTAGAATAGACAATTGTCGAGAAGTGGATATAAAAATGCATTTTTTCTGTCACAATGAGAATGCCAAATTGCCAATTGCTGCTCTCCTAGTTTCTACCTATTATGGCATCATTTGCTTCGGCCTTATCAGTTTTCCTTATTTTACATCTTTAGATTCTTATAAATGTCATGTAAAAAAAGGATCTTTTGCTTATTTGTGCATCTGATGTGTAGCAAGGCATCTTAGCAACAGATGATGAAGTAACTTTCCAATTCTTCAAGAACTCCTCAGTGCATGTCATACTTTGCCCACGATCTGGTGGGAAAGGGCATAGTATTATCAAGCAGCAGGTATTTACATGCAACTTTGTCCAAACCAAATCGTTGTTCTCTCTTTGTTTCATAATTGTACAATTTACCTCGACAGTTATATTAATACTGTGTTTGTTCTGATATGTCCCTTTGATTATACTATGGTCAGGAAGCTGGAGCAATCTATACCCATCATCAGAAAACTGTTATTGTAGATGCTGATGCAGGCCACAACTGGAGAAAGATAATTGCTTTTGTTGGCGGGCTTGACCTCTGTGCTGGGCGATATGATACACCAGAGCATTCTCTTTTCAGAACATTGCAGACAGTACACAAGGATGACTTTCATCAGCCAAACTTCACTGTAATCATACTTCTCAACTCCTCTTTCACTGTATAAAATACACTAGATTGATATCGATATATATCAATGCCTATAACATATAGTTACTGAGGTGTGCAGATGCATTTTCATGCAAATATATTGATCCTCTATTCTACAGGGTCCAACTGATGGATGCCCTAGAGAACCTTGGCATGATTTGCACTGTCAAATTGACGGTCCAGCTGCATATGACATCATGGCCAATTTCCAGGAGCGTTGGTTAAAGGCTTCAAAACCTCGGGGGCTACAAAATTTGTCAAAATCTTACGATGATCATCTACTTCAAGTAGAGAGGGTTCCTGATATTCTCAAACTAGAAGATGTAATCAGACACAGTCATGATGATAGGGAATCATGGCATGTGCAGGTTCAGCTTGTTCTTAAAGTTTCTTTTAGATTTTCAGATTTTTATTTAAAGATATTACTCACGACTAACTAATTAACTAAACTATCTCAGATCTTCCGCTCAATAGACTCCAATTCCGTGAAAGGATTTCCAAAGGATCCTAAAGATGGGATACGATGGGTTAGCATCTTGACTTCCTCTGAACTTCTGTGGATTTACTACCCTTCTTAGTATAGACTGTTAACGAACATTTGGGTTTTCATTATGTTTGACCAGAACCTTATGTGTGGAAAGAACGTACTCATAGACATGAGTATACAAGCAGCTTATGTACATGCCATCCGTTCTGCCCAGCATTACATTTATGTTGAGAACCAATACTTTCTTGGCTCTTCATATAATTGGGATTCTTACAAAGACTTAGGTAATTCGCCACAATCCTGAATTCGATATTCTCATTTACTTTTGCACGATAAGAGAGTTCTGAATTTCTTTCATATCAGCTCAATGATGGATACAAAGTATTATGCAGTAGGAAAAAAAATTTAGTGTTAGAATTCTCAAAGGCGATCTTGCTAACTCACTAGAAAACTAAGCTTGAAGCTGCAAACGATAGAACTTGACCAGCCATCGTATTCCAAACTACCAATGGTTTATATATTATTATTGTTTATTGTTTTTGAAAATGTTGTGTTTATAGTTCAAATTAGATGCATCCTTTGAGTGATAACTTGCATGACCCTGTATTGTCCTGATTCTGAGCAGGTGCAAATAATTTGATACCGGTAGAAATTGCTCTTAAGATTGTCAGTAAAATCAAAGCAAATGAGCGATTTGCTGCATACATTATCATTCCTATGTGGCCAGAGGGTGACCCCAAAAGTCTTGCCATGCAGCGGATTCTTTTTTGGCAGGTATAATGCAGATCATATAGTTGTAGGCTTCTTGACTATGCCACAATTATAGACATCAACTTGCTACTAAATGCTAGTTCTTCATACAGTATCTGATATTTTGATTATCCTAATTTACTTGGCTTTTCCCTTTTTCAACTGCAGTACAAGACAATGCAAATGATGTATGAGATGATCTACAAGGCATTGGAAGAAACAGGAATGCACAGCAAATATGAGCCTCAAGACTTTTTGAATTTCTTTTGCCTAGGAAACCGCGAGGTTTTAGATGAAAACCGTACTAGAAATCCTGGTAGTACTCCAAATGGAAATACTCCTCAGGTAATTATCTCATTTTCTAGCTTCATTTGTAAGTATTTCCATGGAAGTGGTCTGTTCTTAGCACGTCATAAACCAATATTTGCTTCAATATTAGGCTCTTTCAACCAAGAATCGACGATTCATGATCTATGTTCACTCGAAAGGCATGATAGTGGATGATGAGTATGTGATCCTTGGTTCTGCAAACATCAACCAACGATCTATGGAAGGTACTAGAGACACTGAAATTGCAATGGGTGCATATCAGCCAAACTACACTTGGGCTAATAGACATTCTAGTCCACGCGGACAGGTATGCATACGTTACCTTAAGTAGCTTGTTAAGTAATGTAGCACACCCTCATCCTGATGAATTAAACCATCTACTTTTGAGACGGTTCCTAATGAAACTTCCCTTAGCTACAATGCTAGATTGCCCTTTATAACACATATAGTACGCGTACACTAACTAATCTTAAGTTAAACGCGTGATTTACTTCTGATAAGCTAAATGTACAAACTTAATCTATGATTGCAGATATATGGATACAGGATGTCGCTATGGGCCGAGCACCTAGGGAAGGTAGAGGACTGCTATGCACAACCGGAGAGTGTCGAGTGTGTGAGACGAGTAAGATCAATGGGTGAGCAAAACTGGAGACAGTTTGCTGCAGATGAGGTAACAGAGATGAAAGGACACCTTCTCAAGTATCCTTTGCAAGTTGATGAATTAGGAATTGTAAGCCCTCTTCCTGGTTATGAAACATTCCCTGATTTAGGTGGGAAGGTCATGGGAACCTTCTCTGGCATTCAAGAAAACCTTACCATTTGATCATTGACCATAACACTAATTTTTTTTTGAAATAATATTAATTAGGTGATTGTTTATACTTTATACCCTTGTTTATTGAATAATTGTAATTAGTTGAGAATTTGTAAGCTTTGCTTAAGTTGAATGAATGAATGATGATAAATTGTTGCTCTTTATACTTTCTAATTTGATGTCCCAATTAAAGTTGTTATTTTTGGGTTGGGCTTAGTTTGCTATGTGTTTATTTGACCCCCTTTTTTTTTTTTTTTGTGACAGCGTTTTTTTTTATTGTTATGTACTTCTCTTTTCGTAAAAAATAATAATAATAAAAACAAAAAATCAGTATTAAGCAACAATGTCATGAATCATCAATCAATGAACCTATACTAAAGGTGAATCTTATACGACACGTGTCATTATGTGGTTAAGAAAATTTTAAAAGGAATGGTGTCCTTCCAACAAGTGTATTATTCCGATAGAGGGTTCGGAATTATTAGAAATTTAATTCTTCAATGAGGTTAAGTGATCGGGATGTCTAAGTGGAGGCCGCTTCCGATCAGTAATATTAATGAGTAATTAATATTACAGCTTAATCTTAACTGAACCCTTCAAGTCGCACCCCAATCGAGTAACCGATCCGAGACGACGAATCAATCCGAAGGATTAGATGAGTCATTAGAGTATTACGAACAAAGATGTCGGATATTGAGCTTAGAGCGTCGAAACCGAGCGTCACAAGTCGAGTCAAATTTTGAAGACGAGATGTAGAATCAAGCAAGCGACAAGCAGCGTGTTGGGCATTGGCTCCTACTTGTCGCTAGCTACATCTCGTACTTGTCGCTTGCTAGGCTAGGCGAGGGCACCAACCGCATGCATGCTAGCGTGGTGGGCATCGCACCCAGCACACGCATAGTCGCAGCTAGGCTGCGCTGAGCATGCAAGCATCGCAAGCATAGTGCTATGTGTATGCGTGCTATGGATGTGCATGCTTGCTAGCATGCTAGGCCAAGCACCCAACCCCTCGCAGCATCGCACTCACACAACATGAACATCGCAAGCAGCGTGTTGTGTGTGCGTGTGTTGTGCGTGCTTGCTAGCGTAGCAGCACCAAGTAGCAGCAGCTGGGCCTCGCCTCTTGCACAGCAGCACACATCGCAGCAGCAGCTCGCATTGCGTGCGTGGCCTGCTTGCTGCACGCATGTGTCTGCGAGCTGGCTGGCAGCCCAACCTTGGTGCTAGATGCCAACTGGGCAGCCAAGGCAGGCTGCAAGCCAGCCATGTGTGCGTGGTCAGCCCGGTCAAAAATGGGGACCGGTCTTATGGCCTTGCTTGGGGAGCAAGGGGATTTTGGTCCCCCCTTTGGTGGTCCTCACCTACTCATGCTCTCCATATGCCACTTGGAGCTTGTTGATTGCTTTGCATTTTAATTTGTTTTTTATTAAAATAAATTGAGGAAAAATGCAGTTCTCCCACATTGATGGGAAAAGGGAGATCAAGGCTCCCTTCCCTATAAATACCCAAGTTTTGGAGTTGGGAAAAATCACTTGAGTTGAACTCAATAAGGCATCTCCTTGAAAGTGAGAAAACATTTAAGTTCGTAATACTCTAGTTTATCTTTGGTCAAGTCCCAATTAACCTTCGGGATAAAGACTGCTCGGGTCGGGTCGAGGGTGCGAGCCGTTGGAGGCCTTTGCACTTGCGAGGCTAGAGCTTTGAAGTAAGAGCTCGTATGCGAGTGAAGTACGCGTCGAGGGTAAGAATATCATTTCTCTTTCTCTATCTTTTGTTGTTTAATTATGTGATTGCATGTTTAGTTGATTTAATTAGTGGGCGGGTTTCTCTTCCGCATAGTGTCGGACACTACGAAACCCAACAAATTCCCGCCTATTTTTCTTTCCGAATTTCTATAATATTGTTACTAAATCTTAATGTATCTTAAATTATTATTTTTATGGATGATTCTAATAATATATTTTTATTTAATAAATAAATCAAGATATGTACATGATATTGCATTAGTAAAAGTTTCATAAGTGGCTGGCCACACCATGCGGCCAGCCACAATATAAGGCCCATTCGCGTTTTGGGTGGCCTTTATAACGGAGTTCTGTTATAACGGACTCCATTATTTCAAAAAAAAAAAAACATTTTTCAAATTTTATTTTGTTTTCCTTTGGTCATAAATCTTTTAACCGCCATTTCATCAATTTGTCATTTCAATTCTCTACAAATTCTCTTTCTTCCTTTCTACTCTTTCAATTTCTTTGTTTACTTCTCTTTCTTCTTTGAATTTCTCTTGATTGTTTTTTTGTGCAATTTTTCTTTGAAGTTGTACAATGACGAAACTTAAAATCGTTTATGGCAAGGGTAACAAGAGCTTATCATCGAACAAAAATGGCGACGATTCTGGTAATTTCGTAACCCTATTTTTCCAGTTTTTATGCTTTTTCTGATTTCTTTTTGAGTTTTTTTTGTATATCTAGGCTTGTGATTTTGATTTGTAATTTGTTGTCATTTTTTTGTACAAATTTTACTTGTTCTGAATTTTGATTTCGAAACCCTAGGTTTTCGTTATTTTCAGTTTCATATGTTTCTAGCGCTTCTGTTTTGTTCTTTTCGAATTATTTTATTTCATTTGTATTTTAGGTTTTGGATTCTGCTTTTAAAAAATTTTATTCTCTTTGTTGATCATTTTCTTGTGTTTGTTGTTTTTGCATGTTTTATAATTTGATGTTTCTTTGATTTTCCTAATTTTTTTGTTTTTCTTCTGTGATTTAGTTCAGTTCATTTGTATTTTAGGTTTTGGATTACTTGTACTAAATATAGAGGTTACTTGATTTTATATGTTTTGCTGTGTGCCTTCTATATTATTTGACATAATCCATAAATGTTGGAAGAAGTTTTGCTTACCTTTGAATGTATTAAAAGGTCATTTTATAAGGGTTACTAGTTCCTCATAACATTATTTAGGGGTTACTAGTTGTGTACATAAGTTTTAAGTACTTGTTACAATGTCTACAACATTAATTATATATGTTACTAGGTGATTCCAGGGTTACTAATTTGTTAGATGTATTTGATTATAATTATATATGTTACTAGGTCATTCCAAGGTTACTAGTTTGTCAGATGTATATGATATAGGGGTTACTTTATTTCATTTTATGGGTTACCTAGATGTATATGCTTATAATATAGTATTCATGGGCTACTAGTTGTCCTTACTATGTGTTATATATGTTTTAAGGGTTACTATTTGTCTTTAACATGGTTTCATGGTTTACTAGTTGTCCATCAGCCTTTAATATGTGTTTTCGGGTATAATATGGCATCATATTAGATATAGGCATTATACTTCAATTATTTATATGGTTTCATGGGTTACTAGTTGTCCATTAATATGACATCATATTAGACACATGCATTATACTTCTTTTATTTATATTTCTTATGGTTTATTTTGTTTAAAACAGATGTTAAAGATGTAGATAAAGAAGAAGTTTGTTCTGGTCTTCGTGGTGGTACTGCAGAAGTTGATTCTGGTCTTCTTGGTTGTGCTGCTGCTGGTTCTTCTGATTTTGTAGATAATGAAGATGTATGCATGTGGTGCTACAACATCTGCCTTAAATGAGTCTACTTCTGCAGTTAATGAATGTAGAGCTATAATTATTCATCCTATTGAGGCTAATCAGGATGATAATACTAAGGATTTTAAGGAAGTTAATCCTACTGAAGAGGCTAATCCTTCTGAGGAGGCTAATGATGATGACTTTAAGCTTGCTTCTTTGGTACCTGTTTCCAAGAAACAAGCCTTACTTTCAAAAGATCTACAGTTGATAGAAAAGAAGACTGATGATGATCTAGAGGTAAAGCCTATAGTTAAGAAGCGACGTAGGGACGTTGTTGAGAAAGATGATGATGTCAAACCAAATGTTAGAAAGGCAAAAACATCTAAAGCTTAAGCATCTCAAGGTGTTGAAGAAGTTGATGTGAAACCTATTGTGAGAAGTACAAGAGCATCCAAACCTAAAGAAGAAGCTATTGAAGTTATCAATGTTGAAGAGGAGTAAGTTACATGTATGCATATATGAAGTTCTTTTCCCTGTTATAGTTTTTGTTGTTATTGTTCCTTATATGGGGGTTACTTGGGTATCATATAGGGGTTACTTGATAGGTATATAGGGGATTACTTTCTATACTTAGGGGATTACTTGCTCATTATATAGGGGTTACTTATAGGGTTAGTTGATATTTGTTGGGATTACTTATATTGGTTTGAGTTACTTGATTGTGGTTACTTAATTGTTTATTTAAGGTTGGGGTTACTTATATTAGTTTACGTATAAGGTTATTTACCGGGGTTACTTAGTCAACTATACAGGGGTTACTTAACCCTTTTCCCTGGGGTTAAGGGCAGGTGGGTTACTTAATCAATTATATAGGGGTTGCTTAATCATTTTCATTTGGGTTAATGGCAGGTGGGTTATAATTATATAGGGGTTACTTAATTTTTTTCACTAGGGTTACTTATATTGTTTATTTAAGGTTTGGGTTACTTTTATTGTTTATTAAAGGTTGTGGTTAGAAAGGTTGGGGTTACTTAGTTGATATGTTTTTATTTATTTGGTTATTGATTTTTGTTTGATCTATTGTTTTATAGGGCTGATGAGGTGACTGTTCGATGTAGACCTACGGGTGTGTTTGATTTAATGAAAGGGTTAACTAAAGACCAGTTGAAAGTTGTTTATGCTATTGGCTTTCAAAGCTTGCATTACATAAAGTTAACTGAATTTCCAAGGGGGATGCTCCGATGGTTGTGCAAGTGTTTTGATCCCAGTAGTAGGATGTTTGTAATGCCTACTAGAGAGAAATTTCAATTAACTGCAGCTGATGTATATGAAGTTTTTGGAATCTCGATGGGAAAATTAGTTGCTCAAGTGACAGTTGTTCATTCAGATTTGAAGAACTCTTGGAAGAAAAAATATGGTTGGAAAAATCTTGAAGTTACTGTGAAGCGGTTGGATGAAATGTTGAAATTTGATCCACAAATGAAATTAGGAAATGATGATTTCAAAAAATGTTTTGTGATGTTTTCAATGATTACATTGCTAACGCCAACTTCTAATAGATTGGCTTATATGAAGCTTGTTGTAGCTTTAGAAAATGTGGACATGATTAGCCAATATAATTGGTGTCACTATGTTCTTGATGATTTGGCTTAAAATTGAGTTCATATAAACCAAAGCAGAAGTATGTTGCTAGGTGTATTTGTTGCTGCAAATGTGCTATTTTCATAGGCTTCAATTGAGAGGCAATGCTAGTCCCACTTCTTTGTTGATTAAACACTAGAGTAATGAAGACTTCAGAAATAGATTGGCTGCTGAGAATGGTGTGTATGGTGTTGGTGTATTGGATAAAACAACATATCCAATTACTGAAGTTGGTTTTGTTCCAGAGCTGGAGCCTTTTGTTGATGAGGACCAAGAGGTAGAAAAGGAGGATAAAAAGGAAAAACAAAAGGTGGAGCAGGATCTAGGGGTAGAAAAGGAGGATCAAAAGGAGGAACAGAAAGTGGAGAAGGATAAACAAGGAAAGAATGAACGGAAGAAGGGTAAAAAGGAAGAAGAGAATAAGTTAGAAAAGGATAAAAGAGAGATGAAGAAAGGAGTTGTAGTAGAAAAGAAAAAAATTGCAAATGTAAGAAAGAAAAAAGGAGAGAAAGAAACTCCTGATGTGGAAGAAAAGAAGAAAGGAGATAAAGTATCTGAAAAGAAAAAAAGAGAGAGAAAAATTGCTGATGTGGAAGAACAGAAGAAAGGAGATAATATTATTGCTGCAATAGAACCATCGGTAGCTAAAGTGACAAACGTTGGTTCTAGACGGTTTGTTACTTTTGAACTTCCAGAAGAAATTCAATCTAATGAAGAAATCAATCTAGTTGCCAAGAATGTAAGTACAATTCTGTTTTGGCTTTCTTGTTTATTTGTGGTTTCTTGATTAATTTTTCTGTTGTTAGGGGTTACTTTTTTTTATATTTCTAGTTCCTATATTGTTGGGGTTACTTTGTAGTTATATTTATATCTGATTCTTGTTTTGTTTATTTATATTTTTAGGTGGGGTTACTTGTTGTTTTTTGTTAAGGTTACTTGTTGTTTTTTCCCTAGGATTACTTGCTTCTTTATTAGGGGTTACTTTAATTTCTCTATATGTTTTGTTGGGGTTACTTTCTTTGTATTTCTTCCTTTTTTTTGGGTTACTTTGTAATTATATTTATGGTTGATCTTACTTAATTTCTTATTTTGGTTTACTTATATCTTCTTCTTTTTATATTTTTTTTATAAGATGTTGAGGAAAACTATATGTTGCTGAAGAGAGATATGAGATTACTCTGTTATCAATTTGAGCAACGTATAAATTCAACTAAGCTGCAGTCTGCAGCTGTAGAAGAAGATGCTAAGCTTCCTGAAAAAGATAGATCACCTGAGCTTTCTCAGTTGGATCCAATATTCAATGACCAATCTTTTTGGTTACAGATTGATAAGAATGTTAAACAAAGTGTTGCAATGAAGAAATTTGAAGAAGATTTGCCTTCATTTTAGCTTTTTTCAAATACAAATCCTGAGCTTTCAACTCAAACTCCCCCAAATGTACATAAAGTTCATTTTGCTAAAGTGTCTGAGCAAATTCCACCTCATATTGATTCTCCTATTTTGGAAGATCTGTCATGTGGTGTTTTCAATGATGCACTGAGGTTGACAAATGTAGAGCAACCTTTTGAAGGAGGTGGGATTGATGGAGATCAACCTTCTGAAGCTGTGATTGATGGGGTTGAGGGAGATCAACCTTTTGAAGCTGTGATTGAGGGAGATCATCCTTCTGAAGCTGGGGTTGAGGGAAATCATCCTTCTGAAGCTGGGATTGAGGGAAATCAACCTTTTGTAGTTGGGATTGAGAATATTTAGACTTCTGAAGTTGGGATTGAGCATATTCAGAATGACAATGCTCAAGACTTAGAAATGGAAGAAGCTTCTGCTGTTGAAAAGCATTTGTCTTATACTGTTGAAAAGGGTTTGCCTTCATTTGAGCTTTTTTCACATACAAATCCTGAGCTTTCAACTCCAAATTTAACTCCCCCAATTCTAAATAATGATCTTTTTGCTCAAGTTTTAGATGAAATTCCACCACAAATTGATTCACATAATTTGGAAGATTTTTCGTGTGGTGTTATCAATGATGTGGTGAAGTGCATAAATGAAGAGCAATGTTATGAAGATAGGATTGATGGAGAAGTTGGGATTGAGAATATTCAGACAAATGTTTCTGAAGTTGGGATTGAGAATATTCAGAATGAGAATGCTAATGATTTAGAGATGGAAGAAGTTTTTACTGGGGTAAAAAAAGGGGAACAATTTTTGTCTAAGACAGTCATTGGTAATGAGAGTTTTAACAATTCACAAATTCAGCTTTCTCAAATTGAGAATGAAAATTTTCAAATGGAAGTGCATCCTAAAATTGTGAACATTGTAGATTCAAATTGAGAATGAAAATTTTCAAATGGAAGTACATCCTGAAATTGTGAACATTGTAGATTCACAAAATGAGAATGAAGATTCTCAGATGGTAGTGAATCCTGAGATTGTGAATATTAATCATTCTGAAATGGAAGTACAACTAATTAAGAATTGTTGATTTTCAGATGGTAGAAGTTGTGATGGCAGAAGCTATGACGGGTGATTCTTTGTCTGGGCAGCAAATTGAAAACATAGAAAATAGTCAAATTCTGAATGCAGATTGTAGTCAAGTACAGGAAGTTTTTAATATAGATGATACTCAAATGGTAGAAGTTCCTACATTGGTTGATGTTCCTGTTGTTGCATCTGCCTCCGCTATTGATGTCCCTATTGCTGCATCTGCCCTTGTCTCTCTTTAGCATACTGCTACGGCAGGTAAATCAAAGGAGAAAGTTTCAAAAACTCAAGAGGCAAAAAAAAAAAAAAAAAAGAAATCAGAATCAGGTAGCTCTAGAAAACCTAGACAGAGGAAGGAAATAATGTATTGTAGCGTGCCTGGTCATACCGAAGAAGAGGCTCTTGAAGTTTTCAAAGAGAAGATGAAATAATTTCCTGATGGTGAGGATGCTCCTCAAAATTCTGATAGTAGTGCTCAAAATTCTGATAGTAGTGGATCTAGCTCTAATACTTATGGTCTTTTAAGCTGTAGTATTGACTATGGTGAACGTGGTGGTTATACATTACAGTTGACATCAGAATCTTTAAGGCTTAAGAACAAGAAGAAAATATATGCAATGAAGGAGTTAAGGCTTAAAGTTGTTGACTATTGCTTTGTTGAGAATTATTCTAGAGTTAAAGAATCGTAAGTATTTCACTTGTAATGTATTATTTACTTGTTTAATTTTTAAATGTTTCTTATATTTGTTTTGATAAAATTGATGGGGTTACTTGGTTCCTCCTTCTAGGGTTACTTGGTTCCCTTTTTTGTGATTCACTTGCTTTACTTATTATATGTAGTTGGGGTTACTTGGTTTTGGGTTATATATGGGGTACTTGTGTTTTTGGGTTACTTCTGGGGGTTACAAATTACTTTAGTTGGGCTTATAAATTACTTTAGTTGGGTCTATAAATTACAATTTTGACAGGGGTTACTAATTTTAATATATTGGGTTACTTGGTCAACAATACAGTGTTTACTTAATGGGGTTACTTATTTAATTTTTCTAGGGTTACTTATTTAATTTTTCTGGGGTTACTTAGTCAACAATACAGGGGTTACTTAATAGGGTTACTTAGTCATTTTTACTGGGGTTACTTAGTCAACAATATAGGAGTTCCTTAATGGGGTTACTTAATCAATTCCTTAATGGGGTTACTTAATCAATTTTACAGGGGACAGGGGTTAATTCTGGGGATTACTTATTGTAATTTACAAATAGGCTTACTAGGTTAGAGATTACTTTGTTTGGCTTATTTTAAAATTGGGGTTACTTATTCTGTTAAAGTGAGCTCATGTTGGGGTTACTAATGATTTTTGTCTTTGCTTTTCATAAAAGGGAGGTTTTATTCAATTATTCTGATGTATATCAATTGCCTCGTGAAGAATTTCAAACATTGATCCCAGGACAATTAATATCAAGTTGTGTGATGGACTGTTTTTATATTCTTTTGAATTTAGAGGAGATCTTGGCAGGTTTCACTTCTAATAGAGTTTTCTTTAGAGATAAACATATGGTAAGTCTGAAATGTTTATATTTCTAATACTTTAACAGAAATTACAGTATCTCATTCACTTATTTTTGCTTGTTTGTTCTATGTAGTGGCCTGTTCTGTAGTGTCTTGTTACTGGTGATGGTTGTGTTTATGAGAGAGATGTATATGGTGCATGGGATCATTGGTTTTTAAATGTCAGATGTACTAGATTTTTGAGTGCTATGCTGGTACAAAACTGATCTATTTTCAAAATTTCTTGCACATAAAGTGAATGAATTTGGTATGACAATTTGGTGCAAAACTTATTTGTTGTCAAAATGATCTCTTTTATTCCTGTTTTACAGATTTTTATGCCAATTTGGTATGACAATCACTATGTTGTTGTTGTTGTCAACTTTTTTGACAAAACCATTAATTATCTAGACAACAAAAAGTTTAAAATCTATGATGAGGAGTTAAGGAAATATATAACAAATTTTGATGGATTACATACTGTGTATTACAGTATTACCTATCGTTTAGTAAGGCTTTCTAATATTTTTTTGTTACATTTAATGTTTATTTGTTAAGAGAGTGGTTTATTTGTTTGTGTGTGGTTTAGGGGTTGCTTATGGGGTTACTAGAGGGGTTACTTAGGGGGTTATTGGGGGGGGGGGTTTACTTTTTTCTGTTATTCTTTTTGTTTCCTGATTGAGTTACTTGGCTTGATGTGGGGGGTTACTTATGGGGTTAATTTTTTTTCAGTTATTCTTTTTGTTTCCCGATTGGGTTACTTGGTTTGTTATGGTGGGGTTACTTAAGGAGTTACCTTTTTATGTTATACTCTTTGTTTCTTGTTTGGGTTATATGGTTTGATACGGTGGGGTTACTTAAGGGGTTACTTTTTTCTATTTTTCTTTTTGTTTCCTGATTGGGTTACTTGGTTTGATATGCTGGGGTTACTTAAGGGGTTACTTGTTTACTTTTTTGTGTTATTCTCTTTGTTTCCTGTTTGGGTTACCTGGTTATATATGGTGGGGTTACTTAAGGGGTTACTTTTTCCTGTTATTCTCTTTATTTCTTGTTTGGGTTACATGGTTAGATTTGATGGGGTTACTTGTTTACTTTTTTGTGTTATTCTTTTTGTTTCCTGTCTGTGTTTGTTATAATTATGTCTACTTTGTTTTATTTAGAGATATCTCATGTCAAGGTATATGAAAATTAAAGGCCTTGAAGATGGAGAAGATGTGATGGATTTTCCAATCCGAATGATTAAAGTTGATGGACAAAAAGTTGGTGAAAATGTAGATTGAGGAGTGTTCTGTCTTTATCACTGTGCCTCATATTTTGGCAAACCTTTTAAAAGTTATCTTTTAAACTAGGTATTTTTTAAATGGTTCTACCTTCTAATATTGTTAAATGCTTAATGTTCTACATTACTTTTCTGATGTTTTTTTGTTGTTGACTTAAATTTTTTTTATATGTTTATGCAGGCTATTGAACGCCGTCATTATCGAGCTGAAATTTGTGCTCTATTGGTTTTGTCCGATCTGAATAAGGAAAGAGAATTTGTCTTGTCTCGTGTTGAAGATTTTGTCAAAAACAATGAAGCAATTATGGCTAAAGTGGTAATAATTGAGAAGCTCATTAAACAGGCTGCAATTGAGGCTCATAAGACAGAGCTACGTGCTGATGCTGAAAGAAGAAGAAATGCTAAAGCTGATAAAGAAGCAGTTGCTTTGGTGGCTACTATAATAGCAGCAGAAGAGGCTACTACAAAAAGAAAATCAACAGGAAATGCATCTGATGCTTCTACAGTAGCTGTTGAAGAAGAAGCTGCTTTGGTGGCTGCTACAATAGTAGCAGAAAAGGCAGCTGCAAGAAGAAGATCAGCACGTAATGCATTAGCAGCAGCAGCAGCATCCAAATCCAAAGCACCAGCAGCAGCATCCAAATCCAAAGCACCAGCACCAGCATCCAATTCCAAAGCACCAACAGTTAAGTCGAATCTTCCAGCATCTTAAACCAGTACTCGAAAGAAGAATTAAAAAGGAAGTAAGAACGAAGTAGGAAAATTTAACAAGAATAATCCAACCTTTGGCCGGTTCTCCCAAAATAATCCTACCTTTTTATTATTCTACAATAATCCAACCTTTGTTACCCATTTTCTCCTAGCAACCCTAGCAGGTCACCATACCCATCAAGCCGGTTACTAAGCCACGTGTCACTTCCTTATTTGTTAAAAAAATTAAATAAAAAAAAAAACCCCACCATCATCTTCTTCTTCTTTCTCCCCCTTCCCCATTACCACCATAGTCATTAGTCACCATACCCACCAACCACCACCATCCCATTATCTCTCTCCTTCCCCTTTCCCTTCATTACCACTTCACCTCCCTTTTAACTTACCCACCAACAACACCTTCAGCCACCACAAACCTCTAGCCACCACGAACCTCCAACCACCCTTAGCTTCCCACTATCAACCCCACCGTCAATCCACCATCATCCGCATCGCCACAGCCCCACAACACCACAACACCACCAATGCCCCACCGTCGATCCACCATCACCAAAACCCGTAGTAACACCCCACCGTTCCACCTCCGCACCACCATCAACCAACCCAGAAATTCCCACTGTCCCACCTTCTGTGTTCCCGTGATGAAAATAAACCAACGCACAAACCCCCACCCACTATCCCACCTCTGCACCACCATCAACCGACCCACACCCTCAACAAACAACCAACTCACGATTGCGCCCCGCATTGGGTAGGTGGGGTTGGGGTTGGGATTTCGGCGTTGGGTAGGTGGGGTTAGGGTTTCGGGGTATGGGTGGGGGTGAGGTTAGTGGTTTCGCGAAGTGTCACCCTCTAGTTTGGTTGATAGGAAGAAGTTTGTGTTTGATTATCTTGATGAAGGAGGAAGAAAGGTGTTCATGGAGGGGGAAGAGAGGTAGTCATGGAGGAAGAGAGAGAAAGAAGTGGTCATGGGGTAAGACAGAATAAAGACTGGTGGGCTTTAAAAAAAAGGGAAAAAAAATTACCCGATCTTCAGGTAACCGGTCACTTAGGTTCGTGAAAAGATAATACCCCTTCAAGGTTGGATTATTCAAGAATAATCGAAAGATTGGATTATTTTGGGAGAATCGAGCAAAGGTTGGATTATTCTTGTTAAATTTTCCTAAGAAGTATATTTTGTCTAGAATTTTAGATTTGATTGAACTTGACTTGAACTTAATTCATATAGTTTGTTAAGATTTGATTTTTATATCTCTTTGTTTTTAAAATTAGTCAAACTTGATCTTGATACATAGTTTGTTAATATTTGAAATCATTTCTACTAGTTTAAAATTTTGTTCATTATAATGTTAGGGTTACTTAGTTTGGTTGATTCTTGTGTTTTTTAGTCATTCTTTTGTGTCTATGGAAGTTTAAGGTTTAGGGGTTACTTATTACTTCTTTGTGTTTAAGTGTTAATTAGTTTGACTGGTACAAGGGTTGGGGGTTACTTATACTTGTTTACTGGTACAACTCTTTGTGTTTAAGTGTTAATTAGTTTGACTAGTACAAGGGTTGGGGCTTACTTATACATGTTTACTGGTACAGTGTTAATTTATTCATTCTTTTTGTGTTACTGATATGGTACTTCTAGGGGTTACTTGGTTACACTACTTGGAGTTATTTGGTGCATTTAGGGGTTACTTGGGGTTCCTTGTTTACACTATTGTTCTTGGATTGGCTTTTGGGATTAATTGTTGGGTTACTAACTTGGTGCTACTAGGGGTTACTTGGGGTTACTTCTTTACACAATTGTTCTTGTATTGGGTTTTGGGATTAGTTTTTGGGGTTACTTGGTACTTTTGTGTTACTTATTTACAATTACTGAAACATATAATTTAAGTGACAAATTACAAAAATTGAAACATCATGTAAAAGTAAATGATAAATATTATGTTTACATTATTCAGAAACTTAAACTTTTGTAAAGAAAAAACCATAATAATAAAACTAAAATAGTTTTGGATTTAGAACTGGTGTGATTGTTCCAAATACTCTTGTGTCTCCTTTTGCTTGCATTGCTTTTGTTTTAGGTTGTTTTCCTTTTTCAAAGTGTCCCTTGATTCTTTTTCTTCTTCCTTTAGTGTTTGCCCTATCTGGATCGTTCACCGTTGGTATTTCTTCATCAGTTTGTTGCTCTTCTATGGTTTCATTAGATTGTTCACCTTCTTCTTGTGCTTGCTGCATTTCTAGTTGTCTTTTTATTTGTTCTGCTTCTACTTCTTCAATTTTCCTTAGTTGTCTCTCTATGAAGCCGTGTGTCTCTTTGTGGTGTTGATATTTCAGAATAAGATTATAGCTCTTTCTTGCCATCGTGTGATGCCAAGGCATGTACTTATCTCTTCCTGTTGAATTTTCTGCTGCATGATCATCTTTTTTTTTCCATACATGAGCTTTAGCTATCTTTTTCCACCTTGCTGAGATATAATATTCATGAATTTTTGTAACTGAATGCTGGTGTAAGATATGTAAACAATGATAGCAAAGCCATCCCACTTCTTCAAAATTTTTGCATGAGCATGCAACATTGTTTTGTGAGCTGACAAATGTGACCTTTTGCCTAGATGATATGTCATCTTCAATTTGCACCTCATAAAAGTAATAATTTCCTAATTGACCATGCAGATATGCTATGCATCCCATTGAATAATTGAACTCTGATTCAAATTCTCTGAAAATTGTTTGTGTGTATATTTATGATGTATGCTTCAACAGTCCATACATAGGGAGATGTGATGTTGGTTCAAAGTTTGAACACTTGAAATCTGCATCAGATTCGTTTTTTTCTATGTGATGATAAAATTCCAGCAGAAAAAAAGTCTTTACTCAGAGTTGTGCACCACTTCTCCCTATGGTTATATAACCTTTTGAACCGGGTATTTTTTTTTCAATTTTATAGGTTGTTATCATATTTTCCCAGCAAGCTTGAAATTCTTCTGTTGTTACATAACCACTTAGGCATTTATTGAATGCATCTTTGAAAGATGTGTTTCGTTTTATTGCTCTAAATCTTGAAACAACATTTTTTATTAGATGCTAGATACACAACCTATGCCTAGAGTGAGGAAATACCTGTAAGTTTACAAGGGAAGCAAAGTAATAAGGGTTACTTATTCACTAACACTGGGGTTACTTGCTCATTAATACCGGGGTTACTTAAAGGGTTTAGTTATTTAGTTTATAGATTTTGACAGGGGTTACTTATTTTAATATATTGGGGTTACTAGCTATTTTTACTGGGGTTACTTAGTTAACAATACAGGGGTTACTTAATGGTGTGACTTAGCCATTTTTACTAGGGTTACTTAGTCAACAATATAGGGGTTACTTAGTCATTTTTGCTGGGGTTACTTAGTAGTCATTTTTACTTGGGAAACTTAGTCAACCATAAAAGGGTTACTTAATCAATATTTATAGGGGTTAGGGGTTACTTAGGGGGATAGGGACAGGGGTTGCATAGAAGGTTACTGGATAGGTAGTAATGCAGTATTTACCTTTTCAATTGCCTTAGACATTGCCATGTCTTGATCTGTGAATATCGTGGCAGGCTGACTCCTCGCCATAGACTTCTTGAAAGTTGACAAAACCCACTCAAATGTTTCAATCTTCTCATCAGCTATAAATGCACACCCAAATATCACATTTTGCCAATGATTATTCCCACAATAGGGGCACAAATGAGGTTGTATTTGTTAGTTATGTATGTTGTGTTAAAAAAGGTTACATCACCATAGATGTGGAAGTCCTCCTTCATTTCTGAGTCTCTCCAATATGGTTGTTAACCTGTTAGTGTTTTGATCACCTCCCAGTTTAAATCAAAAGAAAAATCTTCTTCTTTTGCCTGTCTTTTATATAAACTGTATATAACAGTTTGTGCATCCCCCCTTCAATTTCTTTCATTTTTCTTCTTGAGATGTAGTTTAAATGGTCTCTCAAAGTATGACCTAGAAATTCTTCACCCCTAGCTTCATTAGTCATCAAATTGTAAGCTTCAGTTGGCTTTAAACCACTCTCTGCCATAAGATCAATTACTTTTGCTTTGTCTTCAATAATCTTTCTCTCTTACCTGTGTAGATTTTGCCATGCTTTTCTTGTTAACTCATGGTTGTGATTGATGACATGTTCCTTAATTTCAAATAGGCCTTCCTTGTTCTTTTTTACTCTTAATGTTTTGCATCCTGTTCTGGTTATAGGAACTTGTTTTTACTTTTTTTTTTCTGTTTTCATTTGCTGGAGGAGGAGTTTTTTGAACCTTAGGTTTGCATCTAAAGCCTTCTTTAGAACAAACAAAATCTTTTCCCTTTATTTGTTTGTTATCTCATTGAGTCCATCTGGCGGTTGATAGTCTTACTCCAAATCCCATAGGAAATGCATGCTTTTTATATATCTCACATATTTCATCCAAAGTTTGTGCTGTAAATCCTATTAGGCTTCCTGTATAGTCAAAATCTTCTTCTTGGTGAGCTTTACTTTGTTATGTCTGAATGTTATCATTTGTGCTTTCTTCTGTTAATGTGCTCTGAGTCTTTTATGTTGTGTTGTCACTTGTTTTTGTTGTTAATGTACAAGAAAAATTAGCATAGTTACAGTTATCATGGAGAACATTTAATTGAATTACAGTTAACAGGAACAACAGGTTACGTCAGGGGTTACTTAAGGTGTTACTTTATTGGTTACTAGAGGGGTTACTTAAGGGGTTACTAGAGGGGTTACCAGAGGGGTTACTAGAGGGGTTACCAGAGGGGTTACTTAAGGGGTTACCAGAAAAGTAACTAGAGGGGTTACTTAAAGGGAAGGGTTACCAAAGGGGTTACTTAAGGGGTTACCAGAGGTGTTACTTAATGGGTTACTTAAATTAAGGGTTTACTTGAGGGGTGCTAGAGGGGTTACTTAGGGGGTTACTTGCCATGGTTTGCAGGGGTTACTGGGTAATTTATAGCATAAATGAAAATTTAAATATATATTTATCTTGTAATTCGATGTTTTCTAATATGTGTTCTTTGATTTCTCTAATTTTGTTTTCAATCTCTAGATTCATTAATGAATCTTCAATTTCTTCAATTTTCATCGATTCTTGTGAATCTGGAAAATTTGGTTCTTCGTCAGCCATGTGAAAGATCTCTGAAAATTTCGAAGTGAAAACTTGAATTGTGAGAAAAATCGAAGTGTGAGAAATTTGAGAAAAATTCTGGGAAAAGTTGAGCAAAATCGAAGTGTGAGAAAGTTGAGAAAAATCGGCGGATTATTGTAGGTTTTTGGAAAGCGTGTGGGGTGTGTCAGCCGCTTTTTTTTGTTAAGAATTGATTACCCGGTTTTTTGTAAAGTTTTGGAGAATTTCGTTATTTTTGTCAGCTTCCGTTATATTGCTGAGCTGGCGTCAGGTCGTACGGTGCGGCTAGGGGCACCAAAAACGCGCTGATTTCATTAACTATTAATAACAATAAATTTACCTTTTTATATTAAACAAATCTAAAGTTGGAAAAAAATTCAATAAATAAATAACTTACAAAAGGAAAATATATTAATTAATATCAATTTAATATACTTGTATATAATTTTTATACAAATAATTTCTTATAATTAAAGTTGATGTTAGTATAAATTAAAAAATATGAGACATGCTTATGTGTCCATTGATTCATTAAAGTTTAATTATAATAGTTATTGAATTAAGTAAAAAAAAAACTTGTATTACCCGTGCATGTATGGAATTTAAACTAGTAAAGTATATACAACTATACAAGTACGTGTGTAGAAGTATAGGTGAGACTAACAAAATTAATTTTTAAAACGAAATAAGATATTAAAATGATGGTGATGTCATACAAAATTGATATGACGGAGACATCATAACCTTAAATAGTGAATAATATTTATGACCTTTTTCAACAAATAACTCAATTTTTCTATCCGTTATTGATACGATAAATGATAAAAATATGATATGATAAAGATATGATTTGATTTGATTAGGAGTTGTTAGTTGGCAAAAGATAGAGTTATGTTAAGTTGTAATCATAGCTAATATTTTTTTACATAATCATCTTTTGTACTACATTATATATTTCGGCCAAGAGCATGAATACAATAAAGCATTATTCCTCATAATTATTTGTCAATTATTAATGTCTTGTAAAGTACGAAGTACAATTTTATTTTAAATCGGCATTAAATAAATTGTCCACTTAGTTGTAAAAGAGAAAAAAAAAAAAAAAAAAAAAAAAAAAAAAAAAAAAAAAAAAACCTTTAATAAAACCTTTAAAAAAAAAACCTTTAGTATGATTAATAGTTCCTTCGTATTAATCGTATAATGTTTCTTGCTCTCAAGTCTCAACTCAATGAAACTAATTCGATTGATCTTTTAATGGTAACTTGCATTTTCTTCATCGTACAAAACATGATTTGCATCATCTTTTTCAAGACAATCTCACATCCACAAGGCCACAGCATCCCACTCACGCAACAACACTAATAATCGTTATGTGCGTTTGCACATCTTCATTTTGTATTTTTTTATGTTAACATGAAAGGCCAACGATCGGGTCTTTGCCGTCCTTGTCAGGGGAGATGTCGACCACCTCTCTTTTTGTATTGGTTCACATCTCGTAATAATTTGTTCTCTCTAATCTTTCAAAAGAACGAGTTAGGTTGATATTATTGTGGAGCGAGATTTTATCAAGAAATATGTAGGAATACTTTCCTTGAAAAATGCTACTTCTTTCGTTTTCTTTTAGTTGTATCACTTTTATAATTGTGGACTTTTAGACAATTTTAGAGTGGAGAGACATACAGAGAAAAAATAAAGAGAGTTCATGTAATAGGAGAGAGATAGAGATAACTAAAATGAAAAGTAATGCATATAAATTAAAACTTCCTTTTACAGAAATTGATGCAACTAATAAAAAACGGAGCAAGTACTATATTTTCAATTACTATATATATTACACAATGATCAAATCGAGTCAAAGATTAACGGACAGGCGACTTGTAGGACTTGAAGGTGTGTGAATTGTTGATTGTTCAAATCCACTGCGAAGTGATCACTTCACTTCACAAACTCCACAACCATGCATGCATGACTACAATAGCTAGCTACAATATATAGGTTCGATAGCATTTCATTTTTGTAATGTAAACTTAATACGAAGTATATGTCTTAATTTTAGTCCTTCACCTTTGTATATAACTCGGTTTGTAATGTATCACTACTTATATGGTAGTTTATTTCATTAATAAAATCATATAAATTTAGTAAACTTCATATTTTCTTTATATAGTCTCAAGCAAGACTACATGTATAGAGGTGTTAAAAAACTGATCCGACTGACCCAATCTAAATTCGACCAGAAAAAACCAAATTAAGGTTTCGACTTGTATGGATATAATAAAATAACATGATTCAAAATTAAAATAAATACAACTGAACCTTCTAACCCAACACAATCTCACTGAAGTCGACTTAGACACCCGAAGTGACACCTAGACATACACATGTACCGTTGTGCATAATGTCATTTATCAGATTCCCTACCCTGCTATACCAATTTCCAAGTAAAATGATACTTTCTCCGTTCTTTTTTTATTGCATCATAGGGGTTTTGGAGGCAAAATTTGGTAGTAGGAAAAAGTAAGAGAAAGTAACGTAAAAATACAAAATTGTTCATGTAATGTAAAGATAAAATAAAAAGTAAGTGTGAAAAAATAAGGGTATGTTGGGTATTTACAGTGTGAACATAGATTTTTTGTCCTAAAATAGAGGTGATGTAATATTTATGAAACTTGCCTAAAAGATAAATGATGCGATATTAAAAAAACGGAGGAAGTATATACAAAGTAAGTTGCAGAAAATGTAGAATTTATAGTGTAGAAAGTAATCAAAAGTACGAGCATATATTAATATTAATTCTTATAGGCTACACACCCCCACACGCCAAATCAACACATAATAATAGATTAATTAATTATTGTAATTTAATAATTAATGGATATAGATCTGAATCTTAAGTTACTCAAATAGACGACCAAAAACTTCATTGTCATTACTTGCACGTGGGCCCAATCATCTACGTTCAAGGTTTACATTCATTGGTTGATATAACAAAATACTTATACTTGGTCTTTTATAAATACTCAATCTCATAAGTCAATTTTCTTATTTTCTTTTACTTTTTAATTAAGAGAGAATAGTAATGGGAGATTACTAGTCCCCCATGATTAACAGATCATAATTCTTTGATTTATTGTCATTAATTAATTAAATAGATAAAATAAAATTGTTTGTTGAGTTTAAAACTCTTTTAATGGGATGTTAGAGGGTAGACATGCATGGGATCAAGATCTACCATACATGAACCCAACTCATTTTCCATCACCAATATTTTAATATTACTATCCATTTTTTTTACAACTTGTATTATTTTATTAAATGAGTTTTCAATAATTTATTTATTGAGGGTTCGTTTGGCATCGTTGTGCTTTTTTTGTTTTTTGGTTTTTTGATTTTCAAAATCATATGATATATGTCATATAATGAATAAAAAAAAATTAGTCAAACTTATTAAAATCCTGATAATTTAGAAAACTGACAAAGGGATTTGAAAGGAATGTAAATCCCTTGTTTGAAGGGATTGAAAGTGAGGATGAATTTGCTTCGGATTGATGATATTCCAGGATAATATGAATTGGATGATGAGAGTTGCCCTGCAATTTACTTAACGAAGGAAGAGAAGAGGCGGCTTAGACAACCATGGTTGAATGCGCTCATTATCAAGTTGTTTGATAAGAGACTAAGTTATGAAGTCCTAGTAAAGAGATTGAAGGCAAAATGGAGTCTCAAGGGTGATGTTGCCTTAACAGATGTTGGTCATGCACATTATGTAGTCAGATTCAATAATTCAGAAGATTATGAGTATGTATTGACTGAAGGTCCATGGATGATTGGTGATAGCTACTTAACTATTCGGAAATGGGTACCTAATTTTGTATCCGATGAAGAACCAATCAAGAAACTCATGGCCTGAGTTCGTATACCCTAACTCTCTGTCCAATATTTTGACAAACAATTTTTGTTCAAGATTGGTAAGGTTATCAAGATTGATAGGAACACGGAATCGAAGGATCGTGGACAATATGTTCGGTTTTGTATCGAGGTTGACCTCACAAAACCTTTGCTTTCGAAATTTCATTTGAATGGTAGAGTGTGACACATTCAATACGAGGGTCTGGGTCACAAGGATGAGAATTGTCCTGTTTTTGTTACCAATGGAGAGTAGGTAGATAATGGAGGTATCCAGGATCAAGGTATCTTTGATAAAAGCCAAGTGGCAAAGAAAACTTAATTGAAATTGCTACTTCGACACCTACTGCACTTCGTGGTAGTCAGCCTAATCATGAATCCATCCCAGGTGCCGATAACACTAGAATTGAAGATCCCCCCAACCTACGAGGCGTTTGTGGATTATCAGACAGAAGGACCGAGTATGATAGTGGCACATCCTCTAGTCAACAAGGTTCTGTTTCAAGTGGACACGTATCTCCCCCCAATACACAACCCCTCGTGTATGATGGCATCGTACTCTCTTCCAATGGAGACGCAAGGACCAATGAGAGCGTTGAGAGAGGTGTTCTTGAGCATTCTGCTTAACGTTCAAGGTGATTGGGCAACCGCATTGAAACACTGAAGAACGATCAAGGTGATTGGGTTTCTAATCCTCATGAAGTCCAACGCATGATTATAAGTTATTAGGCTAGTCTGTTTCGTGAAGATTCAAACCGGGCCCAAAATGTGAAGCTTTTGCAAGACTATTTTCCCACTTTGGAGAGCTCTGAGCTAGAAACGTTGAGCCGCCCATTTAGTACTTGTGAAGTATGGGTTGCTCTGAAGAGTATGAAAGCCTACAAGGCCCCTGGCCCATACGACTTTCAACCACTTTTTTATCAAAGATTTTGGGACTTGGTCTGCCCGAATGTTGTTTGCATGGTGAAAGACATACTCGAGGGTAAAAACTTCCCAGAGGGGATCAATGATGCTTTTTTAGTCTTAATTCCGAAGGTTAAAAGTCCTAAGAAAGCTAATCAATTTCGACCTATAGGTTTATGCATCATAACCAATAAGATTGTAACGAAGGTCATTGTGAATAGGTTGAAACCAATTATGCCGACTTTTATTTCCCCTACCCAATGCTCGTTCGTTCCGAAGAGGCAAATTATAGACAATGTTATGATCGTTCAGGAGATGCTCCATACTATACGAGGGAAAAAAGAGAGAAAGGCTATATGGTAGTAAAATAGACTTCGAAAAAGCCTATGATAAGCTAAGATGGAGTTTTACTCGAGATTCCTTTTTGGAGTTGCGGCTTCCTCAATGCATGGTAGACATTACTATGCAATGTATCACGTCAGCAAGTTTGCAAATTCTGTGGAATGGTGAGCCAACGGAAGCTTTTAAGCCTACTAGAGGTATACGACAAGGAACTCCGCTTTCGCCGTACATATATGTGATTTGTATGGAACGTTTGGCTCATTTGATAGATCGTGAAGTCAAACTGGGTGGTTGGAAACCAGTTAGGGCAAGTAGGAATGGTCCGGCAGTTTCAAATTTGGCCTTTGCAGACGATTTAATTCTCTTTAGTGAAGCATCGATGGAACAAGCGAAAATCATGCAACACTGTTTAAATAATTATTGTGAAGCATCAGGAAGCAAAGTTAGTGTTGATAAGTCAAGAATATACTTCTCGACTAACACTAATTTAGATACGAGGGGTGCTATTTGTGGTTGTCTTGGGATGGAGATGACAGAGGATTTTGGGAAGTATTTAGGAGTGCCAACAATTAATGGGCGTACTTCTAAAAAAGAATATCAGTACTTGGTTGAGAGGGTTAATTCAAAATTGGTTGGTTGGAAAATTAAAACTCTCTCGATTGCTGGAAAGGCCACACTAGTTCAATCCACTCTCAACACCATCCCTGCATATACTATTCAAACGGTGCGGCTGCCTAGATCTACTTGCGATGACTTAGATAGGAAGAACTGAAGCTTTTTATGGCGAAAAGTGTCGTGTTCATTTAGTGGCTTGGGATAAAATCACTAAGCCTAAGGAAAAAGGGAGCTTAGGTTTTACTTCAATGCGTGAGGCTAATAAAGCATTTCTAGCGAAGCTCGGTTCGTTTGCATTTGCTTGCTGAGCCTAATGCTATCTAATCACGCATTGTTCGGGCCAAATATTGTGACAATCGATGTGATTTGGATATATTTCGAGACAAGGCTAATGCTTCGAGCACATGGAAGGGCATTATGAGTAGCATCGACATTGTTAGAAAAGGAGTGAATGTAGCTATGGGGAATGGTTCGAAAACCTTTTTCTGGCACCACAGATGGGCTACCAAGCACCCTCTGCTCTTTTATACTTCCAACGAGCCCCCCCCCCCCCCCCCCCCTCTTCGATACAAGACGCAACCGTACGTGCAGGAAATGTGGGATAATGCAATGGGATGGAAACTTGCATTATTTGCTGACTTTCTGCCAGCACAAGTGTTAAGTGAGATAGTAGCTCATAGTGTGTTAGAGGATGAAGATGCGATCGATGAGATATACTGGAATGGTTCTCCTACGGGAGGTTTCACCATAAAGTCTTCAATTGATATTGCACGAGAAGAAGATGCCGCAAGATTAGAGAAGGCACGGGGATGGCGTTTGATTTGGAAAATGAAGATGCCGCAACGGATTCGATTTTTCTTCTGGCTAGCTGTTCAAGATAAGCTTATGACGAACAAGAACCGATTTATCCGCAAATTGACAGATGACCCTAGGTGTGCGGTGAGGAAGAAGAATCAACCGAGCATATCATTCACAAGTGCCCTGCTGCGAGGTTAGTTTGGAAAAAAATTTAGTGTTATGCATAATAGGTTTATTAATTCGAGCACCTTTTTTGACTGGATGTTGGATAATGGAGATGTTGAGCACTTGGAAAGTTGTGATGAGTGGCCAAGGGTTTTTTCCGTGACATGTTGGTGGTTGTGGAGGTGGAGGAACGAGAGAAGTTTTAACTGTCATCCTCAAATTCTGATTGCCAAGCAGGGTTTATTTTTGCTAGAGTTGGGCTGATAAACCAAGCAATGGAGAAAGACTTCTTGCTGGAACAACAGGGGGGAAAAGAAAACGTGAGTAGGTCTATATTGGCTGGAGGAAACCGGATGTTGGGTGGGTGAGCTTGAATACTGACGGCACAGCCAAAGGCAACCCAGGTTTGGCAGGGGCAGGGAGTTTAATCCGTGGCTACAATGGGGAGTTGTTTGAATGTTTTGCGATGAAGTGTGGGGTGTGTACATGTACAAGGGCAGAATTAATTATTAGCTGTGATGAAAGGCCTGATAATAGCATGGGACGAAGGACATTGCAAGATCAAACTTATGGTGGACTCGGAGGTTGTTGTTCAAATGTTGGTTGGAGTTACTCCGACTAACTCTCCACTTATTCATATTATCTGCAAATGTAAGGCTCTCATCTCTCGCAGAGATTGGGAGGTCGTTGTAACTCATTGCTATAGAGAGGCAAACCGTGCAGCTGACTGGTTGGCTAACTATGGCGTGACAGCGGAGCAAAAGTGTGTGATTTTTGAGGTGATCGATCCCGAAGAATCTCCATGCCGTTTTATTGGAGGACCTAAGTGGGGTGGCTTGGCCAAGACCTGTGCCGAGGGATCGAGGTAGTGGAGTGTAGTTTGGCTACGGTTTAGACTTGCTGTGTGTTTTTATTTCTGTTTTGTTTTCTTTCTTTTAGTTTGTTGTTTTTGGTGTGTTTTGTTTAGGGGCTTTGCCCCTCTCGTTCACCCAAAAAAAAAAAAAAAATAATTGTAGAAGTGTTCTCTGTAATCTATACTTATAACTCTTATGTATAATACGAAGTATGTTGTAACACTTGTAAGTTGTCTTCAATGGTGAAGGCCTAAAGGGTGGGAAAGTTTGTCCCACATAAAAAGCAAAGGATGCTTTTAATGACTTAATTTATAACTCATTATGTGCTTAGTGTATTGAAATATTTGGGCCTACAATATCGGGCTTGACTATGCTAGTGTATGAGTTATAGTTGAGCATATCAAAAAAAAAAAAAAAAAAAAAAAAAAAAAAAAAAAAAAAAACCCTTGAAAATGAATACATATAGCCAAAATTTGCTACAAAGAAACTACTTGTAAAAAATAATTTAAGTTCAAGGGAGAAGAGAGTGAATGACAATGTAGAGATGATATAAATCAATAATAAAGTTATAGGGGCCAGCTAACACTTTAATGAAGAAAAAAAAAATTAATATGAAAATAGTTTAATATTTTAATTGTATGAAAAAAAATATTCATTAATTTTTTTTCCCATGAATTCTACTAAAATATGTATTTGTTAGAAAATTTTCTACGAAATCTCCTACATATCATGTCAAAATAATAACATATATATCAATTTTGATGATATACAAATACTAATATTCTTCTTGCATATATACAATGCCTAGTTTTATTAAGATACACTTCATAATATTTTTCATTAACCATCCATAAATCATTTTAAGCCTTTGTAAACATTAAAAAGAAAATTAAATACGAAGTATTAATAAATTGAGATGAATCTAAAAAGATCATACTTAATTATATTTTATCTTATTTATAGATAGCAAACGAAAATTAATTAGCTTAGGGGAATAAGGAAAAAAAATTAAATGGATCATCTAAAAATAAAAGATTAGCAATGAGTAACCTAATGCATGCTAGCATTTAACATTATAAAGAAGAATTTTTAAAATAATTTTTAAAAAATTGAGAAAAGAAAAGATAAATTACCGATTGAGTAGTGAAACAAATTAAATCAACAATGACGAAGCCCATCAATAATGGGGATTTTAAAAAAAAATAAAAATAGTATTAGACTTTGTTGCCAAGGGGGCTTGATCCTATGATCAAAAATCCCTAACAATGGGCTTCAAACCACTGTGGCTGACATAAGATACAATTAAATGTGTAATAAGAATAGTATTTAGACTAAAAATATCTAGAGGCCAGCAATAAAACTACTAAGCTGCGAAATTGAGTCATGGAGGTCGGGTCTCCACACGCCGCCCCCCATGTGCCTCCGCCCTTGCATACAACTATATATATTTGTACGTATAATTCTAATAGCATACGAGATCTACTACGTTAAAAAAAATATATACTCCATTCCCGTTTCATAATAATTGCAACACTTTGACCGGCACACATGCCGATGCACAACTTTGACCATTAATAATTGTAAACAAGTAATATTAAGAAGTATAAAAACATGATTTAATGAAAATATATATAAAAAATAATTCAAAGATAACACAACAATATATGTTTTTCGGCAAATTTTGTGTGTGGCAGCTAACGCACGAGTAACCCCTAACTAGGTAACCCTTGACTAACCGAGTAACCCCTGGCTAAGTAACCCCGGCCGTGACTAGGGGTGAGCATGAGACGGGTACCCATACCGTTAGTACTAATGGTTCGGGTAACCAATAACCGATAACCAATATCACTAGAACTGATATCCATAAACCGAACCGATAAGTTGGGTACCCGGATTTCGGGTACCCGAATTTCGGATCGGTTATCGGGTACCCAATAAGATATCCGTCCAATAATGATAATTAAACTTAATAATGTAGTTATTATGATATCATTTAACACTAACTAACAACAATACCACATGATCTTGACCAAATTATTAATAATATTACTAATCATTGATATTATGAAGTAATGTAAGAGTTTAGATTTTGGAAAAATAGATTTAAGTACAAAAAAAAATTAAAAAATTGCTTATCGAATCGGATCAGGTAACCGTTAATTTTAAAATGATACCCAATAACCATATCCAATAACAAATTATCGGAACGGGTACTCGAACTGTTATGGTTATCGGATCGAATATCTTAATTTTCGAAACGGTTACGATTCGGATTTTCGGGTAGTTTTGCTCGGCCCTACCCCTAACCGACTGTGTAATCCCTAACCAAGTAACTCCTGACCGACCGAGTACCCCTGACCAAGTAACACCTGACCGACCAAGTAACTCCTTTTCTTCATCTTCTTCTTCTTCAATGGATCTCCTTCGAAACTACTCCAATGGCATCGAAAAAGACAACGACGACGAACAACAACCCTAACTCCAACCCCACCAAACCAACCCAGAAACCCAACAAAATGACAAAGAAGACGAAGATGAAGAAGAAACCTCAATCATCTCTCTCCCATCAAAATCCCACCGTAGTTAGAACAAGCGATTTCTGCGATGATTTGGTCTCCAAACTCGAAATTAGGGTTAGGGTTTGGAATTGAGAAGGAGGATTTGGAGGAGAGAGAAGGAGTTGCAAAGGAGAAGAAAAAGACGATGAAGAAGAAATTGAGGAGTGAGAGAATGATGATGATGATTGGGGAAGATGAAGAAGAAGAATGGAGGTGTTTTCCTGCTGTTGTTGGATGTAGGAAGAAAGAAAGTGAGAAGGGGGAATACGGTAGTGAAGTCAGAAGTGGGAAAACAAAAAAAAAATGGAAGTTTGTCTATCTTTTTTATATATAATGATAAAAAAAATAAAGTTAAAGTACACATATAAATAATGCAAAAGTCAAAGTATTGTCGTTATTACGAAATAAAGGAAGTATATAAAAATAAAAAATAGTGTAAAATTTTAAAAAAAAATAACTGCGTGAATCTCCCCACCCACATGGAAAAGACCGTCACTGTCCTTATTACAACACTGAACACTCCCAAATCTCACCTCTCATCTCCTTCCATTTTAAAAGAGAGACACCATTCAAGATTCAACGCATAATTTCAGACAAACCCATTTCATTTCTCTCTCTTCTTACCACCATCTCTCTCATTTTCTCTCTCTAAAAAATGGGTTTCCAAGGAAACGATTCATCCGACACCAAACCCTTCAACTTCCTCATCTACGGTCGGACCGGTTGGATCGGTGGTTTACTCGGCAAACTCTGCGATTCCCAAGGCATTTCCTACACTTACGGTTCAGGCCGTTTGGAAAACCGGTCTTCCTTGGAGGCTGACGTGGCAGCTGTCAAACCCACCCACGTGTTCAACGCTGCCGGAGTAACCGGTCGTCCTAACGTTGACTGGTGTGAGTCCCATAAAGTTGAGACTATTCGTGCCAACGTTGTTGGGACTCTTACTTTGGCTGATGTTTGTCGGCAAAACGGCCTCGTTTTGATCAATTATGCAACTGGGTGTATTTTTGAGTATGATGATAAACATCCTATTGATTCTGGGATTGGGTTTAAGGAAGAGGATACTCCTAATTTTATTGGAAGTTTTTATTCTAAGACCAAAGCTATGGTATGTTTCTTTTTTATTTGATTTTACCCCCTTTTTGTTTAATTTGATTTGAATTATATGATTGGGAATTGAATAAGTTGTGTTTGTTGTAATGTGATTTGGTGTTGTTTTGGATTTGAGATCCTATGTTGTTGATGATGGATCTTTGATGTTTTGCGTGTCAGTCGGTTTAATCTATGCTACTCGGACTCTTCATTTCACGTCAAGTACCCATGTTGGATTTGGACATGGGTGTGTACATTTCATATTTTAGTTGACTCTGACACTTGGACAAATGATGTCATATGGGTATTGATTTGATATAGGTGTTACATTGTGTTACATTATTGAGTCTGGATTGACCTTTGAATAATGTGCTTCATTGTTGATTTGAATTGTACTAGGATGTCAGATTACTGATCTAATAAAGAGGATCACAATTGAGCTTGGATGCACATTTTTTGTACTGTATTATGTGACATGGGGATTGAGATGGGAGTTGAATTAAGTATTTTTATGGATCTTGTGTTGAGTTTATGTGTGAGTCATTGAGTCCCACATTATAAGAAACATGATCAACTGCTAAAAATATGAACTTTGTGGGCTACGGATCCCATTCTTGGTTGTTTGTGAATCTTATGATAGGAATATCACTTTGGTTAGCTCCACGTCCGGTTTCCCTTGATATAGCAATGCGGATTTTTCAACAAGATCTAGATCACTCCATATAGTCAAGGAGATGGTGAAGTTTTAATTGGATCTGGTGTTTTGATGTCATTCTTAGCTTTGTTTGGTCGTATATGTGATGTAGAATGTGAGGAAATATGTCTGATGTTTAAGTTATTATTGGGTTCTAAGCTAGGGGTTGTAACCACTATTATATCTATGAGCTTTTGTGGCAACGACTTTCTCTATCAAGTATCTTATCCTGTATTAGCTTAGAATCTAGACTTAACTAAGAGTCTTTGTGGTGGTTGCTTACTTTATCTAGTATCCTAGGATTCGGTCTTGCAGTACCCTTTTGTCATACCATGACAAATTTGTCCTGCAATGTGTATGTTTTGGCCTTTTTTTGGTTTCATAGTTTCCATTCATCTTTAGTGCCATAAACAGAAAACTCTGCAAATTTCCCCACATTCTCAATCAAAATTCATATACATGTTTTCATTCCTAGTATGTAATGACAATTATTTTGTTCACTGATGCTATGTATAGACTATAAGTTGCGTGCCGTCAGGAGAATATTAAGAAAATAGCTGAGTACGTAAGAGGTTTAGACGCCATATAGCCAATATTTTATTTAGTATGGTAAATTTGCATCCCAAGAGACAATGATAAGGACTGCCTATGATAGGGATCTAAAGTAAGCAAAAGGAGAATGCAATTAGTCAAGTGAATAGATACATAAACATGGGACACAATTTTTTTGGTGAACTCATAATACTTTCTTTCTTCTCATACTTGTGTTGTACAGTAGTTGTTATATCCCTTTTTATTAACCCCCCACCCTTCCTCTCTTATTTGATGTTGTCACTTTTGAGGCTGAAGATTGACCATGAATTTCATCTCTTTGGATATATTAGTACAGAGTATATAAATAAATAATTTTAAGCTATGCAATTGGATTTGTAGTAAAAGTATGTTCATTTTTTATAAAATAAAGTTTTTATCAGTATATTATGACAGATTCAGGGTGGAATTTCAACCTTAAAAACAACACCAAATTAAGATAAAAGGGAGGATCTTTGTTTGTTACTGGTTTTTAAAGTGTCCTGAATGTCTGTGTTGAGTTCTATTGAACATATTCTGATGAGCTGACTGGTCATATGTTTGGCATAAACTCATAATTCACATATACCGTCTTTTGTTCGGACTACTCTTCAGTTATCGCATAATATTGATTATTAACCTCTACTGATGCAAGTGCACTTGTTATGGATTGTCTAGGTTGAGGATTTACTTCAGAATTACGAGAATGTATGCACATTGAGGGTGCGCATGCCAATCTCCTCTGATTTATCCAACCCCCGCAATTTCATAACCAAGATTGCCAGGTATGAGAAGGTGGTCAACATTCCCAACTCAATGACAATCTTGGATGAGCTGCTTCCCATCTCCATTGAGATGGCAAAGAGAAACCTCACAGGAATCTACAACTTCACAAACCCTGGTGTTGTTAGCCATAACGAAATTTTAGAGATGTACAGGGATTACATTGACCCCAAATTCACATGGAAAAACTTTACCCTTGAGGAGCAAGCTAAGGTGATCGTTGCTCCAAGAAGCAACAACGAGCTTGAGACCACCAAACTGAAGACAGAATTTCCTGAGCTTCTACCCATCAAGGAGTCTCTCATAAAGTATGTGTTCGAGCCAAACAAGAAAACAGCTGAAGTTGCAGCTTGATAATAGTCTGTCTAGGTCAGAACTTTTACTTCCACTCTCTAAATTGCTATTATTTGGACTGAGTTGGATTGGGTTTTGCATACTTTCTTCAATTTAGGCATCATTGTTATTGAAATTTACGAGTAATTGTTGCCATTATGTACTATGTCTATTTGTATTCTTTCTTCTCAAGCACAAAAGGAAAGGAGTGATGTTTTGTATTTGTAACAATTGGATTTTGAATAAATTAGTTGAGGCTGAGATTTGTGCCATAATTACATTTCAATATATGCTGATTGTTCGTTCGACTTATCCCATATTCTGCTTAATTTATTCTACTCTATGGTTTTGTACTTTTTGATCTCTCTCTCATGTTCTAGAAAAATAATTCGTACCTTAGTAATATAACGGAAGTTTGAGTGTTTGTTTCATTGAACATGGCAAATAATATTGCCTAGGAAGAAGTTTCTTGTAGTTTCAATATCTATGACTTGCTAATAGTTTGGTTGAGCATAAGAACTTTTACTTTTCATGGGAAGTTTCACTTATCCAAAGGGCCTAGTTAACTAATAACTTGTTCCATATTGATTATTGTCGGAAGACATCGTAAACAGAAACTCAAGTAGCGAAAATAATTCCTTATGTTTAAGATGAAACCATCGAGTTGAAAGGAAGCCCTGTCATCGTTGATTTCTTATTCGCGCTCAAGCTTTCAAGATCAAGGGCTAAGCGGCTAAGCCTAATATGGCTTTGTCTACCAGTTTATGAAGCCCAGATACGGTATGGATTCCATTAGAAAGTTCAGAGGATTATGTTCTTTTTTCAGCAAACTGTCTTGCACGAAATTCGACAAATGTAGATCTCTTTGCAGAATTTTTTTCCAAAAACCAATCTTTCGTCAGCATCATGAATACTATTATATCCAAGGTTACACTTCTCCATGCACCATCTGTGTTGAAACCATGTTGAAAGTTAACAATTGAATCCCTAGTCTGAAGACTGAACTGTCTTAAAACCAAAGAGATGCCTAGTTAGTGAATGGAAGAAGGCAATGTTCACAAATCCAGTTTGTTTTCTTGTACACCACCTTAGCCGGATGTATTCATGTCTGCCCCTGCCTCAGCATGCTATGACTGCCGATCTTGTAGTTTATACTATTGCAGAGGCTTTTGCTTAGGAACCCCAATACTTCTTACTACGAATACTCTCACTTGGAACCAAAAAGCATAAACTAGCTAGGCTGAATATCGAGCCCATATCAGCAGGTTTGAATATCAAGCTAAAGGCTTTTTCACCAGCAGAAGCGAAGCTAATGGCAACTTTTGAAGGTCTGCTTACGCGTGGCTACAGATCACAACTTTGCGAAGTTGGAGATTACACTGAAGTCCGTGTTAGAAAAACCTGAACTGATGCAGAGCCTTGAGCTACAGATCATCATTGCAGCTATATATGCAAGCTACTACGGGGAGATTGGTACCGGCTTTCAAGTACACTAACAGAGAAGCAATTTAGCTGGCTCGTGTCATGTCTGAGGCTCCAAGCATCCTAGCTGCTAGCAAAGACTCCAAAGAGGCATGAAGATTTCCACAAAGACTCCATCTTGGGCCTGGGGCGTGTATGAGATTGATCTTCTTCTTTGACTCTTCTTCTTGGGGGCGCCCCCATTGATCTTTATGATCAATGGAGTAAAGCAATCTTTATGGCAAAGATGTAAATATTTTGAACAGTAAATGGCCACATATTATTTTGCGTCATTGTGGGCAATTACTCAGCAAATGAGTCATCTAACAGCCGTTATCTCTCATGCAATACCGTCAAGTTGCAATTCTGGGAAATTTGGCTTGTTTTGAGCCACATATGATGTTCATCTTGGTTGTGTAAAGTCAAAAATCCATACTCTTTCATCCATTGTTTACGTTGTTCATCTTGTATGAGTAAATTCAAAAATCCATACTCTTTCATCCATTGTTTTTGATGTTCATCTTTTACGGCAAGCGAAATCGCCTCGATTGTTAAGTGCCATTGTTTTCGGCATATGAGCAATTGGATTGTTGGGTAAGTCGAACACCAACTATATAATTCAATTTTATTTAGCATCATTGCATTGTGGTTTTTGTTTTTCATCACATTTATGGATTATTATCTTATTTGATTACTACGGAGTATTGTAGTGTGTCGATGGTTGTAGTAGATGTTGGTGTGAAGTATTCGAATGAGTATGTAATCAATTGTGATAATACTAGTTCGATTAGTTGGACATTGATAGGATTTGGTTTTGTTTCTAGTTGTGTATGTGTTAGAATTGTAAATCCTACAAACTAGCCATGGAGAACTGCAATGATTCGCCCCCCATAGTTGGTGGGTACAATGGTAGTGTTT
The DNA here is from genome assembly GCF_001683475.1 of Chenopodium quinoa. Lineage (NCBI taxonomy): Eukaryota > Viridiplantae > Streptophyta > Magnoliopsida > Caryophyllales > Amaranthaceae > Chenopodium > Chenopodium quinoa. Next base: position 3,717,199 of record NW_018742484.1, read on the forward strand.
TGCAAGATAAGGGGGGCGGTGTTAGGTGCAGAGAGGAGCCTTGTCTGGAAGATGATGCAAATCGGGTTAGGGATGTCGGAGATGAAATTCTACCTTATGTAGAAGGGGATATCCCTCCATCTACATTATTTGTATCACCAAGGCCAAATGATGTAGCCCATAAGTCCTTCATCAAAACAGTGGAGACGGTTGAAACCACTGTGGCCAGTAATCATATTAGTATAGTCACATATGTCGAGCCTCCTGGTGTTGGAATGGTGTTTAAAAAATAGCAAGATATGAAAGCTTATTACAAAGAATATGCAGAACAACTACCAAATATTTCGGTTTTGGACGAATAATTTTTTTGGTTTATGAATTGCAAATACATTGTGTAATTATTAAATCGGTTATTTTTATTTAATTAATTATGTAAAATTAACAAACTGCATTACAAATAGTTGATATTAACACAAAAATTTGGACAAACGGGACATTCTATACAAAATTGGGATCAAAAATTAAACATTCAACATTAAAAATGGGTAGTTGGACTTTTGCATGACCAATAAATGCAACAAAAAGTTATAAAATAAAAAAAAAAACAGTAAATTGTGCCATAAATGCACAATTTCATGCAAAACTAACGGCAACAATTTTCCGTAACTCCCATTGCCAGCATCAACATGCAGGTCATATGCACAAGTGGCGAAAAAGCTGATTCACACTATGGGTTATTACCATATTGTCCCTGGTTTAATGATGAAAAAGTCTATTATACCCCTATGATTGACAAACTAAATTGATCATGAAGATCAACAAGTATTTTGCCTTCTTAGAAGTGAAGCCGAGTTTGGTTGTGAAAGGAGGCCACACTATTATGTATAAAAGTTTAAACTTCTTTGTACAGATTTATCCTAATTTTTATGGTCCAATTCAGCCTTTTAGGAAGGCCTAGCCTACTTAACCTTAATGAAGTCTCATCACCAACTTTTCCTAAGGCTTTTGTTAAGCTAAGGGTGATAATTGAACTGTAATTGATGATCAAAATTTGCTTGATATTGATATTTATGAGATTGTCAACTTAGATTACTAGCTATTAGCCAATTATATTGAACCTAAAAGATTCAACTCTGCTTCTTATGTAAGTGAGCAATCCTAAGCTAAAGCTCATTATCACCCCTTGTTGATGTTAGTTTCTCCTAGGTGATCCAATCTTTATTTTGTAGCGCGTAGTATTTATTTTTAGTGAAATTTAGCTTTTGGACCCCTAGTTTTTTTGCTACTCATTTTTCTCTCGGCTAATTTAGTGCTTAATTAATTTATATGAAACGAAGGGAAGTTACTCTGCCATAAGATATTAAGATTCATAGGAATCTTTTTCACGTGTTTTAATGACATATATGAAGCATTAATCTAAGACTTTCCATGAATTTTAATTAACGAAGGTGAAGTTTGCTAACTTATCTTTCATGAACTCACTTACTTTGTAATTACATGTTTGAATCAGCTAAACAACTATCCAAACTTACAATACTCATGCAGTCAGGCAACCAGACAAACAATGAGTATCGTATACTGTTGTTTTCTTTCATGGAAACATATATTTCACCTTAGCACCTACTCTATATTCTATAAACTTTACTGAAGTCTGGAAATATTGGAGTCTACTCATTGGGTCAGTGTCACACATTATTCACACTTACCAGATTTGATAACTTGACCAACCAACCCCACTTTAAACATGAAAATTATGGACCCCCAATTATTATATTCGACAACTAGCCAGACACATGACCAAAATCCATTGCCTTTTCACGTGGGTATCTATATGAATCTAAAATCTCAATTCTCAATTATTTATCTTCAAACCCTTTTGGATTGTAGTCTTCTAGGAGGACTCGTATTCCATGTTAGCTAGCTTAAAGACGACGAAATTATGAGTTAAGAACATTCATAATGGTATAAAATAAGTCCTTAAGCTAGTAATTTACCATTGTGTAATTTTTAAATAGTAATTTACCATTGTGAAGCTACAAGAGCTGTAACTTTGATTAAACTATGTAGCTACTAGCTACCCTTATTCTACTCTCGTAATTTCACCTCCCTTTAGCTAGCAAAAGATCTAAAAGTACGAGTAGTTATTTAACCTCACTCTTTTGTACAACTTTATAAATCAATCATTTTGTGGTACCAATCTCCTCAGGCTAAGGCATCTAATGATCTGGTCCTGTGCCGTGGGCATGTATGTCAAAATGTCCCTTTATACTAAAACAAATAAATTAATACATATAAAAAAAAATTAAATTAAATAAATAATTTTTATAAGAAAATAAGAAGAAAAAAAAAACCCCAAAAGATCCAATGAATAAATAATGACAGCTTCTCAACTATTTTATTTTCTTAAACTGTCTACCAAACATACAATACATTTTCTAGTTTGAAACAATATTAACTCTAAATAAATTAGCTTGAAAAAAGAAACACAATAAAAGCTCACACTACTAGAATGAATAATATTAAAATGTAAGAAAAGGATGCAACATTTTGCATGATCAAACAATATTTCTAACCATTTCAACTGATTTTATAACAGCATAGTATCCACCCAATGCTGCAAACATCCAAAAAGACTCTCGCTCTTCAGAGTTGCATCAATTCCGGGCGGGTAACTACCCTCAGGCATCAGTGACCATTGGTAACTGAACCATTTTCTTGTGCGACGTTAGAATCATTTGCTGGTTTCTTGGCATAGAATCTTCGATACATAGAGTCTACCTCGGTTAAGTAGTAAGTACCTGGAGCCAAAAGGGTGGTATCCTTACTCGTCACAAATTCCTTTGCTCCGTACCTGTGCTCCATAAGCTTCAAGGTTTCGACAAATTTCTCAGGTGGGAACTGCAGACGTATAATACAAGTCAGATATAAAGTCAAGATCAAATTTATATGATTAATTAACTTATATTCCTCCACCTAAAACCCTCTTTCCCGAAACCAAATAAAGGGATTCTAAAGAGGAATTACCTCATGCCTCGACTTCAATTTGTCAGCAACATTCATGACTGCTGCAATGTTGGACAAGCTGAAGGGCTTCTGCCCTTCATTTAGCCGGAATGAGAACATTGTAGCTGTCAAGCCACTTCCATAAGAGAACATTATGACCCTCTTGCCTGCCTGAAATATGATTATAGCCAAAAGCATGAATACTAAACCAAGTTAACAAGGTAAAAAGACCAGATGATATAAATATGCCTAAAGTGCTCACCAATTCACTGTATTTATTGTGAATAAGGGAAGCAAATGCTGAATATAGGGATGCTGTGTATGTATTCCCAATTTGCTTTGGTATCAAGGTGGTCGGTTGAACCTTCTTGTCATATAAGGGCTTCGCGACTTGCTGAGCAACCTATAAAGTGATAAAATCACTAAACATAAATATTCCACGAACTCTTATACTTCTCAATTAAGTTCGTTGTATCAGCGATAACACACCTTTTCAAGATCCCTGCTTTGATAGCTTTCATCAATAGATAGATTGGAGAATGGGGACAGCTTCTCCCCAGCGTCTTCATTGATGGAGCTGCCAATCAATGATGCAAATATTGGTAAAAGAGTACAATGGTGGGAAGTCAATAGCCCTTTGTTAGACAATTTGACATAATCCCAATAACAATATGCACTACATTATAGTAAGAAGAGGATAATACCTAGCATTTCTCAAGAAATCATTGTACACCAATCGGGCAAAGCTCTTTTGCACAAGCTGTGAAAATAAGAGATGGGCATCATTTTAAGTCAAATTTGCAAGTACGCTTGTTTTGAACATCAGTTATTTCAAACATAATTTCATCAGAGGTATACCTTGTTGTATGGAGAATGGAATACAACGTATTCGGCGTCATCAATAGAGAATTTTTTGCCTTCGAACTTCTCATACCTACAGTTGGAAGAATAGTTTAGCTTCACAAGCTTAAAGGTAAAGTGATGGACACAATGTATTCTTAAGGGCAGTTCAAGATTCTATTAATGACTCACTTGCTGCAGAAATGTTTGTAGCAAGCATCAACCGCCATGAGATAACAAGTTTGTGACAACTTCCCATCAACAACCTATGGCAGAACACATCAATAGATCAGTTTCACTGAATGAATGAGACACAACAAAGCCACGAAAACGAAAAATCTATTGCACATCTCCAGAGAGCATCAATTAACAAACATGAGATATATGTAAGCTTGAGGTATTTAGCAAACACTTGAGTAATATTATTCTCCAAACGTCATATGCTAGACATTGGCACCATTTTCTATCCCATCTTAGTTAAGTTGTGTCAAGAGCCTGAGACTTACTGGATATTCACTGGCTAGGTTGGGCTTGTAAAAATCATAAACGTGAGCCATATGGCTGCCCCTCAACTTGCTTTCAAAAGCGATGGGGGCATCTGGGCCCACAAGCATTGCAACAGTAGCTGCCCCTCCAGTGGGTCTAGCTGCTCCCTCGGCATAGACCTGGTAAAGGAATGTATTCACAAAATCAATAAGATTGAAGATTGAAAGTTAATACCAAATGAAGTGCAAATTAGCTTGTATTCCACATGAAGTTGCTATAATAAGGTTTTTAAAATATGTAATTTTAAAAGAGAGAGAATTTGAACATACCGCACTGTCTGTGCATACAACAAGGCCATAGCGTCCATCCCACGAACTGCTCTCCACCCAGTTAGCACAATTAAATAATGCAGCAGTTCCACCATAGCATGCATTGGTTGAGTCAACACCTTCAATGTCTGTGTTTCCATGTTCCTAATCATTTTTTAACAAAAGAACACAAAGTTATGTTCAGACATGAGGGATACTGTTTCCTTTTCCAAGATCAATTATAGTAAACGGATGCTCGAGAAAATAGCACATGCATATTAATGCCCTACAACAATTTAAATTGCGCTCAAGAAGGTGCATGCACTGTGAAATTTAGCAGCAGCCCTCCTCTCCTGCCCACCTCATGCCCCCAAACAAGTATAGTTATTTGTATATTTTTGTACATAATTATAAGATTTTTAACTGTCCAAAGGAAGCCATAAAAAATTCTAATTAACACTACATGTAGCTTCTGAGTGAAGATAGTGCTTTGTAACAATCCTAAATATTTAGCAGCTACTAACTAGGCAGAGCTTATTCCTCAAAACAAGCAGCAGAAATGCAGAGCTATACTCACAAAAAAAACCAGATATAAGAATAAATATGAAACAGAGATGACTATGCACTTATTTCAAATAGTACCTCAAAAATTTGCATCAAGAATGTCTTGATAGATTTGCTCTTGTCCAAGACAGTCTCGCTGCCTACTTCCAGCCGACCAATTTGCTTGGGATCAACATGATATTTCTCTAGGAGATTGTTCACAGCTGTCAAACTACAAGTACAGAGATGATCAGAGAGGTACCCATCTCATACTATAAAGTTATGATACAACAAAGGTTGACAAAAGCTCCACCTTCAAGTACTTAAAATTATAATAGACAATTCAATAATCCTTCCAAACAACATAATAGACTTACTCAGCTATCCACACCTTCTAAGTATCAAGAGATGATATCTGTAGACATATCATCTCTCAATTTTCCACAAGAGTTCCAAATTTTCGGATATTAAGAAACTAACCATAATTTCTAAGCAAACATTTTTAACAGCAAGAGAATCAAGTAAGGTTCTCTTTTGTACAATTTCATATGCAAAATAAGATTTCGCAGAGAAAATAAGATGTTTAAGAAATACGTTCATAATCTCATACTATAAGTCAGAAAAAAAAAATGTGGAATAGAAAATGGTCTAATACAACCATCTTCCTTAGAGGTTCAAATCATTCAAAGACAAATGATGACTAATACAATCAGTCAAAAAAAAAAAAAAAAGGATGACTGATACAAAAAACACACTCACTAGCTGATTAATTGAACTCCAACATGTGAAATACTTGATACAGAGTAAATTTTAGATATATTGATATATTGATGCAACAATTGATCATAGACTATAGAGGTAAGTTCGAACATAGGTTTCAAACCTCATCGATATAATGTCTTCCACATCAGTACAGAATGCCATACAATCTTGTCCGAGTCCGATGGTGTACTTTCCTTTGCTAGCCCCATCATGAACCTCCAATGCTTCCTGTTTGACATGCAACATCAATAACCAAAATCTATGATGACATAACAAACAAGAAACTCCCAAAAACAAATGTAACTTATGAGTTACTCATATGACATTAAAATCAACATCTATAACATCTTAAAGTCATGATCCTTAACTTTAAATCCAGAAAATCACTTCAAGATTAAATTTCCAACATTCAAGGAAAATTAGAAACTATCCAGCAAGAGTTTCTCTGATTTCCAAAGAGTTGACTTCACAATAAAACATAAACATCTTAATCAAAAGCTTAAAACTAGTTAGATTGGGCAAATTCTCAATTGGGTATTTAATATCCAAGTTAAGGACCCCATCATGATCTCATTAACCTACCAACTTAGGCCAAAGTATCTAACTTTCTGAAGCTTTTTAGGCCAAATTACAAAATGATTAATTAAATCATATTAAATAGTATCAAAAAGCTGATTAATTATTATTTGTTCATTCAAATTGATTTGTCATATTTCTCACGGTTCAGAAAAACCATGAAAAAACAATTGTCATAACACCCAAAAAAATAAAATGAAATAAAATAACAAATATGCAATTTATTTTTTTTGTTTTTGTTTTTATTTGTTTATATTTTCGGTAATCAAGCAAAATCCCGCAATCAAATTTCTCCAGCACATTTCCATTCACGATGAACTAAAATAGCTTCTGGGAAAATCCCAAAATCATAGAAAAACTAATTTAATTGTACAATCATAAATAATCATTAACCCCATTACACAAAAAAAAAAAAATTATTAATATGGGAAATTTTAATAGAAATTTCTGTGAGAGTAGGGATTATATGATGGATTTACCTGTTGAACACAAGTAGGAGGGAAGTAGATTTCCATGGCAAGAATTCCTACATTCTTTACTGAAGAAGCCATTATATTTTACAGATGAAAAAAAAAAAAGATTTCTTCTCTCAAGTTTTCTGCAAGTCTCTTCCTCGATTACAACGACAGTTGAGAGAGAGGAGAGAGAAGATCGGAGGGTCCGGAAAGATTGGCAAAGGAACAAAAACAGGGAAGTTAGCAAGAGAGGTTTTTTGTTTTTGAGAAGTGAATTTTGGGTGCCTTAATTTTGTGCCTTATATAGACTAGATGTATCAATGTATCATCATGTCTTCATGTATGTTATTCACTTAATAGTCCATGACACCTACTACTACTAACAAGGAAATTCCAGGTAGATTTTTCAAGATTTATTATATCCTTTATAGGGAATTAGTCCCAACTCGACAGTCAACACTAAAACGATTTGCAGTAAATATTATTATGTAATTCAAATTTGACTTGTTTTATAATTTGTTACTAGTGTGTAATAGACGGTTGGGATTAAAGATCTGCGGATTCAGGTTATTTTTAAGTTCTCGTTTCATCTTTTGGACAAATAATGTTTATTTAGAACTAAAAACTTTTGATTTTAGATTGACCTAAAGAGTTAGCGGATTTTGCAATGTATTGTGTTCCAGTACCACCAATTCTCAAATATCAAAATAAATTTACAAAATAAACGGAATACTAAATAAACAAAATATACTTTTAGACGATAACAAATGGAGTCAAAGACAACCATACCAATGATGTCTAAAAACCATGTTAAACTTAACAACTTGTGCTCCAAAAAAGTTCCATAATCTTGTGTAATTTCAATAGTAATTTGATTTCAAGTCGAGTTTGACCCAAAGTATCCTAGATTTTTTATTTTTTTTTATTTCTGATTACTTGAGTTTCATATTTCAGAATATTGGTCAAACCCCCTCCGTTTGGGTTAGGTCTGTGCGTTCAATTGATATTTAATTAATAAGAAATGATTCACCAAAATTACTTCATGCTACAATAATAATAATAATAATAATAATAATAATAATAATAATTATTATTATTATTATTATTATTATTATTATTATTATTATTATTATTATTATTACATTACGGAGTAATTGTTTAAAAAAATGACTGGAGTAAAATAATATTCAGTTATATTCCTTAATTTGGAAAATATAAAGAGTACCTTATGCGATCTTTTGCTTAAAATAAGAATATACTATGTTAGTCTCATGTGTTGCACGAATTAGATACTCCATAGTCCTTCTTCTTTATTTGAAAAATGTCAATATGACCTATTTTAGTAATAGTTAATATATAAAATCCGTAATATGAACAAGATTTGATACAAGTGAATACTTAAAATATTCAAAAAATCTTGTGTGGACCTAGTCCACAATAATATTATTGTGAACCCGAGGTTTATACGCATGCAACTGACGTTATATGGAACATAGTGACCCGGCCTAATTTTAAAATAGCAACCTTATTATTAACATAGTAACCTTTATCAAAACTTGTGTGACATTTAATATTAGTCTGAACCTAAAGTACGACGTTATGTTAAATATAGTGACCCTATTTTAACATAATAACTTTTATTATTTATATTGACCAGTATATAAAAATTTCATTAAGAAAATATAATAACCTCTTATATCCTATATAAAATCACAATAATTTTTATTTCAACACAATAACCTTTATTTTAATATAGTAACTTTTTTTTTTAATTAATAAAACAACTATAGTGTCTCTAATATTAGTGGTCCACAATAAATTAGTGTGGACCATGTCCATTAAAGAGTTTGTATAAAATATTAACTTATTGATGGTGGTAGAAAACTTATTTAAATTAAGAGAAATTCTACGCTTAAAACATATATATTGTCCATGATCGGTAACTTTTTTGGTTTTTTTTTTTTCAATATTTATATACTACATATACTTTGTATGTATTTTTTTTTTTTTAATGGGTAAGAAATATTTTACGCAGCCTTCAATTAATTAATTTCAACATATGTCTGCTAGAATAGACTTCAACTAATTTCAAGATATGTCTGCTACAATGAACTAAAGAAAAAGAGGAGAAGGAAGTCAAGAAACACATGCAATTGATGTTACATATGGCTTGGTTAATTGATGCTAATAAGAGGTGATAACAACAATAATGAGAATACATGTACCCTTTGTTCTCTTTTGAAGTTTTGATTGATGTACCGTGTGTTTTGTTTATTTTTACAACAATAATGAGAATACATGTACCCTTTGTTCTCTTTTGAAGTTTTGATTGATGTACCGTGTGTTTTGTTTATTTTTACGCTCTCCCGTCTCCAATATATTTTTTTAAATATCAATATCTTTAACTATGTATCATAAAAAATCAAGCCCTTTTCCTAAATAATGCTACCAAAAGATTTAATTCCACAAATGCCGTCACTTTTTTATAAATTACTACTTTACCGTCTATGTCATCGGTTCAACCTCTTTTTCATATTTTTTATGGTTTTTAGAAGTGGCAGTTTTAGGTATTTATAAAATAAATAAATAAAAACTTGTGAACAACCATTGAAACACCTTTTATATTTTGAATGCAGATTTCTACTGTTAATCTAACCATTGAAGCACCTTTCTCTTCTCCATTAAAGCAACTTATGTGGTAAGTTTTTATTTTTAATCATCGAATATCAACTTCACAATCTACTGTTAATCGTTAATCTATTCAATTTAGGATTCTTCTATGGTGAATATATTATTAAATTATTGGTTATAAGTAATTTAACTACTGAAGTATTATAACCAGAAATCTCGTTTCTATTCATTCTTAAGGGTAAAGAATTCAATTTGATAATTGAGTCAAATTTGGTTGCTAATTTGTTGCTAAATCCTTTAATTTTAGAACAAAACCATGAAAACAGAATCATTCCCAACTTCGAACAAAATCAAATTAGAGAACGAAGAGAATGAGGATTCTTCGAGTGAAGAAGAAGATGATAGTGTGGTGATTTGACCTGGCTCTATGTACATTTGGGGTTTTGAGTATGAGGAATAGCCGAGGTTTTTGTGTTGGGATGATTTAAGTCTATTTAGGTTGAAGCCGAAATAGAGAATGAACTTGCTGACGTACCTTTTGGAGAGTTGCAGAAGGCTCGTTCCGATAAAAAAAATTATAGAAGAAACCGCTACTTGAAGGAGCGGTTTTCAATAAAAAAAAAATCGGATTTTTTTCCACTTGCTTACGTGGTCAGTATTTAGGGAATTTATAAAAAAATGACTGTAATTTGGGAATTGAGGCTTTTGACAAGGGCTCTAAAAGATCCTTATACTACTGTAAATAATGGATATATTTTTCAAAAACGGGAGGAGTATGTAATTTTGCAAGAATGTCAAAATTGTCAACTACATTGTAACCAGCAAAATTTTCTTACTTTAATGTTATAATTAAATTATCATCGTTTATCATATGAATAGTATTGACTATTGAGTGTTTTTTTTTCTTCCTAACTAGAGCTCAACACTTTCGGGTGTTTTTTTTAATTAATTAATTAATTTATTTATTTTATTTTATTTTTATTTATTAATTTATTTAGTATTTATGAGTTAGACACTTTAAAATTAGGGGAAAATGCTATAGAGACTCCTAAATGCTCTCACTAGTCCCCACTAGACCTGGCAAACGGGTCGTTCAAATCAGGTCAATTCGAATTTCGGGTCAACACTTCGGGTTAAGTTCGGGTCGGATTAATTTTTAGGACCAATTTTTGGGTCAATTTCGTGTCAGGTCAATTTCGGATCGAGTCAATTCGGGTCGGGTCAATTCGAGTTGGGTCAGTTCAGGTCGGGTCACCAAAATAAATTCACTTTAAAAAAATAGTTGGAAAAATAAAGTAATATCGTTAAGAAAATAAAAAAAAATCATGAGTACCAAAGAAAGAAGCCCTAAAATAAGTAATTCACCATTTCATCCTATTCACTTCAGAAATCAGGTCACTTCGGGTTTAAATCTGGTCAGATCAAGTTCGGATTTTGGGTCAATTTTGGGTCGGGTTATTTCGGGCATTGGGTCATGTTCAGGTCAACTCTATTTCGGATCGGGTTTGGTTCGAATTCAGGTCAATGATTTCGAGTTAACTTTTGGATCACGGGTCGGGTCAAGATTGCTAGGTTTAGCCCCCATACCCTTAAAAGAGTATTTTGAAATTGAAGAGTATTTAGTGGTAATAGAAATTTAAAAAGAAAAATGCATGTATTTAGATGGACGTACATTGATTTGAATAATAAACAGACTGCGCTTATGTCTTGGAGGAAGACTTTTCACCATTATTAACTTTTTAAATTTATTTATTTTGGACACGCACAATATACTTTGATGTAGAGTATATCGAAGAAATAGCATTATTAAATCTTTATGAGACAATCATACACAAAATCTATACCATCATTGATTAATTTTTTTTTACTATCATTATTACAAGTAGATTTTTCGTTATCGTAATTCAATATCAGGGAGCTCATTAGTACAGTTATTTTGAGTATTGTGTAGCGAATTTGAATTAGTGATGCAATCATATAGGCATATAGCTAACATTGAAGATATGTTGTCATCGGAAAATATATGGGTAGCTTTAGTTTACATCATCGTCACCAACTTGACTCAATACAAAAAGTATTGAAATACGTCCTTAGTATTAGATCTGATATCTATCTGTTTTTTATAATTATTGTTATTTTTATGTGTGTAGAGAAACTTACGAATGCCAATAATATAAACAGATTTAATCCATATATCTTAAAAAAAAATCCACCCTCAATATTTTCTTGTATTACAAGTTGCACCCTCTTGTTGAGTAGAGTTCGTTGTTCCTTCTTTTCTTTTGTCCATTCTTGTAATTCTTCACATAATTTTTTTCTTTTGTGGAAAAGTTTTTTTTTTTAAGCGCATTTTATTATCACTATCACAAGGATCCATCTATTAATACTACCCCTGTTTATGAAAGTTCGAGTAATTTACTATTTATGTTGTCAAAATAAAATGATTTTGACACACCTTATGATTTATACAATATTATTATATTAAAGATATTGGGACTGAGATCATGTTTGCTAAATTCCACAAATATTTGATCATTCATCACCAGATTGCTCCAATCACAAGTCAATTATTCATCATAAACTTGGTGTGCATTATTATTAAAATAAGCTAATTAACTTAATCGTCATATGATTCCCTAAAGATTTCTTCAATCGATAATAATTTTGTTATTTAAGTAATCAATTGATACATGCTTCCTTCATAATTTATTTTATGCGTTAAAGGCTCTAAGGATTTCCCTATTGCTTCCAAGCTAATTGAATATAGGAATTTGAATTGGATTCTTAGTAAATTATATTGACAACTTGTAATTATCCCAATAAACTAAGTTATTTTATTACTCCGTACTATATTAGTATTACAATTACACTATCAACGTAATGTAAGGTTTTAAAGTACTAATAGAAACTTTTTCATTGTCATTAATGATAAGATTAATTATCCATAAGGATTTTCTCATAAAATAAGCCTATCATCCTACAAGCATTGGCCACATCACGATTGTGCATTAAATTTTTTAATTGTGCTTGGAAGGTTTCTTCCTGGCGGACTTGGAGTGGTTTCTAGTGTTAGTTTTATTTATTGCACTTAATTTGCTAATAAAATCATGGGCCTCGTGGCTTTATAGTCAATAGATCAATACTTCTACGGGGGCGCCTCTTTTTTTTTTTTTTTTTTTTTTTGAAAAGTTAAGGAAAAAAAAATACTAAGAAAACCCCTTGGCCCTTCATACTCCATCTGCTCGTTAACCCATAAGTTCGACAATTAATTATTAATTTAAATGTATATAATCTAAAAAATTGAAAAAGTTGATATTTTGAGTCAACATTAAAATTAATGCAATTACAATAAAATTAATGGCATTAATTTTCACATATTATTAATTAATTTCATAAAAAAAAAGTCAAAATTATGAATACATGAAAGATGAATGAAGTATGAATTTAACAACATATTGATGTTATGCTTTGTTAATATATAATTTTAACCATTAATATATACCCGTTCCAAATTTAAATATTCATTTTTATTTATATGTACGTCGTTCAAGTTATTTTATAAACCGGAAGCAAGTTAAGACGAAAAAAGTGGGTGAGTCGGACTCGCGGTGAGTCTAATATATCTGACAATAATAATCTAATATTTGACAATAATATTTTAATATATGACATTAATATTATAATATCTGACATTAATAATTTGAATATAATAATCTAATACAAGTATCTGACATTTGATTATTAGCTAGATTATTAATATCAGATATTAGATTATTAATATCATATATTAGAATATTATTTTCAGATATTAGAATATTAATGTCATATATTAGAATATTATTGTTAGATATATTAGATTCACGGTGAGTCCGGTATTAGGCAAAAACTTCTCCGGTTAAGAAGCAAAAAGTTGCATGATCTTCATTCCTCGTGGTGCACGTGTTGAGAGGGTTCACATATGACATAAAATAACCCCATTAGTTGCAACATTATTCTATGATATAAGTAGTGAGATATGAAATGCCACGATCCCCTCGAGAGCACTACATGCAACAGCTTTCTTCTTTTCAAAATTTGATATACAAAAATTATACGAAAAAATATAGTTTTATTATATGGTACCTTCGCCTAATTCATTTCAACAAGTTGTGGCTTTGTTATATTTATATATATATATATATGCTGTCGTTCGTAAAAGTTCATTCTATTTAAAAGATAATTATCTCATTAAAAAAAGTCAAAATAAGAATTGTTTTTTAATTTAAATTTTATTTTATAATATTGATGGAAGATGTATTGTGTAGTTTATAGTTTGAACCATGTTTTGAAAATTGCAAAAAATATCTCGAAATGATTTAAATAAAGTTCTCTGGAGTTTATTCTCCGGGGGGGTCAACCTCTTTCAAATATACAGCATGGATTTTGGCAATGCAATGATATATAGTTTCCATAATAATAATTGAATTAAAAATTCAATATTTATGTTAAATTTTTGAGAGAATATGAAATGGGTCTAGGCAACGCGAACAGAAGAGAGTTTGGTCTACAAATAAGGCTAAGGAGATTCCATACCAAAAACCAATTGGCAATAATAGGAGTAACTCCTTTACCTTATAAAGTGGAACTAATTGGGAGAATATAGAATGAGCCTGGGCAACCCGAACAGGAAGGATGAGAGTTTGGTCCACAAAAATTTCATACTAAAACTAATTGGCAATAATAGGAGTAACTCTCTACTTAATTTTTTGATGCAAATAACTCTCTACTTTATAAAGTAGAACTAATTCTCCTCTTTTTCCAATGTGGGACACTCATAAGTGGACTACAAGTCTACAATGGGTTTCAACAATCTAAAATAACATATATTTCATGTTTAGGAGTTGCACATGAATAAAATCTAATACTCCCTCCGTTATTTTTTTTTTATTTTTTTTAAATGCATCAATTTCCTTTTATGGGTGTTTTTTTTAAATGTATCACTTCCTTATTTGGTAACTTTATACTATATTTTATCATTTTTCTCTCTTACTTTAAACCCCACTTAAATTATTTTATCATTTCTCTCTCCTTCATGGCCCCCACTTATATAATAAAAAAAATTTACTCTCCCTCACATTCTTTCTCTTTTATGGTCCCCATCTAACTTTTACTATAATAGATTATTCACACACTCACAATATTATAGAGCCACAAGGGCGGGTGATGAGAATCGATCTCAAAATCGCCTGAAATTGAGAGGGGGAGCTCTAACCACTTGATTTATCCCTCACTCTTTGCCAATTGCCCTTATGCTTGTTATTATTATTTATTTTTTTTTTATTTTTTTAAGGAATGCTTGTTATTAATTTAATGTATGTGTATATGGGCAATATTATTTTGATGACAAACATTTAAAAAAATCGGATGTAATAAAATATTATACGTCTACTATACAGTATCCTTAAAATGATCAAAAATAAAGTTACCCTGTAATGAGTGAAAGTACCCCGTATATATAAGTTACCCTGTTATAAATAAAAGTTATTTATGATTTATTGATAAAAGTTATCCAAAAAAGTCTAAAAGTTACCCTAAATTCAATAAAAATTACCTCGATATACAGTAACATTACTGTACATCGAATGTATACAAAAGTTTTTGTGATGACAAATATTTAAAAACATTTTGATTAGGAGTCTATAATGAGGAGAAGATCACATATTGTTCGCCAGATTAGTTTACGACACATAATGAATTTGTACGACAGGTTTATGAGATATCAGGACCTTTTTATTTTTTTATTTTATTTTATTTTTGGTTGGTAACCGGGCCGAAACCTCTCAAAGGTTCTTCCAACTCGGGTTAGCGGGCTAGACACTTTGGAAGTTAGAGGGAAGTGTAAGAGAATCCGTACCCCAAAGTGCCTCTAGTGGGGTTTGATCCCACAACCTTAAAGTTGTGAGATACAAACCTTACCACTATACCAAGCTGTGCTTGGTTATGAGATATCAGGATATGTGGAGGAGTATAATTAACTAGGTCGTGGTATATATACATATACTACTACGGTCTACGATTTTGTTCTATTAATCTTTACTTATGAACTTATCTTATTTTAACTTAATTGAACTTATCTGATCTAAATTCAACTGAACTTTTCCGAAATTATTAGACCTGAAATAAGTGAAAATAAGGTGAACAAATAAGCACTACCTCCCTTTTAGAATAAATGCAACATTTTGACTATTTGTCTTTTGATCAATACAACACTTTGAACATTAATTTTTGTACACAACAATTAATAATAAAATTTTAAATAAGACTTCTTGAAAATATACATCGAGATCAATCAAATAATATATTACATATAAATGTTTAAAATTTTTATACATATGTTAAAAGTATAGTCAAAGTTAGATAAATAGTGAACAAAGTCAAAACGTTGCATCTATTGTGAAACTGAGTTCATATGTTATACTTCGTCAATTCCTCTAATATTACAATAATATAAAAAGAAAGAAAACATGTGCAAATAGAAAGTTGTTGCTATATTTATAAAACTTCCTAAAAATGGTAATTGTTACAACATATTAGGAAAATGTAGGAAGTATTTTTTTTATCGAATATTTAATTTGTTATTGCCTTTTGTCATACCAGTTATTCGGCCCATGTGTTCGACTCATGTGTTCTAACTAGGAGCTTAGCCCATGTGTTTGTTTCCCAAGTCGTAGTTGGCTAGAGACATCTCTAACAGTTATGTGGGTCTTGTAGCTTACACTTCAACATTATGTGTTTGTCACTTTTATGAATATGTGCAGGGCCGAGCCCAACAGCTCATGGCCTTACAATTTATAAAGGCCCAAAATCCGTATACTTTAAGTTCTAAATAAATCACAAGCTAACGGCAATACAAATTATAAATAGAGTGAGAAATTCGAACCTGCGATATAATATCTATAGACCCTAAATCTTATTCACTAATACAAGACCTCATTGATACTTCATATCTATAATGTAGTTAAATTTCAAAATACAATTTATACTTTCATTCAAGTAGAGTTGACCCAAGATATTATTCTGAGAAATTGACAATTGATGCAATTGAATGATACTTTCTCCGTCTACAAGGGGATTTTGTTTCAAGAATCATATGAAGTCAATAATATTTTATCCACACATTTCAAAAGATAAACGTATTAAAACCAAAATTTCATGATCATACAGAAATAAAAACTTCAAAAAAATATCCAATATCTATATGATGAGTAACAATATTCGTTGATATAACTTTGAAAGCTCATAATTACATAAAAAGTAGCAACTTCTTAAATTCATTTAAATTTCAATAGATTTCTGATTAAGTGCTGTATATCTCCACCTCTCTTTCTCAACAAAATCTGCATCCAAAAACTTAGAAACACATTTCCATAAACTATACACATCTTCAAAATTTGATAAGAAACTAATATTAACTGTAACAACTGATATGCCACTTTCATAACTTTCCTTTTTCTTCCCTTTGAATTTTTTCCTAATGCTTTCTTTAGTCCCCTTCATCAAAACACTTTCCTTCTCAACTTCATACCTCTCAGAGAACCATACATGCTTCAATAATCCGCAACCAAGTGAAATATCATTCCTATCCGCGAGTTTTTGGACTAACATTGGCTCAACCCTTTCGCCTTTCCAATCAAACATGTTAAAGGCCAAGGAAGAGCCTCTGTCGAAATTCACTCTAGGACCGTAAACTTGTACAAGTTGTACCCCTCTTTCGGAATGTGGATGATAAAGAGCTGATAATGCATTAATTAACCAATTAATCAAACATCTTACCCGACTACCAATTATGACTAGGCCTAACATGTCTGCTTGGTCTAGTCCCTTACACTCAACGTCACACTCTTGCTTATTTCCCTGATCTTGTTCATCTTTTGTATGTATTAGGCTCACAACTCCAGGGGAAGATGTAAAACTCGAAACATTTATTGTTGGAGAGATCGATTTCTTTACGAGTAGGCAGGCAAACCCCGAGGGATCTTCACCAAAGACTTTATAAAATGTGCAAATAAGAAAATCAGGTTGAAATAAGGACAACCCTAAAGTGTCCATTTCCTTAGGATTAAGGGCACTTGCATCAAGTAATACATGCCACCCATTTTCCCTTGCTAAACTTATCCATTGATAAGAGTATCTTGCTCCACTTACTCTTGATTGAACAGGAAAAACAAACAAACCTTTGTTCATTTTCTTGTTTTTATTATTCTTCTTAACATTATTGCCTACCACAATTTCTTCTAGTTTGTTACAATGAATCTTCAACTTAGGCCACTTAAACTCGGCTTGCGAAACTCGAGCTCCCCTGCCTTTTGAGGTCTTAATCATAGCTTCTACACCTTCATTTTCATGATCATATACTGTAATAAGATTCTTATTAGATTGAAAAGGGTATGATTCAGCCAAAACCCCAAAAGCGGATGTTTGATTAGCAGTAAAAAACAAGGAGTAATCATCCTCAGTAACATTCAAATACCTCATAATTCTTTCCTTGATCTTACTCTCAATCATTGATGACATTAACACTCCATTCGCCTTATGCAAAATATCGAAACTTGTTAGTTTCGCGGTATAAGAGGAAGAAGAGGCAACAAACTCACCTTGTTGTTGTTGTTGTTGTAAGGATGAGAAGAGGGCATGACCACTATAATCAAGGCAAACATGGGAAGAAAGGAATAAATGGCGGTACTCGTTGGCGCGGATTTCATCGGCTTCAACGGTGGTTAAGTACCGAGGGAATGATCTAGTGAAACTCCGGAATGATTCCGGTAAAGTAGGGATTGAATCAGGGTTACTGATATAGAGAAAAATAACGCGGAATAGGGTTTGTAATTTTTTGTGTGTTTATTGCTTGTGATAGTACAAATATTTATACACAGAAGTATCCTGTAAATTAGGCAACTACTACCAAGATTACAGCCTAAATAGTTGCAGACTAAATTGCTTAATATTTAGTCCCTTTGATTAAGGAACTAATTATGGTTATTTCTACACTCCCCCTCAAGTTGGGCATTAGGTGCTCCAATGCCTAACTTGCGTAATGCCTCATCGAATGCTTCACTGTTGACAGCTTTTGTCAGGATATCAGCTAACTGATCTCTTGATCTCACAAATGGAAGTTTAATTATCTTATCTTCCAATTTGTCTTTTATGAAGTGTCTGTCTATCTCAACATGCTTCGTTCTGTCGTGTTGAAATGGATTTTCTGAGATACTTATTGCTGCTTTGTTATCACAAAAGAGTTTGCATGCTGTTTTTTGTGGAAAACCAATTTCACTCATAAGTTTCCGGATCCATAAGATTTCAGTTATCCCTTTTGCAATACCTCTGATCATTTCCTGTAATAATCATGTCATCTACATAGATGATTAAACAGGTAATTTTCTCTTTTTCTTTCTTTAGAAATAAAGTATGATCGGAATTACTTTGCCTATATCCAAACTTCTTCATAGCTTTTGTGAATCTTCCGAACCACGCCCTAGGAGACTGTTTTAGTCCATAGAAAGCCTTCCTCAATCTGCATCCTTCCCTATCTCTAAAATCATGAGAATATCCAGGAGGTACCTCCATATACACCTCCTCGTCAATTCTTCCATGAAGGAAGGCATTTTTCACATCAAACTGGTACAGAGGCCATTCCTTGTTTGCAGCTACAGAAAACAGAACTCGTATCGTGTCAATTTTGGCTACAGGAGAGAAAGTTTCTGAGTAGTCTATTCCATATGTCTGAGTGTATCCCTTAGCAACCAGTCGTGCTTTGTATCTCTTAATAGTTCCATCTGCTCTGTATTTGATGGAGAATACCCATCTACATCCCACCTTCTTCTTCCCCTTTGGTAAGATGCATTTCTCCCAAGTCTTGTTTTTCTGTAGGGCCTGATTCTCTTCTTCCATAGCCTGCTTCCATTTTTCATTCTTGACAGCTTCCTCCACATTCTTTGGAATGTCTGCGGAGTATAAAGAGGCATTGAAAGCTATGGCTGTGTTGGACAGATTTTCAGTGCTGATTCTTTCGATTGGATATCTCGACCGTTGGTCCTCATATTCAGGATCATATCTCCTTGGTGGAACTCCTCTCGTACTTCTAGGAGGTAATTCATACCTGTTTTGTTCACTTTCATTGGAGACAGGATTAATTTCAGGCATATTGTAGGAAACAGGAGAGCTTTCAAATGGTACCTCTTCTGATGATGGAATGTCATCAGATGGATGCTCATTTGGCGGATCTGGTGGAGACTGAAGGGGAAGTGGGACTACTGCTTCTGGGGTAGCATCGGTGGTATTGCCTACTTGTGTTGTAGGATTTGGGTCCACCATTTTTGGATATGTCAACCAGCTAAGGTCATCACTCAAATTCTCCCCCTGAGGACCTAGCTGGGTGTAATAGTAAGTTTGTTCAAAGAACTCACAGTCTAAGGTGGTGTAGACCCTTTTTTGAATTGGATCATAACAACGGTACCCTTTTTGATAAACCCCATACCCAATAAAGACACATTTAATTTCCCTAGGTTCGAGCTTATTTCGAGCCCGTTTTGGTAAATGAACATAGACAACGCACCCAAAGACTCGTGGAGGTAAAGAATGGACTGATGGGATGGTGACATGAGAGGATAAGGTGTCAAGAGGTGTTTGGTAGTCAAGCGGTTTACTAGGAAGTCGGTTTGTGAGATAGGTGGAAGTAGCAATGGCTTCTGGCCAAAAATAGACCGGGACATGGGATTCTAACATGATAGCTCTGGTTATTTCAAGAAGGGTTCGATTTTTCCGTTCGGCAATTTCATTTTTTTGGGGAGTGTCTGGGCATGTGGTTTGGTGAATCAGACCATGGTCAATAATGAATTGTTCCATGTCTAAGGTTATATATTCCCCCCCATTGTCCGATCGTAAAATTTGTGGGTGAGCATGAAACTGAGTGCATATCATATGATAAAATTTAACAAAGACATAAAACACTTCAGATTTATGTTTTAAGAAATAAACCCAACTCATACGAGTACAATCATCCACAAATAAAACAAAATAAGAATAGTTATGGAATGCAAATTCAGGCGCTGGGCCCCAGACATCGGAATGAATCAAAACAAAAGGTTCAGAGGCATGACTTAAACTAGGATGATAAGTATGTTTATGACTCTTAGCTAAGACACATGCTTCACAGTTCAATGCTACATCAATATTTTTAAAAGAGGGAAATAAACGTTTTAGGTAACCAAGAGAGGGGTGACCTAGCCGACGATGCCACATCCAAAGTTGGCTTTCCAGTGATCCATGAGCAAGCAAAGCGTTACCCTGTTGAGCCTCCTCATCCACATAGTACAAACCCCCTCGTTCAGTACCACACCCAATGATCCGTCCTGTTAGAGCATCCTGCACAATACAACCAGAATCCGTTAATAAGACAGTACAATTAAGCTCTTTAGTCAACTGACTCACAGATAAAAGCTTATGAGTAAGACTGGGAATTAAAAGACAATTATTTAAATGTATATCTGAAGTAACATCAATAATCCCAGTCTTGGTAACAGGAATATATTCCCATTTGCTGTTTGGATTTGGTTTCGGTGAAAGGTTTGGGTGGCTTTAATATCTGATGGATCACTCGTCATAGTGTCAGTGGCTCCGCAGTCAAAAATCCATGGAGTGATTTTATTACAAACAAAGCCAAGAGGTTTCGGGCTTAAGTCATTGGGCTGTAAGTTTTCGGTTTGGGCTTCCAAACAAATAGGACCGGTTAGAGGAAGATTGAGAGAGTGAGTTTTGTGGGCTAAGTTTTCTTCCCTTTCCTCACTTCTCCTAGCCGACATATGTAATCCTCTTTCCTTCTTTCATCCTCACTTTCTATTTTCTGAATCTCACTTTCCATACTCTGCTCCCTACTTTCCTTACCACCATTTTTATCGGTGACATTTTCTTCTTCTCTCATGCCCAAAATTCCTGTGTTGCCTGAGATGTTGTCTGAAATGTTGCCGGATCCGGTGCTTTCTGGGTTCGAGTACACGGCGACACTGGCCTTGCTTCCGGCTCCGGCCTTGGTGGCGGCCTTCTTCTTCGTGTACTCCTCCCACCATTCTGGATACCCGATAATTTCGAAACACCCTTTCTTGGTGTGTTTCGTTCCTCCACAATGGGTACATTTTAGGTGGGTTTTGTCTTCTCGCCGGAATGAGGATTCCGACCGACAATTAGCAACGAGCCTGCTTCCAATTTCTGAGGGATTTTGTCCTGATGATGAAACGCTGGTCATTATCCCGCGAAGGGCAATTTCCCGTCTAATGAACGCGTATGCTGCGTCAATTGATGGAAGAGGGTCGTGATTCAGTAAGTCCCTCTTCTCTTTGTCTAGTGAGTCGTTTACACCGGCCAAAAATTGGTATAATCTTTGCCTCTGTATAAACGAATTAAAGAGAGTGATATCTTCTGGGCACTGCATTGGATTTGGCATTCTCCTATCCATCTCTTTCCAGAGGGTATTCAGTTTACTGAAATACACCTCTAACTTTTCGTTTCCCTGCTTCAAAGATGCAGCCTTTGTGTTCAGATCAAAGGTCTGTAATTCGTCCCTCCCACTACTGAGTAAGGTTTCAATGCCCTTCCATAGATCTCGAGCATATTTATAATCTAGAAATTGGTTCACTAGATCTCCATCAATGTTTTCGATGATCCAGGAGAGAACTAATGAGTCCCGTTGTGCCCATTGTGTGTGCTCCGAATCGTCCAATGGTACGGGGTTGGCAGTGATGTGATTGATCCTTCCCCGACCACCAATTTCTATTTGCATCAGTTTACACCATTTTGTGTAATTCGTGAAGGTTAATTTTTCGGCCACACGCACTGTTTGTGATGTGCCGGATTCTGGATTATTTTGTGTTTTGTTCATTTTCTGGAATAATTGGAACATTTGTTCCATTTGTTCCATGGAAATTAACTGGTTGTTTGGTGGTTGTTCGTCCATCGCAGGTAAGTTCTCCGATAAATGATGAGGAAAAACAAGGTTTCGTTTCCCAAATCGAACCTTACGGCTCTGATACCATATAGAGAAAAATAACGCGGAATAGGGTTTGTAATTTTTTGTGTGTTTATTGCTTGTGATAGTACAAATATTTATACACAGAAGTATCCTGTAAATTAGGCAACTACTACCAAGATTACAGCCTAAATATTTGCAGACTAAATTGGTTAATATTTAGTCCCTTTGATTAAGGAACTAATTATGGTTATTTCTACAACTGAAGTGTGTATTTGGGTAAAGAGATGATGTAGTTGCAGTTGCAAAGTCATAGTGAAAAGTCGAGGAATCAATGTTTGCTGAGTTTTGATGATCAAAGGAGATTGGGAAACTATTTACAGGATTTAAGCAACAATAACATTTGCATAAATTTGAACTTAGTTTTACATTTGAAGATTTCATGCTTAATTATTGCTATTATTTTGATTTTCCTCTGTTTTTTTTTTCTTTTTTTCTCTTCTTTGTTCTTATAACCAATCATTTTATGTTTTTTCTTATCAATTATTATAATTATCTATTTTGTCCTTTTATTTTAGAGCTTTATGTGTAACGTTGATTAAGTCAATATGGTTGCCGTTTGACTTTTGGAATTTATTGCTTTAGTGGAGAGCAATGTTTTGAACCTTGACTTGATGAATTGATTTGCATGATTGTTCTACGAAAATGCTAAGTATGTATCTTTTACACGTCAACTCAGCTCACAATTTTTAAATTATTTCACACTTAATACACGTAAACTATGCGACCTTAATTCTAGGTACTTTAAGAGACAAATTTTAACTTCCAAATCACAACGTTAATTTTATGTCAATTGCATAAAGTACTACCTAAACGACGTATTTTTTTTTTTTTACTTAAATTTGAATTTAAAGTGAAAACTTCTCCCATCTCATAGGATGACTACTTAGCTTAAAC
The DNA here is from genome assembly GCF_001683475.1 of Chenopodium quinoa. Classification (NCBI taxonomy): domain Eukaryota; kingdom Viridiplantae; phylum Streptophyta; class Magnoliopsida; order Caryophyllales; family Amaranthaceae; genus Chenopodium; species Chenopodium quinoa. The sequence continues at coordinate 3,740,736 of NW_018742484.1, forward strand.
TAGGTAATTGAGTACGAGTACTTACTTTTACAAAACCCGAGAGTTAAATTTGAAGTAGTGTATGCCGTGTTCGTTTGGGAAAATTGTACTTTGTAGTTAATCGAATAGTTAAGTGGCTGATACCATGCTGATGAAACAGAAGCATCATCATAACTACATTTGAGAACTTGTCATGAACGTTATACGTTAGTCAAATACAAACATAACTATATGTGGTACCTAGAGATTTTATAATTTTTAGTAAGAAAAATGATGAAAGTTTAAGGGTGTTGTTAAACGTCGTTCACAAATTACAAGGTGACACTCGCATTTTTTTATTGAATTTCCTAATTTGCCCCTCATATATAAATTCTTGGAAAACCGAGTTACGAAACTCACAAGTCATTTCTCAACCCCGACACTCTCTCTCTCAAACTTTCTCTCTCTAAAAAAAGGCAAGAATTTTAAAAAAAAAAATTCAGAAAAAAAAAAATTCAGAGGAAAAAAAAAATCAGAAATTCATTTTCAAAAAAAACCAAAGATTTGAAAATCAAACGAAGAACGTACGAAAACCAATCAAAGCAAGAATCCGGGTATGGCGGACGGGAGAGGCATTAGGCTTACGTACGGTGGTCGTGGGGGCGGCATTTCCGGCGGCGAGCAGGTTGGTAATACGTTCTTTGTTGCTGTAATTTAAAAGGGAAAAAAAATTCTGAAAAACCCAGACTTCCGCCTGAAATTTCCGGAAGTCTGGGGAACTTCCGGAAATTTCAGGTGGATGTGGGGCTTCCGCCTGAAATTTCCGGAAGTTCTCCAGACTTCCGGAAATTTCAGGCGGAAGTTCTGGGTTTTCCGTTTTTTTTTTCCTTTTTTTTCCTTTTCTTTTGTTTGCTGAAGGTGTTTTATTTTTTTGTTTTTTTTTTTTATGTTTTTTTTGTTGAATTTTTTTTTTCTTTTTTTGGGTGAAGCTGTTTTTTTTTTTTTTTTTTTTTTTTTTTTTTTTTTTTTTTCTGTTTTTTTTTGTATTTTGTCTTTGTTTGTTTTTTGTTTTTTTTTCTTTTGTTTGGTGATGGTTTTTTTTTTGTAATTTGTTTGTGTTTGTTTATTCTTTTTTTTTTCTTTTGTTTGATGAAGCTATTTATATTTTGTTTTGTTTTTTTTTTTCCTTTTGTTTGGTGATGGTTATTTTTTTTTTAATTTGTTTGTGTTTGTTTATTCTTTTTTTTTTTCTTTTGTTTGATGAAGCTATTTATATTTAGTTTTTTTTTTTTTTTTTTGTTTTATGTATTGTTGTTATTATTATGTTTATTTACTTTATTTTTCATTTATTGTTATTGTTATGCATTGTTGTGATGTTTATTTTTTTTATTTGTTGTTATGTTTATTTATTTTTTGTTTTCATTTATTGTTATTGTTATGTAATGTTGTTATGTTTATGTAATTTGTTTTTTCATTTATTGTAACTGTTATGTATTGTTGCTATTATTTTGGAATTGGAATATTAACGATTCAAGGTTGATATCATAGTTGTGTGTGTAAGTATTAATGAAATTATATTTTCTACTTATTTAATGCAGATTGAGGGTTCGGGCGCTCGACATGCAAGATCGAGACGTTTGAATGGTGAGGAGGGAGTTAGGTGGTGCAGGACCTTCGGAGGCACCGTTTCACCGTGAGCAGCAGTACGGGTCTGCTCGTACTTGGTCGGGGAGCATCAGTCAGACATGAGCGCCCCCATGTACTCGTCGGGTAGAGTTCCTGTATGTGACGAAGAGGACGACGATGAGCGAGCTAGTCATGCTAGTCGAGATTCAGAGTACGACCCTCAGGATTACCGTGCTGTGTATAGGGGTGACCATGGGAGATATGGTAGTAGTAGTGAACCAGGTGAAGGTTCTACCAGCTCGTCTGAGTCGTGGGTGGTTCGGGGGCCGATGCCAGGTGGGCCTGAGGATGGTACTGTCATTCCTAGTTTTGGGGGTCACGTGGCTGCATATCTATGGGGTGGGCAGGAGAGAAATGTTCTGCGGTGTTTGAGCAGGACACAGTTGTGTACTGAGTTGGGTAACTGGCGCGCTCGTCTTCCGCAGGAGCACCTGGAACTGATTGATGGCAGTGGTCTATCTCACTTACCCGGGATCATGTTCCGGCGATTTGACTGGCCCCTGATTTCTGCTTTTGTTGAGAGATGGCAGCCAGACACGAACTCGTTTCACATGCCATTTGGGGAGATCACGATCATGCTGCATGACGTGTATCATATTCTAGGGCTCCCGTTGTGGTGCCGTGACTCCTCTTCGAGCCCGCAACGGCAAGATAGTGAGACATGGGTACAAGCACGTTGGTACGGTGCCTACACCGAGAATAATAACCATTGCGTTGAACCAAGTAGCAATGGGAAATAAATCTTGAATTGCAACCATCCAATGACGAGCATCAACCGCCCCACCGTCCCATCGAATACGCTCCACATTTATCTGAAGCCTTCCAAGCCCGTAAATCCTCTCGTACAGGGATGGATAACCAAGGACCTCGTTAGCGATTGTTTCTCGAGCGTCATACCATCGGCCTTGATCACCAAAGAAGAACTCGACGACACAACGAAAGCCGCAGTTACCATCGCCAATGACATCTTTCCACCCTGTGATGAAAGGCAACATCGGTCCGGGAATCAAGTGTCGATACCGGCTTTGGGTGATGTCTGATTCATCTTCTGCAAATATGTAGGGTTTAGTTATTAGTACAAGAACTCATGAAAAACGATTAAACCCACAATACCAAAATCATACCTCCTTGTCGTTGACCAGAGTGACTGTTTCGGCGATTCACATGTTCGAAATAAGACCGATCACGTCTTGTATCGTTGTTCCTCTGTCGACCACGCACCCTATGGTTGATATGAGGTTCTTGGAGGTTATCATGATCCGGATGTAGCTCTTCCTCAATGATGCGTGTCACATTTCGTAGAACAACATTGTCACTACCAAGTACCTCGTCCATCAGATTTCGAAAATGTGTGGCGTCCTCGGTCGCGTCATTACCGAACGCTGTTCCGTCATTACCATTGCCAATAACCAAAGTCTTCCAGAACTGGTGAATTTGCCTACTATACAAGCCCGTCTCTCGAGCTAAAGACTCATGTATCTGACAAGCACATGGCAAACCATGGGTCACCCGCAATGCACATCCGCAACGCTCATACACCTGATAACTCAGATCCCTCATCCTTTTCGTCTCCTTGTCGAGAATCTTCAAACAATGCTGAGACACCTTGCCGTTAATAGGTGACAATGGCAATTGTCGGTACTTCTGACCAATCTTCGACCTAGATGCCTCCAAATCATTACGAATAGCGATGATCTGATTACCAATGTGACAATGAACTCGGGCCCATACGGTATCCAAAGAACCTGCACATTACCAAAAAAACGTTATTATTCACAACAAACATAAATACAACAAAATACATACATCAAATACAACAACCAAAAAAGAACCTGTCGAAGAATCAAACCACATCTTGACGGCCGAATGCTGGCTCTCAACTCTACATGTGCTTGTGTTGCCAAAATGAAGAACTTGGTTAGTCTAAAATGTCACAAACTTCGTTTTATGACAAAGCCAAGTCCTCTCAACATACTCTATCACCTTTGGATAACTTGCCCATTTCAGTTTCATCATCTCTACAGCAGCCTCATAATCCTCCTCGGTTGCAGCGTCCATCACACGTTTCCATCTCCCGTTTTTGAATGTCGCACCAACCTTTTTGCTTTTGAATATATCAGTGACACGAGCCTCAACATCTTTGTTAATATGCCATCGACAAAGTAAGTGCGAGGTCCCTGGAAACACTTCCCTCAATGCCGCAACTAGGCTCATCTCACGATCAGTCAAGAAAACCGACAGTTCCTTATCAAACCCGATCAAGTCTCTCAATCTCTACAAAACCCATCGATAGCTGGCCGTGCACTCGTTGCGCATGAAGACGTAACTGACGAGGAAATTTTGATTTGTCGGTGTCACACCAACTATCTCTAAGAACGGCATTCCATATCGGTTGGTCTTGTATGTGGAATCCATACCGATCTCATACGGGTACGTCCGTAGGATGTCTATCATGACTAGATGCGCCATGAAGGCGTGCTGTAAAACGCCATTATCATCAGACAATACCCAGTACACATACTGACTCTGTCTAGCCAAATGTAGAAACTGCTGAACAACTCCTCTCCCATCTGACATCTCGGTTCTGAAGTCATTTCGGCAGTTGTAGATGTGTCTGATGTTTGGATGATCCTGAGGAAATTGCTCGGCAATAGTCGCCATGATGTTACGCGGTGCTACCTTAGACTTGGTCATGTTACGCACAACCTGCTTCGCTTCCGGGCTTAACCCGCTTATTTTACGATGCCCCTCTGGATACGCAATCATTGGATGGTTGTGGGTCCCAGTTACATCATTTTTCGCCGTGATAAACCAACAGTCGTCAACAAAATTGTAAGATATCTTGATGTAGAAAGGACAACCATTGGCTTTGGTTTTCGTGTCCTTCCTTATTGCGTTCTCAAGATCTCTCGGCTTACTCCTGCGTCCCCGATCACATCTTAAATATCGATATGGTCGACCATCCCTCTGTCTGTTGAAAGACGATTTCACCAAAATAAATCCCAGATTTATTGCAACAGCATCCGCCCAACTAACTGCTTCATCAAACGTTCGAAAAACCTTGTCTGTCACGAAATTTGCACTATAATCCACCCCGTCACCGCCTTCTTCATCCTCCGAATCCTTTAACAATAAACCAAACAAATGAGGCAAATATTAGTATTATAAATTTAATAATAATACTAATATTTTTATTAATAACAAAAACTATAATACTAATAATAACAACCTTAATAATAATAATAAAAATAATAGTAACAACAATAGTGATAGTAATTACAATAACAATAATCATGCTAACAACAACAGTAACAATATTAATAATAATAATAATACCAATAATAAGAATAATAACAAAAATGATAATAATAAAAATAAAAATAAAAATAAAAAATTCGATAATAATAATAATAATAATAATAATAATAATAATAATAATAATGATAATAATCATACTAACAACAACAACAACAATAACAATAACAATAACAATAATAATAATAATAATAATAATCGTACTAACAACAACAACAACAATAACAATAACAATAATAATAATAATAATAATAATAATAATAATAATAATAATAATAATAATCGTACTAACAACAACAACAACAACAACAAAAACAACAACAACAACAACAACAACAACAACAATAATAATAATAATAATAATAATCATCATCGTACTAACAACAACAACAACAATAACAATAACAATAACAATAACAATAACAATAACAATAACAATAATAATAATAATAACAAAAACATTAGAAATATAAACATAATTAATAATAATAATAACTAAGACAATATAATAATACTCACAAAAAAAATCAGCAAAAATAATGTTATGAATTTTGAAAGAATAAAAAAAAAAAAAACAAAAACAAAATTTTGGACTTCCGCCCATTTTTCCCGGATCCCAGGGGGGAGATCCGCCTAAAAAATCCGGAAGATCTTTCTGGGATCCGGAAATTCCAGGCGTATGTGGGGATCCGCTTAGAATTTCCGGATCCTTGGAGGATCTTCCGGATTTTTTAGGCGGATCTCCCCCCTGGGATCCGGAAAAAATGGGCGGAAGTCCAAAAAATAAAATAAAATTAAAAACTACGACTTACAGATTCTTCCGACGACTGCTCCGGCGTATTAAAGTTGTCGTCGCTCATCGTGAATAGTGGGCCCCAACTACCACACTCGGGATTTTTTAAAAATTGGTCGGAATTACCGTACAATGGTGGTCTCGGGTTTTTTGGTGGGTCGGGATTTTTTAAAGACAAGTGGGGGGTCGGGAATAATATTAAACTTTTTACTAGCTAAAGTGAGTCATGGTGGAGCCTTATATGGAATTAAAACAATCAAGGGCAAAATAGTCAATACACATAAAAATGGGAGCGTCGTCCTGTAATTTGCGAACGACGAATAGCAGTTCACAAGTTTAAGGGTTTAGGTGGTTTGAAATATATTATTTTAGAGATAATGACAGACAATAATTGATTGTAATCCTAGTGAGCAAGCAATTGTAACAACTAACCGCCACTTTTATTGTAACATTTAATTTTTTCACATTCGTGCCATGTAGGTGAATTGATTGGCAAGGTTTTGGGTAGTGGCGCGATTCTCATTTACATCACTATTTTGTGTAACTATATAATTTCGATGTAAAAAAGTATAGGTTGAACAAATACAAGTTAAATAGGAGCTAAAATAGCTTAAATTTGACAATATAAATGGCGTGACGAGGACAAATTATCATTGATGATAGCTATTAAAATTTCTCTATGATAATCTAAGGGAACTATATACTTCATAGTTTCAAAAAGGGTACATATAGTTTAAAAATTTTAAATTAAAGTGTTGCATTCATAAGTTTTAAAATTTTAAATCAAAATGTTGCATTCATGAAACAATCGTGAATTACAAATTTACAATAACTTTTAAAATTGAGGACAATATACACTTTCCTGTATCTGAATTAGTGTATTAATTTGACTTTTGTATTATTTACATATTAACTTTGACTTTATTTAATATCATTTTTTACTATGTAAAACTTTACTCCGTAGTAGATTAGTCTATACAAGTATATTTCTATAATATCAAAATTTTTAAATTTTTGATAATAAATAATTAAATTATTTAATTCTTTTGAAAAAATTAAAGACACTAATGACAATACAATTTAAACTAATAAATAAAAACATATTCCGATCCCAATCGACTTGAAAGGTGGAAACAAAGGTTAGATGCTTAATACAAATGTCTCTCTCCAAAGTCTTCGTAAGTCTTCCTTTGTCCTCTCACTTAATATCTTAAACACTTCCATGAATGAAATTTTAGTAAAGACACGTATATAAGCGTCCACATACATTTATTCTTCTTTCAAGTGAAATTTTTTTTGGATACTTCTGTCTAATAATGTCGTTTATCTAGTTGCATTATTATTACTTGCATGTAATACGGAGTATGAAGTTTCCTCTTCCCTAAATTAGTCTACACAACTACTTTTAGGTGAGTAGAATATTTATTTGTCTTTATTTTGACATTTCATAAATTGGCATTGGTGCTCTAGTCTCATTGTCTCTAATCACAAGGATGAGTGCCCAAATCAAACTAAGGAGTGCCAAAATCATTTATCCTTGACCAAGCTACATAGTACTCGTATTATCATAGTCGGGTCATTTGCCATCTTGTTCTCTACTTATCTATCATGATCTCAATGATACCTTATATATATTTATTCAAATCATGTTAACATGTGCTTGGAGGATGAAAATTCATATATTTTCTTACTATTAAACGAATTAAACCATTATATTAACTTTTTTTTTTTTTTTTTTTTTTTTTTTTTTTTTTTTTTTTTGTTTTTACGGGACTATAGTAACTTAATATGTGATACTTTTATCTATCTCAATGCTAGTTTAAGAATGAATAGTATTATTGTTATGATATATGAGAAAGATTTGATATGATTTGGTTAGGATACTTAGTTGGCAAAGATAAGTTATATGTTAAGTAGATAATATTCTTAATATTCTTGCCATAATTATCTTGTACTCGATTATATATTTCGGCAAGAGCCATGAATGAAGGCTAAGCAAATATTCTTGATTATTGTTTCACATGGTATCAAGAGCCATAATTTCTTAACCGTAATTTATAGCAATGGTAGGTGGTACACCGCCGCCACCACCTCCACCACCATCAAAAATTGAACCAAACTCCCCGTTTTACCTAGGTTTGCAAGATCGTCCAGGTGATTTTATAACCCCGACTCGCCTTAAGGGCGATAACTATGATGATTGGGCTGCCGATATTCGTATGGCATTAGAAGCACGACAGAAATATGAATTTTTGGATGGCACAATAACTGGTCCGATCCCTCCTTGTACTCAGTCGGATTGGAACACCATTAATGCAATGTTAGTATCTTGGATAACTAACATAATTGATCCGGAGTTCAAATCCACCTTAACTAAATATCGAAAAGCCAAGAAGCTCTGGGATCATCTCCAACAGCGCTTTACTTTGGTTGATGATCCGCGAATTCATCAATTAAAGTCCTCTATTGCGCGGTGCGAACAGATGAAATCCATATCCGTTTCAACATATTACGTACGGCCAATTGAATGCCTTGTGGGAAGAGCTCTTTCGCCATGAACCAATTATTTCATGTTCGTGCTGTTCAAAGTGCAATGTAGGTGAATTACACGTCCACAGACGAGAGACAGCTAAACTCCATGAATTCTTAATGGGGTTATACTTTGAGTACTATGCCTAATTTCTTGCTAATATCCTTTCACAAAATCCCTTGCCTTCTATTGATAGAGCATATCAATTAGCTGTTCAAGATGAGCGAGTTCGTCTCGCCAAAGCCATCCCCGACGAGAAGCCTTCGGAAGTAGTGGGATTTGCTCTCAAAGCCAACACGGGGACTGGCCGTGGGCGTGGAAGAGGGAGCGACAGTTCAGTGTGCTCCAAATGTCAGAGACCCGGTCATGATGCCTCGAATTGTTGGAGTAAACCGGTGTGCTCGCATTGCAAGAAACGTGGCCATGATGTAAGTGGCTGCTATGAGCTTCATGGGTATCCAGAGGGATGGTTTGATCACCCCAAGACCTACGGTGCTGATCGTGGGAGGGGGAGTGCATATGGCAGAGGGCGTGGCTCAGTGAGAGCTAATGCTGCAAGTAGCAACAACATTGGGGCTTCGAGCAATGGTAGTGGTTCCTCGGAGTCAGAATTCTTCTAATCAAGTATTTACCCCTGACCAGTGGAAAGCAATTGCGGGATTCTTTGGTAACACAAAGATTCCTGACAACCGTTTGAATGGTAAGTTTAATACCAAAAAGTGGATTATTGATACCGGCGCAACGCATCATGTCACTGGCGATGAGACTTGGTTATTTGATGTAACCAAGATCATGCAAATTCCCGTTGGTCTTCCCAATGGAGGAACCCTGCTTGCAAAGAAGAAAGGGCCGATTCGATTGTCGACCTCAATTACTCTTAAAAATGTGTTATATGTTCCGCAATTGAGTTGCAGTTTGCTTTCGGTTTCACAATTAATTGAAGATTTAAATTGTGATGTAAAATTTAATTCTTTTTTGTGTGCTATACAGGACCAAACGGGATGCTGATTGGAACGGGAGTTAGGCAAGATGGACTTTACTACTTCGGAGAAGCTGACTCAGCACAACATATTTCTGTGAATGGAGCAACCTCTTCGTTGGAGCTATGGCACAAAAGGATGGGGCATCCTTCAGAACATGTAGTAAAGTTACTTCCCCCTGTAGTTGATTTTAAGGGTAGTTTAAATAAATATTGTGAGGTTTGTTTCAAGGCTAAGCATCCTAGGGACAAGTTTCCGGCTAGTGATACATTGTGATTTGTGGGGTTCCTATAGACATCCTTCGTCTTGTGAAGCTCGTTATTTTTTAACTATAGTTGATGATTATTCTCGTGCCGTATGGGTTTATTTGTTGGATGATAAAACGGAAGTTTTCCGTATTTTTATGAGTTTTATTGCCATGGTTGATCGTCAATTCTCACAAACGATAAAAATTGTGCAAAGTGATAATGGTACGGAATTTTACGTGATTATTTTTCCGCTACCGGCATTTTATTTTACACTTCTTGTGTTGGGACACCACAACAAAATGGTAGAGTTGAGCGAAAACACAAACACATTTTAAATGTAGCCCGTGCTTTACGATTTCAAGCTCATTTAGCGATAAATTTTTGGGGAGAATGTGTTCTTGCCGCTGCACATTTAATTAACCGGACCCCAACTCCTTTGTTACAAAATAAAACACCTTTGAAATTTTATTTGGCTTTCCTCCATCTTATAATGTCATCGATACTTTTGGTTGCTTATGTTTTGCTTACAATAAAAAAAATGAAGGGGGATAAGTTTGAGAGTCGTAGTAGAAAGTGTGTTTTCTTGGGGTATCCATTTGGTAAGATAGGGTGGTCCTTATATGATCTTGAAACGCGGGAATTTTTAGTGTCACGGGATGTGAAATTTTTTGAAAATGTTTTCCCGTTTATTGATGCAAACATGGTGGATATTGAGCTAGTGAGGGTTGTCCCTATGTATGATGATGTCGTGGTAGACGACGATTTTATTGATGATGTTAGTACTGGGGATACGACACAACAAGGGTCTCTATCGGGCGATGGATGCCTGGCCGACCAGCAGGGCTCTCCCATTGCCCAGCCCGCTGGCAACCAGCGCTCGAGTAACAGCAGCAGCCGAGGCAGCAGGGCCAGCCATAGGAGCAGCCTGCACAGCCGAGGCAGCAGGGCCAGCCAGAGCAGCTTGTGCAGTCACAGTACCGAGCCTCAAGGCAGCCAGCAGTCAGCCGAGCTTATTGACTCAGCAGGCCCGGATGAATTGGGAAGAGGTTTGCATGTTAAAACTCCGTTGGTTCTTTTACGAAATTATGTGACTCATACTGTTATTGCCAAAAGTCCATCTTCGCCTCAAACGCTTTCGCAAAAAAAGTCAGGTACCCCGTATCCTATAGCATACTACATTAATTATGATAATTTTTCTGTCAATTACCGTCAATTTTTGGCAGCCATCATTTCGGGTAATGATTCGACATCTTTAAAGGAAGCAATGAGGCATGAAGGTTGGCGGAAACCAATGTAAGAAGAGATCCGAGCCTTGGAAGATAATGGGACTTGGACATTGGAGGAGTTGCCCCCCGGTAAACGTGCACTTGGTAGCCAATGGGTCTATAAGACCAAATATTTATCCAATGGTGATGTTGAAGGATTGAACTCAACATTGGTGATTTTTGGCAATCATCAAACCGAGGGCATTGACTACAATGAGACTTTTGCTTCGGTAGCAAAGATGACAACTATTTGAGCTTTCTTAGCGATAGCTGCTTGCAAGAATTGGAAATTACATCAGATGGATGTACATAACGCATTTTTACATGGTGATCTTAACGAAGAAGTGTACATGAAATTGCCCCCCGGGTTAAAAAGCAAGAATCCAAAATTGGTGTGCCGATTGATATTTTTATGAAATGTTCATTTTATTAGGTATGGCACAACTATTCTATAATTATATGGGTAAATGTTCATTTTTAATGTACTAAATGTTCAATTTTTTTTTTTTGACTTGTTCACTTTTTTATTACTAAATGTTCTTTTTTTTTTTTCTTTTTTACGTGATCATTCTTTATTACTAAATGTTCATTTTTTTACATGTTCATAATTTTTTTTTACTAATGTTCATTTTTAAGGTCGTGGTCCAGCAATTGTATGATACATGGTAATCATGTTCATTTTCAATATACTAAATGATCAGTTTTTTAAACATGTTTAGTTTTTAGTACTAAATGTTCATTTCTTTTACGTGTTCATATTTTATTATTGAATGCTCATTTTTCTACGTGTTCATATTTTTTTACTAAATGTTCATTTTATAAGAAGTGGTGCAACTATTCGGTGCAGCTAAGACTTATTGTTATATTATGAAGTAATATGTTTTGCCGTGTTGTATCATGTCATGTATTATTGTGCTTTCCCAAAAATATACGATTCAAGCAGAGCATGTAAACTAACGCTCTATGTTTTTTTTTCCATATTGGATTGTATTGTTCCAAGGAATTGGCTCAGTAGTCAGCATAGTTCCATTTTATCCCTTCCTTCCCACATCTTTACCTGTTTCTTAATTTTGTTTGTCACAATTATCATATTTATTTTGTGTGCTAGGGATGCATATTACACTGTATTAATTTTCTAGCATCACTTCCATATATAGTAATTGGTATTATATCGAAGAAATGTTCCCACCATTTTTCTCCCTCAATATACCTTTTGTTATTTAATATTTAATATTTTTTTCCCAACAAAATTCCTCCTAAAAAATAGTCATAGATTCATGTTTCAAAAGAAACGAGTAAGACTTAATAGGACGAAGGGAGTAGTATTGTAGTAGGTGGTTCAATCGTTGTAAAACCTAAGTTTTGTGATATATCATGGATTCATGGTTAGCATTTGTACCCACCTAGAAGAGATAAATTATTTACAAGTGTATACTTCGTAGAAAAAAAAAGGAAAAATTGTTTACAAGTGTAAGAGAAGTGAAATCATCATATTTTGATGGAATATCCCTGAACAACAGATCGAAAAAAAAAAAATTACTACCTCCAGTTCGTAATATATTCAACTTTTGCTAAAACGGATGTTTTACATTAGATGCAACTTTCCCATTCTTTTATTTTTCAGTAAATTCTTTTTAATGAAATTACTCAAATACCCTTCCTCAAGATATCATATTCACAATTAAGCAACTAAATTAGAATTCATTAAAATAATAATTTAACTTAATTAACATAATTTTTCTCACCAAATTCAATTCACCCAAAACAAAATACAACCAACAATCAACCTAAACTCAAAAACTCCATTCAACTTCCATCCATGTTCATCTTTCACAACTCCTCCGACCACCACCTTCAACGTCATCGGCCACCACCTCTGACCACCATCACCTTCAAGATCCCCGCCTCCGCCTACGGTGTACTTCTCTCTCTCTCTCGCTCGCAGATCCTTGCCCTTCTTTCTCTCTCTCTCTTCCTCTCTTAATCAAATCTTTAGATTTGATGGTTTAGGGGTGGTTGGGCTTGTATTGGGTGGTTTAGGAGATTATTGGGGTGGGTTTGAGTGGATCGGGGTGAGTGGTGGAAGGTTTCGAGTGGTTTAGGGGGTTTTCGGGGTGGGTTCAACATGGATTAGGTTGGGTGAGTGGTGGTGTGTTCAAGGTGGTTAGGGGGTTTTGGGGTGAGTAAAGGTGGGTTCGAGGTGGATCGGGATAAGTGGGAGATGATTTCCGATGGTTTAGTGAGTTTCGGGGTGAGTGGTGGGTGGTTTCGGGTTGGTTCCGGGGTGGTTCAGAGTAAGTCAGGTGGTTTAATTTTGAGGTGGTTCAGGGTGAGTGGAGGTGGTTTCGGGTTGGTTCAGGGTGTCAAGTGGGCGGTGCCGATGAGGCTGCGGTTAGGCTATGGTGGTGGCCTGGTAGGGTAACTGTTGTTGTTGGTGGTGGTTAATTTATTAATTATCTTTGTTTTCTCTCCTACCCTTAATTGCATACTCTTTAATCAATTAATCTACTATTATGAAATTTTGTCTTGGAATCCGCGAGAGCTCCAAAGTTGCATATAATATGATCCGGAGGTAGTATAATTTTGGCTAAAGGATCATGAATCCCACCGGTGAGTAGATTTATCCTGCTCTAAATACCATGTTATACTCATAGGAAAATTAAGAGAAAACGACTTAAACGCTTTTACCATTCATCACAAATATATATATAGGCATACAACTTAACCTAATTTGCCCAAAACTCCTAACCAAAAGATAAACATATATATATCTACTTTACATAATTATATTCTAACATAGGGAAAAGCACAATATTACGAAGTACATGATATGACACGACAAAACATACTACTCCGTAATATAATACAAATGAAGTGTAGTAATGTAGACACACAAAATTTTTGGGTAGTCTCCTGACTAAACAAAGTTGGTTGGTCCCTCATTTTGAAAATTAAACATTAAGTATAAAGAAAATGAACATTTATATTTTTAAAGAACATAAAATCTAGAAATAAATATCTAAAAATTTGAAAATAAATATTTCATTACATAACAATGAACATTTTTCAAAATGGATAAGTACCTCCAAATAATTTCACGAGTTAAAATACAAATAAATGACTCCTAAGTTCAAAATCAAAAGGGGTCTTCATTTTAAATTCTCTATTGTTGCACGAATGAAAAATTGAAAATATTGGAATTTCACAATGAGGATAATATCTATTTTCTTGAGCTTCAATCAGTAACAAAATTTGAGCTCAAAGGAAAGAATTCCAAAGTAGCGAGAATAGAGGAAAAAATTGAACAACATTTCATTTTCCCTTTTACTTGTTCTAACGAACGACCAATATTACTAGACTTAGCAAATTTCGTTTGTTAAAACTATGAATGGTCGAAAACGATTTAAACACACTCGTTTAATCATTTTCAAGATCCTAGTTGTTATTATTATAAGACGAAACACGAGATTTCTAGACCCGTTTCGAGCAACATGAAAGGGTCTAATTTTTAAAAAACAAACATGTCATCGAAGCCATCCAATATTGGGGGCTACGATACTCGAAAATAAATGGGGGCTCGAAAGCCCAAAAGATAACCAAATTACATCAGTTCTAACTAGTTTTATGCAAATCTTGAAATCATAGTTTTATAAGTGGATAATAATAACTATCGATTATTGTTATCATTGATAAAACCAATTTTGCAACTTAAGCATGAGCCACAAGAACAATTTCATGCCATTATCAAAGTTCAAAGTTTCAATCCTAATTTTAATGCATAATTGTTGTTCCAATACTTCAGTTAACATTAAAATAGACAAGTATAGTCCATATGAGCAATAAAAAAGAAATAAGTCCTAGCACAAAATCGAATGAAGAAAAAACATATATGCTTGTGTAAGCTCATACATGACTCGATACTTGACTACTTCACATGAAATTTGTATGTCATAACAACATAGAACAAACAAATTCATGAATAAAAGTCAAATTGAATACCCCTAATTTCAAAAATTAGGGTTCTTCTTTCGATTTTTCCCATTTTGTTGATCAAATTCAAAGTTTGGTACAATACCAAGGATCACGATTTACTTTCCTTAAGTTCATACGACAACCAAAAATAGAAAGAGTCCGGAAAAGACGAATAAAGAAGAAGGGCACGAGCTGCAGATCGTGTTCTTCCACAATTGTTCGTTGTATAAGTTCTATGAGCAACTCATAGAGTTACGCGAGACAGCTGCGCGCAACTTCCAATGTTGCGTGCGACACCTTAGCGCAACCCTCAAAGTTGTGCGCAAATACTGGTCAGTCCAAATGACCATTTTCCTGGTTTCTGTTTTGTCTTCTCAACCAAACGTGTTAGTTCGTTGAATTCACGCCTCGACAGGCTTTCTCGCGAAGTTTTTAAAACCTTCAAAAACCTTTTTTTTGCTTTGCATCTAGCAATTTCTTTTCTTCTTTGATAGTTTATTGCATCATCCTGCATGCACACCGTGCTTTGTGCCTACCCTAAGCATACGTTTTGGATGTTTTTCGTGAAGCGTCTTAAAATGTCCCGTAGTGGTGCTTTACGCAAAAGCTCCCATAGATAGTTTGACATTTTCCTGTACTGCCCTTTTAGAAATATCTTGTTTTTCGTATTTTTGGCGTCCATAACAAAAATACCGCGTTATCATACAGTGTAAAATTGTATGGCGTATTGTACAGCGTAAAATTATATGGCGTATGTGCTACGTAAAATTGCACTAGCAACATGATCTGCCTCCCGTTCGAAAACGGTAGAACTTCTGTTTCTGTCATATATTAGGCGTTATCTTAAACGAGTCGACGAGCACGCTGAACCATCAGGGTCAGATGCCCCCCGTTGGAAGCAAATACGGTTAGCTAGGAAGCACTCTAGCTTTACCAGACAGTTAGGGTGTCCGTCCACCCCCTGTATAAAGAGCGACCCCTGCTAAAGCCGTACCTATTTAGACATGTGCCCCCACTCCTAAGACGCGTGTTTTCATCTTGTGGACAAAATTGCTGAGAGAGTTGCTGATTTTCTCCTCTCTCACTGGATTTGGATATGTGCCTCTAATCCTGAGACATGTACTTCTATCTTGTTGACATCGAGTATCTGTTTTTGCAGCGTATGTCAATCTTTTATTCAAGTGCTAGCTACAAATGCCAAAACACCTTATTTTATCATCTTTACTTTGTTAAAACCATGGACTAAATTTTAAATGACATATCGAGGGACTTTAGACCGCCGATGACATATTGAGAGGTCATCACCCTCTTTATTCTTTTTAAACCCGATATCTTCTCATAACATGACATCACCCAGAATAGCCTTTATTTGTTAAAGCGTTCTATTTTAACAAAGGGTCAATCTAGACTCTTTAGCGCGTTAAGTTTAAATTATTTTATTTTAAACTTGGTAGCTACTTGTCTTGAACATTCTAGAATCGAGGATAGTTTTGACATTCTCAACAACTGAAAGATTCCTTATGTTTAAGGAAGTTCGCAAAATGAGTCTTCCTTGAATAATTTGATCATCGTCTATTCTAGACTCGATCAAAGTGGGGGCTAATTGTATGCACCTACTTTTAGCCTCCTGTCCCGACAGGAAGTGCGATGATGTTACAAAAACTCGTTCTTCATGCTAGATCAAAGTTGAAGTGTTTATGGACTCTGAAATGCTATATGAATTAAGTTATAACCTGTATTTGAGACCAAATTATCTTAGAGCCTAGTACGATTACTAATTAGGCCTAAAACGTGCTCATACATGTTTAATCATGAATATTAATGAACTTAAATGTGTCATATGCAATGATTAGATCAAATAGATCTTACATTGTTGAAAATCGAGCCAATCAGAATATTTTACCACCAAATATCCATTCAAGACCTATATATACAAATAGCCCTTTCAAAGATCTTTCCAACGGTATATTATAAGCCCAATTCCGAGTTGAAACGAAGAAGTTATCATCAAAATACTAAACCGGGCCCTAAAACCGACACCCTTACACTCAAACGGCCATATCTTTTGATCCATAACAGATTTTAACCTAATTCTAATGGCATTGAAAATTAACATTTAGAGCTTTCTAATGATATCTTATTTTCCTTAATCCAACTTTGCAATCAAAAGTTATGAAAGTTTTAAAAACGTGTTTTTGTATAAGGCAAACCGCACCGCGTGCAACTCCCAAAGTTGCGTGCACCTGCCGCGCGCAAGTCTTATAGTTGCACTCGGCACTCCAGCGTGACTCTGAGAGTTGCGCACGCCACCTGACACCGCGTCTCTAAAACCCTAAGCCTACGTTCCTACACCTATAAATAGGGGTCTTCGTTAGCCCTAATCACAGTAGAAAAATCAGAATTAAAACCCTAGCATTGTGAAATCCCTAATCTCTCAAACCCTCTTACTATCATACTACTTTTCTCCTCTCTTCTCAAATACTCTCCAACCCTAATTTATTCCATTGAAGCCTTGGAGGAACGAAGAAGAAGGAAGGTCCATAAACATCCAAAACAAAGATCAAGCAAATTAAACAAAGGAGAATAGTTAGTTTCCTGAGCACTTAGACAAATCACTTTTCTTTTCCTGCTTAAGTAACTTTAATCAACTAATTAGTGTTGTTTGATCACTTTAAAAAAACTTTTAATTAATTAATCTCACACAGTATTCTTGCTTTAATTAAATACTGAAATTGAATAATTAATTGTTGTTTATCACTTAAGTCAAGGCGAATCTTGTTTTACTTCTTGGGCTAGGATAGCGATTCCCCCCTAAAGGGAACATCATTTTAGCACCCCTCGCTCCCGAACTCATTTCTAGTTTAGTAGACCAATTTGGGCATGGGTAAACTTATGATTCATGCTAAATATCCCTTGAACTCTACTTGGGAGAAAGGCGTGAACGAGGTTTATGAGTTTTTCTAAAACTCATTGACGACTCCTTACTAGTTTCTTACAAAAAAGCGTAATGATAGAATCAATTCTAATTCAAGATCCCCCAAACAGTCAGGAATTCAAATCCTAACATACCTTCAAAAGTGTAAAGTGCTAGACTTTTAAAGGGCTATGAATATAGAGGAAGTGGGATCTCCAATGATGGACATACCCTCCTCACAGATATAATATAATATTTACGTAGTATAATGATTTATCTATAGTAGATCGTACCACCATATATAGACTCCGTAGCTATTAATAAAAAGATAAACTAACGAAAAAGCTTGAATAGGTCTATTTGGAAAGCTTAAATAGATGTATTCTAGATGAATACAAAAAGTCAACACAACCTAAAGTCTTAATTATTGAATATATTCTTAAATTATAAGGGAAAAAAAAATTTCCATACCCAATAATAAATTTTTTATGTATTCAACCCCACATATAGAGCTATTTTTATACTCCCTAACAAGTTAAGCAAAAACATGTTCAATTTATGATCCTATCAATTGTTGCAAACTCTGTATGAAGCTACTAATATAAGAATCCTCAAGACCTTCAGTTAAAATAAACTCTCTCCATTTAGCATGATTAGCCCTTACATCTCTCCCAACTTCACTATCTTCTTCCATCACCAAGGAGACCGCCTTATGGACGGCCTCCTTGGTGAACAAACCATAATTCTTTCTCTTCTCAACTTCGACCCCAACCTTCCACTCTAAGCTCATCATCCGCGCACTGATGAACTGGTCGATTGCTTGAGGCATCAGCACGACTTGACATTCGCTTACCATAGCTTCGGATAGAGATCCTGCACCACAATGTGTAATAAAACATCCTACCGAAGGATGTTGTAAGATGAGCTGCTGTTGCACCCAACCCCCATGAATTAGTCCCCTGCCTTTTATTCTTTCCGCAAGTCCTTCTGGCAATGCTGATTCTATTGTTTGGTAATTCATTGGTGGCTTTAACGCTGCCAAAAATGGCCTACCTGCAAAGATAATGAAACTTATAGCCAATTATAATCTGGCAAAATAATAATTATGTAGTATAAACTAGGAATATAGAATTATTGTTTAGAGCTTGTAACAAAATTTTTTATTAAATTAATTTAGATCTCAAATTATGCCTTCTTGAAAATTTGGGTTTTTTTTTAAACTAAGTTTATTGTCTCTCTCTCTCTTTTTTTTTTCTTTCCTTTTTCTTTTTCAGTAGTTGCTGATAACTAACGACTAGTTTTACCTGACATCTTTGTGTATAACAAATATTAACCAACTAGAGTAGCCAATACACATATCTCACACTACAAACAAACTATAGTTGAACAAGATCAGTATTAGTGATCCAACAAACAACACATAATCGTTAAAAGGTACTCCCTCCGTATATTTTGAAGTGCTTAATTGGAACTTGACACACATGCCATACAGAATTTCGATCAATAATATCTTTAATTTTCAATAAGTATAAATTACAAATTTACAGTAATTGAATATTAATAATCTATTCATTGAGATGATCCCAACAAGTATTCATAACACTATATTTTTTACTAATTATAATTCACAAACTGTAAATTATGATTTATGAATAAACTTTAGCTTAATCTTCATTAACACATAATCAATCTATTTATAATACAATGAATAAGGTTTCCTACCCTATCTTAAATTCTAGGAAAAACCTAGATAAACTAGGAAATAATAAATCCTAATATTATCCAAATTATTCATAAATATATCTTAATACCCTTCCTCAAGTTGGAGCATGGCAGTCATAAATGCCCAACTTGGAAAGAAGATTATCAAACTGAACTTTCCCGAGTGGTTTTGTGAACATATCCGCCAATTGAGACTTGTTTGACACATGTTGTGGAGAAATTAGACCTTCGGTTATTGCATCTCGAACAAAATGACAATCAACTTCTATGTGCTTAGTACGTTCATGGAAAACTGGATTCTTTGCAATGTGCAAAGCTGATTGACTATCACAAAATAGTTTAATAGCTTTTGGATGTTGTACACCCATACTTAATAATAAAGCCTTAAGCCACTTTAACTCACAAGTGACCCCAGACATGGACCTGTATTCTGCCTCTGCTGAAGACTTCGAAACTGTGTCCTGCTTTTTAGTTTTCCAAGAAATCAGTGATTTTCCTAGAAACACTAGCCAACCGGTTAAAGACCTACGAGTAAAGGGACAAGCGACCCAATCCGAATCACACCATCCTTCTAATGTGAGATTGTTGTCGGAACGGAGCAAAATCCCTTGACAAGGAGTACCATTCAAGTAGCGCACAACCCGCAAAGCTGCTTCCCAATGCTCGACTCGCGGAGCCTGCATGAATTGTGACAAAATATGGACAGAGTATGCTAGATCTAGTCGAGTCACGGCGAGATAGATTAGGCGGCCAACTAGCCGGCGGTATCTCTCGGGTTCTGTCAACAACTCGCCATTGGCTTTAGCAAGGTTGTGATTTTGCTCAATTGGAAACCCACTAGGCTTCGCACCCAGCAAACCTGCCTCAGAAATAATATCCAACGTATACTTTCATGACACAAAAACAACCCTAAGGAACTACGAGCCACTTCAATCCCTAGAAATTATTTAAGAGCTCCAAGGTCCTTCATCTTAAAACAATCACTAAGATAGGCTTTAAAAATTTTAAAGGCAGCGGAATCATTCCCAGAAATAATAAGATCATCCACATAAACTAAGACATTAATTTGAGAATTGCCGTTAGTGTATGTGAACAAAGAATAATCAGAGTAAGATTGCAAGAAACCATACTTTTTCAAGGCCGAGACCAACTTTGCGAACCAACAACGGGGAGCTTGTTTGAGACCATATAGAGACTTTCGCAATCTACACTAAGGAAGGATCCGAGCACTCGAACCCGGGAGGCAATTTCATGTGAACTTCTTCGTTGAGATCTCCATGTAAAAAGGCATTATGAACGTCCATTTGATATGTATCCCAATTTTTGGAAGCCGCTATTGCAAGAAAAGCACGAACTGTAGTCATTTTGGCTACTGGCGCAAAGGTTTCTTCATAGTCTATTCCAGCTTGCTGATGGTTCCCAAAAACCACTAGTCTTGATTTTAATCGCTCAATGTCTCCATTGGCCAAATATTTGGTCTTATAGACCCACTGACTACCAAGAGCTCGTTTCCCAGGAGGTAGGTGCTCTAGGGTCCATGTACCGTTGTCCTCTAGAGCACGAATTTCTTCTTCCATAGATTTGCGCCACCCGTCATGGCGCATTGCTTCCTTAAATGATTTTGGGTCTTTGCCTATAATAAGTGCTGCAAGAAACCTTTGATAATTTACAGAAGAATTGTCACAATTAATATAATGTGCCAAAGGATAAGGAGTACCTGAGGAGTGATCGGAAGGAAGAGAGATAGTATTTTTAGCAAAAATCGTATGTGTCACAAAGTCACGATGTTTGACATTAGGAATTTTGTGTCTATGTCCACGACCCAACTGCTTAACGTGTAGCCCATCATCTAGGCTACTGGACTGTGCTGTTGCGGACTGTGTGGGTGTATCTGTGGTGCTGGAGCCTGGTTGGGCCGAGGGAGCTGGCGAAGGACCAGTCTCAGGTGAGTCCGGAGGCGCCTTTTCAGTACTTGGGCCAGTAGGAGCAGGTCCACCAGGCGCTGGCTCATCAGGCGTTAAGCTGCTGCCGGCCTTTGCTTGAGGGTTAGCTTGTTGGTTGGGCCCAGTAGAAAGTGGAGCTGGGCTATGATGTTCTTGAGATTTTCATGAAACTTCAAAGCCATGGTTAAGAGCTTCATCCACTTCTTCAAATATCGACATTGCAAAATCCTCATGAACATGGTGATCATCATATTCGTTATTGTGAATGTTCACTACCTCCGGGCTACGAAACGGAAATATTTCCTCAACAAATTTGACATCTCGAGAAACAAAGAATTCCTTCGTATTCAAGTCAAATAATCTCCACCCCTTTTTGCCAAACGGATATCCCACAAAGACACACTTTCTACTGCGACTGGCAAATTTATCCCCCTTAGTTTTCTGATTATGAGCGAAACAAAGACATCCAAAGGTTCGAATAACATCGAACGAGGGGGGATTGTCAAAAAGAATCTCAAAAGGTGTCCGATTCTGTAAGAGAGGGGATGGGGTGCGATTTATCAAGTGAGCAGTAGTAAGAACGCATTCCCCCTAGAAATAGATAGGTAATTTAGCTTGGAACCTCAAAGCTCTTCCCACATTTAAAATGTGTTTATGTTTTCTTTCCACACGACCGTTTTGTTGAGTGGTACCCACACAAGATGTTTGAAACAAAATTCCTGTTGCTCTAAAATATTCAAGTAAGGAATTAAATTCGGTTCCATTATCACTTTGAACTATTTTAATTGTCTCTCCAAATTGATGATCAACCATAGCAACAAAGCACATAAACATCCGGAAAACCTCTTGTTTATTAACTAACAAATAGATCCATACGGCACGTGAAAATTCATCAACTATGGTAAAAAAATAACGTGCACCACATGAAGAAGAGTGTCGATATGGGCCCCACAAATCACAATGAATTTTTTCGAATATTCTAGAAGCATTATTATTACTTAAAGGAAACTTATCTCTCGGATGTTTAGCATACATACATACTTCACAACCGACATTTAAATGAGTTTTATTACCACTAACGTGAGGAAGTAATTTAAGAATTTTTTCGAAAGGATGACCAAGACGACGATGCCATAACTCCAAATTTGATGTAGCTTCGACTCGTGACACAAATTCCGGTTTGCTAAAGTAGTAAAGACCATATATCCTAATTCTCGTTCCAATCAGCTCCTTCGTTTGGTCCTGTATGGCACAAATATTTGAGTCAAATTGGACAATAGTATGCAAATCATCATTAAGTTGAGAGACGGAAAGCAAATTGCAATTTAAGTGTGGAACATAAAGCACTCCGGCGAGAGTTATTTTGTCCGATAATTTAATGGAGCCCATAAGAGTGGCCACCACCTTAGCACCGTTTGGTAAACCAATCGGGAAAACGAATTTATGTGAGTCAAACAACCAAGAACTATTACCCGTGACATGATGAGACGCTCCAGTGTCAATAATCCAAGAGGTAGCGTCAAACTTACCAGTCAATCGATGTTCGGGAATTTGAGAATTACTGATAAGGCACGCAATGGACTTCCATTGGTCTGGTGTGAAGAGGCTGCTTGCAGAGGAGTTGGGCCCAATATGATTTGGGGGTGGGCTGGCAGCAACATTCGCACGAGGTAGCCCACGCCCCTGCCTCTTATTTTCTGGTCGCCCCACAAGATCAAGGCAGTGGGTTTGTGGATGCCCCTTCTTCTTGCAATGTCCACACACGATGTCCACCCAGCAGCTGCCGGTGTCATGCCCCGTCCTCCGGCACCGTGTACAGCGTGGTTTATCTGAGTTCCTGGCTTTAGCAAGCGCTGCCCCAGACGCGTCCAAACCAGCGTGAGCAGCAAACCTCGTAGCTTCAGGGGTGGTGGGAACCGGATCCTCCTTGGCCGAGCGAACACTCTCTTCTTGGGCCACCAACTGGTAGGCTCGTTCTAGAGATGGAAGAGGATCTTGTGAAAGTATTTGGGTGCGCAAGGAAGAGTATAGATCGGGATTTAAACCCATTAAAAAATCATGAAGTCGAGCTTGTTCTCGGCGTTCTTCGTGGGCTTTCCCGGCAGTACAAGAAACGCAACAATCACAAGAAATTAAAGGCTCATGCCTATCCAATTCCTGCCAAAGAAGATGTAATTTGCCATAGTAAGTAGAAACAAGCATAGATATGGGTTGCTCGCACTTTGCAATCAAGGAGCGAAGATGTTGAATACGGGGGCCATTCGTTTGTGCGAACCTATGTCGGAGATGATCCCAGAGAGTTTTAGCCTCCCTAAATTTAGACAGGTTGATCATAGAGCAGGATCGATGGTATTGGTGATCCAGGAGATGAGCATGGCGTTAATCGCCGTCCAGTCGGACTTTGTACATGGGGGTGATGGAGTGGTGATTGTGCCATCCAAGAATTCGAACTTCCTTCGAGCTTCTAATGCCGTCTGAACATCAGCAGTTCAAGAATCATAATTATCGGTTGTTAGACGGGTGGGAGTAATGAAGTCTCCCGACCGGTCTTGGGAACCAAGGTAATATGGTGAGTTGGGTTCAAGTTTGGGTGGTGGTGGATGTGGTGTATCATCACCGCCAACCATGATTTAGAATTTAAGAATTAGGCCTGATACCATGTAAAATTATGATTTATGAATAAACTTTAGCTTAATCTTCATTAACACATAATCAATCTATTTATAATACAATGAATAAGGTTTCCTACCCTATCTTAAACTATAGGAAAAATCTAGATAAACTAGGAAATAATAAATCCTAATATTATCCAAATTATTCATAAATATATTTTAATACAAACATTGTTCAAAGTGGGTCAAATGAATAATGAAAAAAAAAAATCCTAATAAGACACTTTTAAAAAAAAAAGAAAAAGAAAAATGTGTTATGCACAGTAATCTTTTTAAAAGCTTCTTTTTAAATTAAAAGCGTCTAATCAATACAACTATACAAGTACATTTAAGACCAAACTAGTCCCATATAAAAGAAAGCACATCCCATTACCCCATTGAATTTAGAAAAATGACGAATGATTAGCAGATTAGGGCTACATGTAAAGTTCAAATAAGAAAGCATTAATAAAATAATAAGGAGTAACAATTAATCATTAATTATACATCCTAAAAAAAATCCTTAAAAAATTAATCATTTTTTATTTGATGCGCACACACACAAAAAAAAAAAAAAAAAAAACAAAACAAAACATTAATTACACTGTTATACGTATTTTTATCACAAATCCCCAAACTTACCTATCGTTTTAGAAAATGTGTTTGATGTTTATATATAATCTAAGATATACATATATGCTATATGCCTATATATCATTACCCATTATGTGTATTCGGAAGCCAATCGAGCAACAGATTATGTTGCAGCAATAGGCCATCAAATTGCTAATTATCTAAACATTGATCCTGATGTAGACGCTAAATTTTCTTATTAATTTTTTTTAGATAGGTATAGTCAAGTCTTACCTAACTTTAGTTTCTTAAAAAAAAAAAAAAAAAAAAAACCTTTGTTTTATCAAGAATAAAAAATGCAATGTCCTCATTTTTCTAGACAAGATATGTTTTTTCAACACTACATAGTTTGTTCACTTGTTCCTAGCAGTAATATTACTAGTATGGCATATCCTTATGAGCAATAAGAACAATAATAAGTAAAATATTCAAAATCACAAATTAAATTTAAATAAAGAACGTACCTGTAAGCTCCAATCCAAGAACAAGCTCTTGAAATTGGTTCAAATTCAGAGCGCATTCACTTCCAAGTGCACAATATATAACACTAGACGTACGAAAACTATTTAGCCAATCATCAAAATAATTATCAAGTTCCGAAGATGGCCGTTTAGGTACCATTGGCCCTGCTAGTAACACTGGCTTACCAAATATTTTCTCAAAAAATTTACAATACTCCCCTTCCATCTCCGCACAAGTCTTAACTCCGAATGCGTCGCATTCTCGAAACGAAACACCTAGCCTCTCAGCTAGTGTTAGTCCTCCTAGACCGAATGGTGTCTTAAGGGCACCCGCAATGATCTCAGCCTCTTGGGGGAGCATCCTGATTGATTGTGACGGAAACTCTGGTGGTGGTGTCAATAGATCATCCGCATTAGGGTGATATCCTGGTATTTTTTTGTATGGTGCAAGATATGCATATCTTGCTATGTATGCTGTGATATAGTGCATGGCTTTAAACCCGTGTTTTCGGCCTAGTTCGGGCATCCAACAAGTGAAGTCGTAAAAAACAATATCGGGTTTGAGACGGACTAGATGAGACTCGATAGTGTCACGTGTCATGTCCATGGCGGTCATGATGAGAGGGCCTAATGAGGCGGGTACATCGTTGGTTGTCTCGGCCCCAGGAGGGAGGCCTTCGACGGGTGGGACGGGGATGGGGATGAAGGTAAGGTGGGTTGGGTAGTGGTTGTGAGAAGCTAATTTTGATTGTGTTTTTGGTGGGAGAAAATAAGAGACATTGTGACCTCTTTCGGCAAGTTTGTTGGCTAAGCGGAGAAAAGAAGTAAGGTGGCCTAGTGCAAACCATGGGTAAAATGTAACGTTTAGAATTTGGTTGTCTTTGTTTTGTGACATTTTGATTGCCAAATCTCTATTTGATGTTTCACCAATTTAGTTTGAGCTTATGCTACTTATATCGACTGTGATTCTGAAGGTCAGCAACATTGTAGTGACTGTTACTTTAGACAATTACGAGTGTTCGAGATTGTAAGAGACTAAAATAAAACGTATTACTTGAGACAAAAAGAGTACAAAATATAAAAAAACAAAATAAGAGTGGGCAGTGGCATTGTATATCAATTATCAAAGGGCCCAGTAATAAATTCATACAGGCCCAGCAAATCGTTTCACATGATTTGTGGCTATTGCCTTGACGCGTGTGCCATTTGCTACCTATTAGCTGGAAAATTTAAGTGACAATCAATCTTTCATATCAAATTAATTGGTATTCATGGCCATTTTCATCAATCATGTTCCTCTCTTTGTTAGGTTATAATCAAACGTTGATTTGATATTAAATTTGGAATCAAAGTCATCTACTCCGTATCTCACAATTTATGCACCATTTGTTTATTTCACCAATTGAATCTTACAGGTATATTGATAAAGATTGTATCTTTCTATCTTGAAATTAGAGGTTCAATCTCCGTTATAGACACTTTGAGGGTAAGGATCCTTTACTCTTTCCTCTCACTCTCAAATTGTCTGACTCAAAAAAACCGTGAGAGTTGAGTTACAGTCAGGGTCCTTCTCCCTTATCTTTTAAAAAAAATATTGATAAAAAATAAATTCAACCTTGCATTCTTATACAGTAATATCTTTTGAATGACTAAATCAATAATTTATTTTTACTATTCATTTAGTTTTTTCTAAATTGTATACTTTCTTTTAATTATCGTGCAATACATAATTACAAATAGATTATTAGTTTATTATCTACTTTCGCACTACATAATTATAAATTGCTAACAAACTCCACATACAATTCGTAAGAAATATCTTCACAAAGTCAATTCAACCACCTAAGATTCTATGATAGTTTAAATAATATTGTATTATAAAACGGATGAAAAATTTATTATGAGGATTTGATACCTGAATATTTGTTTGAGGCAGCAGCAGCATTTGTTTTCAATTTTACATGTGCATTTATAATTGAGGACATGGCTGCATTCTTAGTGTTTGAGATGTATAAAGTCTTTAAATAATATATGTTAAGGTCATAGAATTTTATGTCTCTTGTTTTTTATTCTTTGTTTGATGTTAGTGTAATAATCATCGATACTCCGTAATTAATTAGTAAGATCAATAATTATGATTTATCGATTGATCTGTTGTAGTCAATCCTAATTATATTGGCTAATTGTTAGATTATCTGTCTCTAATCCATGTTTTGAATAACCATTCTTGCACGATTTTTTTTAAAGTATATTCATCGATTTTTATAGTAGAAAAGACATCGTTAGTAATTCAGTTGATGTGATTTATATACTCGTGTAGTCGTGTTTATAGAGGTAAATAATCTAATTATCTAATTAACTAGTTCTTGATTATTGCACCAAAAAAAAAAAAAAAAAACTATCTCTTAATTATATTTGGATCACAGATTCACTCACTCACGCTGTGATATTCCAATTGAGCCAAGCCCAAACAGTATATTATTTGAAGCCCAAAAAAACTCTGATTTTGACCCAATAATGAAACAATAGAAAAATGATTTTACTATGTATTTTTAATTAATTTATTTTTTATATATAATTTTTGGTACAATCAAACTTTTCAAGAACTAAAAATATAAATTCAACAAGATCTAAAGAAAATAATAAATTATCTCTTAATTAATTTCAAACAAGCAATTGTTTGAGACTCTTAATGAAGCTACTAATATAAGAGTCCTCAAGACACGGGCCTTCCTTTAACAAAAACTCTCTCCACTTCACACGATTAGCCGTGCCTCTTTAGCAACTTCGTTTTTTTCATCCATCACCATTAAGATTGCCTTATTGATAGCCTCCTTAGTGCAATATCCATCTTCCTCTTGTTTCTCAACCTCGACCCCAATCCACAACTCTAAGCTCATCATTCTTGCAACAAGGAATTGATCAAGTACTAGAGGCAAAAACACTAGTTGACATTCACTACTTATCATAGCTTTAGAAAGAGACCTTGATCCACAATGTGTCACAAAACATCCTACCGATGGATGTTGCAAGATAAGTTGTTGTTGAACCCATCCATTGTATACCATTCCTCTTCCTTTTGTTCTCTCTTCAAACCCTTCTAGCAAGGCTAACTTTATTGTTTTGTAATGTGTCGGCGGCTTTAGAACTGCCAAAAAGGGCCTACCTGCAAGGACATTAAATTTCAAAAACTTAGGCTATGTTCAGTTGACGTAGGGTGAACTAGGTCGTTGACTAATCCTCCCTAGAGTAAAACAAAATTTATAATAAACCTATTTACAAGTATAAAGGTAAGTCAAGGGTCGAACCACTAGGAACGGTTATGCTTAAGTCTTTCCAATATGCGCCTAAGCTAGATCGAAGTCAAGGGTGAAGAAAAGAGTGACTAATACTAATCAACTACAAAAACAAAGAAGCAAACAAATGAAACACTAGGGAGTGGGGATCAACAAGTAATCATGACAATTGCAACAACTTGGGAAGGTTAAGCTAATCAATGGTTGTGAAGACTAATGATAAGAGCTATTAATTGGGATCAAAGAGCTATCTCCTAATCGTTAAGCTAGGTTTCCTCTATGAATAACAAACTAGGAGAATCACAATTCAAACCAATCAACAATTGCAAATCCTAAATCAAGTGGTCATGTCATTAGGAATCACAATGCAATCTAGCATAGTTCTCAAGGCCTAATCAAACTACACACATGCAAACTTACATTAATCACTTTAATCTCAACAATCAATCAACATAATTCTGAAATCCATCGCAAGCAATTACTCATACAAATTTCACCCAAACCCTAGCAAAACAACTACTCAAGAATCATCATCTAATCAACAAGCAAGTAATGAAATCAAGAATCAACAAAATATGAAGAACAACTAAACTAATCAAGATTCAATCATCAAAACCCAATCAAACAAACATGAAATTAAACAAAGCAACAAGATGAGATAGAGTTAGAAATGCTCATTGATAATTGAGAAGATCTTCAATAAAATTGTCACCCTTGCATCATCAATCTCTCAAATCACCATTTAAATCTCTCACTTTCTCTCTCTAAATCTACTCCTAAAACTAAACCTAAGACTAGAGAGAAAAACTCTCAACTAAGCTAAAATTATGAGGAAAATAATGTCTTAAAAAACTTCTCACAAAAATCAGTTACAATAGGTATTTATAAGAGGCGGGAAATCGAACTCGAGAAAATCCGGAAACCAGGGAGACGCGCCCGCGCAAGATGGTTGTGCGCCCGCGCATGTGGGCTGCGCGCCCTCGCTTTTCCGGGTTTCTTCGAGTTCCTCGTAGCTTCATGCGCTTGCAAATAGTTCCTCGTGCTCGCACACAATGTCTTCATGATAGTCAGTAAGCATGGAAGATTCAAATGGACTTGAAGGTGGGTTCAACACCATGGTTTCATGAGATCGCAAGAGCTAGAACTTGGAGCATGTCACTTTGTTACTTCTTGAGTTTTCCCAATGCTATACGCTTACTCCAAAGGCATCTTCCAACTTAGTAAGCCACCAATATCAAGACCCGAACCTCATACAATACCTACAACAACGAAAATAGAACAAAAGAAGGAGAAACACTAGAAAATCCACAAAAACACAAAATAAGAGAGAATAAGGAAATTAAAGAGAAAAATGAATAAAACTAAGCATATATTAAGAAAGAAAGCTATAAAAGGAAGGTAAAAACAACCTAAAAACTCATCAAATGAGTGCCAAAGTGGCATTCATTAAATTCCCCCAAGCTAAACTTTTGCTCGTCCTTGAGCAAAACAAAAGCAAGCAAATGAAAATGATGAGCTTATTCAAACAAACAAAAGAAAAGGGGAGATGAGAATATACACTAACTCACTTTCGTATGAAGCACGATCAATTTTAGCAACTAAAGACAAGCCATTTAAACCCCTAGATCGTCTTAGAGGACGAGTGATGCTCTCGTAAGGGTTTCCTAAAAGTTTACCCCATAACTCTCCCAAACCAAACAAACAAGGCAAAGCATGAAAAGGAAATCAAAAGAAAAGTAAAGAAAACATATGCTCTTGAAAGGACTTTTACAAATGTACAAGCATAAATGGATGCAATTATTTCTAAGCAAATAAGGGAGTGCACGTTTCAAGATATCCAAGGTTGATTGAAACATAAAATATGTTAAGCATAGAGAACTAATAAGACACAATTCGCCTTCATCCCAAACAATCTTACCGCATTCTCCTTACTAGTTTCAAATCCACCTCTGGTGAGCATCTCAATGATTCCTCGAAGGAACCGGAAAAGAAGAGATTTTAGGGCTACTCGACATCTTGACTATGCAAACCGCTCCATAAGCTTGACTCCTATATCCCTCCACCGACTTATGACTCAACCACAAAGGTCAAAAGGTCTTTGAAGGGTTGTAACGTATGGGCAAAAAGGGCAAAGGTAAGCTAAAATTTTAAATTTGGTGGTCTACCTAAATTGTGAAGAAAAGGGTGATTAATCCTTAGCACCATAATCAATTAATCACCAAACAAAAACACCAACACTCCCAAGCTTATTCAAAGCAAAAATCACAAACATATATACAAAGAGCGTAAGAACGCTTCCCCCTAAGCTTAAATAGAGCATTTTCCTCAATGCTCTAAACTAGGGAGATCATACTTACATCAAAATATTTTTGTACATTTCAATTTTTTTCTTTTTTTTAAAGCATTTGCATTTGCATTTGCTCTTTATTATACTTTATTGCTTTGTCCTCGCCTCTTTTAACTATGGACAACTATTTCAACTTGCATTCACCTTTATTCATACACTTTATATACAACACATACTTGCTTAGCAATAGAACCAAATAACCATGTTCATATTCCCATAAGCACCAACAAACTATGAACCAATTGCTTCACAAAAACCAAAGATGGAACAAAAATGAAACAAATTGCTCAAAAGCTAGTAATATGGCTAGAAAAGAGGGTATAAGGCTCAAATGGTTAGCAAGAAGGCAAATGTAAACCCAAAACAAAAAATATAAAATCGAAACCTACTAAAGCAAAAATAACCACCCCGAAAAGATGCCTTTGTCCTTCCAAAATGCTTCGGTCATGATCTTGGGAGATAAAAGTCAAGTTTTAGATAAAGTAAGCGATAGTCAAGGATCCATGTGCCGGTCAAGCAGTAAAGGTTGAAGGCTAGAAAACAAAACCTCGCATGGTTGTAGCAAAAACTCACTATTAGCTTCAAATCTACTATAGGAATCAACACCTTCTTACCACAAACAAGTAGACTAGGGCTTTAAGGTCCCAAAAGTTCTAGACACACTACCTTAGCATACTCTATCTTAGAATCAACCAAGCATAATCTCAAATTGTGCACACCGTTACCATTTAAGAAGAAAAGCATTCAATTGTACAAGTCCAAAAGTATTATATCCAAAGCAAGAATAAAACAAAACAATTTTCCTTGATAGAAACAAAAATCTTTTTGAAGTTTTTCAAAATAAAGAACATGGAAATGTATATACAAATGTGCATGACATATATGAATCAAAATTCCACCAAACATGATAAAATACCCTCCCCCAAGCTTAAATGAGACAACATGCTCAAACATTTATCAAATAATCCATAGGAGGGGAAAAGAAAGAAATCAATCCAACAATACCAACATATGTCCAACAAGTCACCAACCATTAGAGAAAGAGCAAGGAAGGATATAACCGTATGTAGGTGGGTGTAAATACCCGCAAATGACCCAATTAAACCTTTCAAAGCCTATTTTCTCTAAAATTGAATCTTATTTTCCATATGCTAGCGAAAATAGGAGTCAAACTTCCTTGATTCTTGATTCAAACCAATGCACCAAAGTATATCAAGTTATGTACCTAGCAAGAGGCACACAAACATTTCCATGAGAGAAAATCTATACTAAAAAGAAAAGAAAATGAAAGCAATAAAACACGGGTTTTTTCCTAAGAAAAGCTTGCTTAAGGTCCAAGTTTGACCACTCTAGTAAATAATATTGCAACGAACGCAAGATCTTGTCAAATGCACTACTACACATCTAGTAAGGTAGTAAGTAAGAACATGACGGGAAGAGGGCGTGCAACAAGGATAGTGCATGCAAAGGAGGAGAGAGATGCCGAGAATAAGAAGAAGCAAAGGAAAATTCAACAAAAGAAGAAGAAGAAGAAGAAAAATAAGGCAAACTCTTCTCAAAATGTTTTTGGGTGGCAGAATCACCTTTTTCCTCAATAATTAATGAGTGGGGAACATGAAAACATCAAAAACAAGAGGGTCCCCAATAGGCTCATTGACAAAAGAAGGGAGGGATATAGGATAGGAGGGGATATGGTTAAATTTCCTTGAAAAAGGGACATGAGAAGAATGGATAGGAGCAATTGTCTCACAAATGAACTCTTCCTCACCATCATTCCTCTCGTCACCAATAAGAGCATGGAAGTCAATTATTGAATCTTCAAAAGAAAGACACACATGATCTCCATCTCCCTCAAATATCCAACTTCCAAGAGAAACTACATCATCCTCTCTATCACAACAATGAACAACAACTCCCTCAATATCCTTAAAGCCCAAAGTCTCAAAACCATGCATGAATGGATGCAAATTCATTTCAAACTCATCTCTCTCCCATGAAGCATTCTCAATGAACTCATTCAAAAGGCTATGATTTTTCATTTGAACCTCAAAGAACATTTTGGACATAACCTCAAACGAGTCCAAATCCTCATGGAAAGAAGAATCACAAACATGCATATGAGTCTCATTACAATCAACATAGGAAGGGGAGTTTAGATTCACAAAATCATCATCATCATCACTCTCAACTCCATTTCCTTCACTCCTATGCTCACTACTAGGATCCTCACAAACTCTTGGTTGCTCAAAAACATCATCATCATCCTCAACACACACATTGGATTTGGAATTTTCACACACAAGCATCAAAGATGACAATTGGCTTTCTAGCTGTCCATTTCTCTTTCTTGCTTCCTCAATGCGCTCCTCACTCCTTTTCATCATCTCTACTTGATTTCTTATAAATTGAAGAATCAACTCCTTATTAGGTCCAAGATCATTATCAAGCTCAATATGTCTAGTTTGAGTTTCAAAAATATCAATAAGAGACTCAAAAGGTGTAGAAGGTTGAGGTTTAACAAGGGAAAGAACTTCGCAACCATGGTTGGAAGCATCAACATTAAAATCATGATGAGCATAATCATCACATTGGGGAGAGGGGGCACAATCAATCACGTGAGATTCGTCATAAAGGGAGCAAGGCACATCACAAGAAGGCATGCTAAATAATGAAGAATATTGAAACACACCATTAGCATCAATTTGAGCATGTACCTCATCATTATGAACAATAGGGGAAATAGACTTGAAAACGTTCGTTCTAGGTCCACTAATGGGATCATGTGTCAAATCATGGGAAGTCATGCTAACATTTGACAAATCCACACATTGATCATTAATATTAGAATCATGATTACCCCTACTATAGACATCCCAAGCAAACCAAACATAGAAATCCCAAGAATCATCAATTGATAATGCTCTAAATTCATCATTATACATACTTTCAACAATATCCCTAGTTTGCTCATTCAAACTAAAATAACAATCTCACAAGCCTCCCAAAGACTAAAACAATTGTAGTCCAAAAATCCTTCAAGTATATTAAAATATTCACAAAAAGGCTCACTATCAAATTAAGGAAATGAGAGACATGCCATTTTATTTTTTATTTTTTATTTTCAAAAAAACAAGCAATAATAATCAAATAAAAGAAAAGTATATACAAAGACCTAGACTCAAGCAATCAAAAACACTCAAACATAGACACCGTTCCCCGGCAACGACGCCATTTTGACGTAGGGTGAACTAGGCCGTTGACTAATCCTCCCTAGAGTCAAACAAAATTTATAATCACTTAACAAACCTATATACAAGTATAAAGGTAATTCAAGGATCAAACCACTAGGAACGGTTATGCGTAAGTGTTTCCAATATGCGTCTAAGCTAGATCGAAGTCAAGGGTGAAGAATAGAGTGAATAATACTAATCAACTACCAAAACAAAGAAGCAAACAAATGAAACACTAGGGAATGGGGATCAACAAGTAATCATGGCAATTGCAACAATTTGGGAAGATTAAGCTAATCATTGGTTGTGAAGACTAATGGTAAGAGCTATCAATTGGGATCAAAGAGCTATCTCCTAATCGTTAAGCTAAGTTTCCTCTATGAATAACAAACTAGGAGAATCACAATTCAAACCAATCAACAATTGCAAATCCTAAATCAAGTGGTCATGTCATTAGGAATCACAATGCAATCTAGCATAGTTCTCAAGGCCTAATCAAACTACACACATGCAAACTTACATTAATCACTTTAATCTCAACAATCAATCAACATAATTCCCAAATCCATCGCAGGCATTTACTCATACAAATTTCACCTAAACCCTAGCAAAACAACTACTCAAGAATCATCATCTAATCAACAAGCAAGTAATGAAATCAAGAATCAACAAAATATGAAGAACAACTAAACTACTCAAGAATCATCATCTAATCAACAAGCAAGTAATGAAATCAAGAATCAACAAAATATGAAGAACAACTAAACTAATCAAGATTCAATCATCAAAATCCAATCAAACAAACATGAAATTAAACAAAGCAATAAGATGAGGTAGAGTTATAAATGCTCATTGATAATTGAGAAGATCTTCAATACAATTGTCACCCTTACATCATCAGTCTCTCAAATCACCATTGAAATTTCTCACTTTCATTCTCTAAATCTACTCCTAAAACTAAACCTAAAACTAGAGAGAGAAACTCTCAACTAAGCTAAAATTATGAGGAAAATAATTTTTCAAAAATCTTCTCACAAAAATCGATTAAAATAGCACTAGGCGAAAATTGTAAGTGGGCACTGGTTTAAAACCCCCATATAGCACCGGTTTTGAACCGGTGTAGATTTGAGGGATGCCCAAAAAAAAAACTTTAGCACCGGTTCAAAACCAGTGCTAATAACGTTTTATTCGCACCGGTTCTCACAAAACAAGTGCGAAAAATGGCCCAAAAAAATTAAAAAAAACTTTTGGCACCGCTTCTGTTCCAACACCGGTACGAATAATGGCCTAGAAAATTTTTTTAAAAAACTTTTGGCACCGGTTCAAAACCAAAATTGGTGCCTAAAATGCCCCAAAAAAATACAAAAATAAAAACTTTTTTTTTTTTTTTTTTTTTTGCATTTTTTCACTGAAATTGATATAGAAACACTAACATATATAAAGTTACATATTTTCGTTAAAAAGGGCTGTAATATTACAATTTTCGTCTTATAAGAAAAATAAGTAGTACCTTCAATTGTGATCACCAAAATGCAGATTTGATTTATCATGTAAATGATGGAATTATTAGGCACATTACAACGACAACCTGACAGCTTTCGAGTTTCAGGAGATCATATCTGGTTTAGACTCGAAAACTACAATTACTTTCAGCAACAGAAGATGAGCATGTAGGTCTCTATGTTGATATGCAGGATCCCATGGACTCCCACCTCTTTGCCTCTTATTTTAGAGCTTCTCTTTCTCACTGGACCCGACTAGTTTATTTTTTGCTCCATCACCTTAAACAACCATAATTGAATCTTTTTTTTTTTTACACTAATTATTAAAAAAGGCTGATTTGGGATTGTGGTGGCGAGGAGATTAAGGAGCTGTTGCGATGTTGTTGGTGTCGTGAGGTGCAACGAGGAGAGAGATTAAGGGGCTGCTATGGTGCGAATTGGTGATTGGCAGGGCCAGAATTGCACGACTGCTGTTGGTGGGCGACAATGGTGGTTTGAGGCAGGGGAATCGATGTAAAAGGTGCTCGGTTTGGGTGGCTGAAAGTGTGGTTGGCAGTGATTGGAGGAAGCAGTGGTGGTGCAGGGCTGCTATCAAAGGTGGTGTTGGCTGGCAGTGGTTTGGGCTGCAGAGTTGGAGAGGGTGGAGATGGTGTTGGGTGTTTGGCGTGGTCGGTGACTAGGAGCAGTATGGCTGCAATGGAGCTGAGGGAATGCGAGCTGGATGTGTAGCGTTTTGGTGTAGGTGTTTGAGTGAGGGAGCAGGGGAGCAACTTAGTAAATGAGTGCTTGAATTAAACCTCGAACTTTGGAGTTCCGAACATGGCCTCAAATTAGAACACGTACCTCGACCCAAGTGCATACCTACACACATCAAGAAAACCGAGAAGAGAAGTAAAATAAAAATAAAATGAAAATAAATAAAGAAAAATGGAAACACATGGGGAATAAAATGAAAATAAATAAAGCAAAATGGAAACACATGGGTATAAGCATATGTCGTACAGTATTCTGTTCATTTTAATTCTGTCTACACAATCCTTCTTCTAAGAATAAATGATTCAAGATACAGAGATAATTGAAAGGTCTAGGTGAAAGTTGAAGTGTAGGGTACTCACACTAAAATGAAAATTCAAAGTAACATAAATACAGCTACTATGCTATGCCCAGCGAGAGGATGGCAAAAGCAACAAACAATAGAAGAATTGTAGATAATGTGTTTCGTCTATATCCTTCTTAGATAACAAAAATGATGAAGGGTAGAAAATGCAACTCAAATTTAGAGTCGTCAGACAAAGCAAGAAAAATCAAAAAAGAAAGTGTCAAATTCTACTTGTTAAAGAAACGCAGCGGAGAGAGTACTCCAAAGGGAGAACCCATTGAAATTAGAAAATCTCCTCTCTTATTTGAATATGACATCGTGATCTCTGGAAGCTCCTAAAAAAAGAAAAGTAAGTCACCTTGTCATTCTCATGCGAATGTGATTTGAACATACAAATCAACACTGAAAGAATCACCGGGCTTTAAGACTTCACCTCATGAAGTAATGAGGGTACTTGAAGAAAAGTGATATACACGTTTTATACATAGATTTATCCCGACTTTTCATTACATTCTTGCATGGTTTTAGGATCTTTAGAGCCATTTTCCGCTAACATTCTCTTCTCTAGTGTGTTCGGTGTGTTTTTATAAGTTTTACAAGAACTTGGAGTTTCTTGGATGATTCGGACACGTTTTGAACGTTTATGGAGATGTTGGTGTGCAAGAATGAAGAACCGAGCTAAACATGAGCCAAGTCTTAGAAGAATTGCAAGAAAACACTTTGTTTCTACTGTGCCCAGTTGGGCATTGTAAGCCCGGTCAGACCGGGCACAGAAGGACTTGTTGGTTGATGATTAATTAGAAAGGAAGAAGTTGTTTTAAGCTTTAATGCCACGCGCCCGATCGAGCAGCCCATGCCCGGTTGGATCGAGCGCTGAGGAAGAAGGCAAAGAAGAGCTGCGCTTGTTTTACTCCCACCTTCCCGATCCGACGGTGCTCGCCCGGTCAGACTGGGCAGTGTGTTGCGGATTTCGGTTTTCTTATTTTTGAGTTTTTATCCTAGTAAGGGTATAAATACCCCTTGTAACCATCATTAGAAAACATATAGTTAATTCCTTAAGTTTTATTTTTCTCTCTAAAACCCTAGTTTATTTCTGTTAAGCATTTTAATTATTTCATTAGATTTGATTATTGTTCATTAACAATTTGAGTAATTTCAATTGAAGCATCATTGGTATTCATCTCTATTCTTTTCTCTTTCAATTATTATTGTTTTCAATTATGTTTTCTTTGATTATTTTTGTTATTGCTTATTTTAATATGTGTGAGTAGTTTTTATATTCCAAGATCTAGGGTAGCCCAATTATGATTGATGCATGAATTGATTCTTTAAATTCTCTAATAACTATTGCAATTGTTTATGCTAAATTGATTGTGATTATGCCAACACTAGATTAGAGATAATTAGTATTGTTATTATTCCATAGTTTCAATCACAACGAGAGTTGGATTTTAACGGAATTGAGTAAATTAATTTAGGGTTTGAAATTCATCACGAGAGTAGTTGAATTGATAATTGGGAAGTGAAGTAAAGTGTTTAATGTCTCTAATTTGCACGATTCCATGAGAATAGGCTTGATTGTATGTTAGGGAAGCCATTGATACTCGAGAGAGGTCCTTG
Source organism: Chenopodium quinoa (assembly GCF_001683475.1). Classification (NCBI taxonomy): domain Eukaryota; kingdom Viridiplantae; phylum Streptophyta; class Magnoliopsida; order Caryophyllales; family Amaranthaceae; genus Chenopodium; species Chenopodium quinoa. Next base: position 3,778,901 of record NW_018742484.1, read on the forward strand.
GTATTGATTAGGGTTTACTTTTCCCCATGTTAATTGGAATTGTATACTAGGGGTAGATATATAATTACATCGATCGTAATTGTGGTGATACTTGATCTTGGATGTTTTAGCTCATTGATTTATTATATTCGTTTGATTTATTCTAGTTTTCCATACTTTAGCTCTTAGTTATTTTACCATTGCTTGATTCTTGCTTGGTAATTACTTGAGTCTAGATAATTTAGGTGAACCATAGTCTCTGTGGGATCGCCCTGACTTACCCTGCTGCATAATTAGGAGGAATAGTTAGGTTATTTTTGTTAGGTACGCGACACGCCTATCAAAAAGCAATTCTAGAAGCAACCTGAGCCATTATATTCACATTCCTCAGTCTCTCAATCAAAGATGTAATTTCACTCTTTTCCTGAAAAAAATTTGGTTCAGTACTAGTCTAGAGAGAGGAAGAAGAAGACACTGAGTCCAATCATATATCAAAACAACAGAGTTTAGGGAATACTTCCAATAGTTCCAACATAATAGCAAAGAGCTTATCACGCCAAAGAATATCTTTTTCACCATACTTTTAGATCAATGATAGAAAGTGATTAAGAGCAGCCATTACAACTTGTCTTTAACTCAAGACAGACTGGAATCAATTATTGCACTACCAAAGAGAAAAATGATTCTTACATTAAAAAAATATGTATCATCTTAATTTAACAACCAATGTGTTCTATGACTTCTATCTTCAATCACCAACCCCCTCTACCCCAACAAAAAAGAATTTTTTCTTTTAAAATAGCAAAAATGCCCTTATATATGATCAAGTTTACAAACATGGGATGTATTCATCCTCTCAATGATATAGGTAGCTGGTATATATAAAGGTAAGAGAACTAACATGGTGGTTTAATTATGAATATCTTGTTTAGTGTGAACCTGTACACATGAATGATCCTCCATTTTACTTAGTTCTTGCCAAAGATCCTCCATTTCATTTTCTTATATAGTATGTAGTATGGAAATTGTTTGACTTTTAAATTAATTCTTCTTAAACCAATAGAACCCAGATATCAACATTAAAATCAAAACAAAGAAATTCCAAAAAATTAAAAGCTAATAAAAATAATATTGAAATTTCTAAATTAACAAAACCCTAGAATATGCAAATATATTTCAGAACTAATAACCTATAATAATTTGAAAACAACAACAATAACAATGAAATTGCCCAAATTTTGACCTAACACCTGAAATCAAAATTGTAACCCTAGCAAGAAGAAAACGAAATTGAGGTAAGAAGTTAAATAAATAGAAGTTAACAACGAACCTGGTGGCCAGTTGTTAGGCGGTGGTGGTGGAGCACAAGGCCGGTGGTGCGTGCGACTTGAGTAGACAGAACCAACAATGGTCGACGGTGGGCACTTGCAAACACATCCGATGGTGCTTGAGACAATTAGAGGCTGGAACCCAACACTATTAGCACCGACCACCGCCACCATAATCACAAAAAAAAAAAAATCAAAAATCCTATCATCTCACATTCTCACCTTTAAATTCAATAAAAATTTCAATTGTTCATCATTAAATTAGAAATAAAAAAAAAATCATAAGACCTAGATTTCAAATCGAAGAGCACATACCTCGAATTTGTGATTTTTGAATCGATAATTGATTTAAGTTTGTTGTTGTTCTTGTATTTGAATCAAATTGACGGCGGCGGCGATGGTGCTTATCGAAGGAGAGAGAAGAAGTTTGAAGAAATGGTTGAACCTCCATTGTTGAACCGAAGGAGAGAGAGGCAGATGAGAGAGGAGGAGAGATCGAGGAAAGATAAAGAAAGAAGATTATATAGACCTTTTTTTTTACAATAACATTCGAACCGAACCGGTGCAATTAACTCATTTTTCGCACCGATTTGGTTAGATCAGTGCGAATACTCTTTCCTTCAATCCCGCCTATTTTTTTTCGCACCGGTTTTTAAAATTCGGTGCGCATTTGGCGGTGCTCATTTAAGTTTTTCTACTAGTGTAGGTATTTATAAGAGGCGGGAAATCAAAGTCGAGAAAATCCTAAAACTAGGGAGACGCGCCCGCGAAAGGTGGTTGTGCGCCTGCGCTTTTCCGGGTTTCTTCGAGTTCCTCATAGCTTCATGCGCTTGCAAATAGTTCCTCGTGCGCGCACGCAATGTCTTCATGATAGTCACTAAGCATGGAAATTTCAAATGGACTTGACGGTGGGTTCAACACCATGGTTTCATGAGAGCGCAAGAGCTAGAACTTGGCGCATGCCACTTTCTTATTACTTCTTGAGCTTTCCCAATGCTATAAGCTTTCTATAAAGGCATTTTCCACTTACTAAGCCACCAATATCAAGATCCGAACATCATACAATACCTACAACTACGAAAAGAGAAAAAAAGAAGGATTCACTAGAAAATCCACAAAATCACAAAATAAGAGAGAATAAGGAAACTAAAGAGAAAAATGAATAAAACTAAGCATTTATTAAGAAAGAAAGCTATAAAAGGAAGGTAAAAACAACCTTAAAAACTCATCAAATGAGTGCCATAAATGGCACTCATCATCAGTTCATTTTATTTAAGTTGATATTAGCTTAATTCTGAAACAATCAAATTAGATTAGATATGATTGTATTTTTTAATTTACTTTAATTTATCCTTTAAGATTTTTGTATGTGTAACTTAAAAAAAATATGAAGTCTTCATATTTGAAAAGTGTATATTATTACGAATCTAATGACATCTCATTTTACAATTTTTATTTCATGGATTAGTGTGAAAATAAAGTCAAAATCTTGTCAAATTTGAACTGAATCAGAAAAATCAGATCATTTGAACTGAACACAACCTTAAAATTTTAATCAATTATATCTTAGATCCCGCCATATAAAAATCGACCTAATAAGAGGTTTGGATGACACGTGCCCCATTATTTTTTTTTTAAATACCATATATATATAAAAAAAAAGTAGAACATCATAAGATGATTTACACATTAAATTGACAATTAATTATTAGTTCTCCACCAATTTAATAATCTTAGATTTGCATGCGCATGTGTGAATAAAGGAAATGGTAAACACCCTTTTTTTACAAAGACCATGAACTTGCATGTGTGATAAAATCATAAAAAAGGAATGTAAAACGCACCTGTGAGCTCGAGCCCTATAACAAGGTGTTGAAAACTGTTGAAACCCATTATAGCCCACTTGTGAGTGTCTCACATTGGAGAAAGAGGAGAGATAATTCCACTTTATAAGGTAGAGGAGTTACTCCTATTATTGTCAATTGGTTTTAGTATGGGATCTCCTTAGCCTTGTTTGTGAACCAAACTATCCTCTTCCTTGTTCGGGTTGTCCAAGCCCATTTCATATTATTTTAAAATTTAACAAAAATGATTAAGTTTCATAACAAATTCACTCCCAAGTGCACAATAAACGACACTTGCAGCATCATAACCCTGAAGCCAACCATGAATATGCTCATCGAGTATTGATGACGGGAGTTTCAAGACCATCGGCCATGCTAGAAGCACGGGCTTACTGTATAGGTCAAAATCTGATCGCTAGATAGACCAGGTTTAGTAGGATACCAACTAGACTAATAAATATGCAAATGCTGATATATACAGGTTCAAGGAATGAAGATAAATGATTAAAAGAAGAAGAACAAAGGGGGAAGGGAGAGAGAGAGATAGACGATATGATGAGGCAGAAAACCCCAAGAATAAGGGTAAAAACTACGGGTGTCGTTGAGTCCACCAATCTACTAATTTGACGATTACGTATAAGTACAGTGTAGGTTGTAGTTTGATACGAATGAATCTGTAATTCGATTGCTAATTGCTACGGAAAGTAAAACTTAGGGCTCGTATCATGTGTTTTTACAATGGTTTTCATCCTATTTATAATAGAAGTGTAATACCTTGGAAATTTCCTTCTTTTAAACTACTCATTTTACTCTAAATAAAACCCTTTTTTAGGAAATAACCAAAATATTACCGCCACCGTGATAACAGCTAAAGCTATTTTCAAAGTCACACAACGAAAGATTAAAATAAAAACCAACTTTCAAAATAAAACTTGAGTTCACAACCTCAAAACAAAAGTAGAATGAAATCGTTCACAAGTTGGAACCAATTCAATCATAGCCCTTTAAAAACCAATTCAAAATTAAACTGAACAAAGCTAGTCCATAAACAATAAACCAACGTTAAAAATATAAAACTAAGAAAGCATAACAAGTAACTCTCTGCACTTATTTCCTTCATGCTCTCCATGCTTCGAGTACCTGTCACTTTCTCTTTATTTCAATCCCTCTACTCACCATATAAATGGGTCATAGTAGTGCCAATTCAAAGGAAAGCCAAACACCAACACAAAAGTACGAATCAGCAACAGCTGAGTACATATGCACCACACTAACATGAATATCCTAGCATCAATAAAAAAAATAATTTAAACATGCTCGCCATAGAATCACAAGTCAACTTACCTTTGACTCATAAATAACAATATTAATTATTAAATAATAATTTTGGATTAATTATGCATCGAACAGGTTTCCTTCCTTAAAAATATCCCATTAAATATTTAGCTTCCAATTAGGGAGCTACCCCAACTGGCACCTATTATGTCACCTTGTGACGGAATTCCAGCACATTAATGATAAAAGAAATTACATCGTCCTGTACCCCTACAGAAGCTATGATCAAATATAAAGTCACATAACTCCCCCCATGTGTTTATAGTCAAGGTATATACGTTCCAAGAGTTTTGGTGCGTATCCTCTTACACTTTACGTGATTTACCAATTAGGGAGCAGATCCTTATCTGCTATAAATAGAGGAAAATCCTCATTTATTACTCATTCATAAATACAAACACAAAACCCGAGCAATATTAATTGCGGAATCTCTTTGAATCAGTGAGAAAAAACCCATTTACTTTCAGCACTTTTACCCATCCGGAATCATACTAACTTGATCGTCGGAGGTGGAACTCCACCCAACCGGAGGGTACAACCCCCGTCACCAGAGACGAGCTGAAGAATCTCATGACAAGTTTCAAAGGGGAAATAAAGGACATAATCAAGAAGTCAACTGGCTCAAACAAGGGTCAGTCGGCCAAGAAGCCTTCTCCCTCCGGGAAGAAGCAGATTAAAGACCGGGTGCCTACTCCTTACCTCAAACCCAAAGGGGCGGATGGACCCCTGATCGACCTCTCTAAACTTCGTTTCCCTGAATCAGGGTAAAGGAAGGTCATCCGGCAAGTACAGCCGGATGGCTGGAAGAAGACTTACTCTGACGCCCGGATGTTCATCCAGGAGAAGAGAAGTCAGCAAATGTCTGAGTCGGCCTCAACGTCAACATATCCAGACAGTTTCCGCAATACTTCCATAAAGCATTCGGAAACAAACCAAGGGAGTCAGTCACGCGGCATGTCCGTACGCACTGCCCCTCATATCATCCAGACGGCTCGTATGTGCCCCAACAGCCATACCTGCCGTATGGAGCATCATACATGCAGTCGTCCCCCTTTGGAGGACTGGCGGCACATCAAGTCCAGCCTATGGACTGGCAGCTCCGGTTGGTTAACCTTGGGGAACAGCCTTCGGCTTTCTCCCGGGAAATAACCGAGGCGGCACAACCGTCCAAGGTTAAGAACGTGTTGGTCAGTACCTACGACGGTATCACTAACCTGGAAGACCACCTAATGGCATACACCAACCTCATGTACCTACAGGGGTTGGATGACGCCGCCTGGTGCCGATGCTTCCCGGCTACATTGAAGGGCATAGCCCAACGATGGTTTGGCAACCTACCGACTGGGTGCATCAATAACTTCAAGACGCTTGATACCTGTTTGTGTCCAACTTCTCCATGAACATCCCTGCCAAAAAGACAAGTCTCGACCTAGGGGCTATCCAGCAGAAAGACAAGGAGGGACTCTGGTCCTATGTCAAGCGGTTCAATCTGATGAGGATCCAGATACAAGGATTTTCTGATGAATTTGCATACACAGACTTCTTCAAGGGTTTGAAGGATGGGTCGACCTTCAAGTTCGACCTGGTCCGTAAGAGGGTTGCTACCCTCCAAGAGGCTTTGATGGAGGCCGAAGCCTATATACAGGCGACGAAACTCTGTGTCGTCAAGCACTCGTCGGAACCTAAGAGGTCCGACAAGAAAGAAAGCCAGCCTACCCAGCCGGCCAAAAAAGAAGAAAAGAAAAGAAAAGAATTATGGGCAGCGTACCGCTTTGGTCAGCCGTCCCAGAAGAAACAGAGAAAGTTGGAACCGTACGTCCCAAAATACGAGTTCAACAAGGACTTTTCCTCCATCCTCATGGAGATTAAAGACCGGTTGGAAATTGAAAAACCGGCTGCAATGAAAAGCTCTGTTAAGAACCGGGACAAGAGCAAGTACTGTCAATTCCATGAGGATGTTGGCCATGACACTAATGGTTGATATAGTCTCAGGCGGCTATTGGACCGTTTGACTAACGAGGGGGCTCTGAAGTCCTATCTGGTGAAGTCCAAGGGTAACCCCGAAAACAACAGTGGACAACCGTTAAAGAAGCCGGCCGTGAGCTCTGATACTGAAGAAGACCACATCTTCACCATAGTAGGCGGCTTCGCCAGCGGGGTCCTACCATCCGGAGCACCAAGGATAACATCCGGAGGCTGTTCAACTCAGAGGATGAGGGCCAGGCGTCAAAAGACACCTTCCCTGAGGTCTTCATCTCTGAGAGGGGCCAGGGTATGGTCAGGCGGCCCTATGATGACCCCATCGTCATCTTATGTAAGGTTTCTAACCAACGAGTTGGCCGGATCCTAATTGATACCGTGAGCTCGTCTGACCTGACCAGCTACCAGTGCTTGGCCAAGCTCAAGTACAAGCCTAGCAGTATGCACAAAGCTCCTCACCTCCTAGTCGGCTTTGGGGGTGGAGTAGTGCATCCGGTGGGTAGGATTGACCTACCCATCCGGCTAGGGGAGAAAGGGGAAGGACGACACATGGTCGTCAAATTCTTGGTGGTCGAGGAATTGACCGCCTACAACCTTATTCTGGGCCGTCCAACCCTCAATGAGTCCAAGTCTGTCATCATCCCATCACTCATGCTGATCAAATTTGAAAGGGATGACGGATCAGTAGGCTTCCTGAACGGGGATCAGAAGACGGCAAGAGAGTGCTATCTCTCAGACGTCAAGCCGACTGCCCATACAGTCGGCCATAACGAGGAGCCTATTGACCTCGATGACAAAGAAGCCGCGCGTGATCCCAAAGCAACCGACAAAAAGAGAAAGGCGGACCAATTGGCCCCTGCTAAGAAAGAGAAATAGCAATCACTGACCGAGGAAAGGTCGGATGACTCCTGACCCTGGCCGGCTGGTGAGAGCATTGATGTCGTCCTAGACGACAGCCGGCCTGACAGAACTGTCAAGGTTGGGACGGTTGCTTTTGAAAAGTTAGGAGCAGGCTTGCTCCAAGTACTTACAGAATTTAAAGACATTTTTTCCTTTGAATTGGAAGAGATGCCAGGCGTTAGCCCGGATCTAGCTGTCCACAAACTTGTCGTGGATCCCAAAAAGGGATCATGGCGAGGAGAGATCTCAAGCGGCAGCCGCCGAGGTCAAAAAATTGTTAGATGCCGGGTTCATTCGGCAATGCTACTACCCGGATTGGGTAGCCAATATTGTTCTTATCAAGAAGCTGAATGGTACCTGGCGGATGTGTGTAGACTACACAGATCTGAACAAGACATGTCCGAAGGATAGCTATCCACTTCCTAAGATCGACAGTCTAGTCGACTCTACAGCCGTTTGGGTTAAAGAATGCGCCTGCTACTTTCTAACGAATGATTAACATGGTTTTCATCAATCAAATTGGAAGGAATGTAGAGGCGTATATTGATGACATGATAGTCAAATCCAAGCTACAGGCGGATCACCTAACCGACCTCCGAAAAACCTTCACCACCCTCAGGCAGCACAAGGTCATGCTTAATCCCAAAAAGTGTGTCTTTGGTGTTGAGTCTGGGAAGTTTCTCGGATTCCTAATTGATCAAAGGGGCATAGAGGCTAATCCGGAAAAAGTACAGGCGGTGATTGACATGAAGTCACCCCGCACTGTTCGGGAGGCCTAGAAGCTTACCGGTTGCCTGGCGGCATTAGGAAGATTCCTCAGCCGGTCAGGCGACAAGTGCCTTTACTTCTTCCAAGCAATCAGGAAGAGGTCTAGATTTTAATGGGGAGAAGAAGCCGAGGCGGCATTTCAGAGGTTAAAGCAACACTTGCACTCATTGCCAAGGCTAGTGAGCTCCCTCTTACAGGAGGTTCTCCACATGTACCTAGCCGTCTCAGATCACTCCTTCAGTGCTGTTCTCCTTGCTGAGAGAGACGGCAAACAGCTCCCGGTGTATTTCATCAGCCATATACTAAGGAATGCTGAGCTCCGGTACCCAATAATTGAAAATTTTGGGCTGGCCCTTTACAAAGCAATCAAGCGGCTGAAGCCCTACTTTTTGGCTCATCCGGTGATTGTCTATACTGATCAACCACTCAAGCGCCCAATGACTACCATAGAGTCATCCGACAGAATGATCAAGTGGGTTGTTGAAATACAAAGCCTGGAGACAACTTTCGAACTTAGGCGGACAGTGAAAGGTCAGGCGTTTGTCGACTTCATTGTTGAAATGACTAGGCTGGCATAGCCGGATAATAATGACCAGTTTGGAAGTTATTCGTAGACGGAAGTTCTATCATGAACAACTTTGGTGCAGGCGTAATTTGCAAATCTCCGGAAGGGGATACATATGAATATGCACTGCGGTTCAAGTTTCAGGCTTCAAACAATGAAGCTGAGTATCAGGCCCTGCAAGAAAAGTTGACGCCTGCTCGGACTCACAACGATTGTTAGCCAATTCAGTGGTGACTATGAGGCCACCCACCCGGCAATGATTAATTACCTGCAGGCGGTCAAAGATGAGGCCATCTAAGTTAGGTGCCCCGGTTAGAGAACAATCAGGCGGATGCTTTGTCCAAATTGGAATCATCCGCCACATGTGATACACTTAGGTCAGTCTTATGGGAATTCATGGAAAAAAGAAGCATTAAACATGATCCCATTGGAGTTCTTGACCGAAGCTCTACCTGGATGGATCCCATCCGAGAGTACTTGGTAGACGGCACTCTGCCGGATGCCCCTTCAGAAGCGGCAGCGCTGAAAAAGAGAGCTCTAAGCTTCGAAATGTACAAGGGGGAACTCTTTCGGAAGGGTTACCTCCAACCGTTGGTGAAGTGTGTTACCCCAGAAAGGGGAAAAGAGGTGCTAGAGGATCTGCATGCGGGCTTATGTGCTTCACATATAGGCGACAGTACTCTAGCAAAGAGAGCCAGGCGGCAAGGCTACTTTTGGCCTACTCTTGAGGCAGACGCCATGAATTTGGTGAAGAAATGTGACAGGTGCCAGAGATTTGGCCGACTCATACACCGTCCGACAACAGACCTGACGGCTATCTACAGCCCGGTTCCATTTGCAAACTCGGGCATGGATATCTTGGGTCCTTATACGCCTGCCACAAGCGGGCGAAGATACATCCTGGTGGATGTAGATTACTTCACCAAATGGGTCGAGGCAGAGGCGGTCAAAGGCATCAAGACAAAGGATGTCATCTCCTTCATTTGGAGAAACATCATCACCCGGTTTGGGGTCCCTATGTCCATGGTATTTGACAATGGCCCTCAGTTCGAAACACCTACCCTCAAGAGTTGGTTGGGAAAGCAGGGGATCTCACATTGCTTCGCATCTGTTGGCCATCCCCAAGAAAACGGTTAAGTTAAAGCCTTCAATAAACTCATCTCAGATGGCATTAAAAAGAAGATTGAAAGGGCTGGTGGTCTTTGGGCGGATGAGTTACCTCACGTCCTTTGGGCCATCAGAACAACTGAAAAAGGGGCAACCGGTGAAACCCCATTTCTCATAACATACGGCACTGAAGCCGTCCTGCCAATTGAACTTTATGAGCCAACACTCTGAGTCATGCTCTATGACGAAGAGGCTAATTGGGAGGCCATGCGTCTTGCATTAGATTCACTCTCGGAGCGCAAGGGCAATGCCGCCTTGTGTCATGAGATATACCGTCTGAGAATGACAAGGGCCTACAACAAAAGAGTACACAAACGGCCCCTCAAAGTGGGGGACTTTGTGCTACGAAAGATGGAGGCAACCGGTATGGAAAATGAACAAGGAAAGCTAACCCCTAATTGGCAGGGCCCCTACCAGATTTTTGAAGAAGTTAGAGGCGGCACCTACCGCCTGGAAACCCTAGACGGCAGGCGGCTAGCCAAAACCTGGAATGTAGATAACTTGAAAAAGTACTATTTCTAAAGATTAGTAATTTTTGTAAATAGAGTATATTAATGAAAAGAATACTTTATTTCTATTGTTTTTGCATTTTGTTTTTGTATAGTACCATGTGCAATGCACAACCGGGAATCCTTCAAGTCCCATGTGCAATGCACACCCGGGCACCTTCCAAGTCCCCTGTGCAATGCACAACCGGGCACCTTCCAAGTCCCATGTGCACTGCACAACCGGGCAATTTCCAAGTCCTATCTGTGCAATGCACACTCGGACACCCGTTTGCTCAAAATTGAGGATTAAGGCTAAGTGCCTAACTTAGTTCTTCAAAAGTTCAAAGGCCAACATATTTTAAACCGCCTGCTCTAACCATCAGCGGGCATCCGGCGACGCCCATTTGGGTGAATTCATCGAAGAGAACATCTCCCTTCCGGGTGGTACATTGTTCTACGTGTCATGAACTCAAACGGCTCTAACCGACTGGGTTGAAGATAATCCACGTCCGTTCGAATGACCTATTGAAATTAAGATACACACGGCTATTTCCCCAAGGTAATACAAATGGTGAAATAAATCTTGATCAGCAGCCGGCTCTTGCCAAAAAGCATTACAGCCGGCCTTAGCTACCATAAAGAAGATCAAAACTTGTTGACTTCATCACACACCCAGTTATTGCCCTAAGGTAATATAGACGGTGAATTATATCTTAGAACGCAGCCGGCTTTTACCCAAAAGCATTACAGCCGGCTACGTTTCTCCAGTCACACCCGGCGCATTCTCTGCCGCCTGCTCCTCCCCTGCACCGGCCCACTCCTCGAAGGGCGCCGACTGCTGAAGCCCGAGTACTTGAGCATCAAATACTTCTATTGCGTATCTGTACCTCAAGTCGAAGTAGGCATAGTCGGTATCCGGGTGGATCATGGAACATGCCATCTTCAAGCGCGCTTCACAGTCGCGCTCATTCTCGGTCACCAGCCGGTTTTGCTCAGCCGACAGCTGGTCCAGATGCTCTTTCTTGGTCTTGACCAGCTCATCCTTGGTCTTGTCCAGCTCTTCCCTTAGTCGGGTGACCTTATCCTTCAGCTCAGCCATCTCCTTTTCAGACTCCTTCAAAGCATCGAGGTCTGCTTTGAGTTGGTCGATTTGGAGTTGTCGGTCGGCGGAAGCTTGGTTGGCTGTGTCAGCAGCAACCGTAAGCTCCCGGATGAGTTCCTCCTGTTTCATCTCCCTAGCTTTAGTTTGGATTTCAAGCATTAGGGAGTTGTATTGACATACATCAATTAATTTGGCTGCCCGTTTCTAGGCATCCCTTACCTCCTCTTGCTTCTTCCACAAGGGGGTCTTCATCCCATCCACCCTCATCAACACCTACAGAGTCAGTCGGAAAAGGAGTTAGTACCAGCCATAAACAAACCGACAAATAGTAATTTTTCCCAAAAGTACCCCATCCGATATTCAGCAAAATTGCATGAAATTATCTCATCTGGTATTTTACCTCAGCCAACAGTGAGGTGATGCGGTCAAGGTTGACCTGGTTGATACCAGGCACTGCCACGTTCTCGGACCAGGTGAGGGTCCTCAACATTCTCTTGGCGTAATTTTACATATCCGGCCAACGAGAAGCGTTATTTTCATCATGAGAGATATTGGTTAAGTAGTGGGCATAAACAGCCCCTATATTCAGTCGGTTGTCGGAAGACTCTCCTGACTGAGAAGCATGATACTTGACTCGAACTGGCCCAAGCTGCCAGGGGGGGTCAAAAGGGAAATCCATACCTTGGTTATCAGACTGAGGGGTGCCACCACCCCCAGCCGCATTTGGACCGGATGCCACAGCAAGCACCCGGCCAGAAGGAACCTCAGGCTCCTTAGATCCGGCCCTAGTCGGCCCCGAGTTTAACCCCAGGCCTTGCAGACTTTTGCCCGCGGTTGTCTATCTATCAGGAGCCGGCACTTCACCGGCTGAGGTTGGTGCAGGGCCGCTTGAGATCCTTCGCCTTTGTGGGGCAGGCTGAGGGAGCTCCTCCCCGGTCTCCTCACCATCTGCCTCAGGGAACGAGGAATGTTCTGGCTCCCCGTCTGCAAAAGATAGCAAAAGCAACGAGTTAAAATCAAAGTTGTTTTCAAGGCATATAGACGGCATAAGATCAGTCGCTGCTTACCCCGCCGATCCAGGCCGCCAGTTGGACCCGTTTCTGTTCGAGTTGCTCCTTCCTTATTTCGGCTGCTGATTTAGCCCGTGTTTTCTCTAGAGGAGTCATATTGAGTCCGGTTTCTGTAAAACAACAAAGAAACATGTAAAATCATTCAAATACCATACAAGCGGCACAACATGCCGGTTAAGCAGTAAACCTACGTTTGTCCCAAAAGGTGCTGAGACCACAGGCGGAAAGAAACGCCTCGTCTCTGAACCAGTCTGGATGAGGGACCCAGAATTTGGGGACAATGATTTGTGTCCCATCATCCATTGGCTGGGTGGTTTTCTTGAACAACCCCGGCTCCATTATTTCATCCCAAGCCTCAGACAGTACCCGGGGGAGGGCGCATTTCTTTCCCAACAGAACCGAGTTCTTGTTGTAATGGCGCATCCGGTGATTAGCAGCCGTAGATGGGGAAGAGACGTAATAAAACTTGCTCTTCCAGCTTGTCCACTTAGAGGGCTTCTCCAAGGTCATCATATATTCCGGATGCGTGGTCAGTGTGTACCACGCATTCTAGCCACCCGGTGCCTTACTAAGGTAGTGCATATGTGGAAATGCCTCCCAGCTAGGCTTTATTTCCTGTATCTCACAGGTGGCAATGTACCCTAATATGTTGACCTAGGAGTTGGGTGTAAGCTGCCAGACCCCCAGGTCATAGCCTCTTAGAATGGCTTTGATGCAGCTATGAAGGGGAAATCGGAGGCCGGCTTTGAATGCCGCCTCATAGCAGCCGAAATAATTATCGGCATGTTTCAGGTCGTCTTCTCAGACGACTGATGCATCAGCAGGCGGGACGCTGAGCTCCCAGCCGGCCCCTACCGGGTGCTTTTCCAAAAAAGCCGGGAGGGTTGCGTTTAGTGTCATACATCCCGGACGCTCATGTGCGCCTCCATTGGATTATTTATCAAAGGCCAATTGTATGCCTCTTCGTCATCCACTGGGGCATCCGACGTCATGGTAGAATCAGAAGACCCTTCTTCATGATCGGTTTCCCCACCGCCAGAGCTCCCGGATTCCTCAAGAATCTCATCACCAGGCTTACTTGGGACGCCTGGTTGGTCAAAAGGAACATCCTCAACCGGAGTTCCGGTTGAATCATCTGACTTGTACTCGGGATCAATAGCCGTTTTCTTTATCCGAGCCATTCTGTCCTGCACATGAACAGACACGGTCGGATTCGTAGAAGAGTAAGGGTGGTCCAAACACCCCCAGACGGCATCCCCAGTCCTAGACTCAACCGTATCCGGTGACCGGTTGACAACTGCCCTATTCAGTGCCGTGTGTGTGTTAGGAGAGTCCATTATTCTCTAACAACCTATTTAACCGGTAAACTCAAAAGGTTACAAGAGGGCGAAGGTGACACCTTGAGTTTATGAAGACGTTTGTGGTAGACTTGGTTGAAATCCTAGTGGGTTGAAGATTCCACAAGCGGAGCAGTTCGGTTGCGTATGAAAAGCTGAGGCACAAAACAAACAGTCAGGCATTTTGGAAGAAAATCACCCAAAGATACCCCAGACGATATCAAAGAAGCTTGCTCAAAGATACCGCAGACGGTATCAAAGAGGCTCGCTCAAAGATCCCACAGGCGGAATGAAGACCGACTGTGGGTCTATGCAAGGCAGATTATGAAGGTTGCTTAGAAATGCCCCAGATGGAACATTTCCGGCTGAGGGTCCATTGAATGGTTTTACTAAAGACTTCTCAAGGATACCTTAGACGGTATCCGTGAAGAATTGCTCAAAGACCCCCCAGACGGTCCAAAACCGTTTGTGGGTCTAGCTTTAAAATCCCTTGTAACAAGATACCCCAGACGGTCCATAACCGTCTGTGGGTCTATATTTGAAGATCAGTTGTTTGAAGATGCCCCAGGCGGAATATTTCCGGTTGAGGGTCAATTAAATGCAAAATGATGAAAACTATTGTCTGAAGATGCCCTAGACGGCATGTAACCGTCTGTGGGCCTATTGAACAAAATCCCTTGAAGACAATTACACAAAAATACCGCAGGCGGTATATAACCGTCTGTGTGCCTAAGAAATGCATCATTGAAAGGTCATTGTTTGAGGATACCCCAGAAGGTCCATAACCGTCCGTGGGTCTATTTTTTAAGACCATGGGTAGAAGACAACTTAGACGATCCAAACCGTCTGTGGGTCTACTAAATGCAAGATTTAAAAGAGCTTAAGGTGCCCCAGACAGTGTAAGACCGTCTGTGGTTCTACTTAAATCAAGAGTCAGACGATACCTGAAGAAGTTGATTAAAGAAGCACTCAACCAATTTCCGGATGCGATTGAAAGAGGAAGCTGGTTGCACAAATAAGCAGCCGCTATCAGAGCTCTCATGAAATTTTTGCAAAGTTTGTAAAGTGAAGAGGAGAGAGGGGTGTGCCTCTATTTATAGGCAAGCCCAGAAGGCGAATCGCCACCTTCTGCCTCAACCTTTCAAAATTCAAACTTCAGAGAAAGAGGCGGGAAGCAGACCAACCGTCACTTCCCCTTCGTATGACACCTATCACAGGTGACACGTGGCAAAGCCACGTCACACCTGTGAGGGGAAAATGTTTAGGGTAGAAATACCCTATGCCACGTGGCCCAATAACATGACGACACATGGCAGCCCATTAGAGGCCCAACGGGATCCAATCGGATGTTGACACGTGGCATTATAACCCTAATTAGGGAGCAGATCCTCATCTGCTATGAATAGAAGAAAATCCTCATTTATTACTCATTCATAAATACAAACACATAACCCGAGCAATATTAATTGCGGAATCTCTTTGAATCAGTGAGAAAAAACCCATTTACTTTCCGCACTTTTACCCATCCGGAATCATACTAACTTGATCGTCGGAGGCTTCAATAACATAAGAAAAACCCATTATTCTCTTGAGGGACTCATAAATCCCGTTCATCATGAAAATTGTATCAAGATGCTTCAATAACATAAGAAAAATAATTTCATGTGTTAAAACACAAATAAAAGACTCCTAAGTCCAAAATTAAGGGGTCTTCATTTTAAATTCTCTATTGTTGCACGAATGAAAAATTGAAAACATTGGAATTTCGCAAAGAGGATAATATCTATTTTCTCGAGCTTCAATCAGTAACAAAATTTGAGATCAAAGGAAAGAATTCAAAAGTAGCGAGAATAGAGGAAAAAATTGAACAACATTTAATTTTCCCTTTTACTTGTTCTAACGAACGACCAATATTACTAGACTTAGCAAATTTCGTTTGTTAAAACTATGAATGGTCGAAAATGATTTAAACACACTTGTTTAATCAATTTCAAGATCCTAGTTGTTATCATAATAAGACGAAACACGGGATTTCTAGACCCATTTCGAGCAACATGAAAGGGTCTAATTTTTAAAAAACAAACATGTCAAAGAAGCCACCCAATATTAGGGGCTATGATACTCGAAAATAAATGGGGGCTTGAAAGCCCGAAATATAACCAAATTACATCAGTTCAATTATGTCTTCAAGAATTTCCTAAACTAACTAGTTTTATGCAAATCTTGAAATCATAGTTTTATAAGTGAATAATAATAACTATCGATTATTGTTATCATTGATAAAACCAATTTTGCAACTTAAGCATGAGCCACTAGAACAATTTCATGCCATTATCAAAGTTCAAAGTTTCAATCCTAATTTTAATGCATAATTGTTGTTCCAACACTTTAGTTAACATTGAAATAGACAAGTATAGACCATATGAGCAATTAAAAAGAAATAAGTTCAAGCACAAAATCGAATGAAGAAAAAACATATATGCTTGTGTAAGCTCATACATGACTCGATACTTGACCACTTCACATGAAATTTGTATGTCATAACAACATAGAACAAACAAATTCATGAATAAAAGTCAAATTGAATACCCCTAATTTCAAAAATTAAGGTTCTTCTTTCGATTTTTCCCATTCTGTAGACCAAATTCAAAGTTTGGTACAATAAACAAGGATCACGATTTACTTTCCTAAGTTCATACGACAACCAGAAATGGAAAGAGTCCGGAAAAGACGAATAAAGAAGAAGGGCATGAGCTGTAGATTGTGTTCTTCCACAATTGTTCGTTGTATAAGTTCTATGCACAACTCACAGAGTTGCACGAGACAGCTGCGCGCAACTTCCAATGTTGCGCGCGACACCTTAGCGCAACCCTCAAAGTTGCGCGCAAATACTGGTCAGTCCAAATGACTATTTTCCTGGTTTCTATTTTGTCTTCCAAACCAAACGTGTTAGATCATTGAATTCACGCCTCGACAGGCTTTCTCGCGAAGTTTTTAAAACGTTTTTTTTGCTTTGCATCTAGCGTAAAATTGTATGGCGTATGTGCTACGTAAAATTGCACTAGTAACGTGATCTGCCTCCCGTTCGAAAACGGTAGACCTTTTGTTTTTGTCATATATTAGGCGTTATCTTAAACGAGTCGACGAGCACGCCGAACCATCAGGGTCAGACGCCCCCCGTTGGAAGCAAATATGGTTAGCTAGGAAGCACTCTAGCTTTACCAGACAGTTAGGGTGTCCGTCTACCCCCTGTATAAAGAGCGACCCCTGCTAAAGCCGCACCTATTTAGACATGTGCCCCCAGTCCTAAGACGCGTGTTTTCATCTTGTGGACAAAATTGCTGAGAGAGTTGCTGATTTTCTCCTCTCTCACTGGATTTGGATATGTGCCTCTAATCCTGAGACATGTATTTCTATCTTGTTGACATCGAGTATCTGTTTTGGCAGCGTATGTCATTCTTTTATTCAAGTGCTAGCTACAAATGTCGAAACACCTTATTTTATCATCTTTACTTTGTTAAAACCATGGACTAAAGTTTAAATGACATATCGAGGGACTTTAGACCGCCAATGACATATTGAGAGGTCATCACCCTCTTTACTCTTTTAAAACCCGGTATCTTCTCATAACATGACATCACCCAGAATAGCCTTTATTTGTTAAAGCGTTCTATTTTAACAAAGGGTCAATCTAGACTCTTTAGCGCGTTAAGTTTAAATTATTTTATTTTAAACTTGTTACCTACTTGTCTTGAACATCTAGTGAATCGAGGATAGTTTCGACATTCTCAACAATTGAAAGATTCCTTATTTTTAAGGAAGTTCGTAGAATGAGTCTTCCTTGACTAATTTGATCATCGTCCATTCTAGACTCGATCAAAGTGGGGGCTAATTGTATACACCTACTTTTGGCCTCCTGTCCCAACAGGAAGTGCGATGATGTTACAAAAACTCGTTCTTCATGCTAGATCAAAGTTGAAGTGTTTATGGACTCTGAAATGCTATATGAATTAAGTTAGAACCTGTATTTGAGACCAAATTATCTTATAGCCTAGTCCGATTACTAATTAGGCCTAAAACGTGCTCATACATGTTTTATCATGAATATTAACGGACTTAAATGTGTCATATGCAATGATTGGATCAAATAGATCTTACATTGTTGAAAATCGAGCCAATCAAAATATTTAACCACCAAATATCCGTTCAATACCTATATATACAAATAGCCCTTTCAAATATCTTTCCAACGGTATATTATAAGCCCAATTCCGAGTTAAAACGAAGAAAATATCCTCAAAATACTAAACCGGGCCCTAAAACCGACACCCTTACACTCAAACGGCCATATCTTTTGATCCATAACATATTTTAACCTAATTCTAATGGCATTGAAAATTAGACATTTAGAGATTTCTAATGATATCTTATTTGTCTTAATCCAACTTTGCAATCAAAAGTTATGAAAGTTTTAAAAACGTGTTTTTGTATAAGGCAAACCGCACCGCGTGCAACTCTCAAAGTTGCGTGCACCTGCCGCACGCAAGTCTTGGAGTTGCGCTCGGCACTCCAGCGCGACTCTGAGAGTTGCGCACTCCACCTGACACCGCGTCTCTAAAACCCTAAACCTAGTTTCCTACGCCTATAAATAGGAGTCTTCGTTAGCCCTAATCACAACAGAAAAATCAGAATTAAAACCCTAGCATTGTGAAATCCCTAATCTCTCAAACCCTCTTACTATCATACTATTTTTCTCCTCTCTTCCCAAATATTCTCCAACCCAAATTTATCCCATTGAAGCCTTGGAGGAACGAAGAAGAAGGAAGGTCCATAAACATCCAAAACAAAGATCTAGCAAACAAAGGAGAATAGTTAGGTTCCTGAGCACTTAGATAAATCACTTTTCTTTTCCTGCTTAAATAACTTTAATCAATTAATTAGTGTTGTTTGATCACTTTAAACAAACTTTTAATTAATTAATTATACATAGTATTCTTGCGTTAATTAAAGACTGAAATTGAATAATTAATTGTTGTTTATCACTTAAGTCAAGGCGAATCTTGTTTTACTTCTTGTTCTTTTCACGAATTTGAATAAATAAGAATAATGACATTCGTTGCAATGTAGACTTTGTGATTAATATTTGTAAATAAAATCAACTAACTTAGTTTAGGTACCACGTTGCATATATTGTTTGGTGATGAAATTGTGAAAAAGGAAGAGCTAGTAGAGGTCGCACTTGGGCTAGGATAGCGATTCCTCCCTAAAGAGAACGTTATTTTAGCATCCTCGCTCCCGAACTCATTTCTGGTTTAGTAGACCAATTTGGCTATGGGTAAACTTATGATTCATGCTAAATATCCCTTGAACTCTAATTGGGATAAAGGCATGAACGAGATTTATAAGTTTTTCTAAAACTCATTGACGAATCCTTATTAGTTTCTTACAAAAAAGCGTAATGATAGAATCAATTCTAATTCAAGGTCCCTCAAACAGTCATAAATTCAAATCCTAACACACCTTTAAAAGTGTAAAGTGCTAAAATTTTAAAGGGCTATGAATATAGAGGAAGTGGGATCCCCAACGATGGGCATACCCTCCTCACAGATATAATATAATATTTATGATGATTTATCTATAGTAGATCGTACCACCATATATAGACTCCCCTTGAATAGGTCTATCTGGAAAGCTTAAATAGATGTATTCTAGATGAATACAAAAAGTCAACACAACCTAAAGTCTTAATTATTGAATATATTCTTAAATTATAAGGGAAAAAAAAATACCATACCCAATAATAAGTTATTTTTATGTATTCAACCCCACATATAGAGCTAATTTTATTCTCCCTAACAAGTTAAGCAAAAACATGTTCAATTTATGATCCTATCAATTGTTGCAAACTCTGTATGAAGCTACTAATATAAGAATCCTCAAGACCTTCAGTTAAAATAAACTCTCTCCATTTAGCATGATTAGCCCTTACATCTCTCCCAACTTCACTATCTTCTTCCATCACCAAGGAGACCGCCTTATGGACGGCCTCCTTGGTGAACAAACCATAATTCTTTCTCTTCTCAACTTCGACCCCAACCTTCCACTCTAAGCTCATCATCCGCGCACTGATGAACTGGTCGATTGCTTGAGGCATCAGCACGACTTGACATTCGCTTACCATAGCTTCGGATAGAGATCCTGCACCACAATGTGTAATAAAACATCCTACCGAAGGATGTTGTAAGATGAGCTGCTGTTGCACCCAACCCCCATGAATTAGTCCCCTGCCTTTTATTCTTTCCGCAAGTCCTTCTGGCAATGCTGATTCTATTGTTTGGTAATTCATTGGTGGCTTTAACGCTGCCAAAAATGGCCTACCTGCAAAGATAATGAAACTTATAGCCAATTATAATCTGGCAAAATAATAATTATGTAGTATAAACTAGGAATATAGAATTATTGTTTAGAGCTTGTAACAAAATTTTTTATTAAATTAATTTAGATCTCAAATTATGCCTTCTTGAAAATTTGGGTTTTTTTTTTTTTCTTAACCAAGTTTATTGTCTCCCTCTCTCTCTCTTTTTTTTCTTTCCTTTTTCTTTTTCAGTAGTTGCTGATAAGTAACGATTAGTTTTACATCACATCTTTATGTATAACAAATACTAACCAACTAGAGTAGCCAATACACATATCTCACACTACAAACAAACTATAGTTGAACAAGATAAGTATTAGTAATCCAACAAACAACACATAATCGTTAAAAGGTACTCCCTCCGTATATTTTTGGGATTTGCTAAACATCGCCCACAAATTACTACATAAAGCCCACAAAATTCACTTTGTTTGCCAAAATTGCCCTTGACCTTAAAAGAAAAACACTCACACTCTCATCACTCACACTCTCATTGCTCATCTTCTTTCAACCTCTCTTAAAAACAAAAAATTTCAAATAACGGCAATGTCGAGGCGGCAAGGCAAGGAATTGGCGGCGGCGGCGGAGGGAAGGATGTCCCAAGGAGGAAAGGTACATTTTGTTTAAAAAAAAAAAAAAGGGAAAAACCGCCGTGACCGCGGTGGGGCGCCCTGGCTGGACGCCCAGCCAGCGGTGGTGGCGCCAGCTGCAGACGCCGCCACCAGTTGGCTGGCGCCTGGGCTGGACGCCACAGCCACGGTTGTGGCGTTTATTCAAGGCGCCGCAGCCGTGGCTGTGGCGTCCAGCCCAGGCGCCAGCCAACTGGTGGCGGCGTCTGCAGCTGGCGCCACCACCGCTGGCTGGGCGTCCAGCCAGGGCGCCCCCCCCCCCATTTTTTTTTTTTTTTTTTTAAAAAAAATTGTTTTTAATTTTTTTTTTTTTTTTGTGTAATATAATTTTGAATTGTTTTTATATTTTGTTGTTTATTTTTATAAATTTTTTCAATTTCGTTGTATTTTTTCTACGTTTATATTTTGTTTACAATTATTTGTATGTTTTTAGTTTATTTGATTTGCGATGATGGTTATTTATCGTATAAATTTTTGTATGTTTATATATTTTAAAATTTTGTGTAGAATTCACTGGGTCGTCATGGTGCGGGGAAGAATATAGAGCTTCTTAGTAGAAGTTATTCAGTGGAGAGGTCGGGGCATAGACATGTCAGATCCCGTGGTATTTCGGCCTCAGTTCGTAGAGAACGGATCCACCGTCGGGATGAGGATGACGATGACGATGATGATGCTGAGGAGGGTGACCAAGAGGAGGAGCAGGAGGAGGGCGCAGATGAGGATGAGGATGTGGACGA
The DNA here is from genome assembly GCF_001683475.1 of Chenopodium quinoa. NCBI lineage: Eukaryota > Viridiplantae > Streptophyta > Magnoliopsida > Caryophyllales > Amaranthaceae > Chenopodium > Chenopodium quinoa. Next base: position 3,800,545 of record NW_018742484.1, read on the forward strand.
TGGCAGTGGACCGTATGATGATTACGGTCCATTCAGTCAGAGGGTTGATGACATGTACGAGACGCATATGGTGGAGGTGCGTAAGGGTAGGGGTGGTAGGTTTGTTAGTAGATCTGGCACATCATCTGCGTCCACTGTATCTGGGGCAAGCAGGAAACGGTCGAGGGCCGGTAATGATTCTTGGGTTGTTAGGAGTGAGGTGCCCGGTGGGCCTGTTGACGGGAGTGTGATTCCTAGCTTTCTAGGACACATAGTTGCCCGTATTTGGGAGGACCAGGAGAGGCCTTCAGTTACGGGGTTGTTGAAATGCCATACCCGGGAAAAGACTTGTAGCTTTTTGCGTACATGGGCTGAGGCCTGGCCGGCGGAGAGCGAGATGTTCGAGCGACTGGAGGGCACTGGGGTGAATCACGTTCCTGCCACCATGCACGATAAGATTGACAGTACGCTGATCACGGCTTTCATTGAGCGATGGCAGCCGGATACAAACTCTTTCCACCTTCCGTTCGGTGAGATGACGATCATGTTACATGACGTCGAGGCCATTCTGGGGATTCGTGTTGAGGGCAAACGACTTTGTGCTGTGGCTGATGCGGATCAGGCAGATTCGCTGGCGGAGTTGTTGGCGGTGGACAGGGCTGCACTGTACACCGAGGCGCTAGGTGTTTGGGAACACGGAGGTGTGAAGATCGCATCCGTGTTGCAGCGGTGTTTGTACCCCAGTGCACGTAGGACGCCCGACGCACAGCTGAGTGTTTATGTTTTTCTACTCCTCGGATGTACCTTGTTTCCGGATAAGAGCGGCGGAAACAAGCTCAGGCCACGCGACATCGTAGAGGCGTGTGACCCCGACAGTGTAGGCCAGTTTTCCTTGGGATCGGCTACGTTGGCGTATTTGTATCGCCAACTAGGATTTGCGAGTCGGGCTGACGCGGCAGGTATCACTGGGTGTCTGACTCTATTGCAGACCTGGATATACGAGTACTTTCCTGCATTGCGACCACATCGTGACCCAGTTCCTATTGATGAGGGGATGCCGCGTGCTTGTGCGTGGAGTCCGCGCTCGGAGAAGAAGTCTGTTGACCGCCTCCGATCGATACGGTTATTGCTGGACAGGCTGTCCCCCTTAGAGGTAACGTTTATTTATAGAGTCTACATTTTATTATTTGCACATATTATATTCATGTTATTAAATTTTATATGTTGTTATTGTACAGGTGAACTGGATGCCTTTCGGCCCGAACCCTAGTGTTAGGGTACCCAGAACCCTGTACACGGGACTCATTCAGTATTGTGACATCGTCAAGGCGTACATGCCCCAGCGTTGTCTTCGCCAGCTTGGATTTGTCCAAGTTGTCCCTCCTCCCCCGGCGTGCCCGATGAAGGCGGTCCGACCTGCATCGTCGAGGGACTACGTCGTGGAATGGCCGGATATCATGACCGGGACGTGGGACCAGTTTCCGATGGTGGCCCGCTTATGGACTGCGGAGTTGCAGCGGCCGCCCTCTGGGGTTACTCCCATGTGTGACCATTACTACATGGAATGGTTCAACCGGTATTCGCACCCGAGGTTGATCGCTGATCTCGACCACAGCGATGATGATTATGTGCCACCGCCTACTGCCACGGAAGCGGTATGTCTTTTATTATATTTATCGTTGTCTTTTAATTAAGTTTTATTTGTTGTTATTGTATTTCATCTTCTGTTTTTTGTTGTATGCAGTGGATGGGAAAGATAATGCAGGACATACAGAAACTCTCTCTTGAGAAGGACAACATGAGTGCAACAGGGAGAGCTGTTGTTGATAGTCTGGAACAAACCCTTGCGCAGTGGGAGTCGTCGTTGAGGAGGGATTACTGATGGTTATTGTATTTTATTTATAGAGCATTATGTTGGACATTATGTTGTAAAATTGTAACATTTTAGATTGTTCTTTTAGCTTCCAACTTAAACATATTATCAGTGCTGTTTTTAAATTTTGATATAACCGTTCGTGGATCCGCGCAACTTACCCATGCAACATATAGAATGAAGTAATCAATACAATATAAAATATTAATGTTCTCATTAAAAGAGCAACGTACAAATAAGATTACAAATAAAGAATGTAAACATGAAAAACTAAAATGCAACTAGGGTGTTCCATTCGTGGATCCGGTCATTATATAGCGCATCCCAACCCTCTACGCTCGCTGTGCGAATGTTGTACCACCGAGGTATAATCGGTGGCACTGGAAAATCGGTTGACATGTCTAGTCGGATGAAATGTCTGTATGACGACCCAAGAAACGCAATAGCTAGCTCTCTGACCGGTGTGGTGACAGTCTCACGCGACCGCCAAGGGAGAACCGTGGTACAAGGATAATAAGCTTGACTATGCACTCCCAGGCCGAAATGCATGACTGCGCATTTGTAAATGTTTGCAACGGCAAACAGATCTAGGGGCGCGTCAAAATAATGATTTTCGCCGCAAGGTCCACCTCCCCACCGGATACGCCGCAGAGCGCCATCCAAGTCATCCTGGTACACATGACGATAAACATTTCGGTTAGAGGCAATTTCGATGTACATCAACTCACGCACCAAACCGTAGTTGTCTTCGCCCATTTGAAAAACATCAGCCACGACCCGGAATCCGCAGTTACCATCTCCGATTACATCATTCCACCCTTCCAAGTACGACATGATGATCGCAGGTATCCTTTCCTTGTACGGAAACTGATCAACATCGTTTCTTCCTATTCACCATATAATTATAGACAGTTAAGAAGGCAGGAGTAACACTTTAAAACTATGTGCAATAAAAACAACCAAAACGTACCAGTTCTCAGGGGCATATTTACAGACGATGAAGATTGACTACGACTAGATGACGATGTCCGACCACGAGAACGACCACGACCAAGACCACGAATATACTCAAACGCACTCCTGTTCCGCCGTTGTCGACCTCGAGGACGGTCAACTCCTTCGGGTTCCTCATAATCTAAGTTAGACGGGTGGAACATATCATGAAGTACATGAGTAGCGTCACGAATAATAGAAGGATGGCTGGAGGACACTCGGTCGTACATCGAACGGAACTGCTCCAACTCCTCCTGTTTACGGTCGGCCGTTTGATTGTCTGCATGCTCACCAATAACAAGCGTCCTCCAGAATGAATGGACCTGGTCAACATGTAACGACGCCCTTTCTTCTGTAATAACGCGGTGAATGGTGCATGCGCAAGGTAATCCATGAGTTACTGAAATAGTACACCCACACCGAGTATACACTTCGTCAGCCAAGTCCCTCACCCTGTTCAGCTCAGTGAGGATCAACCCCAAGTAGTAGTGCGACACACGACCATGGAGAATCTTAAATATAAAATGGCTATACATCGTACCATGTCGTCGTCTGGAGTCCTCTAGAGAGTTCCTGATGTCGTTCTTCTGAGTTTCAATTGACTTGTTCAGTCTAGTGAACAGTGTATCCAAAGCAGCGGTCGATGAATCAATCCAGTCCTTGGTAGCTCTATGAGCGCTCTCAACTCTACATGTTGTAGTGTTCCCAAAATGAAGTACCTGGTTTGTCCAATATTTGACAAACTTTTCCCTGTGAGGGACCCATTGATGCATCACATAGTCCACCAGTGCCGGACACCACTGGTACGAATCCCTGAATTTAGCCAATGCTCGCTCATACGCTTCCTCTGTGGTAGCCTGTAGGATCTTCCGCCACTTACCATTCACCAATCTCTCTGCCATTTCCAAATTCTTCTTGAAAAGGTTGTAGGCTTTCACTTTCACGCAGTTGTTGATGTGCCATGTGCACAATAAGTGGTTTGATTCGGGAAACAGCTCTGCTATGGGGGCAAAGAGACCTCCCTCACAGTCGCTGACGATGGCTGCTGGATGAACATTAGGCCCGATGTAGTTTCTCAGCTTCTCCAACACCCAATAATAACTTGGAGCCGTCTCATCCCTGATGATTGCATGACCAATCAGAAAGTTCTGGTTCGTTGGAGCCATCCCAACCATCTCAACCAGTGGGAACTTGTACTTGTTTGTCTTGTACGTTGAGTCGATCAAAATCACAAATGGCCAAGGCTTGATCATATCAGCACAATCAGGATGCACAAGGAAAAGATGAGTCACCTCCGCTGTATCTTCATCAGAATCAAACCAGAACAGGTAACCACGTGATTGTGCCTGGTGTAGCAGTTGATGTATAGGGTTCCTTCCCTCTGACCGTTCAAACCTAAGTTGTTGTCTGACGTTGTAGATGTGTCTTCGGTTTGGATGGTCTTCTGGAAATTTCTCTAACACAGATGCTAATATTTTAGCAGGCTTCACTTGAGCATCACTCATTTCTTTCACAACTAGTTTCGCAGCAGGACTTAAGCCGCTCAGTTGTCGATGACCCTCTTCATATACTATCATCTCATGGTTGTGATACCCCCATTTAGAGTAACCAATCACTTCCCAACCGTCACGACTCCGTAGTTGTCGAACCTTTACTCTGAACTCACACCCACAACCTTTCCGCTTTGTATCAAACCGAGTGGCTGTACGAAAATCTCTTTCTTCTCTTTTGCGATAACGGTCACATCTCAAAATGCGATCCATTCTACCATCCCGTTGAGATTTATGAGTTACTACTACCAAGCAAAATCCAGCTGCAATTGCAACCTCTTTTGCCCAATCAATCGCCTGTTGAGCTTCTTCGAATGGACCATCATGTCCAAATATCCCATTGTAATCATTTCCGTCTCCACCATATTCCCGCATCAATTATATATTACAATAAATACATTTAACGGATAATACATTTAATTTCTATATTTACACAGAATTAACACAAAAAAAAAACATAATTATATATAATCAAACTTAATTTTTATAAAAACCCAATTCGAATTTTCAAACTAAATTTAAAAATATACCATTTCGAATTTTCAAATTTAATTTTAAAAAAACCTATTTCGAATTTTCAAATTTAATTTAAAAAAAAACCCATTTCGAATTTTTTAAAAAAATCATTTTCGATTTTTTTTTTTACAAAAAAATTAAATAAAAAACAACAACAAAATCAAAAAAGAAAAAAAAAATTAATTATTAAAGGTGGCGTCTGCCAGGGCTGCCACAGCCACTGGACTGGCGCCTGGCAGGGCCGCCTCACCCAGTGGAGTGGCGTCTGCCCAGGACGCCAGTCTTGTGGTCTGGGCGTCTGGGCTGGACGCCACTCTGGTGGTTCTAGCGTCTGGCTTGGACGTCCAGGCTACGGTTTGGGCGTCCACCCTAGGCGCCGGAGCCACTCCGACGGTAAACCGTGAATTTTAACGGTGACTTACCTCGTTTTCCGTCGACGACGACGTACCTCCGGCGTCCCCCGCATCTCCGGCCTGCCCTCCGGTCTCCCCCAGCGAGCCAGTACGGCTCCACATTTTTTACATTTCAATTTTAGAAAAAGGGCATAATGGTCAAACCATATCATATTTGTGGGCTTTATATGGTAAATTGCGGGCGATGTTTAGCGTTTCACATATTTTTAAGTGCTTAATTGGAACTTGACACAAATGCCATACAGAATTTCGATCAATAATATCTTTAATTTCCAATAAGTATAAATTACAAATTTACAATAATTGAATATTAATAATCAATTCATTGAGATGATCCCAACAAGTATTCATAACACTATAGTTTTTACTAATTATAATTCACAAACATTGTTCAAAGTGGGTCAAATGAATAATGAAAAAAAAATGCTGATAAGACACTTTTTAAAAAAAAGAAAAAGAAAAATGTGTTATGCTCAGTAATCTTTTTAAACGCTTCTTTTTAAATTAAAAGCGTCTAATCAATACAACTATACAAGTACATTTAAGACCAACCTAGTCCCATATAAAAGAAAGCACATCCCATTACCCCATTGACGAATGATTATAGCAGATTAGGCTACATATAAAGTTCAAATAAGAAAACATTAATAGAATAATAAGGAGTAACAATTAATCATTAATTATACGTCCTAAAAAAAATCCTTAAAAAAATTATTCATTTTTTATTTGATGCACAAAAAAAAAAAAAAAAAAAAAAAAAAAAAAAAAAAAAAAACATTAATTACATTGTTATGCGTATTTTTATCGCAAATCCCCAAACTTACCTATCGTTTTAGAAAATGTGTTTGATGTTTATATATAATCTAAGATATAAATATATGCTATATGCCTATATATGTGTATTCGGAAGCCAATCGAGCAACAAATTATGTTGCAGCAATAGGCCATCAAATTGCTAATTATCTAAACATTGATCCTGATGTAGACGCTAAATTTTCTTATTAATTTTTTTTAGATAGGTATAGTCAAGTCTTACCTAACTTTAGTTTCTTAAAAAAAAAAAAAAAAAAAACCTTTGTTTTATCAAGAATAAAAAATGCAATGTCCTCATTTTTCTAGACAAGATATGTTTTTTCAACACTACATAGTTTGTTCACTTGTTCCTAGCAGTAATATTACTAGTATGGCATATCCTTATGAGCAATAAGAACAATAATAAGTAAAATATTCAAAATCACAAATTAAATTTAAATAAAGAACGTACCTGTAAGCTCCAATCCAAGAACAAGCTCTTGAAATTGGTTCAAATTCAGAGCGCATTCACTTCCAAGTGCACAATATATAACACTAGACGTACGAAAACTATTTAGCCAATCATCAAAATAATTATCAAGTTCCGAAGATGGCCGTTTAGGTACCATTGGCCCTGCTAGTAACACTGGCTTACCAAATATTTTCTCAAAAAATTTACAATACTCCCCTTCCATCTCCGCACAAGTCTTAACTCCGAATGCGTCGCATTCTCGAAACGAAACACCTAGCCTCTCAGCTAGTGTTAGTCCTCCTAGACCGAATGGTGTCTTAAGGGCACCCGCAATGATCTCAGCCTCTTGGGGGAGCATCCTGATTGATTGTGACGGAAACTCTGGTGGTGGTGTCAATAGATCATCCGCATTAGGGTGATATCCTGGTATTTTTTTGTATGGTGCAAGATATGCATATCTTGCTATGTATGCTGTGATATAGTGCATGGCTTTAAACCCGTGTTTTCGGCCTAGTTCGGGCATCCAACAAGTGAAGTCGTAAAAAACAATATCGGGTTTGAGACGGACTAGATGAGACTCGATAGTGTCACGTGTCATGTCCATGGCGGTCATGATGAGAGGGCCTAATGAGGCGGGTACATCGTTGGTTGTCTCGGCCCCAGGAGGGAGGCCTTCGACGGGTGGGACGGGGATGGGGATGAAGGTAAGGTGGGTTGGGTAGTGGTTGTGAGAAGCTAATTTTGATTGTGTTTTTGGTGGGAGAAAATAAGAGACATTGTGACCTCTTTCGGCAAGTTTGTTGGCTAAGCGGAGAAAAGAAGTAAGGTGGCCTAGTGCAAACCATGGGTAAAATGTAACGTTTAGAATTTGGTTGTCTTTGTTTTGTGACATTTTGATTGCCAAATCTCTATTTGATGTTTCACCAATTTAGTTTGAGCTTATGCTACTTATATCGACTGTGATTCTGAAGGTCAGCAACATTGTAGTGACTGTTACTTTAGACAATTACGAGTGTTCGAGATTGTAAGAGACTAAAATAAAACGTATTACTTGAGACAAAAAGAGTACAAAATATAAAAAAACAAAATAAGAGTGGGCAGTGGCATTGTATATCAATTATCAAAGGGCCCAGTAATAAATTCATACAGGCCCAGCAAATCGTTTCACATGATTTGTGGCTATTGCCTTGACGCGTGTGCCATTTGCTACCTATTAGCTGGAAAATTTAAGTGACAATCAATCTTTCATATCAAATTAATTGGTATTCATGGCCATTTTCATCAATCATGTTCCTCTCTTTGTTAGGTTATAATCAAACGTTGATTTGATATTAAATTTGGAATCAAAGTCATCTACTCCGTATCTCACAATTTATGCACCATTTGTTTATTTCACCAATTGAATCTTACAGGTATATTGATAAAGATTGTATCTTTCTATCTTGAAATTAGAGGTTCAATCTCCGTTATAGACACTTTGAGGGTAAGGATCATTTACTCTTTCCTCTCACTCTCAAATTGTCTGACTCAAAAAAACCGTGAGGGTTGAGTTACAGTCAGGGTCCTTCTCCCTTATCTTTTAAAAAAAATATTGATAAAAAATAAATTCAACCTTGCATTCTTATACAGTAATATCTTTTGAATGACTAAATCAATAATTTATTTTTACTATTCATTTAGTTTTTTCTAAATTGTATACTTTCTTTTAATTATCGTGCAATACATAATTACAAATAGATTATTAGTTTATTATCTACTTTCGCACTACATAATTATAAATTGCTAACAAACTCCACATACAATTCGTAAGAAATATCTTCACAAAGTCAATTCAACCACCTAAGATTCTACGATAGTTTAAATAATATTGTATTATAAAACGGATGAAAAATTTATTATGAGGATTTGATACCTGAATATTTGTTTGAGGCAGCAGCAGCATTTGTTTTCAATTTTACATGTGCATTTATAATTGAGGACATGGCTGCATTCTTAGTGTTTGAGATGTATAAAGTCTTTAAATAATATATGTTAAGGTCATAGAATTTTATGTCTCTTGTTTTTTATTCTTTGTTTGATGTTAGTGTAATAATCATCGATACTCCGTAATTAATTAGTAAGATCAATAATTATGATTTATCGATTGATCTGTTGTAGTCAATCCTAATTATATTGGCTAATTGTTAGATTATCTGTCTCTAATCCATGTTTTGAATAACCATTCTTGCACGATTTTTTTTAAAGTATATTCATCGATTTTTATAGTAGAAAAGACATCGTTAGTTTTCTAAGCTAATTAAGGATAATCTTAATCATTATTTAAGGTTTTATGCATTGCATAATTTTAACCAATAAATCGGTCTGGCCCCAAACTGTTTTATAGCATTTTGAATCGGACCGAAAAAATAAATCTCTCAACCCGAAGACCAAACTAGTTAGTTTGGACCGGACCGACTTTTGAACACCCCTATATATTGATATTATAAATTAAATTTGCTAATATTTTGTGCTTACCGGTGAGCTCAAGTCCGAGAACAAGTTCATGAAGCTGTTCTTTACCCAGAATACATTCACTACCAAGAGCACAAAACACCACACTGCCATGACTAAAACCATTTAACCAACAATCAAATTGGTGATCTAGTCTCGAAGTTGCAGGTTTCGACAAAACGGGACCTGCTAGAAGAACAGGCTTACCAATAAGCTTCTCTACAAAATCACAATAAGCCCCTTCCATCTCCCTACAAGTCTCTGTAACAATGGCATCAGTTTCTCGCATCGCAAAACTAAGTTTGTCTAGAAACCTCATTCCCCTTAGTATTACACCATTGCACATACTTGCCAGGACTCGTGCCTCATGAGGGTGCAGCCTAATAGCCTGGCACGGGAAACCGGGTGGCGGCCTACAAAGATCAGCCTCGATGAAATAATGATCATTTGGCAAGTTCCTTGCCTGAAGGCTAAAGTAAGCAAAGTTGATAAGACTCGGAAGGGTAAAATATATTGGCTTGGACCCGTGTTTTCGAGCCAACTCGGGTACCCACAAGGGCATGTCAAAGAAAACAAAGTCGGGTTTGAAATTGGCTAGATGGATGTCAATTGTATCGCGAGTCATGTCCATGGCAACGATGAGACGGCGTGTGGCCGTGGTGGGTATATCGTTGGTTGTCTCGGCGCCTAGGGTAAGCCCCTCGACGTGAGGTACAACAATGGGGATGAAATGGATGAGTTGAGGGTAGTGGTTTAAAGAGGATAATTTGAGTATTGCTTTGTTTGGGAGAATGAATGAGATTTTATGACCTCTTTTAGCTAGATTATTTGCTGTTTGGGTCCAATTTAGTCCAATTGGGCCTAGGCATTAAATGATCCAATTAAAAGCCCAAGGTCAAGGTTCAACTCTCCAATTGTGCTAAAGTCAAAGGTCAGCCCTCAAAGCAAGCCAATTGGGCTAAGGCCCAACTTCTCCATGTATGAAGAGGTATAAAAGCCATCAATATTCACATATTCACATATTCTCTCATATATTCTCATATATTCAAGCAAAACCTCAAACAACTAATTCTCTTGCATAGTGTTCTCTTTCTACACATTGTACTGACTTTAGCATCGGAGGGGCCTTCCTCGGCAACACCCCCGAGGCTAGTTTACGTGTGTTTACTGTGCAGGAAACCTTCGGCCCAACATTACTTGGACCGAATCTAGTCTTCTCCGTTTCAGCGGACCTTCGGCAAGGTCCCATTGTTTTCACCCGAAACAATTTGGCGCCGTCTGTGGGGAAGACTTTCAAAAATCTTTAAACCAAATTTCTAACCAAGATCATCTTGCAATTATCTTAGTAGCAATGGCTAAGAACCGCAAGAGCAAGGGCCTCCGTCAAGGAGCGGGCGAAAAGCCTAAAACCCCTACTCCATCACCCTCGCCGGACCGGAACTCTCCCAAGGGTGCCAGCTCGGGGGGAGGATCATATAAGGAGGATTCCCTTTCTCCCGTAATTCATGACTCTCATCATAGGCCGAGTCACTCTCGGTCTAGCAGGGGTGAGTCCGATCATAGGACACATTCAGTGCCCCAAAGCCAACCATCGGCTGTGCGCCCTCATTCCCATACTCGGCCGAGGACCCCTTTGACGGGGCCCAACTCGGAAGAGGTGGCAAGAGCGCTGGCAGTGCTCATGGAGGCGATGAGGGCACAAAATATGCCTCCACCTCGTGATCGAACCCCTCCGCATACCCGGCATCAGCGGAGGAAGTTAGACCATGATGGTGGGAAGCTTCCTTCCTTCCGGGAACTGGAAGAGTGGGAAGAGGATACCTGGAAGAATGAAAAAGAGAGGAAAAAGAACCTTCAATTTTTAAAAGGATCCTCATCCTCAAGACCAGAAACGCATAAGAGCAGCAGCTCAGCTTCTCGGCCAGAATCTACTCACCGAGAACCTGAGACTGTTCGCCGAAGCGTCCTCGACCGACTCGGCGGCAAGGAACCAAGCGTGTGCAGTCGCCTCTCGTTCCCTGCAGCCGAGGCCCAGACTTCCCAGCCAGGGACGAAAACCACTCCTACCTCTCTAAGAGGGCGGAGCGCGGTCCCTTCGGCCAGGAACAAGGGCAAGGCCGTTATGCTACCCACCATTTCACCATTCGAGCAATGGATACTGGAAGAGCGCGTGCCCACGGTTAAAATACCGTCGCACATCACATATGACGGGACCTCGGATCCGAAGGATCACGTGGCCTCGTATGAGACTCATATGCATCTTTGCCCCAGATCTGAAGCGACTTGGTGCAAATATTTCTTAACCACTCTCAAGGGGGTCGCGCAAGCGTGGATCTCCAAGGGAGTAAAGCAAGGCTCCATAACAGGGTGGGATGGTCTGTCCTCCAAATTTAGGAGCAAGTTTTCCATGGCAAACCGCCGAGAGAAGACTACTGCAGAACTCATGAGTCTACAACAGGGGGAAACCGAAAGCCTCCGAGACTATCTGACCCGTTTCAGTAACGAGTCATCCAGCGTCTCTCAGCTGGACCAGGGGCTAGCCGTTTTTGCGATGCAGAATGGCCTTCAGCCTGGAAAGTTCCTAGACTTCATGGTCATGCATACCCCGCAGACCTTGGAGGAAGCTCTGAATGCCTCGGATAAGTTCATCCGAGCCGAAGAATGGAACAAAGCGAAAACCCAACCTCAATTTGGGGGAGGGAAACAAAGACAAATACCCTTGTCTGAAGGCCAAGGCCATAAGGCAAAGGGAAAGTCAAAGGCCTCGGAGCAATCTTCGGCCAGCGACCTAAAGAAGGAAAGATCTGCCTCATACACAGGCAAATACGAGTCCTACACTCCGCTCTCTCTTCCACGCGCCAAAATTTACAGCGTGACGAAGGAGGAGCAGAGTTACCGAAAGCCGAGACCACTCCCAGAGTGGTATCAGCGAAAAAATAAAAATCAGTGGTGCGAGTTCCACGAGTCTTGGGGACACAACACTGAGGAGTGTATCCAACTGAAGGACCAGATAGAGGACATGGTCCGGAAGGGATACTTGAAAAAATACATCGCGGATCATCGCGAGGAAAAAGAATCCGAGAAGTCAGCAAAGGACTCTCGGCAAGACCTCGACTTCCCCCGGAAGAACAGTAAAAAGCCGGAGGGGAAATTCCCTCCGATCAATGTTATCTCGGGAGGAATATACTCTCGGAGGGAGCACAAGCGACACCTTAGAGCTTTGACTCACCAGGTGAACAACGCTGACATTCAGTCTCCCCAGTCGGCGGTGCCGAACATGACGTTCACAGCCGTCGACTGCCGGGGGATAACGTTCCCTCACGAGGATCCGTTGGTGATCATCGCCACGGTGGCCAACCACGACGTCAGTAAGGTCCTTGTTGACGGTGGCAGCGGAGCAAACATTCTGTTCCAAAAGGCCTACAATCAAATTAAGCTGAAGCCCAAGCACCTTACGCCGGTACCCTACCCGGTATCCGGGTTCAACGGGGCTTCAACTTATCCAGATGGGAAGGTGACACTTCCTGTCACCATCGGCTGCGATGAGGCAGCCAGGAACGTCATGATTGAATTTTTGGTCATTGACGCTCCTTCAGTGTACAACGTGATTTTGGGGAGACCCATAATTCATGAGATCCAAGGGGTCGTCTCAACTTATCATCAGCTGATGATTTACGTCTCAGACGCCGGCTTCCTCGAAAGGATACAGGGCAACTAAAAGGACGCCCGAAGGTGCAACTACCTCAAACCATCCAGTAGTCGCCCAGATGACGACAAGGATGAGGAGGAGAAAGAAAAAGAAAGAGAGCCAAGCACAAAAAAGCCGAAAGGCCTAAGTGCTTCGGCCCAAGGATCTGTACCCAGAGGTAAAGGGCTCGAAAGGGAAAAGGCTAGCTCTTCATCTGAGCCGCAAGACTCAGAGAGTCAGCCGAAGAACAAAAAGACTGGGACACCTGCTGACATTGGCAGCAGGCCAGATTATGAAGAGTCCAGTCCATCAGCAATGGACATGGACCAACAGACTGAAACAGTTGAGTTGGCCGAAGGAGACGTTGAGAAATGTGTAACAATCGGGATGGACCTTGATCCGAACACCCGTTGTGAACTTATTCAGCTCCTTCGGGACAACAGAGATGTGTTTGCTTTCTCGGCAGCTGATATGCCCGGGATAAGTTCAGACCTCATCTCCCATAAGCTTAATGTTGACCCAACGTGTCGACCAGTTAAGAAAAAGAAGCGGAATTACTCCGCCAATAAGAACCGAGACATCGCAGCCGAGGTCAAAAAATTGATGGAGGCAGGATTCATCGAAACTTGCCAATATCCAGAATGGCTGGCAAATATGGTGATGGTTCAGAAGCCCAATGGTACCTGGAGGATGTGCGTTGACTTCACGGACCTAAATAAGGCTTGTCCGAAGGATTTCTATCCCTTGCCGAGGATCGATCAGCTAGTCGATTCGACAAGTGGCCATGCCTTGCTTAGTTTCATGGACGCATTCTCGGGGTATCATCAGATCTTCATGCACCCCGACGATCGAGCAAAGACAGCATTCGTCACGAACGCTGGGGTGTACAATTACAAAATGATGCCCTTCGGATTGAAAAATGCGGGGGCAACCTATCAAAGGCTGGTGGATCAAGTTTTTGCCGATCAAAAGGGCCGAAACATGGAAGTCTATGTTGACGATTCGATCGTCAAAAGCAAAAAACCAGAGGACCATGTAAAGGACCTGGCTGAAACTTTCGCCACCTTGAGAAAGCATCAAATGAAGCTGAATCCGAAGAAGTGTGTCTTTGGCGTGAAGTCAGGGAAATTCCTTGGGTTCATGGTCAGCAAAAGGGGGATTGATGCCAATCCCTCCAAAGTCAAGCGGCGCTCGACCTTCCTAAGCCGAAAACGAAGCGGGATGTTCAGCGGCTCACCGGAAGAATGGCAGCCCTCTCGAGGTTCATTCCCAGAGCTTCGGATAAGGGGTTACCTTTCTTCAAAGCCCTGAAGCTCCCGAAAACAAAAGAGCTCGTTTGGGAGGAAGAGCAAAAACACGCCTTCAAACAGCTTCGGGAGCATCTGGCTCAACTCCCAACGCTGGCTAGCCCAGCTGAAGGAGAAACTTTGTACCTATATGTGGCCGTTAGCCCAGCCACCATCAGCGCAGTATTGCTGAAGGAAGAAAGTAAAAGTCAGCAACCGATCTATTTTGTCAGTCATACACTGACGGATGCCGAGACTCGCTATCCTCTACTCGAGAAAGTCGCTTTCGCGGTAGTAGTAGCTGCTCGGAAGCTGAGGCCATATTTTGATTGCCATCAGATAGTGGTCTTAACTGATCAGCCGTTGGAAAAAGTTCTCGGCAAGGTTGAAAAATCTGGTAGGCTAGCCAAGTGGGCTTTTGAGCTCACCGAATTCAACATCAGCTACCGTCCGAGGGCTGCCAATAAGGCTCAAGCTCTAGCGGATTTCTTGGCCGAATGCTCATACCAAGAAGCGCTAGACAGTGAAAAGAAAGTCTGGACCGTGTTTACGGATGGATCTTCCACCGAAAACGGTTCGGGGGCAGGAGTGGTGATAACTTCTCCCGAAGGCAAATCCTTTGAGTATGCACTAAAATTTTCTTTTAAGGCCTCGAACAATGAAGCCGAATATGAGGCAGCAATCGCCGGCCTAGAATTGTGCATCTCCCTGGAAGCCGATCACGTCTGCCTAAAAACAGACTCTCAGCTAGTTGCATATCAGATCAGCGGCAGCTACGAGGCCAAAGAGCCCTCCATGATAGCTTATCTTGCCAAGATCAAGTCAGTCATTGCAGAGCTGAAAACTTTTGAGGTTCAGCTGATCCCAAGGGGTCAGAATACTCAAGCCGATGCACTTTCCAAACTTGCCAGTTCATCTCTTACCGAGCTGAACAGATCTGTATATGTAGAAACGCGTCGAGAGAGAAGTGTCGACGAAGCACCTGAAGTGTGCTGCGCTGACCCAGAGCCTAGTTGGATGGACTCCATCCTAGCTTTCAATCTTCGGGGAGAAACTCCCGAAGATAAAGCTTTGGCCTCCAAGATAAAGAGAACCAGCTCTAGGTTCATTGTCTTCAGGGGGAACTTCTGAAAAAGTCCTTCTCAGCCCCATTGCTGAAATGCGTGGGACCAACAGATGCAGATTATATCCTACGGGAGATTCACCTCGGCATCTGTGGGAACCACATTGGGGGAAGGACCTTAGCCCACAAGGCATTGAGGGCTGGATATTACTGGCCCACCATGATCGCAGATGCTAAGGAGCTGGTTCGGAAATGCGAAAAATGTCAAAAGTACGCTCTAGTTATCCATCAGCCAGCAAGGGATCTTCAGCCGATCCTTAATCCACTCCCGTTTGCCCAATGGGGACTGGATATACTGGGACCATTTCCAGAGGCTGTGTACCAGAAAAAATGGCTGATAGTTGGTGTCGACTACTTCAGTAAATGGATCGAGGCCGAAGCAGCCTCGAACATTACAGAGCAAACTGTCAGAAAATTTATCTGGCAGAATATCATCACTCGATTTGGCATCCCGAGAGTATTTGTCTTCGATCATGGGAGGCAATTTGATAACTTACCGTTGAAGCGGTATACAGATCAGTTCGGCATCAAACTGGCATATTCAGCGGTATGCCACCCGCAAAGTAACGGACAAGCCGAAGCTGCAAATAAACAGATCTTAAATGCCCTCAAGAAGAGGGTGGAAGATCAAAAGTCCAAGTGGCTGGAGGAGCTCCCTGGAACCCTTTGGTCCCTTCGAACAACTGAAAAAGAGGCAACGGGCTATTCACCTTTTAAACTGGTGTATGGTGCCGAAGCCGTCCTTCTAGTGGAAATTGGCTCTGAGAGCCTACGAGTGCACCACTTCTCGGCTGAGAATGAGCGACTGATGAGGGAATCTCTCAATTTCCTCGACGAAGTAAGAGACTCAGCCCGAGACAGAATGGCCGCTTATAAGCAGAGAATCAGCAAATTTTATAACCGAAGGGTCCATGCAAGGCCTCTCAAAATTGGAGACCTTATCCTTCGGAATGCTGCTGCAGTTCAGAAAGGCCGAATCCATGGGAAACTCTCAGCTGCATGGGAAGGACCTTATGAAATCTATGATGAGCTTCAGCCAGGGACATACCGACTTCGGCAGTTGGATGGAACTGAGTTGAAAAATCACTGGAACGCTGATGTACTGAAAAAATATCATGTGTAAACCCTTCGGGGCAGAACAATCTTTGTAAGTACATTTTGAACTAATGAAAGGCCTTGGAGCCGCCATTTATATAAATGTTTACAACTTTTTATCCTTTCAAAGTTTTCTTTGTTCTATCTACTCTTTAAGGGTTTTTTATTCAGCCTCGTCTGAAACCTTCGCCTTCGGGTAACTGGGTTTCAGATTGCTGACAAAACTCGTCTTTTTAAAGAACACTGGTCTTTCAGCTGAAGTCAAACTTCAGTAAGACTTGTTCTCCAAAGACATGAGTCCATGGACAATTCTGGGATACTGCCTTAACTGAGCCTTGTATCCTAGAGATCCATTATCCGAAACATTGCCTTAAGTTGGCCCTGTGTTTCGGGTATCCATTTTTCAAAGATAGACAGAAAATCAAGGATAACAGCAACAGTTGAAAATTGTTTATTCAGCCTCGTCTGAAACCTTCGCCTTCGGGTAACTGGGTTTCAGATTGCTGACAAAACTCGTCTTTTTAAAGAACACTGGTCTTTCAGCTGAAGTCCAAATTCAGTAAGACTTGTTCTCCAAAGACATGAGTCCATGGACAATTATGGGATATTGCCTTAACTGAGCCTTGTATCCCAGAAAGCTATTATCCGAAACATTGCCTTCAGTTGGCCCTGTGTTTCGGATATCCATTTTTTAAAGAACTCTAGTCTTTCAGCTGAAGTCAAGCTTCAGTAAGATTTGTTCTCCAAAGGCGTTATCCGAAGCATTGCCTTCAGTTGGCCCTGTGTTTCGAATACCCATTTTGAAGAAATAAAGAAATTGTTTATTCAGCTGAAGCCATACTTCAATTTCTGGGGGGCAAGAAGCACTGCCAGTGCAAGTTTATGTTCAGCAGAATTGAAGAAACAGTAAAGCATTCAAAAACAAAGCAGCTGAAGAAAAGAACATCAAATTAATAATTCATGCTCAGAAATTGAGCTACAAGTTCAAATAAACTGTATCGGCAGCCGCCCACAAGCGGAAAATAACAGCTGCCGAAATACGTACATAAGCAAAAAAATAAACTGTTGTACGACAAGGCAAGCTGAACCAAAAAACAAGGCAAAAAATTCAGAAAGCGGCAAGTCTAAAGTTAAGCGCATGATGAACCGCAAGATTCTGAAGACGACTGCACGAGTTCCTATGCTTCAGCCCGAGGATCAGACTGATCAGCATTGTTGAGCCCCATGGTGGCCTCAACCCCAGCAGCAGAAGAAGCAGGCTTTGCACTCTGCCGAGCCTCCCTTTCCCTCTGTTCAGCCTCCAACTCCATTCTCTCAGCTTCTTCTTCGGCTTCCTCAGCCTTAAGAATTTCAGCTTCGACTGGAGTTGAATACTTCATATGAGGGTCTTCGGGATTCTGGACCCATTCAGCACATTTGGACCAGTCCAGCTTCGGCTCAGCATGAAGGCAGACTCTTCGGCATACTCTGAACCCGTTTCTGAAACCCATTTCATATTCTTCCTGGGTATAGACACGGACTTTGAGTAGAGCCTCAGCATCAGTCAACTTCTTCTGGGTCTCCTCCAAGTCTTCCTTGGATTTCTTCAGCTCATCGGCGAGCTTGGAGGAGGAACCTTTCAGCTCATTCAGCTCCTGCTGAACTTGGGAAGCCTCTGTCTGAGCCTGGGCCACTTCTTCCTTTTTGGCCGTCAGCAGATTCTCAGCCTCTTGGAGCTTAGCTCTTTGAGCTTCAGCAGCAGCAGCAGCCTCTGAGAGTTGGACATCCCTGGCTTGGAGCAGCTCTTCAGCAGCCATTCTGCTGGCTTCAAGAGCTTCTAGCCGTTGCTGCACTTCAGCTTGTGCAGCAGCCCCTTCCTGGATTCGGCTCTCAATGGCAGCCTTGAATTTGGAGACGTCCACTCCCATGTGCTCTTGGAGGAATTTTTCCCCTTCCATCAGTGGGGGAAAAATTTCCTTCTCCATAGCGTCGCAGAAGGTTTTGAGGGCTTCAACAGCTTTTTTCTCATATTCCTCACCCTTCTGCTGCTTCTCTTCAGCTGCTGCTTGCTTCAGCTTAGCAAGCTTTAATTCCTCTTCAACTACCTTCTTGTCGTGCTCGGCAGCGTCTACCCTATCTTGTAGGGTATCTATCAGCTCTACAGTGAGAGTCTGATTGTGCACGAACTGAAAACAGGAGCACAAGTTAAAAAAAAATAATAAAAATAGAGCTGAATTTTAGAGGAAATAAAGGCAAGGAAAATCACCTGCATCATCAGCATTTGGTTAGACCTGGCTGGGTCAGAAACTGATCTGCTGGATTCGCCCATCCCAGCAGTGGCCTTCAGCGACCAGATTCTTGCCCTATCTACTTCGGACATGCCAGCAAAATCGCCGAAGTAGGCTGCAGCACCTTCTCGGTTCTGACCCCATATGAGGTCCCAGATGTGATTTGGGATTGGAATTCGGGGGGCCGAGAAACCCATTTCTCCAGATTGCAGAGTCTGGAAGGAAGGAAAGGATGACGATGGAGCTTCTTTAGCTTTGGATGGCTCAGCATCATCCTTCTCAGAAGAGTCAATTACTATGACCTCTTCTTCTTCAGGGGTGAGGACGAAAGCCTCAACCTCTCTTGCAATGTCTGCCGTGAAACCCTCAACACTGGGCATCACGACATCCTTATTCTTGTGCTCAGCAGCACTCTCCTGAACTTCTTCTTGGACCCCTCCCTTATATTCGGGAGTTTTCTGATCCACCTCCATCTCAGGAGGTGGCGGAGGGGTCTTTTGAGGTGATTGAGGTTGTGGCCGGGGAACCCTCGGCGATCCATTGCCTTCCTCGGGTTCCCTTATTTCAACGCCGATGGTCATCGGCCTCCGCTGAAAGTCATGCGGCCCGATGATGGCCATTCTTCGGCGCCTTTTCTGAAGGGGCTGCTCGTCCATGTATGAGTCTGAAGACTCTTCTTGTATTTGGACTTCGGGACGAACAGGGGCTTTCCCTTCTCTGTGTCTGTTACTCTCTTCAGACTGTAACAGACAGAGGGGAGGAAGAATGTGAGTACAAAAAAAAAAAAAAAAAAAAAGAAAGACAAAGTTAAGTCTGAAAGCTCACCGAGGTCTTTAGCAAAGCCTCGTCTTCTTCAGCTGCCCTAGCTGCAGCTTCTTCTTCAGCAGCTCTGGAGGACCCTTCTTCTCCTTCGCAAGCTTCGAGAACCCGTGCAACCTCTTCGGCCGTACGGGCAGCTTCAGCTTCTTCGTCCAGCAGCTGAAACCAGGGGTCTCTCTTCTTCCACCAAGGCTTCTGCCTCTGATACAGAGCAACAGCCTCAATTTGGAAGTGGGAAGAGTCTAGATGAACTTCCCTATGCCTCGGTTCAGTGATAGACGGGGCCCGATCAGTTACAACTCGTTCTCGGTTGACACCAAGACGAGCGTAGTTAATGCCGACGTTGGTCTCGTCCCGCTCTGAAAAAGAAAAGGGGAAAGGTCAGTTCAGTTAGGTTGGCACAGCATAAAAAAGCGAAGTGAGGAGAAAAAGAGATAATTAAAAAGCCTCGGCCCCAGCCGAAGAAGCTTACCATCCTTAAACTTTCGGCTGAGGCCAACAGCTGCTAGCATGTTCTCTTGGAAAACATAATGCGTATCGGGGAGCCAAGTCTCCGGGATATGCTGCATTCGGCCGTTGCCCCCCCGGTTCGGCAGCTTGCCGAAGATGTTCTGTTGATCAAGGTTCGGATCTGGCCCGTTATCTGCGGGGGGACCTAGACTTCCCATGTCGGGATCAGGCTCAGCAAGGTACCGGGGAGCGCTGAAGACGCAAGGGTGGCCCGGATCCGTGGGTGCCCTAACCCAAATCCATTGACCTCTCCAGTCCTTGTCTGAAGAGTTGTTCGGCCACATGGTTAGGTACTGGGGCCGAGACTCAATCCGGTACCACCCAGAACCATGACTTCCGTGCCCACTTTGAATATTTGGCACTAGCCGATGAAGCTTTTTGAAGCAGTGCAGGTTCGGCACATACTTGAAGAACTTGCAGACCCATAAGTATGTCATCACCCTTCGGATGCTGGTGGGAGTTAGCTGACATAAGGAGATATTGTAATGGATTAGCAAGTCTCGGACGAATACGTCCAAAGGGAACCTCAGCCCATACTGAAGCTGTCTTGTGTACACCCCCACGTACCCCGGGGGTGGACGATGGATTCTATCGGATGCCACGGGCATTCGGCACCAATACCCATCAGCTTCAAAAATGTCGTAATGCAACTCAATTTGCTCGGCAAACCGATATTGTTCGGCATTCTCCACCCACCATGAGTAGGGGCGGTTCTTTATCATGGCCGAAGCTACTTCGGCATTCTCCCACTCTGAAAACCCGGGGAGGATATCCCAAAGGACAGCGGGAACTTCATCGTCCCGTCCAGAAGCGCTCGGCCCCTCCGTTCTCTGAGGAGGAGCCGAGGAAATTGGAGTCGCCCTAATCCCCTCAGCAGGGTCAGACTCTGCTCTTTGTCCATTCCAGGTCCTAATCCTGTTCCTAGGATCGGGAATTGGCCTTGCTCTTCTTGGAGCACGGGCTCTACCTCTAACTCCTCTTACCATTGATTATTTCGAAGAAAAAAGTCGAAAAAAAAAAGGGAAGGAGTTCGAATTCGAAGAAAAATAAACTGAAATCAAAGGAATTTACCTTAATCTGAAGCGAAAGTTGTCGATTTACGTGTTCGTAGTGGCAAGTCTCAGTTTCTAAGCTTAATGCTCGGGGAATTTGCGAAGTTTTGATGCGGGTTCTTGGGTTCTCTCGAGAATTCTGGGTTTGTGTTGGTGAATAAGTGAGGAGAGATGACGCGCTTCTGATTATATCTCCAGAAATGGGAATACGGGGAGTCCGCGTTTCAATTTCTCTTAAATACCCCACTAAGTAACCGTTAAACACACGACCTTGCGATTAAACTGCCCATTATCCGTCCAACTTCCACAATCATCCGCCTTAACCGTTGTTATCTCATTAATTACGGTTTAAATTCAAATTTTTGGATTAATTAAATCATTCACTTGCCTCCTTTTCTGAATTAAATCAAACCCGACCCGTCATCCTTCCAAATCGGGTCTGGGGGGCAAGTTGTTTGGGTCCAATTTAGTCCAATTGGGCCTAGGCATTAAATGATCCAATTAAAAGCCCAAGGTCAAGGTTCAACTCTCCAATTGTGCTAAAGTCAAAGGTCAGCCCTCAAAGCAAGCCAATTGAGCTAAGGCCCAACTTCTCCATGTATGAAGAGGTATAAAAGCCATCAATATTCACATATTCACATATTCTCATATACTCTCATATATTCTCATATATTCAAGAAAAGCCTCAAGCAACTAATTCTCTTGCATAGTGTTCTCTTTCTACACATTGTACTGACTTTAGCATCGGAGGGGCCTTCCTCGGCAACACCCCCGAGGCTAGTTTACGTGTGTTTACTGTGCAGGAAACCTTCGGCCCAACATTACTTGGACCGAATCTAGTCTTCTCCGTTTCAGCGGACCTTCGGCAAGGTCCCATTGTTTTCACCCGAAACATTTGCTAAATGAAGAAATGGAGTAATGTGGCCTGTAGCAAACAAAGGATACATGACAATATGGAGCGACATTTTTTATTTTATTTTATTTTTGCTCAAAGTTTTATTTCGATGACAATTATGTAATGACATCTCTTGGTTTTATAGAGTGCTTGTAAACACGTGTTTTCCTATAAAAAAAATTTTATTTCCCAAAAAATATAATAATATAATGATGAAGCTCAAAACCCCAGATTTAGAATTAGAACTCTCTCATAATCCCAAATTGCCAATTTCGGCATTATTATAAATTAACCCCAGAATTGTTCCAACAACCAATTTCAGCGGCGGAGGTAGGGCAGCCATGGTGACGATGAGGATAGCGAAGATGTGGGAAGATGACTTCCATGAGAGAAGATTCCACTGTTGAAGAGTTGAAGGTTTGTGAAGAAAGAGTGATGGAAGTATTTGCAACAATAGAGGATATAACGAGCAGCGATTTTTGTCAATTTATGTTGAATTTGTGTTACTTTTTTTTATATATATATATATTCTTGTATAATATAATTAATAAAAACGTATCAGCCAACATTAGTAACATATCAGCATTAACAAAAATGTATCAACTAACAAAAGGATGAAATAATCAGCCAATAAATGAAACATATCTACCAACAAATGGATGAAATCGGCAAATAAGAGCAACATGAAAGCCAACAAAAAAAAACATATCAGCCAACAAAATAAACATATCAGCCAACAAAATAAAGATATCAGCCAACTAAAGAAACATATCAGTCAACTGATGTCTGATAGTAGCCAACAAAAAGAACATATCATACATTAAAAAAAACATATCAGCCAACAAAAGGAATATATTAGCCAACACAAAAAAAACATATTAGTCACCAAATGAAACATATCAGCTAAGCCTGTCGCACGTAATTTTACATACGGCAGTCCGCACACAATACCTTCTCTTTAACTTTTCTACTTCTAAATATTCTAATTTGACCATTAATTTTTGTATACATTATTTAATAATAAAAAGTTTAAAAAGTATATTTTGAAAATATACATTTAGGCCAATCCAACAATATATTACATATATATATATATATCTAATTTTTATATACATGTTAAAAGTGTAGTCAAATTTACAAAAAGGAGTTAGCAATAGATAAGGAAATTAAAAGACGTGTCTTATTGGATTGAAACATCTCACATGTCAGTCCACCTTGAGTGAGCGGATTAGGCCCTTTAAAAGGCGGAGGGGGAGAGTAAAACAAACCTCCACCCCAAAATGCCTTTAACGTAGTTTGTTAATAAATATCAACTGATCAGATATCGTGATAACAATTTACTTGCGAGGATATATATGTAGTTAATTTATACATTTATCGATTTCAACGTACTTAATTCTTTCTTTTTCTAGTTGAAATATTTTAACTTTTGGCACCCTATTCTCATTAGTTACTTTAATTTCCTTGATCATCTTCTTGTCTTGGCATAATATCTTCTCATCGGTGTCTTTTGGTTGAATAGTGATTTTCAATAATATCTTCTCCTTCTTTAGACAACGGCCCATATCTCTAATCATCATCGTTGCCTTGCCTAATGCATTAAATACTTCTTTTCTTTTCTTCACCACAGCTTAGATTGCGGTTGTTACTTCCTCACGAAACCCAACTCTTTATTTTTTTCCAATAAACTAAGGAGAAATCGTTTTATCCGATGGAGTCTACAATCTCGGTTTCTTTTACTAAGTAAACTCTTTTTATTTCAAACTTGTCATTGTTGTCAATATATTATTTCAACCATTAATCTTTAATTACTACATATATAAATCTTGATGTTAGAAAAAGTGTAAATTTTAGCAAATTTAACAAGATATCAATTATTTTTCATAACTATAAATCATCAATTTCAATCAAAGCGTTGTATATAACTAGTTTATAAGTGAAAGCGTTAAAAAAAAAAAAAAATTCTTTTCTTTTTATTTTTAACAATAAAAAAATTTATTTTGCATTCTTTATTGTGATAATAGTAAGTAATAGTTTGGACATGTCAAGTGCAAAGATTCTTACATGCACCTAGCCACCTAGGTGCAATTAAGGATAGCTACATTTAAGGGTAAATTATGCTCAGTTGATATTTATTTGTCAATTTGAAAATTTAGAAATGAGCAAAAACAAATATTAAATGAGTTGAATCGATTTTTGCAATGATGTGTCAGGATCCAAATTTGAAATGGTGAAACAAGGACTTCTCTGCTATAACAGAACGCTACAGTTGGATCACTACAAGAAAATATAGCAAATTGTGACACAATTGATTGGTATGACGCTTTTAAAAAGGGTCACAATATATTTTTGAGCGAAAATAGGTTCATCACATGTATTGACGCTTTTACCTCCTGTTCGCATTACTCACAACATTTGCCAAAAATGGCTGGTTCACATTACTCGCAACAAATTTTTTTTCTTTCCTTTTGTAATAAGTTTTTTGGTGCAAAATGACCATTATACCCTTACTTTTTTAAAAAAAAACCACCCTTCTTACACTACAAATCAGCTTACATTATCTTTAACACAAGATTAATTAAATTAACCCTTACCACCAAATTTACCCCCATTCTTTTAAAATCACCGTCTCCCCAACCACCTTCATTAAATGCTTCTGCATTCAATTCATCTGATCAAGATGGTTGGGTTCTTTGAATTATGGAGAATTCTCCACAAAAACCCCCTTAACCCTAGTTTTTCATTTTCCACTCTCTCTCTCTCCTACGCCGATCTCACTCTCTCTATCTCTTCATATTATGGGTTTTCTCCATTCTCTCTCGTCAATTTCTTTGTTGGATTTCTCTTGTTCCTCACCATGAGTGCTCAAATGATGAAAACCCAGAACTTTTTTGCTACGAGTCCCTTGGATCTAATAGAGTGAAGGCAAAGGCTTGTTCTCATCCCACAAGATACAAACCCCAGCGAGGAAGTGGAATTACGAAACCAGTTCGTCGCTCTTCTTTGATTGCTAGAAGGCACATACGCGGGGCCAAACTAACTAAGTACATCTCTAGCGACGAGGAGGAGAAGCCATCGGAGGTTGTTTCTGGGCCTAAGGAATTTGTTCAACCAACTCATGCCTTAGATATGGTTGAAAAACCTGTCCAGGGGAAGAGTGCTGCTGCTGTTGTGGCAGTTGAAGGTGCTGGAGTGGTGGCTGATGCTGGATCTGAAACTAGGGAGTGTGGGCCAATAAACCTAGTGGCTAGTGAGGTTGTGTAGCCCTTAAGTCCCCCGAACTGCAGCCTGGGAGTAGTGTTGGACCTTCTATTGGTGTGAAACGAATCAGATATGGACTCCCTGATGGTATGGAGCCTAATGATGTGTACATGGTGTATCTGTAGATCTACTACCCATAATACTACATTCCTCCTAACTGATTGCGCAACGTAATTTCTTAAACCCTAATTTTTGTTATTTTTAGTTTTAATTTGGATTTGTTGGTTGTTATTTTTGGATTTGAGGAGTCCCTATGCAAACCCTAATTATTGTCTATGCTCTGGTCAATTATTGAATTGGATCTACTTTGTTGCTTGTGTGTCTATTGTGTTCCCTGAGTCCCCTGATGTTAATTGTTCTAGTCCCAGGTTAGTGTTTGTGTATGTATTTTGTTCTTTGCTTGGAAGGGAATGACTTATTGGTGATTGATGATTTTACTTATTATGGTACATTGATTGAGTCCCAAACCTATTTGAGATAATACCCATGAAGGAATATGTTGACTTTGACCCCCTTGTTGGTTATTCTTTTGATGCATTGAGTCCTTAATTTCTATTTGCATCAATATGTTTGACATCCAAATGATGAAGGGACTCAACTGATAACTTATTGTGAAGTGAAGATGCTCTAGTAACTTCTTTCTGAAGTTGTTGTTGAGGTACCCACTAACAAGATAGCTTTGATTGAAAACACCCTATCTGATGGATTGTGTACAAAATGTTATAATCTTCATTACTACCAAAAGTGTGTGTTCTTACATATAAAACTGTCACTTGCATACATGACTCCTTATAATGTGTCCTAAATATTTACCAAAATACACATAACCAATACATAAACAAACAAAAAACAAGTTTAGGTGTTACTGGTTATGTGTGGCAGTCATTGAGTCCCAAAAAACTACCATTCTTCCTTAATGTAATCAGTCTGCACCCACCTCCATGTGTGCTTTATCTTGAGTTGTTGTTGGAACTGATATGATGTTCAAGTAGTTAACCACAATTGTGATCAGTTCCTTGTCAACTTCTAACAATTCTAGTAGTATCCCTTGCATGTCCAAGGTTCTCTTCTTCATGTGTGGTGGTGTGAAGTTGTTTCTACCTTGCTTTGCTAGTATTTGAAGCATGCATGGTTCTAGAGTAATCCATGTATACTTGTTCAAAATAGGTTTAAATTCATCAATTGCTCTTTTCAATTCCTTAATAAGGTTATCTAGATTTTTGGGAAATGATTAGTATTACAGGGATTAAATTACCCTAAACAGACCTAGATCTAAAACATTCAAATCTGGTGACTTAGCTGGTTGAAGCGCAAATTGAATGTTGAATCCATGTGCTTGTGTTGCTACTTGAAATTCTTCATCCTTTGGTACTTGATGTGGCCTAGCATTATCCCACTGAATGATTTTATCCTTGGGCAGTTATGCTGGCCATTGTGCATGTATTGTTGGAATTACGTGGTTTAGTAACATGTCCCTTATTTCTTACTTGTTCACACTCTACACAACCTATGTTTCTAATGTGCCCTTGTCTCTGTTCTTGCTTTTCTTATTGGATATTTCATACTTGACAAAAGGAAACAGACCATACTTCCCATCATGCACTAGATTCTTGTGTTCATCATATAGTGGCTTCCCTATCATCCCCATGAGCATAGCCTTTACTTTGAACCTCTTTTACTGTTGTGCTTTGTATGGGTCTTCCTCTTTTGGGAGAAGATAGAATGTTAGATAAAACCACTTCTCATCTATGTGAATAACTTGTTGCATGTCCTTAAAGGTAGGGTCTCATACTACTGGAATGGAATTCTCCCATGACTTAGAACCCACTTGAGGCTTGCTATTTTGTGATTATTAGTGAGTTTAGGGTGATAGGTACTTGTGTGTGTCCTAAGTTTGCCCTTCTTCCTTAACCTATGTAGTGTGGACTTTGAAATATATATGAAGGGCTGCAACATAGCCCCTTTCAGTGGTCCTCTTATACAAGGGAACGGATGTAAGCCAATCATCTGTGTATTCTCTAGGTTTTGGACCAATTTTGCTTAATTTTTTGGTCCTGACATATCAATAACATTCCCCTGTTCTATGTGGTTTTTGATTACGTGGAACCATCTTGTTGTTGTTGACCTATGAACATAATATTTTCTGGCCAAGGTGGATAAAAATCTTGTTGAATTGACCACCTTATATTTTGATGATTGACCTACATAAAACAAACTTTGACTAACGACATTTATGAGTCTTGGTTAAAACAGAAGATTCAGGTTTGAAGTTAAATGTTCCGGAGTAGGAACAACAGAGTTTGGAAGACTTGATGATGAATGCAAGCTTTCAAGATGTCCTCACAACTCTATATTTTTAGTTACTCAGTGTACGAACTTAAGAAACAAAAGTGTTGGAAGGAATTAAGAAGAAACTCGAAGTTCCTGAAGGAACCTGAAGTTCCTGAAGGAACTTGACGAATGACTCAGAAAGTTTTAAACGAAAGTTTTAAAATGGTTTTCGAAAACCCTTAATTTAAGGAAGTGATAAAAATCAGTTTTGAAAAAGATTTAAAAATATTTTATAAATAAATAAATAATTCATTAATTTAAAAAGATAAGTTTTAAAGTAATTAATTATTTATGTTTTAATTAATAAATAAATAATTATCTTTTTTTAGTAAATAATAATTATCTTTTGAATAAGTCTTTAACTGATTTTTAACTTGGTAAATATTGGCTGCTTAAATTAAGGAGCACGTTGAATTTAGGAGTCAAGCTAGGGAAATCATGTTTCTAAATTTCCTCTGCCTACATCCCAACTTCTCAGTCAAAGAGAACGTGGGATTAAGGGGGGAAGTGGGAACTTGATGGAAGCTTGGTTTAACTCCTTATAAAAACAGATCAACGTTAAGTTTTGACAGCGTGGAAAAATAATCTTAAGTATTCTGAGCATAGAGTTTCAAAGTGTTTAAAAGAGAAGTTCCTTCCATCCTTAGTCTCTTAAGTTCTTTAGGAAATACTTGTAATCATTGTGTAATTGGGTTTGGGTTGTGAGAGTTGTAAAGTGTGAGACTTGAGAGAGTTGTTTACACTGTACAAGTGATTCGGAGTAGAATCACAAAGTGTGAGAAACTGTGATTGAGGGATCACAGTTGGGTAACTTGAGTTCCTCACGGAACTTGAGTCTAGGCAACGTATTAGTGATTGTAAATCATTTTTACGTAGTGAATTTATTCATTGCCTATCTCAGTGTCTTTTCTCTTAGTAGTAGATTTAATTCCGCAAAATTTACCATAGTCTACATACACTACAATTCACCCCCCCTCTTGTAGTATACATTGTTCTATTAATTGGTATCAGAGCAAGGAACTCGGAAAAGCAGGAAGCCCTGTCGAGTCAAGTTCCTGGAGGAACAATGTCGAAGGACGAGAGACTAGCTGAAGGTTATTCTACACAAAGACCTCCACTCTTCAATGGGAAGTACTACGCCTATTGGAAGACGAGGATGGAGATGTTCATATAGTCCGAGAATTATCAAGTCTGGCGAGCTATCGAGGTAGGAGATAACGAGGTAACAAAGACCAATGCAGAAAACGAGGTAATTCCTAAACCTATTTCTGAATACGATAAAAGCGACTTTGAGAAGAAAGAGATTAATGCTACTGCTAAAAAAACTCCTAGTTTGGGGTTTAGGGCCAGATGAACACACTCGTGTTATGGGATGTAAAACAGCAAAAGAAATATGGGATTTACTAGAAATAACCCACGAAGGAACTCATGAAGTTAAACGTTCTAAAATTGATATACTGCTTTCTAAATATGAACGTTTTGAAATGGGTTCAAAAGAAACTATTCAAGAAATGTTTACTCGTTTTAAAAATATTACTAATGAATTAGTTTCTCTTGGTAGAGTTATTCCTATGGATGAACAGGTACGCAAAATTCTAAGGAGTCTTCCTGAAGATGAACGGTGGAGATCCAAAGTGGCAGCTTTGCAGGAATCAAAGGACTTTACAACTTTCAACCTTGAACAACTTGCAGGTTCCTTAATAACTCATGAGCTTCACCTATCAAACAAAAGCCAAGAAAGTTCAAAGAGCTGAGGAATTGCTATAAAGGTTGTCCAA
The DNA here is from genome assembly GCF_001683475.1 of Chenopodium quinoa. NCBI lineage: Eukaryota > Viridiplantae > Streptophyta > Magnoliopsida > Caryophyllales > Amaranthaceae > Chenopodium > Chenopodium quinoa. The sequence continues at coordinate 3,829,728 of NW_018742484.1, forward strand.
CCAAGTGAAGAGGATTCCGAATCTGGAGAGGAAGAAGCTGCCATGCTAGTCAGGAAGCTAAAAAAGTTGTACCGCAACAAAAGGTTTGGTGACCAAAAGAAAAGGAACTTCAAGAAAAACCAATATTCCAAGGAAACTGGAGGATGCCACAAATGTGGGAACACAGATCACTTCATCAAGGAATGCCCTCTCTGGGAATCAGAAAAAGGAAAAGGCAAAATGAAGGAACACGGAAAATCTAATACTCCAAACTTTTCAAAATCTGATTACAGGAAAGCCATGATAGCTGCGTGGGGAGACACAAGTTCCGAGGATGAAGAAGAATCCACGGAAGAAGAGACGGCAAACCTGTGTTTGATGGCTAAACAAAGTGAGTCTGCTAAAAAGTCAGAGGAGGTAAATCTCGAACCTAAATTTCTGAAATCCCTGTCAAAAGACAAATTAATTTCTTTGCTCATAGAAACTTTGGATGAATATAAAGAAATATGTCTTAAACTTGGACAAAATGAAAAAGCTCTAGAAATCTATAAGGATCATATGAAATATTTGAATAGTTCAAGAACAGATGTTCAGGGAAGATTCTTTGATTTGCTAGATAGAAACTCTATGCTAAAGGAAACATTGGAAAGAGTCAAAAATGAAAATATCATGTTAAATGTTGAAATGACTCAGTATAAATTGTTATGCACTAACATTGATTCTAATAATGCTCTTCAATTGCCTTTAGTAACCTTTAATGATGATCTTGAAAATTTGAAAAAAGAATTGCAAGTTACTAAAGACAAAAATGAATCCCTTGAAAAGGATTTAGAAAGAGCTAGAAACAACAAAAGTGCAATCCACATGGGAGTTCCAAAGTGGATATCTGAAGCTCAAACCAGAAGGACATAGGGTTTGGGTTTCAACCACAAAAAGAAGAACAGTAGTAAAAAGAAAAAGTACGTGGAACTCCCTAGTGAGACTGTGTATTCCTTCTGTGGCAAGTCAGGACACTAAGACACTGAATGTAAAAGGAAGGAACTCAAGTCTGCTAAAAACATGAACTATGTATGGCAAAAGAAAGTTGAGTCTACTGTGTCAACGCAGGAACCCATGAAAGATGGGGTTCCTGAATCTAACCCTTAGTTTCTTTTGCAGGTCGTAGTGAGGGGGAACAACCAATGGTACCTTGATAGTGGTTGTTCCAAGCACATGACAGGAGATAAATCAAGATTTCTCTCACTGACGGCCTATACAGGAGGAACAGTGACCTTTGGTGATAACAAGAAAGGCAGCATTGTTGCCGTAGGAAAAGTTGGAAGGTCAAGTTTCCAAGCTATTGATAATGTTTTTTTAGTCGAGGGCCTCAAACACAGCTTATTAAGCATATCACAATTTTGTGATAAAGGAAACTCTGTAAGTTTTGATTCTGAAAAATGTAGCATCATTCAGAATGACACTGGGAAAGTTTTGCTGGAAGGAACTTGGAAAGGAAACACTTATACAGTGGATCTCAATACAGTTCCGAGGAACAACTTAACTTGCCTCAGTGTCATTGAGGATGATCCCTTTACTGTGGCATAAACGTTTTAGTCATGCAAGTTTCTCTTTGATTGATAAGTTAAGAACAAGGAACTTGGTAGAGGGACTTCCTTCAATCAAGTTCCTATGTGACAAAATTTGTGACGCTTGTGTGAAAGGAAAGCAGGTCAGGACATCCTTTAAATCCAAGAAGATGGTGAGTTCCACGAAACCCTTAGAGTTAATTCATATGGATTTATGTGGTCCTATGAGAATTCAAAGTAGAAGTGGAAAGAAGTACGTCTTAGTAATTGTTGATGATTATTCTAGATTTACATGGGTTATTTTTATGTCTAGTAAGGATGAGACTTTTGACGAGTTTGTTACATTTTCCAGGAGAATTCAAAAGTCCACAGGTTATCAACTGATACACCTTAGATCCGATCATGGCACTGAATTTGAGAATTTTAAATTTGATGATTTATGCAGGGAACAAGGCTTAAGTCATAATTTCTCAGCTCTAAGAACTCCACAGCAAAATGGAGTTGTGGAAAGGAAGAACAGAACCTTAGAAGACATGGCTCGAACCATGTTAATAGCCAGCGATCTTCCAAGGAACTTCTGGGCAGAAGCCGTGAATACAGCCTGTTATATTATAAATCGTGTCATGCTAAGGCCTATATTAAATAAGACACCCTATGAACTGATGAAAGGCAGAAAACCGAACATATCTCATCTTAGAGCATTCGGTTGTAAATGTTTTGTGCATAATAATGGTAAAAGAAACATAGGGAAATTTGATGAAAGAAGTGATGAAGCCGTATTTATTGGATATGCTACTAACAGTAAAGCGTATAGAGTTTACAATAAACGTACTATGTGTGTTGAGGAAAGTGCGCATGTTATATTTGATGAAACTAATCCACTTCCATGTACACAGGAACATGAGGACTATGACTTTGAAATTGGTCTAGTACGTTCTCAAGAACAAGAAGAAGATGAAATAATTCCAAATAAGCAGCCAACTCGAGTAAATGAAAATCATGAAAATCCGGAGAAGGAACTCGACATACTGACTGAAGTTCCTTCGACAGAACAACCTCAGATTGAAGAACCTGCCGAGGAACCAATTACACAAGAGGAAATCACTAAAGAAGAAGCAACTGGCTCAGAAAATAAGAATAGTCGAGTTACTATCCAAACCTTCCAGCCCAAACCGTGGAAGCACCAAAAGTCACACCCACTGGACAAAATTATTAGTGACTTATGCTAAGGAACTCAAACTAGATCGCAAATGAGGAACTTCTGTGCCTTCAATGCTTTTCTATCTACTTTGGAACCTCGCAACCATAAAGAAGCCTTAGAAGACCCTGACTGGATTATAGCCATGCAAGAGGAACTTAATGAATTCAAAAGAAATCAGGTATGGCATCTTGAACCTAAGCCACTAGATAAAAGGGTCATAGGTTTAAAATGGGTCTTTCGAAACAAACTTGATGAATATGGTACAATTGTAAGAAATAAGGCTAGGTTGGTTGTAAAGGGATATAACCAACAGGAAGGTATTGATTTTGAGGAAACATTTGCTCCTATTGCTAGACATGAGGCTATTAGAATTTTAATATCTTTTGCTGCTTTTATGGGTTTTAAACTGTATCAGATGGACGTAAAGTGTGCGTTTTTGAATGGTTTATTAAAAGAAACAGTTTACGTCGATCAACCCCCTGGATTCGAGAATCCAAACTTTCCAAACCATGTTTTTAAACTTGAGAAGGCTCTCTACGGGCTAAAACAGGCTCCAAGAGCATGGTACGAAAGACTGTCCAAGTTCCTTTTGGAAAATGATTTTAAACGAGGAAAAATTGATAAAACTTTGTTTTTAAAATCTAAAGGAACTCATCTCTTAGTTGTGCAGATCTATGTTGATGATATTATATTTGGTGCAACTAACGAATCTTTGTGCAAGTACTTTGCTGACTTGATGTGCAGTGAGTTCCAAATGAGCATGATGGGGGAACTCAATTTCTTTTTAGGATTGCAGATCAAACAAACAGAATCAGGAATATTTATACATCAGCAAAAATATGTCAAGGAACTCCTGAAAAAGTATAACCTTGACAGCGCAAAGACTAACCACACTCCTATGGGAACTAACTCTAGGTTAGACGAAGATCCCTCAGGAACTTGTGTGGACCAGACAAAGTACAGAGGTATGATTGGTTCCTTACTATACTTAACTGCAAGTAGACCTGACATTTCTTTTAGTGTTGGTCTGTGTGCTAGGTTCCAATCAAACCCCAAAGAATCGCATCTAACAGCCGTCAAGAGAATACTGAGATATCTCAAAGGAACTGACGACTTGAGTTTATTCTACCCAAGAAGTGACACATATGATCTTACTGGATTTTCCGATGCCAACTATGCTGGGGATTTGGTGAATAGAAAAATTACATCAGGTATGGTCCAATTCCTAGGATCTTGTTTAGTTTCTTGGAGTTCCAAGAAACAGAATACAGTTGCTCTATCCACAGCAGAAGCAGAATACATAGCAGCTGCTGCATGTTGCTCACAACTGTTGTGGATAAAACAACAATTACGTGATTTTGGCATAGTTCTTGAATGTGTTCCAATATACTGTGATAATACAAGTGCTATTTGCATATCAAAAGATCCAGTACATCATTCACGTGTAAAGCATATTCATGTTAGGCATCATTTTCTATAAGATAATGTGGAAAAAGGCTCTATTAAACTAGAATTTGTACAAACTGAATATCAAATTGCTGACATTCTAACAAAGCCTTTGAGTAGAGAAAAATTCAAAAAGATGCGATTGGAACTCGGAATGATAAAGCTGAATTGAGCAGTTCTTCTTGGAACCCTAAGGTATGTCTTAGTGAAACGACTGAGCATTGCTATATATAACCTTGGTGTGAAAAACATAATCTCGAATCTTGCAATGAAAGAGTGTGTAATTCTAATGAGTGTGTGATCATGTGATTATGTTGATGAAGAAGACAAATTAAGCCATATTATTTTCCAAGTTCCTTTGTGAAAAGCTCTGTACAGGTCAACCAGTATTTTACTTTGAAGTAACTTACTGGAATATTTTTTCTTTCGTAATTTTTAATTTTCTTTATCTTTCAATTTTTATCTTTTTATTAATTTTATCTTATAAATTTCAAACAACAAAAAGATTTTTTTATTTTCTCAATTAGATTTTATCTTACTTTTTATCTTACTTTTTATCTTTATCTTTAATTCTTATTTTATCTTAATCATTGTAAGTAAATCACAAAATCCTTTACCTTACCCCACTAAACTCTCAACCATCATTCATCGAGAATTACATTCTCAAGCCTGAACACATCCTTCAAGAAAAATCATTGTTAAAGCTGAATTTAAAAGTGGTGAATGGGAATGTTTGTTTTGCATCTGATGTGCAAAGTGAGTCTGAGGGGGAACACAGTGAGGGGGAAGGAGAAAAGAAAGAGGAAGATAGTGAGAAAAATACAGAAGAAATTGGTGAGAAAGAAACAGAAAAAGATAGTGACAAAGAGGTCGAAGAAGACAAGAGTGATGGGGAAGTAGAAAAGAAGAGTAGCAAAGGAGAGAAAACAGAAGGTGAATCAGAGGAAGCAGGAGAAAAAGAAAAAGAGAAAGATACAATAGAAAAAGAGAGTGAGAGTGATATAATAGAAAAAGAGAGTGAGAGTGAGAAGGAGGAAGAGGATGATCAAGAGAAATTAATGAAAGAGTTGCTTCAGGAAATTGGGGGCTCTATCAAACACACCCCTGTAACAGGAAGGAGAAGGAGAAGTATCAGACTTGCTACATCTAAACCCAGAACCCTGCAATCTGAGCCTGTTATTGTTGAGTTGGATGATGATTCAACCAAAGTTTCTGAAGGAACTTCCATCCAAGTTCCTCAGGGTCCCTCCTCATCTGTTCCAGAAGAAACTCCATCACCACCTCCAATTCCATCCCCTGCTCACCAAACCACACCTTCTCCACCTGCTTCACAGCCTCGTACTTCTGGTCTCGGCTTCAGTGCTTTTAGCTCTGGTCCAAGTTTCTTGCAAATACAGGAGGAACTTAAGCTTTTGTCCACTACACTTACACAGAGTATAACTAACCTTTCATCTAAAGTGGATAACCTGGCTACTAAAGTTGAGGGGCTGCAAACTCAGATGCTTTCTCTTGAAGATAAAGTAAATGCTCATATGGACTCCTCGGCTCAGGAACTCAAAGCTAAAGTGAAGCAAAGTTGTTACAAGACCATTCTCGATGCGATCAAGGATGTTACCTTACCATGAAGCTGCTACCATTTCCTAGCCCTTTGCAAAACAAACCTACCCCACTCTTTCTTGTGATTTATTAAACAGTGATATTGTCCTTCAATTTTATTTTGTTTGGCTTGTTTTGAACACTTTATTTTGTTTTATTTCGGTTTGTATTAAACTGGCTAAGTTTGTCTTTGAATTTGATGTTTTCATTTTGGTTGCATATGAACTGTGTGCGCATGCTTAATCGTTCATGAATTCAGATTTACTACTCCCTCCGTAGTTTAGTACTATATATAGCATGCTCTTTCTATCATTTTGATAATGTCAAAAGGGGGAAGAGAAGAACAAACTCAGAAAGTCGGACTCAAACCGATTCCCTTCAAGTCTTCATCATTAAGTGAAGGCATACTTTCATAATTTATTAATTTCATGAATGATGCAGACTTCTTTATCCTTAGTTTATTTTATTGCTTTAAATAATTTAATTGTTTTATTTAAGTATTGGTTACTCTAATTGCTTGGATGTTTGTTTTGTTTAACCGAGTTTGTTTTTGTTTGTCATCATCAAAAAGGGGGAATATTGTTGAATTGACCACCTTATATTTTGATGATTGACCTACATAAAACAAACTTTGACTAACGACGTTTATGAGTCTTGGTTAAAACAGAAGATTCAGGTTTGAAGTTAAATGTTCCGGAGTAGGAACAATAGAGTTTGGAAGACTTGATGATGAATGCAAGCTTTCAAGATGTCCTCACAACTCTATATTCTTAGTTACTCAGTGTACGAACTTAAGAAACAAAAGTGTTGGAAGGAATTAAGAAGAAACTCGAAGTTCCTGAAGGAACCTGAAGTTCCTGAAGGAACTTGACGAATGACTCAGAAAGTTTTAAACGAAAGTTTTAAAACGGTTTTCAAAAACCCTTAATTTAAGGAAGTGATATAAATCAGTTTTGAAAAAGATTTAAAAAGATTTTATAAATAAATAAATAATTCATTAATTTAAAAAGATAAGTTTTAAATTAATTATTTATGTTTTAATTAATAAATAAATAATTATCTTTTTTTAATAAATAATAATTATCTTTTGAATAAGTCTTTAACTGATTTTTAACTTGGTAAATATTGGCTGCTTAAATTAAGGACACGTTGAATTTAGGAGTCAAGCTAGGGAAATCATGTTCCTAAATTTCCTCTGCCTACATCCCAACTTCTCAGTCAAAGAGAACGTGGGATTAAGGGGGAAGTGGGAACTTGATGGAATCTTGGTTTAACTCCTTATAAAAACAGATCAACGTTAAGTTTTGACAGCGTGGAAAAACAATCTTAAGTATCTGAACATAGAGTTTCAAAGTGTTTAAAAGAGAAGTTCCTTCCATCCTTAGTCTCTTAAGTTCTTTAGGAAATACTTGTAATCATTGTGTAATTGGGTTTGGGTTGTGAGAGTTGTAAAGTGTGAGACTTGAGAGAGTTGTTTACACTGTACAAGTGATTCAGAGTAGAATCACAAAGTGTGAGAAACTGTGATTGAGGGATCACAGTTGGGTAACTTGAGTTCCTCACGGAACTTGAGTCTAGGCAACGTATTAGTGATTGTAAATCATTTTTACATAGTGAATTTATTCATTGCCTATCTCAGTGTCTTTTCTCTTAGTAGTATATTTAATTCCGCAAAATTTACCATAGTCTATATACACTACAATTCACCCCCCCTCTTGTAGTATACATTGTTCTATCAAATCTTCTTGGTTATGAGTCCCCTTCCATGTTTAGCAGGATTTCATCAAGTAGCCTTTTTTCTTCAAATGTCATTTCTCTCCTCTCTTTTCCACCATTATCTGAATCATCATTATATGCATCATCATCATCTGCTTCATACCCTTGTTTTACACGTGCATTGTTGCCTTGATGATGTCCCATGTCTGTTACATTAGTATCTGATTCTTGATGTCTCATGTCTGCTTCATCCATGGTTTGCGGAAATGCTCCCATGGTTTGTTCTTCATCATACAATTGATATAATGAAAAAAAATTGTTCTTCAAAGAAATCTGCCATCAGTCCCTACGAAATTTTGCAGATTTGATGAAGGTGATGAAGTGGCGGCTGAAGTTTTTTTTTGCGGTCTTCAATGGAGCCTAATTTATGTAAATATGGATGATGTTTGCACTAACAGGGCAATTAGAAATTAGGGTAATTAGTGACTAATTGTAGGTGGATATAATTTGTAGGTGGCTGCCTGTTTTTGTAAATTTAATAATGTTGGTTTTTGTTGTTGGGTTTTGCGATGTCCGGCACCGCGCGAAAACAAAACCCGATAACTGGATCGCATGCATAATAATTAAAATATAAATAAAAGCATGCAAAATAAACATAAACATAAGAGAAGGGAGAGAATGCTCACCCTTGTAGCATGCTTCACTCAACCTTTGAGCTCGGATTTGAAAGCTTCAAGTTCTGCAAGTGCGAGAACCTTTAACGGCTCACACCCTCGCTACCGAACCGCATCGGTCCCTACCCCGAAGCTTAGTCGGGGCTAGACCAAAAATAACTTAGAGTTATTAGAACAAAGGTTTTCTCTTCTTGGAAATCCCTTAAATTTCACCAACTCAAGTGTTCTTTCCCAATGCCAAATAATTGGTATTTATAGGGAATAAAGCCCTTGAAATCCCATCATCTTTCAATATTGGATAGTTGGTAAAAAGACAAAATAGAATTTAATTTAATTCTAAATTAAATTAAATAGCCAAATGAATCACCAAATGACAAGTGGCATGAGGAGAGTAAGGAGTTAGGTGAGGACCACCTTCCCCTTGCTCCCCAAGAAAACCCACAAAACCACTCCCATACACACCCCCAATCACAGCACGCCAGCTGGTGCTCGGCTATGCGCACCAAGGCATACCCATCTGGTGGCCTGGTGCTTGGCTGGCCTGCCAGCATGGCTGCGTGTGCGTGTAGCCTAGCAAGCATGCCATGCATGCATGCGGGCTGTTGCTGGGCATGTTGGGCGCTCCTACTGCAAGCCTAGCTTGCGTGCTGCTGCTGTACTACTTCCTCGCGCGGGGCCTAGCGAGCTATTGTTGCTGGCCTTGCTTGCGATGGTGCGGGGCTGGTGCTAGCATGCGCGCTAGCGATGCTAGCCTTGATGTGCCAGCTAGACAGCGATTCTAGCATGCTAGCTAGCTCGGCATGCCACAACTCCCAAGCCAGCATGCGCATGCTGTCACTGGGCTTGCGACCATGCCTTGCATGCATGACAGCCTTGCTAGCCATATTGCCCTAACTCTCGGATGGCTCGACCATTCCGAGGCTAGGGTTATATGTTGTGACTTGTCGTTTGGCTGATTTTTCATCTCGTCGTTTCCTAAATTCGACTCGACTTACGACGCTCGATTTCGACGCAATAAGCTCGGAATCCGACGTCTTTGTTCGTAAAAACTCTATCAAATCGGATTAATTTGTCGCTTTGGTTCGGTTACATGATTGGGTGTGACCCGAACGGTTCACTTAAGAATAAGCTGTAATATTAATTATTCATTAATATTATTAATTGGAAGCGGCCTCCGGCTAGGCATTCCAATCAATTGACCTTACTGAATAATTAGCTTTCTAATGAATTCCGAACACTCTATCGGAATAATACTCTTGTTAGAAGGACACCATTCCTTTCAATCTCCCACTTGTCCTTCCGGACAAGTGTGCTAATTGTGTATAGCCTATTTCTATGTCACTTAATGTCTCTTCATGAACTATATGGTAAGATTCTTCATCATCTTATTACATCCATAAGTGTTTCTCGATTTCCGAGTTCGACTGGTAATAAACAGATGATTTCTAAAATCCATCTAAGCACGGCAATACATTTTAACAGTCTCGCTCTTCGAGAGGCCTTCTTAACAACAAAAACATGTTCCCTACTGTTAATAGGGAGACATTCCCAGTCTTGCATTGTTAGCTTCCCTTACTAAGAGGCCCTAGACGCCCAACTGTTGCCTTTGTAATCCCCTTGTACGGCAGACGTTTGACAACACCAAAGCGGACTAAGCTAGTACTCAAACAAGAGAACTAACAATACTCATGGTTGAGGAAAGAGGTTTCGAAAGCCATAATGAGTAATATACTTATGATGATTGTTAAATCTCTTAAAGTATCCTCATAGGTCGATCTGGTATAGTTCCAAACTGATACCTGTGCAAATGATTTATGACAATTTTGTCCTTGTAGCACAAGAAACGGTGCTATAAATCATACTACACACTAATCTCATGCGGTCATTAGTCGTCCAACTTTCAAATGACCTCGATTAGGGATAATTTCGACATGATATTCAACGTTCACTTAATAGGTGTTATTTTATCCAAGACATGGTCTTGATACCCTATTTTGATGTTCTAATCGAATGGACTCATTATTTAATTCTAAACCATAATTAAACAGAAATGGAATAATAATTTATAAAAAAAATTAAATTACTCCATAAGTGAATGGTTTAACAAGGTGTTTTACATTAAGATCTCCACAACTTAATGAAAACACACAAATAGGGAAATCAAAGCCAATCTCCAATATGTCTGATTCCTTCTTAGGATCCAACTCCTGTTGAACCGGTAACATACTACTACTGATACCACTTACAAGAAAGACAGCTATAGCAACACCCCTCTATGACAGAACAGGGAATCCTTTAAGAAAGTACCCTTTCTAAAAAAGGTCATGTCCATACTCTCTTCCAAAAGCATAGCTTAAGCATGTAAACAACCAAAAGCATAGCCTCCTCCTTTTTCAATATGAAATTCGAGATTCACTAGGTTGGTCAGTCACACAAAAAGGAGTAGCGAAGGGTTCAGTTGCATTAACTTCTGCGGATACGAGGGAGAACTCGCAAACCAAACCCACTCCCTATTTGAGTAAGGCTGGAAGCCCGCCAAGTTCAGATAAAAGAATGCTTTCTCTAACCATTAAGGGAAAGGCTCGACGAGACTAAAAAAAGTCCTTTCTCTTTAGGGATAGACCTAGAGCAAGAATGGTAAAAATACCCCATAAACATTTTAGTCAAATGGAATCTCTCCCCTAACTATAGATCAGATCCACCGGACGAGAAATTCAATTCCGCACTGCTGCTGAGTCGTCGGACTTATCCAAAAAGGGATTTTTTCGATGCGAAGAATAGTCCCGCTCCTATAAAAATTATCCACTCATTCCACGCTTTGAATAGCCTTAGTTTCTAGTAAAAAAGATCCCATTGCCTCAACGTGCTTGTTGTGTTTCACTTGAGGCAAAGGTTTAGTGAGTGGATCGGCTACATTGTCGTCCATTCCAATCTTGCAAATTCTGATTTCACCCTCAGACTTCCATTCCCTTATCATGTGAAATCGCCTCATGACATGTTTAACTTTCTGATGCTCCCTTGGCTCTCTGGCCTGATCAATAGCCCCACTATTATCACAGTAGAGGTCTATTGGTCCCTTTATTGAGGGGACAACACCAAGTTCACCAACGAACTTACGAATCCAAACTACCTCCTTAGCTGCTTCCGAAGCTGCCAAGTATTTGGCTTCAATGGTAGAATCTCCAGTCATGCTTTGCTTAGCACTCTTCCAACTGAACGCTCCTCCATTAAGACAGGGTGCCCAGAAAATTTGAAAGTAGGTTGTGCTACCTTTTACCTCAGGGGTGAAGCCGATCTTTGGTGGCAACAAAATGAGGCTGCCATTAAGGCACTACATGGGTTCAACTGGACCATGTTTCAAGAAAAGGTTAGGGACAAGTTTTACCCCAATTTCCTACAGGAAAAAAGCTAAGGAATTCTCTAACTTAGCAATGGGTGACATGTCAGTCACTGAGTATTACGCCAAGTTTATTGAGCTGTCACGATTTGCCAAAGAGTCTGTTACTACAGAAAAATCAAAGGCTAGGAAGTTTGAGAGTGGATTGACCACTGATTTTCAGCTAAAGCTATGTGGACAAGTGTTCAAAAACCTTGGATGAAGTGTATGGGAGAGATGCACACCTTTATGCGTTGGAGTTGAAGAAAAAGAAAGAGTTAGTTGAGGTGGAAGGGAAGGAAAAGAGAAGAGAGAGGGGGCAAAACTCTAGAAACCCGCATGGTAACCAGAACAACTTCAAGAAGAAGAAGTACCACCTTAACAATAACAAAAACTTCAACAACAACAATAATTTCCAAGGAAATAATCGTCAAGGTGGACGAAACTTTAATAGAGGTGCTAAGAACTCTAACCAGGGAAATAATAAGGAAGGAAGACGTTATTTCTATAGGAGGTGCAAGAATAATCACCCTGGAAGGGACTGTGACGGTAACCTAGTCACTTGTCGTGCTTGCAATAAGTTGGGACATAGGGAGTATGAGTGATTTTCCAAAGATGCTAATAGAAACAAGCTGGGCAATAATCAAGGAGGGGCTCAAAGGAATTTTCATAAAAACAACAACTATTCAGGGAACAAGGGGGCACAACAGATTGGAGCGAAAGGCAATAATAATAATAATGGGAATAATCAGGAGAAGAGTGAAGCTCCAGGAAAACTAATCTAGGTCTAGAGCAAAAACTAGGGTTCTAATGAATGTTTAAAAGTTGGAAAATAATAACTAAGTGACTTAATCGAGGTTTACAAAGGGGTACTTATATCCCTTGAAATAATAAATCCCCGGAAAAGTAGGAAAAATAGGTCTTCAACACATTGCCCAGGCAGCCAGGGCGGCAACGCTGCCTGGTCGGGCGCGCATAGCATTCTCACATTTCGCGCCTCTTCTAAAGTCTTCCTTTATCGTACTTTGTCTGCCCGGTCTGGCAAGGCATCTGCGCCCTACCGGGCGCGCATAGCAAGCTCCAAAATGTCTCCCTTGAAACGAATGACATCATGAATCTTCTTCGACCTGGCTGCCCTGCCTCGGCGATGGGAGCAAGATACCTCATAATACTACTACGCTCTTCTCTTCTCCTTCCTTCGTGCCCTGCCAGGGTGGACACGGGAAATCACTCCTCCATCTTAACAAGCTCTCGTGGCCATCCAAAACAGGTCCAAATCATCCGAAAATCTTCGTATGCCTACAAAATCAACTAAATAGACCAAACCACACTAGAGAAGAGAATGTTAGCGAGAAATGGCTCCGTAGATCTCAAAATCATACGAAAATAGCTATAGAACGGGGGTAAAATATGCTATAAAACATGTACATCAAGTTTTCAGAACAATTTGTGTTTATGAGTTCGTTGATTTGAAAAAAAAAAACCCTCAATCTTCTACTAATAGTTCTTAGACTTCTTACAGTGATTGAGTGCCATTCAATTTTCTTCAATGGCGTTGAAATTTAAGGGAAAATAGCTTTCTTATGAGATCATTTCTTCCAATTTCGGATTTGGGAAAGAGGAGGGGTGGGGCTTCTAAGGAGGGGAAGGGGAGGTGTGGGGTATCCTAGAGAGGGGGGCGGTTTCATGGTGGTGGATGAGGAGCGGCGGTGGGGAGGGGTGGTTGTTTCGAGGGGTTGGGGTGCCGGAGGTGGTAGGGCTGACTGGGCATTCAATTTTTTTTTTTATACCAATCACATAGTGACACGTATTCAGTAACCTGTTGTAACAGCTTAGATGACCAGTTGATACCAATAAAAGCAAATACGCCTCAAAGTTCGGATTATTATAAAATAGTCCAAATTTGAGATTATTTAAAACAAATGCATGAAATTTAGGATTATTTTTACCAAATTTTTCAATTGCTTTATTAGTTCTCCAAGGGAACCAAGAAATCGTAGAATGGGAAGAGCATTGGAAATGGTTTTTACCTAACTAACACTGAATTGTCATTGAATCAAAGACTAATTATCCTAAAATTTTATTGAATCAAGACTATCATATTATTTAGAAGACGAGAAAGGAAACCATAGCACTCGGCACTTCTATTTTCGTGGTGATGATGCATTGAGCTAGAAAAATATAATGTATAGCAAAGAAGTGATTCATAGACCCTTTTTCAGCGGTAGATTAAAAGGAGAATAAAAACTCTAGTACAGTTTACATAAACAAATTATGGAAGCTTGACAGAGAGTACATTGCCAAACAACCACCTTTATGATAACGGAAAACATAATACAGGTGATAGCAAAACAAACGAAACACGAAACTGCCTCCTTTTAAGTCTACACTTTTTATGCAATGCCCAGCAGTTTCTTCACGTCCTTCTGCAAAAAGATAAAGATTAAACGGTTATCACTAGCACTCTAATACACATCCCGTTGTTTTCTTGATACGTTAATGAGTAAAGCTAAGTTTTTTTACCTCGATGCTCTTCGGGGAAGTAGTTGGTGCATAACGGTCAACAACGTTACCATCTTTATCAACAAGAAACTTGGAGAAATTCCACTTAATGTCACTTCCCAAAAACCCACCTTTGCTTGATTTCAAGAACTTGTAGATTGGGGCAGTATTACCACCATTCACTTCAACCTGTGAAAATTGTGTAAGAAAAGTCACAAAAGCTACAAAAGCCAATTCAATTGATGATCGATATTGTCGAACCTTTAGAAGGTTTTACATTCTATCCAGACTTCACAACTTAAATTGATGATGTTGCTAAACACAACTTATCTAACATAAGAATAGATAGAGAATTTAACAAAATACCTTGTCAAAAATGGGGTATTCAGCTTTGAAACGAGTGCAGGCAAACTGCACAATCTCCTCATTACTTCCTGGCTCTTGGTTACCAAACTGGTTACACGGAAATGCCAAGATCTCGAAACCTGCAGCAATTTAGCACACATGTAATTTCAAACTTCTATACAACAGTGCCAACAAAGAGGAACGGAAGAGCGACAAGCTACCTTGGTCCTTGTACTTCTCATACAATTCAGTCAATTCTGTGTAGTTTGAATTGGTAAGACCACTGCACCCAATAGAGAAAAAGGAGTTAGCTGAGTTAAGCACAAATGGTAACGACAATATCCTTTTATTAAGGATCTTGCTAACGAGCGCCCCGGGGCGTTAGATAAGGAATAATCATATTGGTTAAAATAGTATTAAGTTAGGAATGCATGACAAAATCACGCGTCATCCAGTGTAATTAATGTTAGGTTTACTCTAATATTTCCACTTTCAATTCTCTTATCTAACGCCCCGGGGGCGCTCATTAGTTTTTGCCTTTTATTAATAGTTACAAAAAAGAAGGCAAACAGAGCAACAGGACATAACATACATTTCAACTAGACCTGATCAACATGAGCCCCGCCAGCCCGGCCAATTTTTTTGGGGAGGGGGGAATGGACATAAAAATTGGGCCCGAAGTACGGGTTAGGCCCAACCCAGCCCCCAAATTATTATCTTTTGGGTGGGCCTTGGACAAGTATATTACACATTTTATTTGTTTTTTGGGCCTGGCCTTTAAAGCCTGTTAGGCCCAGCCAAAATTTATGGGTTTGGGTAGGATTTTCGGCCCAAACCTTGGACCAGCCCGAATCAACACGCTGATTTTTTAGTCTTAAGCCCAACCCAGCCCGCCAAATGATCACTACTAGTTTCAACGGCAATATCCTTTAATTAAAAGCTGAAAGAAAGAAGGCAAACAGAGCAATAGGAGTCCCATAATATACTTCTAAGTTCCAACTAAGTTAATGCCATGCCCCTACACTTCAAAAACAATGGCTTCACTAATTCCAACCCTTATGATTTATCCCCTCCATACATAAGTCCCAAAATCCTACATACGTAATTTTGGTATGTCCATAAAATGTTGTCACACTAGCTTAGGTCATATAAAAGCATCAGTTATAGAAGCCAGGATAATAAAATATAAATTAAAAAACAAAAGAAAAAAAAAATACAAATGAAACATCCTAAAATGAGTTCAAGCCATATCATACCATTGTGAGGCAACGTTGACAATCAGCAGCACCTTCCCTTTGTAAATGCTAAGATCAACATCGTTTCCACGAGCATCCTGCATATTAACAGTTAATATGTCAAACTAGAAAGTCAAAAACTTCATAGGGACTATAGCAAATTATCTTCATTTCCCTTTAAACAAAGGATAGGAAATCAATGACACATTAAAATTTAAAGGAGCAAATCAAATAGAAAAAGAAACCACACTCCGCATCTCTTAATATACAATGTCATCCTACAGTCTTCACTAAGTACAAGGACAGAGATGAAACTTTAGCAAACAAAGACTTTAAATTTCCCTCACGGCCCAATGGATGCAAACTCACTATGACGTTAGCTAATAATAATCAAAGCAACAAAAAATCTATGTCACTCGAATTCTTCATTTCCAACAAAAATACTGTAATAAGATCATGAACCGCTTGAAGTTCTTGTATGTTACCCGAATTCTTCATTTCCGACTAAATTACTGTAATAAGACCATGAACCGATTGAAGTCCTAGTATGTTACTTGAATTCTTCATTTCCAAATTAATTACTGTAATAACTTGAATTCTTCATTTTTGACTAAATTACTGTAATAACACCATGAACCAAAATCCATGTATGTTACTCGAATTCTTCATTCCCGACTAAATTACTCTCATAACTCGAAATTTTCATTTCCTACTAAATTATTGTAAAAAAACCATGAACCGTTAAACTCCTTCTATGTTTCCTCAGTACCACACACGCAAACACCCACACCGTGACACTGCCCACCGAAAGAAAGAAAAAACCGGAAACGGCCATAATTCCTGCACACTGCCAACCGAAAGAAAAAACTGAAAACAGCCCTAACTCTTATCAGGCAACCAGACTAGTAAAACCCAATGGAAAATTTAATGGATTTATTCATTCTTGATCTCTATTTATACTGAGTACAAAATTTCGCTAATTATACTAACAACAAACCCTTCATCTCAAATTAACACTAAAACCATCAAAACTCAACCTTGTAATATTGATCGGCCCAGAAATGATAATTAATGATTGAAAATTTGAAATTAAATCAGCAAAAAATACAGAACACCAAAGCCCCAATTTCAATTTTACATTACCCTTTTCCCAATTTTGCCTCGGATTACTATAAAAATCCACCAAAATTAATCCAATTTTTCTTCCTTCAAACAGGCTGATCAAAATTTAAATCATATGACATAGTGCCAAAATCAATCCAATAAACACGAAATTGAAAACAGAACACCAAACAGCATATATAATCAGAGAATTAATAAAATTAATTACAGCAAAATTGAGAATTTTGATAATCTAACAAACAAAATTACAATTACAGTATTAAACTGCAAAAATAAAAAAAAGAACAATTAAAAGAGGATTAATACTAACCTTGACAACAAAGTCGTGGACTGATTTGGGTTGAGCAGAAGAGTCACTTGCCATGGACTTTTGTGAATAACTTTGAGAAAAGGGAGAATGATAAAAATACTCAGAAGACAAATTATCCAAATTAATGGAAGATCTGAAATGGGTTGGCTTTGAAATCGAAGATAATTGATTAAATGAAACAATTGAAACCAGAGAAATTGGTATTGATCTTTGTCTGAAGAGAGAGAAAATAGAAGAACGAAGCATCGAAATATATAGAATGAGTATGGATGATATTTATAGTGTGAACTGTAATAAATTGGAAGATATCATACAAATACGAAATACTGTATAAAGTATGGAAAGAAATCAATCACTCTTAAAAGTACAATAATTTGGCTAGATTGACTTTTAAGAGTTTTGGCCATATTCACTTTACCTAAAAAAAATTAAAAAAAAATAATATTATATATATATTTTTGAAAACCGTCAAATAATATTATTAATCAGTAGCTAAAGTATTCGAAAGTACATAGGGGGAAATTATCGAAGGATAATAATTTATCCAAATTTGCTCGTCCCCAAAGGACACTAGCTTGGCTAGATGATGGGCTACAAAAGTAGCCCTCTCTTTTAACGTGTGACCAAGCAAAGTAATTCAATGCACAACTAACAGAAAGGATATCCTCAAGGCTCAAGCACTATATCGAACTCTGAGAAGTAAACTGCAGCATTTGATAGCCTGTTTATCAGCACCTGGCAATCGGACTCTAGCACCATATCCTCGTACCCATACCTTCTAGCAAGCTTGAAAGCGAACAGCAGCGCTCTACCTTCCGCCACTTCCACAGGCCATTGGGCTCTCACTCGTCTAACCGCAGAGAAGAGAACCTCTCCTTTGTGATTCCTTGCCACCACTCCTAGCCCCACCCAACCCTCACTGGCCAAACACGCATCGGCATTCACTTTGATTAAGCCAGTGGGGGGAGCTACCCATTTCGAGGCACTCTTTTTTCTTCAGGGCTGCATCGGCTTGTAAATCATGCTGTTGTATTTTCCATATTCCTCACTCAACCTATCCAGCCGAGAGAGAAGCAAGCCATTTGGAGTAGCTTTGCCATCAAAAACCCAAAGGTTACGCTGAGCCCAAAGGAGCCAAATTAAGTTGGCAGCCCGCTGTTGTTTCTTCACATTCGTAGCCTTCCAACGCACAACCATGTCGCACATTGTCCCACTTATGTCTTCAATCAAACTCGCACATCCACTATCCTCCCACAGCTCCCTAGACCT
Source organism: Chenopodium quinoa (assembly GCF_001683475.1). Lineage (NCBI taxonomy): Eukaryota > Viridiplantae > Streptophyta > Magnoliopsida > Caryophyllales > Amaranthaceae > Chenopodium > Chenopodium quinoa. The sequence goes on from NW_018742484.1 coordinate 3,848,064, forward strand.
TTCACAGTCAAATAGAATGTGAGAGCTAGTCTCTTCCTCCTTACCACACCACGAACATACGGCATTATCAATCACGTGACGAGCTTTCAAGAGTGCTCTTGTTGGCAGAGTACTTGTACATAAACGCCAAAGGAAATGTCTTACCTTTGGGGATACTTCCAAGCCCCATATTTCCACCCAAGCCAAGTGAAATGCATCAAAGTTACACCCCTTCCCCAACATATACGCGTTTTTGCCGTATATAATCCATCCTTAGAGAATGCCCATGTAAGAACATCACAGGGGCCTCTACAGCTTAGAGGAATGGACAAAATGCAACGCTGATCCCGCTCATTAAAAATTGAAGTAATGAGGTCAACATTCCACTCCATACGATTAAAGTCTATTAGCTGACATACCTGACTCATGCCTTCGACAGTCGGGCTGGTAACAAAACGACCCTCAGCATCAGCAAGCCAAGGTCATGCCATATGCTCACATTCAAGCCGTTACCAATGCGCCATATAATACCTTCTTTGAGTAGTGCTTTCGAACTCAAAATACTCCTCCAAGAGTAACTACTACCATATCCCAAATATGAATCCAAGAAAGAACCGTTTGGGTAATATTTTGCTTTCATAACCCGACTCAACAGAGAACCATCTTTGTGAACTAAACGCCACAATTTTAATTCAGCAAAAATAATCTTAGTTCAGTAAAGTTAATTTCATTTCAGTAAAAATAATTTTAAGTTCAGTAAAAATAATTTCAGTTTAGTAAAAATGATTTTAGTTCTGCAAAAATAAGGTGAAGTGAACGGGCCTTTTAAAATATGTGATGAGAAAATAATACTCCCCAATTCAAATCAAATTTAACAAGTTCTTACGTGATATAGTTTAATTCAAATAAAAGAGAATATTGAGAGTAGCACTATCAAAATGATTTGACAGTTCGGTTTCGGTTTTAGTTTCGATTTAAAACTAGTTCGGTTTGAAATCAGTTCAAGTGACCTACGAATCGGTTTCAATTTGGTTCAAATTATTATCGGTTCTAATGATGATTCCTCAAAAAAAAAAAAGTACAGCAGATGTTCTAATGAAGTAATGATAACTACATAGTTTAAAATTAGTTATGCATAAAATAAATTAACAATAATGAACTAACTTAACTGATACTCTAGTAATAATGTAATCTGTAGTAAATATGTTTGCATAATTAGATTTCATTTAAAATTTCTTGTAACGTGATTTTAATCTTCCCCTTATAGTTTATACGTTCATATTAAGCTGACAAGATTAATTCTACTGAAACTACCAATTTATAATAGTAAGTGGTTTGTAAACGGTTTGGTTTATAAGCGGTTCGCTTTGTAAACGGTTCAGTGTAAACAATTTTTAACACGGTTCAAACTCTTTCGGGTTAGAAACGGTTCGGGTTAACAACGATTCGGTTCTTTTTTCGATTCGTTTCTATTTCAGTTCAGTTTAAAACTGGTTAGATTCGTTAACGAGTTCTGTTCTTATACGATTTAACATTATTTGGATCGGTTCGATTTTCGAGTTAACTAAAATATGATTTGGGTCGGTTTTTGGTTTCAAATAATCGGTTTTTAATTGGATCGGTTCTCATTTGGGTCGGTTGGTTTCGGACAGTTAATTAAACGGTTTTGGTTTGAAATTTGACAGTGCTAATTGAGAGTAATAAAAATAAGAGAGGAACATGGTTGGAGACCTTGGAGTCGCGAGGACTAGGGGGAAAGAAAAACGGAGTACTCCGTAAGAAATTAGGAAAGTTTAAACAATTTTCATCTTTAAAAAAAATTTAGCTAACAATTTACTCTTTATGATTTTTTAAGTATTACACTTCCATCGGCACATAGTTGAGCTAATATTTTACTTCGTATTAAAAAGTAAGTGATGTGGGAGGGAATTAATAATCTATTTATTAAGACGATTTCAACCATATAAATCACAAACATAAGTCAAAGTAAGTCAAATAAATACAGTAAAAACTGTTTGTTTGTTTTTTTTTTTCTTTTTTTTTTGTGAACGAGAGGGCAAAGGCCAAAAAACAAAAGAACAAAGACCACTAAACTACAAACACAACGAATAAAAAAAAAAAAAAGCAACACCAACAAACAAACAGAAAATAAAGACAAAGTAAACAAAAATAAACTAGACTACTCTCCCAGCATCATCCTTAGCCACGAGCCCACGCTATATAGCTTAGTCCTCCAATAAAACAGGGGATCCTTCGAAATTGCCTAAAGGAGCTCAAACTTATAATCCAACCTAAACTCATATATGCAAAAAGTGTTAATAAAGAACTAGTTAAAAAATAGAGGGTATATTGCACTAAAGATAATGGAAGGAGTAATTAATTTCCGCAAATGTGAACAGGATGTAGATTAAATTAATTGAAATATAAAAGTCAATTATGTAGTACTGTATGAATTTGAATGAGAGAAGAACAATGAAAAATGTGGCAGATATGGTAGGAGTATACGTGGGGAAATTCTATCCTTCATTGCTTCTGTCTTATTCTGAATTCTTCGTATTCAAGTACGCAATGCTGATGTATAACAGTACACAATAATTCACCTAATTATTTACTCTAATGTCATGTTCATTTCACTTTAAAAAATAAAATTTCAATTTAGGTAAAATAAGTTTAGTTCGTTCGGTAAAAATAATTTAACTTTATTAAGTATGATTTCAGTTCAATAAAAATAAGGTGAAGTGAACTGATCCTAATTGAAAATTTTATCTTCTTTATTTTCATTTATTTGAATTTAGGCTAAATAAGATTGTTTTGATAAGGCTTTAGAGTTATCTTAATTCATGTGCTACGGAGTATATATAAATTTTTTTTATTTATTTATTTTGGGGAGTATATATAAGTTTAATAAGTAAAAATTAGATAACTAAAACTAAAGATGCAAAGATAATTATTATTTTTTTTTTAAAGGATGGTGAAGATGACACAATTTGTTATGGAGTACACAATTGCAAAGTCTGCGAATATTCGTACTCTGTATCCTATTCTTTTCTCACGTGCATATAAAACTAGTTAGAATAAGGAAGAGAGTAGAGCCTAAGGCCTTGTTTAGTTTAACTTATCTTTACTTATTTCTAGATGTGATCAAGTACAGCTCAGTCAAAAAATAGGGCCGGTTTGGACAAGCCTAAAAGTGCACATTTTCAGTTAAAAACCCAAAACCGTCCCGAAAAAAGCCCGGAAAACCCATTTTGGCCCAACAAGCCTGTTGCTTTTTGCGGGTTTGGGCATGAGATATGATGTTAAGGCCTGACCCGACCCGACCCGTTTTTTTTATCACCTCTACTTAGTTCAGAAAAATAGGTTTAGATCGGATCATCGTTTTACTTGCGGTTTTTATCGCTAAATATCTTTAATTACGTAATGAAAAAAATTATAAAAATTACATGTTAATAAAATACACATTAATACGAATCTAACAAGATCCACTTGATAAATTTCTTCTTTATAGATTATCGTACACATAAGGTCAAAGTTTGGTCAAATCAGACAATCAAATCAGATCATACTAAACCAGATCAAATAAGACCAGATCAGATTAGATAAGCAAAAAAAAGGTGAACTAAACGAGTCTTAATAAGTTCATTATGCGTTGTTAACTTGTAGTGTTAAAAGCACAACTAAATAAATGAATTTAATTTTGAATTTCAATCAAATTTGACAAAGGGGATCAATACCTATATACTAAAGTAATCCCCAACATTATCCCCTAATACACGTGTCATCCTCTTAGTAAAAAAAATTTCCCGCCCAAAATTTTTGTTATTTTTTTTTTACAATTTTCTTTATTTTATTTTTTTGTTATCTTGTAAAAAAGTTTGTTACAATATAAGAGATAAATTGGTTATCTTAATCTTCTTTCAGTTGTCAAAAAAGAAAATTTACCCACAAATAGCGCTCTTATATCATTAAAAAAAATACTTTTGATAATTATATATATAAAAACAAAGGTCGTTTTGAGATAACATGACGTAACATATGGCTTAGATAAAAAATAAATAAATAAAAAAGTTTGTTACACTTTGAAATATTACGTAATATATGGCTTTATATTAATTGTACAATAAAATTAGACACACTATTAGAAAACAGTCAATCACGACGGAAAAAATCCGTCGAAAAAACCCTGAAATTCCGTCGGAAAGCACCGTCGCATTACACTTTGTAGGAATTTCGCGATATTCCGAGGGAAATTCCGTCGGAATTTTCGACGGATTTTATTCTGTCAGAGTCAAGTTTGACTTAATTGGGATGTCCGTCGCAAGTTTCCGACAGAAAATTCCGTCGCAACAGGCCAAGCTTCCGACGGAATTTTCTGTCGGAATATACTAGCTTCCGACAGAAATTTCTGTCGGAAAATTTAATAGAAAAAAAAAAAAACCCACCAACCACCCCCACCACCAGCCCACCCATACCCCCATACCCCAGACCCTTAACACCACCGACACCACCACATTCCCACCCCAATACCAAACCAAATCGACACCACCACAACCCCATCCCAACACCACCACAATAGCCCACCCACACCAAACCAAATTGACACCACCACAACCCCACCCCATAACCACTGACACCACCACAACAGCCCACCCACACCAAACCAAACCAACACCACCACAACCCCACCCCATAACCACCGACACCACCACAATAGACCACCCCACCACCACCAACACCATCACACCACCACCATTAACCCCAAAAAATCGGAAATAACCCTAAAAAAAATCCCAAAAAATTCAAAAAACCAACCTTAAACAAGGAAAATTAATAGAAATGTATAAATATATAATTGTCTAATAAATTTTATAAATTAACATTACAATTACATATACAATTAACTAGATCTATGTTTCAAAAAAAAAAAAAAAAAAAAAAAAAAAAAAAAAAAAAAAAACCTAAACACAAACCTAAATTACAAGATCGACAATTGATGTTTAGGTTGTTGTTGATGAAACCGAGTCCAGCTCAACGATTCTAAGCCTCGTTTCGACACTGAACCTCAGTCGTCCCCTGAAAATTCGTCGGGAAATCAGGAGCCGTTTATGGGTGTTAAAGCTTCGGTGAGTGACGGGTTGCGTATGGGTTGCGGTGAAAGAGGAGGTGAGGAGAGAGAAAGAGAAGAGGAGAGGAGGAGAGGAGAGAGAAAGAGGAGGAGGAAAGGAGGAGAGGAGAGAGAAAGAGAAATGAATAGAAGGAGGAGATGGAAAAAGGGCGGGGAGAGAGAAAGAGAAATGAAAAGGGAAGGGGGTAGGGGGTCGGATTTCATTTAGGGTTTTATTTTTGATTTTTTTTTTAAATAAATTTCCATCGGAAAAGGACTAAATTCCGTCGGAAATTTCTGACGGATTTTAATTCCGTCGGAATTTTTCCGACGGATTTAAAACCGTAGGAAATTAATATGTTCCGGCCAATTTTTTTTCCTCTAAATTTAAAGCTTCCGACGGAGTTTTCCGAGGGAATATTCCGTCGAAAGCAGTAAATTCCGAGAGATAAAAAATCCGTCGGAATATTTCCGAGGGATTTTCCGTCGCAACTTATATTTTCCAACGGTTTTTTTTTTTTACAGACCAAAATTCCGTCGGAATATTCGAATTTTCCAACAGGATTTAAGTTCGTCGGAACAAATCCGTCGGAAAACGGCCTATTTCTAGTAGTGGACATTGAGATTAATCTTACAGTATATGCATATCACAATGTTTATTGTATTTTTTATGTTTTATTTTATTTACAATGATTTCGTTTTGTACAGTTTCTAATAAATGAATAATAAAATAATACTATTGTAAAACCGTGTAGGGACTTTGAACTAGTTGTATTGAAATTTGAAAGCATTTACACCCACTAACCATACCCCATACCCCACATGATTTTGTATTCAATGATAAAATGTTGAGTAGTTAGTTATGCAAAGTAATATTTGTTGATTTGTTATACACACATTTTTATACGTGGCTGTAGCCAGCCATCATAGGGGTTACTTCGTTAGTGTAATAGAGATTACTTGATCAGTGTTAAAGGGGTTACTTCGTTAGTGTTATAGGGTTACACAGTCAGTGTTATAGGGGTTACTCGATCAGTATTACAGGGGTTACTAGGTCAATATTATAGGATTATTTGTTCTTTTATAAATGGTCACACGGTATGACCAGCCACACACAAGACGAGCCATTTGTTATAAAGAAAAAGCTAACGAACGCCCCCGGGAGCGTTGGATATATATAAGGTAACTATAAGTAGAAACATTAATTACACCGATTAACGTGTGATTTTGACATACATTCTAAAATAATACCACTTTAGAAAATATGTTAAATGATTATATCTAACGCCTCGTTAACAAGATCCATGTTATAAATATCATTGGAATGTACGTCAAACACTTTTTGCATATTTATTCCAAAAAAATCAAGGGATGCCATTAACTTAGCGCCCATTATATACGATTTCAACGAAAAATAAACAGAGGAATCATGCTTATGCATTAGGCCACATTACACCATTTCTTCATTTAGCAAATAATCTAGCTAAAAGAGGTCATAAAATCTCATTCATTCTCCCAAACAAAGCAATACATACTCAAATTATCCTCTTTAAACCATTACCCTCAACTCAGGGATTCCCTATTCAAATCAATTGAGGAATCATACTTATGCATTGGAGACATTCTTCATAGGTTTGGAAAAGCTTTTGGCCGACAACTAAATCTTCAAAAGTCGTTCGTGAAATTATCTCCAAATGTTGACCACGGTAGAAGGTTATCTCTGAAGAGTATACTGGCTATGTCTGAAACTGATAACATGGGGACTCACTTAGGAGCTCCGATAGATATACAGGGAAAGAAAAGCTCATCTTTCCAATTCTTAGTGAATAAAGTGCCCGAGAAAATTGTCTCTTGAGCACCTTTGCGCCTCTCCCAAGCAGCAAAATTAATACTCATCAACATGGTTTTAGTAAGTATCTCGGCCCATGTTATGAAATGTTTGAAGCTTCCCCAAAGTATTGCAAATAAAATTGACTCACTTATCACAAGATTTTGGTGGTCCAAAAATGGGAATAAGGGAATGCACTGGGTGAGCTATCACCCTGCTCCCTAAAAGCATGGGAGGTCTAGGCATTTGAGGTGCTTGGAATCTAAATGATGCCCTTCTCTTCAAACAAGCAACACTACAAGAAAACAGCTTGATTCCGACGGAAAAAATCCGTCGGAAACATCGGAAATTCCGTTGGAAAATGGTCTTCCGATGAAATTCTGTCGGAATCAGTATGTCGCAAAACACTTTATAGGAAATTCGACCTTTTCCGTCGGAAGGGTAGTTTCCGACGGAATTTCCGACGGATTTGTTTCTGTCGGCGCAGTTTTTAACTTTAATCGAGAGTCCGTCGGAATATACCTCTTCCGATGGAATTTTCCGTCGAAATATTCCTCTACCGACAGAATATTCCGTCGGAATGTACTTCCTTTCGACTGAATTTTCCGTCGGAAATGATAATAAGAAAAATAAAAAATAAAAACAGCCCCCCCACCCAACCCATTCCACCCACCGTAACCACCATTCCACCCACCCACCCACCCCACTCAGCCCAGACCACCCACCGTAACCACCATTCCACCCACTCCACCAGCCCAGATCATCCACTGTAACCACCATTCCTCCAACCCAATTTTCCGAATACAAATCGAAATAAAGAAACAAAAACAATGAAAAATATTGAAAAAAAAAACAGATCTATACAAATTGAAACAAATACAGATCAGAATACAAATCGGAACAAAAAAATCGTGTTCTATACAAATTGGAGCAGACGAACGAATATAAATTGGAACAAAAAAAATTATTCAAAAATACCATATCTATGCAAATTAATAAAAAAAACAAACAGAATACAAATTGGAAAACAACAACAACAAAGCTTGACGAACGAATGGGCTGAATCTGGGCTTAACAACGCTTGGATTTGCTCGATTTGGCCTTTATTTGCTCGATTTTACTAGAGGGTTTGGGTCCGAATTTCCTAAGGTTTTGGTTCGTTTTTTTGCTTGAAAATGCTTGGACACTACTAGAAACAGGCCGATTTCCGACGGACCATTTCCGACGGATTTTTATTCCGTCGGAAATTTACGACGGTTTTTTATTCCGTCAGAAATTTACGACGGATTTCCTAGGGAATAAAAATTCGTTGAAATTTATGGGCCTTCCGACAGATTATTTCGTCGGAACCGTAATGTTTCGTCGGAAATAAAATCCGTCGGAGATTTCCGACGGCATATTCCGTCGAAACAGTTATTTTCCGGCGGAAAATAAATCCGTCGGAAATTTCAGACAGAATATTCCGTCGGAATATTGATTTTCCGTCGGAATATAATAAAATAATAAAAAAAAACTAACCCTAAAAACCCTTTAAAAACCCGGTTCTCCTCCCCCCCCCCCTTTTTATTTCCCATTTCTCTCTCCTCTCCTCATCTGCCCGCCTCCATCTCTTCTGCTCTCTCTCCTCATTTCTCTTCTCCTTCCTCCTGCTCCTTTTCTCTTCTCTCTTTTCATTCTTTTTCTTTTCCTCCTCCTCCTTTTCTCTTCTCTCTCCGCATCCCTCACTGGCCATAGCACCGGCCTATCACCGAGCATAGCAACACGTATTTTCTCTCTCCTCTCCTCTCTCAAGCCTATCACCGGCCATAGCAACACCGAGTAACCACCGTCGCGAGGCACTGCACCAGTCTCAAAGTTTATTTTTTTTTTTAGATCTTGTAATTTAGGTATGGAATTGTAATATTAGTTTATAAAATTTATGATAAAATTGTATATTAATTTATTTCTTTAAATTTTCGTTTGTTAATTATCGTTTTTTTTAATTTTTTTATTGAAATTCTGATTAATATGTAGATCTGGTTTTTTTTTTTTGTGGTAAAATTTTATTATGTTGTATTAATTTTGGTATTTTTGGGGTTAATTTTCGATTTTTTGGGGTTAATTTCGGTTTTTACTGAATTTTTGGAATGGTGGTGGTGTGTGGTGGTGTCGTGGTGGTGGGGTAGGGTGGGCTGTTGTGGTGGGGTAGTGTTGGTGGGCTATTGTGGTGGTGTCTGGTTTCGTATTGGGGTGGGTCTGGGTGGGTAGGGGGGTAGGGGGTGGGCTGGTGGGTAATGGGGCAGGGGATGGGCTGGTGGTGTCGGTTTAAGGGTGGTGGCAGGGGGTGGGCTGGTGGTGTAGGTTTAAGGGTGGTGGGTTAGGGGGGTGGGTTCAGGTAAGGGTGGGTGGGTGGGTTTAGGCTAGGGCTGGTGGTGGGGGTGGTGGGTGGGGCTGGTAGGGGTATGGGTGGGTAGGGGGGGCAGGGGGTAGGCTGGTGGTAGGGGTGGTGGCTGGATAGGGTGGTTGGGGTGGTGCTAGGTTTTTTTTTTGTTTTTTTTTAAAGTTATTTCCGACGGAATTCCCGTTGGAAGTTTTCGGCGGATTTGTATTCCGCCGGAAATTCCCGACGGACTTTCCATTGACCGAAATTTTTCTTCTGACGACGAAATTCCGTCGGAACAGTGTTTTCCGATGAAAAAGGCCGTTTTTCCAATAAAAGTTTTCCGACAACCCGTACCGACGGAAATTCCGTCGGAAACGGCCTTTTTCGACGGATTTCATGGTGTTTCCGACGAAATTTTGCCGTCGGAAATGGCCTATTTTCTAGTAGTGGGATTTGGCTCAAATTTGCTGGAGAATTTAGGTGTTGCTCGGTGTTGCTGTGGCCGATGATAGACTTGAGAGAGGAGAGGAGAGAGAAAATAATGGTGTAGAGGGAAACGCGAGGCGGCATCGAGCAAGTGGTGGGGGCAGCGACGTCCGGCGGAGTGACGGATGATGAGAGAGAAGAGAAAAGGAGGAGGAGGAGGAGGAGAAGAATAAGATCGAAAAGAGAGAAGAGATCAAAGAAGGAAGGACATAGATTACAGGATAGGAGCAGAAGGAAGGAGAAGAGAAATAAGGAGAGAGAGAGAGAGAGGAGGGAGAGGAGAAAGTGCAATGAAGGGGAAAAGGGGCGGCTTGCTCATGTAGGGTTTTTGTGTTTTTCATTTTTTTTTTATAATTTATATTCCGCGGACTATTTTTCCGTTGGAAATTACCTTTTCCGACGGAAAAATCCGTCAAAAAATACAAATATTCCGACGGAATATAAATTCGTCGTAATATATGGGCTTTCAGACGGATTTTATTTTCGTTGGAAATTTTTATTCCGACGGAATAATCCGTCGAAAATCCCATATATTCCGACGGATTTACATTCCGTCGGAATTTTCCGACGGATTTCCTACGGAATAAAAATCCGTCGGAATATGGGATTTTCGACAGAAATTCGTGTCCGTCGGAAACAGTCCGTCGGAAAAAGGCCTATTTCTAGTAGTGCAACAAGGATGCATCTCAATCTGTAGCTGTTGCTCACTAGATTGCATAAAGGGTTTTAACCTTGTGGGATCTGTAATATGGCTAAGCCTTATGTGAGAATAGGAAATCCCTCGATGGGAAGGGCAAGCCTTCAAAAAGTTACCAACTCCTTCAAGAACGGTTTTGCGTGGAAAGTTGGTAATGGTAAAGATATTAAGGCTATCAGTATGCCCTGGGTTAATTGGAAAATCTTAATTGTTAACTCAAATCATACATTCGACGGACACGAAATTCCGTCGGAAAAGCGAAATTTCCGACGGATTTATGTTCCGTCGGATAATTCAAACGAGTTCAACAATTTAGTCGAAAATTTTCGACAGAAATAAAATCCGTCAGAATATATGTGCTTTCTGACGGATTTTTCCGTCGTAATTTACATTTTCCGATGGGTTTATAGTCCGTCAGAATACAACTTAAAAAAAATTAAAACCCTTTTTACCAAACCCTAAAACGCAGCCCTTTCCCCCTTCTATTTCCGCCTCTCTTTCTTCTCTCCTCTTCTCCTTCTCTTTTTCTCTCCTCTTCTCCTTCATTCTCTACTGCTCTTATCCTTCTTCTTTTCTCTTCTCCTTCTCTTTCTCTCCCCTTTCTCCTTTTCTCCTTCGTTCTCTGCTACTCTTCTCCTTCTTCTTTTCTCTTCTCCTTCTCTCTCTTCACTTTCCTCTTCTCCTTCCCTTTCTCTCTTCTCTTTCCTCGTCTCTTTTCTTTGTCGCTGGTGTGGGGTTGGGGGGTTCACGACGCCGATTTGGTCTTCTTTCTCGCCAGCGTGGAGGTGTAGTGTTCTCTAGAAATTAATGGTTTTTCAAGTCAAATTCGACCACGACAACTCTAGATATAGAGTTCTCATGGTGGAATTTGGCCATATTAAACCAAATTTGAGGTGACATTCAAAGCCAAATTTGATTTTAAAGGTATGTTTTCTTGTTTTAAATTTTTTTATTTTAATTGTTTTATTAATTTTTTGGGTTGTGGTTGTGGTTTTGGGCGGTTGTGGTGGGTGGTTTTTGGTGCGTAGTTAGTCGAAATAGGTAGGGTTAGGGTGGTAGTTTTGGGTTTTGTATGGGTGGGTTAGGTGATAGATCTGGGTTAGTTGGGTGGGTTCGGATTAGGTGGGTTAAGGTAATAGATCTAGGTTAGTTGGGTGGTTTTAGGTAGGTTAGGGTTAGGTTGGTTAAGGTTGTGGGTCTGGTGGGTGGGTTCGGGTTAGGTGGGTTAATTGGTTACGCGTAGTGGCAGTGGGGGCTTGAAGCGGTGGTGCGGTGGGTTTTTTGTTATTTTATTCGATGGAGTTTCCGACGGAATTTCCGTCGAAAATTTCCGGCGGAATACAGTCTGTCGGAAATTTTTGACGGGCTTTTTCGGGCCGGAAAACCTCTTTCGACGGATTGAATTCCGTTAGAAAAGTGGTTCCGACAGATTTTCCGTCGAAAAATGTCGTTTTCCCTACAAAATATTTTTCGACAACCGGTTCTGACGAAATTTTCGTCCGAAATGTGTTTCCCGACGGAAAACAGGGTGTTTTCGACGGAAATTTTCCGTCGAAATTCAGGTGTTTTCTTGTAGTGATTGGGGGTTTCGTTGGGCTAGAATGTAAGTGATTTTATTGACAGGGACTCTACTACGTGGAAAGCAGGAAAGGTAAGGGAATGTTTCGACTAGAATATTGCGAGGTCAATTCTAGCTATGGAAATTTCCCCTACAATGGATAATGACTTCCTTTACTGGAAGTACCACTCGTCGGGTAGATATACCGTCAAAAATGGGTAGTATTACCTCTCCAATGACCAGGGCTTAGAATGATTGAATCTCTCTTTTAGTGAACAGGATTTTGTGAAGCTCATTTGGAGGATGAATATTCAACCGAAATGGAAACTTTTCTTGTGGAAGCTTTTTCATGATGGGTTTGCAGTAAAATTCAACTAAGCTAATAGAGACATACAAGTTGATGCAACGTGTACTTATTATGGGGAAGAATTGGAAGATAGCCAACACCTCTTTAGGTTTTGTATTCTAGCAAAGGAGGTCTGGGAGAATGGCTCCCTGACAATTTGCTATAACTCTATTGGTTTCAACTCTTTGACAAGTTGGATCCAGAACTATATCCTGCTTTTTTATAGCGAGGATGGTATGCAAGGGACCCGTAGCGTTTTGTTTATTGCTACATTATGGGTGTTGTGGAAGACCAGAAACACAAGAAGCTTTAATGGCACCATTGGGGCAACAATCTTGGTGACGGAATACATCAACACGGCAATGCAAGATCATGGGACTTTAATCTAAAATGGCAGGCATTATAATGATAATGTTGATGATATCAGGGAAGACCCAATCCTGCCACCAGGCTTCAATCATGTGCAGCTGGGAAAAGAAATGAATGGCTACGACAATTTTATCATAGAAGTGGATGGGTTGTGGGATAAGAAGACCAAAAGGGCAGGGATTGGTTAGGCAGTCATGGGAAGGGACCAAGGCAATGTAATGGATGGGGGTGGTAAACATGTTGCGGCATTGTCAATACTACTGTAGACACCTAATTGTGTCTCCCCAAAGACCAAACCTAGTGATGAGTACCTTTCACGTTTTGATTGACGAGTCTGATGAAGAGTTGAAGAGTCTCGCAAAGTGTCCTTAAGCCTTGACCATATTTCTAACCTTACTTGTAATGTTTTAATCCAAATCATTCATTTCATGTCCTTAAACCCAAAATCATCCAATTTTTGTCCTTAAATTCATTCATTTCGTGCCCAAACCATAAAAAAACGTCCAAACCTAATTATTTTGGTCCATTTTCCTAGTCCAGATATTGTTTAGATGGATAGGCTTTGAAAAGAGTTTTCCAACAATATATTACAAGCCCAAATCAGACATAAAACGAATAAGTTATGGCCAAAATACTAAACCGAGTCCAAACCAAGCCTAGGTCCACCATACCTACGACCCAATGATTATATGGAGTCCAAATATTTTATTTAGACCCTATATGATCATATACCCAATCTTAAATCAGTTATGAACTTCTAGAATCCCCTAAAAGGTTCTAATCTATCCTTTCCGAAAAGATAAAGATCAAAGAAGTTCGAGATTGAATAAAACTTCTCATATAATAATCCTGATCCAGTTCAAATTCAAAGACGTTCAAATATCTTTCACACACATAATTCCATTAGAAATCAAACTCCGTAAAACTTTGTTATCTTCAAAAACTATTGCACAACGACAGGAATGTCGCTCCACGTCAGCCCTGTCGTGCCGCGACAGAGGCCAACGCACCGCGATAATTTTATCGTCCCGCGACAGTGAAGTTCTATTTCGGCCAGAACTTCTGATCTTTTTCTAATCTTCAGACTCTCTTTTTTCCTTATAAATAGAGGTCGATTTCCCCGTTTTTAATTCAGCTAGAATCATCAACAATCATTATTAATCATCATCTACACTGGAATTCTCATGCTCTTAGCCTAAATTATGTGATTCAAATACTCCAAACCATACTCGACGTTGCCTTCGGCCTCGACGTTAAAGGTTGATAGTTCTGAGGGCTTGGTCCCAAATCTATATGTCAATTCTTGATTAATAGTTTAGGTAAAATTGGTCGTAACACCTTGAATTATGGCTTAGGTGCACTGAGCAACCTAGACTTTGCGTAGTAGCCAAAACACCACCAACTATGGTGTTAAGTGCGACGCGTGCCTTAAATGAAAAATTCCGGCCACATATTTCACCGTAGGAGGTGAATCCGCACATGCCAAGTGAATGGGAAATGTTCAACATTTCTTTAAATTGTTCTGGAGAGTGAATATTGACCTCCTCCTGTGAAATAAGTGGTGGGAAATTTTCATTTAAGGCATGCGTCGCACCTAACACTATAGTTGGTGGTGTTTTGACTACTACTTAAAGTTCAAGATGCTCAATGCACCTAAGCCATATTTTAGGGTGTTGCGGCCAATTTTGCCTTTAGTTTATTATTTACTTTATTGCTTTCACTTTCTTGAATTTACTAACGTGTGTATTGTTTTAATAGCAAGAAGGTTGAGGCATCAAAGTGAGTAATTGAATTACCCTTTTATTTATTCTTTTGATTTTGGAGTAGAAATCATGTTTAGGATGTTATTATGACTTCTAGTATCATGTTTAGGATAATTTGTTGATTTTGTTATTAGTGACATTATGCTAGGAGTTGTTATTAATTTGTTTAGTATCATGCCTAGAATCTTACTACTAACGATGTTTTGATGATGTTCTTACAATGATGATTGTGATATTAATTAAATGTTGCTTGATTATTCATGATTTATTGTTATTGCTTGACCACACCCCTTTTTGCAGGTTTAAAGGGAATTTATACTTGAAATCACGCCTAATAAGATAATTAATAATTTGATTTAGGTTTAATATGATTAACTCAAGTAATCACCAATATTAGATTTAATTGTGCATTAATAATCAACCAACATAGATTAAACAGGTTTAAGATTAATTTGATGTATGTATACTGATCGAAAAGCGCGCATGAATATCAATAAGAATCAAGTAGAGGCCTATTTAGGGCGGGTTTGGCTTCTCTTAGGTCAAATTCGTACCATCATTCCCCGAACATCGTCATGGTCACTACAAGAAAATTGTCTTTTCGTAGCGATTATTTCGTAGTGTTTGTACATTCGCTACAATATGCATATATGTTTGTGAAATAATAGAGGAATCCGTATCATTTTACAATCGACATAGTAAACCTATATGAAATAGATACAAAAAAAACATAATAATAATTATTCACCTTTTTTCTACACATTTATAAAATTATAGAAAAGCATATCGTTTACAATCGCCACTAAAACCCAAAAATCGATACGAAAAGCCTTTTTTACACTAGATTTTAAAATTTTGTTTGACAAAGAGAGCATAAACTATGTCATAGCTTATTGGAAAAACATTTAATATTAGAGCTTGAGGTTGTATGTTTGAATCTTGTGTAGATCATATGTAGGGATTAAAATTTTATTTTTTTTTTATTTTGTAGAAAATGAGTTCAACATTTGTAGCGATTATAATCGATACAATAATCACCATGATTAAATGTAGATTTTTGTATCGATTAATGAAGACAACTCCTGCAAAAGTGAAAAACACTACTAAAGGCTATGGTAACGGCAGATATTGTATCGAATAACCATTCGTTGAAATTTATTTTTGTAGCAATTACAATCGATACGAAATGTTAAAATAATCGCTATGAAAAGGTATTTTTCTTGTAGTGTGTTTCGGACCACTATAGAGTTAGCAATTTATGTGATTGTGAATGGGGTGTAACCTTCACAATTGTGAATGGTTTACAAGTTCCTAAAACTTGTTGGCGACTCTTTTTTTCTAACTTCTTTTCCTTGGAGCTCCGCCATGCTTAAAAACATGTTACCCACAGTATGGCAAGTGAAAAAATCCCTACAACTACAATGTGAGGCCTGGGCTTGCTTGGAAGCAATGAAATGGGCATGTGCAAAAGGTAATAACTAGGGGATTCTTATCCTTTCCGATTTTATTTCTCTCCTAAGCAACCTACAAGGCAGTCTAGCTAAGGATGTTTCAATCACGTGGATGTTAAAGGAAATAAAGGGAAGTGGGTACAGCGTTCAAGAGATGCACAATTTTAAAAGTTCAAAGAGACCAAATGCAAAGGGCAAACGACATAGCAAGGAGATGTCGGTTTACCCTTTCTAATTATGGGTAGTTTTAGTAGCTTGATATTGTGCTATTGTGTAAAAAAAAAAAAAAAAAAAAAAAAAAAAAAAAAAAAAAAAAAAACAAAAAAACCGTGAAGTCAATTCAAGCAAAGCTACATTGTTTTTATTTGCCTTAAATACATAGTCTACACCATATATTTAATTTTTTATTCAAGCATTTCTTGAAGACCCTGAATGAAGCTACTCAGGTAAGATTCCTCAAGACCTTCCATCAAAAGAAACTCTCTCCACTTAGCATGGTTAGCCCTTATGTTGAATTGACCACCTTAATATTTTAATGATTGACTTACGTAAAACAAACTCTGACTAATGATGTTTATAAGTCTTGGTTGAACAGAAAGATTCAGGTATACGAATATATGTTCCGGAGTAGGAACAACAGAGTTTGGAAGACTTGATGATGAATGCAAGCTTTCAAGATGTCCTCACAACTCTAGTATACTTAGTTATTCAGTGTATGAACTTAAGAAACAAAAGTGTTGGAAGGAACTCATGAGAAACTCAAAGTTCCTGATGGAATCTGGAATTCCTGAAGGAACTTGACTGATGCTCAGAAAAGTGTTTAAACGATGGTTTTCAAAAACAGTTTTCATATCCCTTAATTTATGGAAAAGATAAAATCAGTTTTGAAAAAGATTTATTTTATAAATAAATAAAATCAAAATAATTCATTAATTTAAAAGATAAGTTTTTAAATTAATTAATTATTTAGTTATCTTTTAATTAATAAACAATTATCTTTTTTAATTAATAAATAATTATCTTTTTAAATCCTTAACTGATTTTTGACTTAGTAAAAATAACTGTTTACTTAAATTAAGGAAGCACGTTGATTTAGGAGTCAAGCTAGGGAAATCATGGTTCTCAACTTCCTCCACTTACATCCCAACTTCCCAGTATAGGTGAACTTGGGATTGAGGGGGAAGTAGGAACATGATGGAAGCTTGGATAATCTCCCTATAAAAACAGATCAACGTTAAGTTTTGAAAGTGTGGAAAAACAATTTTAAGTACTCTGAGCATAGAGTTTCAAAGTGTTTAAAAGAGAAGTTCCTTCCACCCTTAGTCTCTTAAGTTCTTTAAGAAATACTTGTAATCATTGTGTAATTGGGTTTCGGTTGTGAGAGTTGTAAAGTGTGAGTCTTGAGAGAGTACCTCATACTATACAAGTGATTCAGAGTCGAATCACAAAGAGAGAAGCTACGATTGAGGGATCGTAGTTTGGGTAACTTGAGTTCCTCACGGAACTTAGGTCTAGGCAGAATATTAGTGCGTGTAATTCTTTTTACATAGTGAAAGTATTCATTGCCTATCTCCTGTGTCTTTTCTCTTAGTAGTAGATTTAATTCCGCAAAATTTACCATAGTCTACATACACTACAATTCACCCCCCCTCTTGTAGTATACATTGTTCTATCAATTGGTATCAGAGCAAGGAACTCGGAAAAGCAGGAAGCCCTGTCGAGTCAAGTTCCTGGAGGAACAATGTCAAAGGACGAGAGACTAGCTGAAGGTTACTCTACACAAAGACCACCACTCTTCAATGGGAAGTACTATGCCTATTGGAAGACAAGGATGGAGATGCTCATACAGTCCGAGAATTATCAAGTCTGGCGAGCTATCGAAGTAGGAGATTACGAGGTAACCAAGACCAATGCAGAAAATGAGGTAATTCCTAAACCTATCTCTGAATATGATAGAAATGACTTTGAGAAGAAAGAGATTAATGCTACTGCTAAAAAACTCCTAGTTTGGGGTTTAGGGCCAGATGAACACACTCGTGTTATGGGATGTAAAACAGCAAAAGAAATATGGGATTTACTAGAAATAACCCACGAAGGAACTCATGAAGTCAAACGTTCTAAAATTGATATACTGCTTTCTAAATATGAACGTTTTGAAATGGGTTCAAAAGAAACTATTCAAGAAATGTTTACTCGTTTTAAAAATATTACTAATGAATTAGTTTCTCTTGGTAGAGTTGTTCCTATGGATGAACAGGTACGCAAAATTCTAAGAAGCCTTCCTGAAGATGAACGGTGGAGAGCCAAAGTGGCTGCTTTGCAGGAATCAAAGGACTTTACAACCTTTAACCTTGAACAACTTGCAGGTTCCTTGATAACTCATGAGCTTCACCTATCAAACAAAAGTCAAGAAAGCTCAAAAAGCCGAGGAATCGCTTTAAAAGTTGCCCAACCAAGTGATGAGGATTCCGAATCTGGAGAGGAAGAAGCTGCCATGCTAGTCAGGAAGTTAAAAAAGCTGTACCGCAACAAAAGGTTTGGTGACCAAAAGAAAAGGAACTTCAAGAAGAACCAATACTCCAAGGAAACAGGAGGTTGCCACAAATGTGGGAACACAGATCACTTCATCAAGGAATGCCATCTCTGGGAATCAGAAAAAGGAAAAGGCAAAATGAAGGAACACGGAAAATCTAATACTCCTAACTTTTCAAAATCTGATTACAGGAAAGCCATGATAGCTGCGTGGGGAGACACAAGTTCTGAGGATGAAGAAGAATCCACGGAAGAAGAAACTGCAAACCTGTGTTTGATGGCTAAACACAGTGAAAGGTCAAAGGAGGTAAATCTCGAACCTAAATTTCTGAAATCCCTGTCAAAAGACAAATTAATTTCTTTGCTCATAGAAACATTGGATGAATATAAAGAAATATGTCTTAAACTTGGACAAAATGAAAAAGCTCTAGAAATCTATAAGGATCATATGAAATATTTGAATAGTTCAAGAACAGATGTTCAGGGAAGATTCTTTGATTTGCTAGATAGAAATACTATGCTTAAAGAAACACTGGAAAGAGTCAAAAATGAAAATATCATGTTAAATGTTGAATTGACTCAGTATAAATTGCTATGCACTAACATTGATTCTAATAATGCTCTTAAATTGCCTTTAGTAACCTTTAATGATGATCTTGAAAATTTGAAAAAAGAATTGCAGGTTACTAAAGACAAAAATGAGTTCCTTGAAAAGGATCTAGAAAGAGCAAGAAACAATGAGAGTGTAATCTACATGGGAGTTCCAAAGTGGATACTTGAAGCTCAAACCAGAAGGACAGAAGGTTTGGGTTTCAACCACAAAAAGAAGAGTAGTAGTAAAAAGAAAAACTATGTGGAACTTCCTAGTGAGACTGTGTGTTCCTTCTGTGGCAAGTCAGGACACAAAGATACTGAATGCAAAAGAAAGGAACTTAAGTCCACTAAAAATATAGTTTATGTATGGCAAAAGAAAAATGAGTCTGCTGTATCAACGAAGGAACCCATGAAAGATGGGGTTCCTGAATCTAACCCTTAGTTTCTTTTGCAGGTCGTAGTGAGGGGGAACAACCAATGGTACCTCGATAGTGGTTGTTCCAAGCACATGACAGGAGATGAATCAAGATTTCTCTCACTGACGGCCTATACAGGAGGAACTGTGACCTTTGGTGATAATAAGAAAGGCAGCATTGTTGCCGTAGGAAAAGTTGGAAGGTCAAGTTCCCAAGCTATTGATAACGTTTTTTTAGTCGAGGGCCTCAAACACAGCTTATTAAGCATATCACAATTTTGTGATAAAGGAAACTCAGTAAGTTTTGATTCTGAAAAATGTAGCATCATTCAGAATGACACTGGGAAAGTTTTGCTGGAAGGAACTCGGAAAGGGAACACTTATACAGTGGATCTCAATACAGTTCCGAGGAACAACTTAACTTGCCTCAGTGTCATTGAGGATGATCCTTTACTGTGGCATAAACGTTTTGGTCATGCAAGTTTCTCTTTGATTGATAAATTAAGAACAAGGAACTTGGTAGAGGGACTTCCTTCAATCAAGTTCCTATGTGACAAAATTTGTGATGCTTGTGTGAAAGGAAAACAGGTCAGATCATCCTTTAAATCCAAGAAAATGGTGAGTTCCACAAAACCTTTAGAGTTAATTCATATGGATTTGTGTGGTCCTATGAGGATTCAAAGTAGAAGTGGAAAGAAGTATGTCTTAGTAATTGTTGATGATTATTCTAGATTCACATGGGTAATTTTTATGTCTAGCAAAGATGAGACTTTTGATGAGTTTGTCACATTTTCAGGAGAATTCAAAAGTCCACCGGACATCAACTGATACACCTTAGATCTGATCATGGCACTGAATTTGAGAATTTTAAATTTGATGATTTATGCAGGGAACAAGGCTTAAGTCATAATTTCTCAGCTCCAAGAACTCCACAGCAAAATGGAGTTGTGGAAAGGAAGAACAGAACCTTAGAAGACATGGCTCGAACCATGTTAATAGCCAGCGATCTTCCAAGGAACTTCTGGGCAGAAGCCGTGAATACAACCTGTTATATTATACATCGTGTCATGCTAAGGCCTATATTAAATAAGACACCCTATGAACTTATGAAAGGCAGAAAACCGAATATATCTCATCTGAGAGCATTTGGTTGTAAATGTTTTGTGCATAATAATGGTAAAAGGAACATAGGGAAATTCGATGAAAGAAGTGATGAAGCTGTATTTCTCGGATATGCTACTAACAGTAAAGCGTATAGAGTTTACAATAAACGCACTATGTGTGTTGAGGAAAGTGTGCATGTTATATTTGATGAAACTAATCCACTTCCATGTACACAGGAACATGAGGACTATGACTTTGAAATTGGTCTAGTACGTCCTCAAGAACAAGAAGAAGATGCAGTAATTCCAAATAAGCAGCCAACTCGATTAAATGAAAATCATGAAAATCCAGAGAAGGAACTCGACATACAGACTGAAGCTCCTTCGAGAGAACAGCCTCAGAATGAAGAACCTACCGAGGAACCAATAACACAAGAGGAAATCACTGAAGAAGAAGCAACAGGCTCAGGAAATCAGAATAGTCGAGTTCCTATCCAAACCTTCCAGCCCAAACCTTGGAAGCACCAAAAGTCACACCCACTGGACAAAATTATCAGTGACTTATGCAAAGGAACTCAGACTAGATCGCAAATGAGGAACTTCTGTGCCTTCAATGCTTTTCTATCTACTTTGGAACCTCGCAACCACAAAGAAGCCTTAGAAGACCCTGACTGGATTATAGCCATGCAAGAGGAACTCAATGAATTAGAAAGAAATCAGGTATGGCATCTTGAACCTAAGCCACTAGATAAAAAGGTCATAGGCTTAAAATGGGTCTTTCGAAACAAACTTGATGAATATGGTACAATTGTACGAAATAAGGCTAGGTTGGTTGTAAAGGGATATAACCAACAGGAAGGTATTGATTTTGAGGAAACATTTGCTCCTGTTGCTAGACTTGAGGCTATTAGAATTTTAATATCTTTTGCTGCTTTTATGGGTTTTAAACTGTATCAGATGGACGTAAAGTGTGCGTTTTTGAATGGTTTATTAAAAGAAACAGTTTACGTCGATCAACCCCCTGGATTCGAGAATCCAAATTTTCCAAACCATGTTTTTAAACTTGATAAGGCTCTCTACGGACTAAAACAAGCTCCAAGAGCATGGTATGAAAGATTGTCTAAGTTCCTTTTGGAAAATGATTTTAAACGAGGAAAAATTGATAAAACTTTGTTTTTAAAATCTAAAGGAACTCATCTTTTAGTTGTACAAATCTATGTTGATGATATTATATTTGGTGCAACTAACGAATCTTTGTGCAAGTACTTTGCTGACTTGATGTGTAGTGAGTTCCAAATGAGCATGATGGGGGAACTCAATTTCTTTTTAGGACTTCAGATCAAACAAACAGAATCAGGAATATTTATACATCAGCAAAAATATGTCAAGGAACTCCTGAAAAAGTATAACCTTGACAACGCAAAGACTAACTACACTCCTATGGGAACTAACTCTAGATTAGACGAAGATCCCTCAGGAACTTGTGTGGACCAGACAATGTACAGAGGTATGATTGGTTCCTTACTATACTTAACTGCAAGTAGACCTGACATTTCTTTTAGTGTTGGTCTGTGTGCTAGGTTCCAATCAAACCCCAAAGAACCGCATCTAACAGCCGTCAAGAGAATACTGAGATATCTCAAAGGAACTGACGACTTGAGTTTATTCTACCCAAGAAGTGACACATATGATCTTACTGGATTTGCCGATGCCGAATATGCTGGGGATTTGGTGAATAGAAAAAGTACATCAGGTATGGTCCAATTCCTAGGATCTTGTTTAGTTTCTTGGAGTTCCAAGAAACAGAATACAGTTGCTCTATCCACAGCAGAAGCAGAATACGTAGCAGCTGCTGCATATAAAACAACAATTACGTGATTTTGGCATAGTTCTTGAATGTGTTCCAATATACTGTGATAATACAAGTGCTATTTGCATATCAAAAGATCCAGTACATCATTCACGTGTAAAGCATATTCATGTTAGGCATCATTTTCTAAAAGACAATGTGGAAAAAGGCTCTATTAAACTAGAATTTGTACAAACTGAATATCAAATTGCTGACATTCTAACAAAGCCTTTGAGTAGAGAAAAATTCGAAAAGATGCGATTGGAACTCGGAATGATAAAGCTGAATTGAGCAGTTCTTCTTGGAACCCCAAGGTATGTCTTAGTGAAACAACTGAGCAATTGCTATATATAACCTTGGTGTGAAAAACATAATCTCGAATCTTGCAATGAAAGAGTGTGTAATTCTAATGAGTATGTGATCATGTGATTATGTTGATGAAGAAGACAAATTAAGCCATATTATTTTCCAAGTTCCTTTTTGTAAAGCTCTGTACATGTTAACCAGTATTTTACTTTGAAGTAACTTACTGGAAATTTTTTTTCTTTCGTAATTTTTATTTTTCTTTATTTTTCAATTTTTATTTTTATCTTTTTATTATTTTTGTTATCTTATAAATTTAAAAACAACAAAAAGATTTTTTTTCTCAATTAGATTTTATCTTATTTTTTTTTATCATTGTCAAAATAAATCACAACCTTTTCTCTATCCCACTAAACTCTCAACCGTCACCTATCTTTTCACCTCACTTACCACACGCACCCGCTCACCTCAAATAACCCCAAAACACCAACCGCCACTTCCAACCTTCAAAGTTCCTCTAACCAATGAAGAAACCCACCCCTTTAAACCAGAAAACATACTCCATGAAAAATCCCTCTCAAAATTAAGCCTTAAAGTTGTTCGTGGAAAAGTTTGTTTTATTACCGATGTACACTCGGAATCTGAGGAAGAGGGAGATCAACGTGAGGGGGAACTGAATGAGAGGGAAAGCATTGATGAGGAGGAAGACAGTGAGAAGGAAGAAGTAAAAGAGGAAGACAGTGAGAAGGAAGAAGTAAAAGAGGAAGAAAACGGTGAGAAAGAAAAAGAAAAGAAAGAGAAAGACAGTGAGAAAAATGATGAAAAAGAAGAGGAAACAGAGAGTGAAAAAGAAGAGGAAAAAGAGAGTGAAAAAGAGAAAAAGTGCAGTAGAGAGGGAAACAGAAGAAGAAAGAAATAGAGAGTGAGAAGGAGGAAAAATATGACAAAGAGGAGTTAGTGAAAGAGCTACTCAAGGAAATTTGGAGGCTCTGTTAAACAAACTGTCCCTGTAACAGGTAGAAAAAGGAGAAGCGTTAGACTTGCTTCTTCTAAACCCAGAACACTGAGATCTCAGCCTGTTATTATTGTTGAATTGGATGATGATACATCTAAAGTTTCTGAAGGAACTTCCACCCAAGTTCCTCAGGGTCCGTCTTCCCTTGTTTCTGAAGGAACTCCATCACCACCCCCTATTCCTTCCTCTGTTCACCTAACCACACCTTCTCCACCTGCTTCACAGCCTTGTACTTCTGGTTTCGGATTCAGCGCTTTTAGCTCTGGTCCAAGTCTCTTGCAAATCCAGGAGGAACTTCAGCATTTGTCCACTACACTTACACAGAGTATAACTACCCTTACCTCTAAAGTGGATCACTTGGCTACTACAGTTGAGGGGCTGCAAACTCAGATGATTTCTCTGGAAAATAAAATCAATGCTCATATGGACTCCTCATCCCAGGAAGTCAAAGCTACGGTGAAGGAACAGTGCTACAAGACCATTCTCAAGGCAATCAAAGATGTTCCTTTACCATGAAGCTCCTACCACTTCCACTCTCTGCCAAACATACCTACCCCACTGTCTCTTGTGATTTATGAACAATGTTCTTCTGTTCAGTTTTTCTTTTGTTAATTTTGGATCTTTTTTGGTTTGTTTTATAGATTTTGTTTTGATTCGGTTTGAAATCAATTGGCTTGATTTGTTTTTTAATTTGATATTCTCATTCTGGTTGCATATGAACTGTGTGCGCATGCTTAATCGTTCATGAATTCAGATTTACTACTCCCTCCGTAGTTTAGTACTATATATAGCATGCTCTTTCTATCATTTTGATAATGTCAAAAGGGGGAAGAGAAGAACAAACTCAAAAAGCCGGACTCAAACCGATTCCCTTCAAGTCTTCATCATTTAAGTAAAGGTATAAATTTCACAATTTATTATTTTCATGAATGATGCAGACTTCTTTAAACTTAGTTTGTTTTATTGCTTTAATAATTTTATTGTTTCACTTAGTTATTGGTTACTCTGATTGCCTGGATGATTATTTTTGTTTACCCGAGTTTGTTTTAGTTTGTCATCATCAAAAAGGGGGAATATTGTTGAATTGACCACCTTAATATTTTAATGATTGACTTACGTAAAACAAACTCTGACTAATGATGTTTATAAGTCTTGGTTGAACAGAAAGATTCAGGTATACGAATATATGTTCCGGAGTAGGAACAACAGAGTTTGGAAGACTTGATGATGAATGCAAGCTTTCAAGATGTCCTCACAACTCTAGTATACTTAGTTATTCAGTGTATGAACTTAAGAAACAAAAGTGTTGGAAGGAACTCATGAGAAACTCAAAGTTCCTGATGGAATCTGGAATTCCTGAAGGAACTTGACTGATGCTCAGAAAAGTGTTTAAACGATGGTTTTCAAAAACAGTTTTCATATCCCTTAATTTATGGAAAAGATAAAATCAGTTTTGAAAAAGATTTATTTTATAAATAAATAAAATCAAAATAATTCATTAATTTAAAAGATAAGTTTTTAAATTAATTAATTATTTAGTTATCTTTTAATTAATAAACAATTATCTTTTTTAATTAATAAATAATTATCTTTTTAAATCCTTAACTGATTTTTGACTTAGTAAAAATAACTGTTTACTTAAATTAAGGAAGCACGTTGATTTAGGAGTCAAGCTAGGGAAATCATGGTTCTCAACTTCCTCCACTTACATCCCAACTTCCCAGTATAGGTGAACGTGGGATTGAGGGGGAAGTAGGAACATGATGGAAGCTTGGATAATCTCCCTATAAAAACAAATCAACGTTAAGTTTTGAAAGTGTGGAAAAACAATTTTAAGTACTCTGAGCATAGAGTTTCAAAGTGTTTAAAAGAGAAGTTCCTTCCACCCTTAGTCTCTTAAGTTCTTTAAGAAATACTTGTAATCATTGTGTAATTGGGTTTGGGTTGTGAGAGTTGTAAAGTGTGAGTCTTGAGAGAGTACCTCATACTATACAAGTGATTCAGAGTCGAATCACAAAGAGAGAAGCTACGATTGAGGGATCGTAGTTTGGGTAACTTGAGTTCCTCACGGAACTTAGGTCTAGGCAGAATATTAGTGCGTGTAATTCTTTTTACATAGTGAAAGTATTCATTGCCTATCTCCTGTGTCTTTTCTCTTAGTAGTAGATTTAATTCTGCAAAATTTACCATAGTCTACATACACTACAATTCACCCCCCCTCTTGTAGTATACATTGTTCTATCACCTTACCTCTTTCCCATCTACACTTTCTGCTTCCATCACTGTTGAGACCGGGTTTGCAACGTCTGACTTAGTGAAGTAGCCATCATCGTCTTGCCTCTCAACTTCAACCCCGACCTTCAACTCTATGCTCATTAATCTTGCATTGATGAACTGATCCACTGCTTGAGGAACACAACACCAATTGGCATTCGCTTACCATAGCTTCGGATACAGACCTTGCACCACAATGTGTCACAAAACAACCCATTGAAGGATGTTGTAGGATGAGTTGTTGCTGCACCCAACCCCCGTGCACGATTCCCCTTCCTTTTGCTCTATAAATCCTTCTGGTAAGGCCGACTCTATTGTTTTGAAACCTGTAGGCGGCTTCAAGGCCGCCGAAAATGGTCTACCTACAAGAATATTAACTAATTTATACGGTTACATTTCTTGATTTACATAAACCTACATATTTGTACATTTAAAAAAAAAAAAAAAAAAAAAAAAAAAAGACATACATCTCCAAATCTAGTGAGAATTTCCATGGATTTGGTTTATTAAAGGTGACGAATAAACAAAAAAGTGAAATGCGACTTATTTATTAAGACAATTTTTATGAGAAATGAGACCTTTTTCTTTTTGACATGACAATATGTGAAAGAAACAAACGATACTAAAAATATGATGTTAACAGCACTCTTATTCACAAGTATCATCATATGTTGGTCAACTTGCATCATTTAAGCCTATGTATAAATAATCTAGATAAAATATATTCTAGAATACGTACGACCCTATTTGGAGGTAGCGTTTGAGGTAGCGGTTAACGTTTTGACCGGTCAAAACACTATTAGAAAGAAAAAAAATAAGAGTGTTTGGCAAGGTAACGGTGTGAGTAGCGATTAGCGGTAGAGGTAGCGTTTAGGTAGCTTTTCTCAAACGTTAAAAATAGTAGCGTTTAAGAGTAACGGGTAGCGTTTGTTAATTTTTGGTTACTCTTTTTTTTAACAATTTATATTATTATTAATATATTTAAGTAATACAAACCGCTACTTTTGCCAAACACACATACTATCATCTGTTGCTTTGACAGCTAACTTCTACCCACTACTAATTGATAGCTAGTCGCTACCTTAACAGCTACCAGCTACTCAACCGTTAAAAGCTACCCGCTACCACTAGATTTGCCAAACAGGGCCTTAAATTAAAGAAAAATCTAGTGGTATATTAGTAGTATGTAATAAATATAGAAAAGTCTAAGCTATAATTTTCCTAAGCAAAGGTAGAAAAATCTAGAGCTAGGAGATCACCGAAAGCTACATAAAGTAACATGTGAATGTTTCTAAGCACAATTGCACAAAGCAAATTATCATTTTCAATTAATTAAAAGTTAATCATGTTCCATCTTTCTTGTTTCATCTTACTATAATCATCAGTCTACTTTAATTTGATTAATTATTTCCTCTCATCCGCTACGACAGCTTCCACACTTAAACTTACAAAAATTAGTATACTTAATAAGAAAAAAAAATTGGTGAAGAGAACGAACTCTTAATCTTTGAAAATTTTAACTCGAACCTAACAAGTTACTAACTCATACTTCCTCTTTTTTTTTTTTTTTTTTAGTAACAACACTTTTCTAAAGTAGAAATGTCACAATAATTACAACACTACCATAAAATGAAGGTTTTTATGGTGAAAATTGTATTATTACCTTTATTTAAAGCTCATGACCCACTTGATTATACTCCGAACAACCTCTTAACACCATTTAAAGTATATTATATATTGTACGTGAGGTCCACTTTTCTTAAATACCGTGATAAAGTGTGTGTTGTAATTAAAAAGAAACAGAGGAAGTAATGAAGTATGAAGTAGCTAGTAGCAATATACCACAATAATAAGTTAATAACTTATAAACGTGAAACATGTCTTCATCAATAAAATCATGCAAAAAATATAGTACTGTACGCCTGTACCTGTAAGCTCCATTCCTAGAAAAAGTTCCTGAAACTGATCCTTTTCCAAAATGCAATCACTCCCTAGAGCACAATAGATGACACTAGCACGGCCGAACTCTTTTAGCCAACAGTCGAAACGATCATCAAGCTTTGAAGCTGGTGGCTCAGGCACCACAGGCCCTATCAGAAGGACAGGCTTCTGCAGAATCTGCTGATAAAACTGACAGTAAGTTCCTTCCATCTCTTTACAAGCTTTAGCAGCAAGTGCATCTGCTGCATCACAACTGATTGTAATTCTTTCAGTAAAAGATATCCCTCCGCCGAATTCCTGCTTATATAAGTACGACTGCGCCTGAGCCTCAAAGAGCCGTAGTCTGACAGCTGAAGAAGGAAAATTGGGTGGTGGCTCTGTCAGTCGTCGTAAACTGGTGGTTTGCAGGCTTATTTTTACAGCGGGGGTTAACATAAGCCAGATTCACTAAGTAGGTTGTGAAATAATGAATGGACTTAGACCTGTGTTTGGATGCTACCTCAGGTAGCCAGAACGCAAGGTCATAGAACACAAAATCAGGCTTAAGGTAGGATAGATGAGCGTCAATGGTGTCTCGAATCATGTCCATTGCATCCATGAGTTGAGGCCATGTGGAGGGAGACACGTCATTGGTGGTCTCCGCCCCAGCAGGTAGCCCCGATACAGGGGGGAGAGTGAGTGAGTGGAAGGTGATGAGACTGGTATGGTGGTTGTGTGAGGCTAGTTTTGGATTGGGTTGTAGTCGGTAGAAAAAAGGAGATTTGATGGTTTTTCTCGGCGAGTTTGTCGGCTAAGTGAAGGAAAGAAGTAAGATGACCAAAATCAAACCATGGATACATTGCTATATGCAAAGGCTTGTTGCTGTTGTCACCCATTTTCGACTATGCACGAATTTGAGTAAGGAATAACGGAGTTTAACATATATAGAACTTCTAAATCTGAAATTTCAATATATAGAAAACGAGAAGATAACATTTGATAATCTAGAGTTGTTTAGAGTCGATTATATATGCGTATAGTTATTATTAATCAAACAAAATATCCTGATAGTGATTTCTAATCAATAAAATTCATTTACATTAGAAAAAGATTAATGACGAAGAATGTAGCTTGCTTCTTTTACTTTATTCTGTTAATTAAGATTTAATTCACCATTTTTTACCTAGTTATTTGGTCATAAATTCTTTTAATGAATGAAGAAATAAAAACTTGAGCACAATCTACACATTTAAGTATTTAACATTATCAAATAATGGAAGGTTGACAAACAGTACATACATTGCCAAATAACAGCCTTTATGCTAACGGGAATCATAATACAGGTGATAACGAAACAAATGAAATACGAAAATGACATTAATATATAATCACTCTATTCACAAGTATCATATCATGGCCAAGATGCCTCCTTTTAAGCCTACCCTTATTTTGGGATGCCCAACAGTTTCTTCAAGTCCTTCTGCAAAAAGAAGAAGATTAAATACATCACCCCCATTGTTTTCTTTGTACCATAACGAGTCAAGCTTAATTTCTTACCTCGATGCTCTTTGGGGAAGTAAATGGTGAGTAACGGTCAACAACGACACCATCTCTATCAACAAGAAACTTGGTGAAATTCCACTTGATTCCATCTCCCAAAAACCCACTTTTGCTTGATTTCAAGTACTTAAAGATTGGGGCAGCATTACTACCATTCACTTCAATCTGTGAAAAAATACAAGGCAAAATGTTTAGGAAAATTTATAAAAGCTACAAGGCGATTTATTTGTAGTCTTTAGATCGAATAGTCTCGCTTCTTTAGAAGGTTTCACATTCTATCCAGATCACACTTCTCAACTTTATGGTGTTGCTAAAACCAGCCTATCTAACATATGAACAAATGGAGTATTATGGTAGTTTGTAAATGATTAAACAAAACACCTTGTCAAAAATGGGAAATTCTGCTTTGAATTTCGTGCATGCCAACTCCACAATCTCCTCATTAGTTCCTGGCTCTTGGTTATGAAACTGGTTACATGGAAATGCAAAGATTTCCAAACCTGCAGCAATTTAGCACAATTATAACTCCAACCTTCCATATAACAACGCTAACAAAAAGGAAAGGAAGAACAAGAAGCTACCTAGGCCCTTGTACTTATCATACAATTGAGTCAGCTCTTTGTAGTTTGTATTGGAAAGACCACTGCATCGAAAAGAGAAAGTCAGCTGAGTTAAAGCACAAATGGTAACGGCAATTTTCTTCAATTGAAAGCTGCAAACAGAGCAACGGGAGTCTTATAACCTAAGCTCCAACTATGTCAATTCCATGCTGCCACACTTTAAAATCCATGGCTTCACTAATTCCGATCCTTATAATTCATCCTCCCGTACATAATATTAGTCCCACAGTCCCACATACTGAGTAAATAATTTGAGTATGTTGATAAAATATTTATCACTGTAAGAGTTGAATGTCGAAGTGCAATCACATATCCAAACACCCTGTTCCACAGACTTGCATTCAGCCTGCTGACTGTGATAGACACATCAGCACATGCATTCTCAAAGTAGGCATGACAATTGAAGTTGTTCTATGGAGCTGCAGGGGTGAAAGATGAATGCTCAGTGGACCTTTAATGTGCATCAAATTATCTCTCAACGTTAATAGTTAAGGGTTGACATAAAATTCCACAACATATGTTGGTCCAACAAGTCCACAGCCTTAATACGAAAGGTTGAAATGATAGAACTTACCAGATAATATGGCAGTGTACCATTTTATCATGTCAAAGTAATTAAGTATAGTTTTAGAAGCCTCAGGTGTAAAAGCCAAGGATAACTAAATCATCAAAATTCACAAAAGAATGTCTTAAAATGACAGTTCAAACCATATCTTACCATAGTGATGCAACGTTGAGAATCAACAGCACCTTCCCTTTGTAAATGCTAAGATCAACATCGTTTCCACTTGCATCCTGTATATTAACAATTGATGTCAAACTAGGAAGTCCAAAATTTCATAGGAACTATTGCAAATTTACTTTATTTCCCTTTAAACAAAGGGTGGGAAATCAATGATACATAGTAACGGAGAAAATCAAATAGAAATAGAAACTACTCTACATTCTGCAATGTAACAACAGCCGTGTCTCTTAATCAACAATGGCATCCTACAGTTTTCGCTAAGTAACAGGACAGTAATGAAACTTTAGCACAAAGACATTATATTACCCCCATAACCCAAAGGATGTAACCTTATTAATGACAATAGTTAATCATGATCAAAGCAACAGAAAACTATGTTACTCGAATTCTTCATTCCTGACTAAACTACTGTGATCATAGCCTCACATAGAAAGTTAGACTACATTAACAACTAATAAAACCGCCAACAAAGCCAAATCTGATTCCTCAATCCTCTAATATAGTAATATCCATTCCTTACTGCCCGACAAATGAAATTGAGAATCAGATAGAACTCCAATCAGGCAATCAGGATAGTGAAACCCAATAGCAAATGTAATGCACTTACTCATTCTTGAACTAATTGCCCCTATGATACTGTTGTTTAAAATTGCAGCATGTTAACAATATAAAACAGAAATTAATACCACATGATTTAGTTTAGTTTCCCAGCAACAAACCCCTCTTCTCAAATTAACATTAATACCATCAAGTTTCAAATTTGTAAAATTGTTCAGCCCAGAAATGATACTTAATGGTTAAAAATTAAATTTTGCAAAAAAAATAAATAAATACAGCAACACCAAAACCCCATGTTCAGAACAGAAAACCATGAAATAGAAATATCATAATTATTCAATAATTTCACCAATATAAATAGAAATATCATTATGTAAAACATATAAGAAATTACATATATCAATCCAAAAACCATGAAATTCAGAACAGAAAACCAACATTGTAAAAATTCAACTAGAAGTAATTAGAACAAAATTGGGAATTTTGAGAATTTAATTAAAATAAAAAATAAAAAAAATAAAAAAAAAATTATAACTAACCTTGACAACAAATTCGTGGACTGATTTGGGTTGAGAAGAGTCAGCTGCCATTGATTTGTGTGACCTAGAACTTTGAGAACAGGGGATTAATTAAATACCCGGAATACAAATTATCCAAATTAATGAAAGATATCAAATGGGTTGGCTTTGAAATTGAAGATAATTGATTATATGAAACAATTTAAACCAAAGAATTGGAAATGTACAGAATAAGGTATAGATGATATTTATAGTGTAAACTGTAATAAATTGAAAGAAGACATATACAGTATGGAGGGAAATTAAGTACCTAATTGCGGCAAATATAAATAGGGTGTAAATTGGAGCAATTGAATAAGAAAAGTCAACATGAAATTGAATAAGAACAACGAAAAATGTGGTAGTTATGGAAGGAGTATACGTATGGAATTTTTTTTTTTTTGGTCATATTCATCGCATGCTATCTTGAGTATCTTCGCATGCAAGTATGCAATGTCATTGTTTAATACTCCATACTATTTTAAAAGTTAGACTCACTTTTATATTTTAAGTATTTTATAAGATTAACTTAAATAATTTTTTGTTATTTATCTTAGGCCTTGTTCACTTTATCTTAAAAAAATAATATTCAGTATAAATAATTTCAATTCAGGAAAAATAAGTTCAGTTCAACAAAAATAATTTCACTTCAGCAAAAATAATTTCAGTTCAGTAAAAATATGTAAACTTAAAGAAAAAAATATATAATAGCAATTCAGTAAAAATAATTTCAGTTCAACAAAAATAAGGTGAAGTGAACGGGGCCTTAGCCTACATTTTACTATTTACAAAATTTTACAAAACCATAAATAAATGCATTACGAATTGAAGTATATAAGTCAAACTTTGGTAACGAAGGAGATACGTATAAAGATAAATTTAATTTAGTATCAATTTTCATTAGTTTCATTATTGTATTGGAGATCAACCAATCAAGCTTGGTGAAGTTGGTGGGAGCTCACCTCCAACTATACATTTGTTCTTTTCAAGACTTCAACTTGTTTTGGAAACTTATTACTTATTCTTTAATTAATTCAGATCAAATCATACCAAACCAGAAACATTCAGATCAGAACTTTTAATTATCATTTACTTATTGCTAAATATTGTTAGCTGTGAATTAAAATAAATTATAAAAATTATATATTTGAAAAGTTCATAATGAGACAAATTTAACAAGATCTATCCATTTTGATAATGTTTTTCTTTATAGATTAGTATTAAAATGCGGTTAAAGTTTAGTCAAATTATTAAATCTGACCCGATAATAAAAATTCAGATCAAACCTTAATAAAATCAGACCAGATCTCCTTATTTCAGGTGAAGAGAACAAGTTTGCCTCTACTCTCAAACATTTAATTAGTCTTCTTCTTGCTTATTAATTTTTGTTTGATTTTTTTTGTTTAGAGTATAAACTAGCTATATGCTTTAAATTTCATATTTTTCAAAACCAAAATCTAGTAGCTGCCATGCAAATATATTAAAATGGAGGTAAATTGATGATAATTTATGATACAAACAAGACATGCATGTGTGTTCATTCTATTATTGCTAAATCTCAAATTTAAGCTATATGTTTTTTCCTCCTCAACTAGTGTGTGACTCGGACTTTGCCCCGGGTGATATTTTGAATAATTTTATTTTTATATTAGACGCTTTAAAAGACTTATTAATTTTTTTTAACGTGGGTAAATTAGAATACAATGACAACAATAATTTATTCTACATTCTAATACATGTATATATTTATATATAAATTTGGATTAATAGAGCATGAATTAATTCTAGTCAAGATAGTAATACATATGATTTCCATTCAATGAGATTTGGGGTTCAAATCTCTTCGCATACATTTTTAATTAAGATCATTGGATGATGATGTAGCATGAACTTAAAAGTTGTTGAATGATGATGTGGCGTTATACTAGTTTAAGAAGGGATACATGTGGCACATACACAAATTTATGAACGCCTTTTAATCTATAGTATAGATGTTTACTTAAAAGTTATTTATCCTCTACAAAATTTAATAACACCAATAATATAAAGATCCATTTTATATTAGTAGGGTTTTCCAATGTATTCATCCTTACATCAAGAAATAGTTGTAAAAAAATAATTATACAGAGTATTATTTAATTTTAATCAAAAGATGCAGAAATAAATATGATATCATCATATCCTATCCTAAGTATCAAATTCCAAGACCCAAAACAAAAACCAGTAAAAAAAAGTCTCAAGTATTAAAAAACAAAAAACAAGTGAAATTTGAAAACAAAAATGATCGTAAAACATACTATTTTCTCTTGTCAAATTTGGGTTTTTTTAGAGGCATCCTGAAAATTAAACTCGCGTTTTGTTTCCCCAGTCAAATCAAAGAAAGAAAGTAGAATGGGTACCGGATTTGTCAAGCATTTGTTAAGTGAAAAGGATATTTAAATGGCATTGGAAAGGAAAGGGGTTGGAATGCAATAACACATTTTGAGGTGTAATAATCCCAATTTATCTTTCTTTAATTTGTCTGTTGCACATTTTAAGTTGGCATTAATCTTAATTTATCTTTTTTTTTTTGAAGCAATCTTAATTTATCTTGTGCTTGCTGGATTTTTATTTTTGACTTTTTAAAAAAAGAATATAAATTTTCAAACTACATTATCTTAGTTTTGAATTTTATCAATAAACAAGTATACACATCTTCTATTCTCTCGCTTTTATTTAATTCTTTTATTGTTGCCGTGGAGTACATTTTTTCACAATCTCCCATCAAACCTTTAACCATTAGTATTGTATAAGTATATGATGTACTTTGTATTTAATTACTTATTGGAAAAAAAAAAAAAAAAAAAGCATGTTCATTGATAAAGAATTAAAGACTAGAGACTGACAATGAGTATATGATTCATGAGAAAGTAGTGTATGATTTTAGACTCATGATAAGACATATACTTCCTCCGTTAATTATTATTTACAACATTTATCAAAAAAGGGTGTTAACTATTATTTGCAACAAACTTATTTCTTTCCTATTTTAGTAACATTTTTCTGTCAAAATAACCAAAATACCCTTACTAAAAAATTATTAGCACATAATACTACACATATCTACAACCCTAATCTAACTTAATTATGTAAGCTTATCCTCCAAAAAAAATCAGATATCATGGCAGCTTCATCTCCCCACCACACCTTTCTCCTCCATCTTCATCTCTCACCATCTCTCATTTCTTCAATCTGCAGTTCATCATCACCATCTCTCATCTTCTTCAATCTCCAGTTCATCATCATCATCTCTCATCATCTTCTTTCCCGACAGCCACCCCTTCCCCTCCGTGTCGGCTGCCGCCACCCTAACCCTAAACACCACCCTTAAAACCACCCTAAATGGATCGATTCCCCGGCAACGTCGACCCCCCTCTCTTTCCCCTACCCACGCTGCCCTCGAACTTCGTCAAATATGCAATCTCATTCCTCCTTCATCTAGGTTTTGTGGGTCTCGGGTGTGGATCTAGATGTCGGTGATTGTGGGTCTGGGTTTAGTTCAAGGTTTTGTGGTGGTTGATTTCGAAGGTGGTTGGTGGCGTGGTGTTGGGTTGCGTAGCGTAGTGGGTGGCG
The DNA here is from genome assembly GCF_001683475.1 of Chenopodium quinoa. Lineage (NCBI taxonomy): Eukaryota > Viridiplantae > Streptophyta > Magnoliopsida > Caryophyllales > Amaranthaceae > Chenopodium > Chenopodium quinoa. The sequence continues at coordinate 3,883,664 of NW_018742484.1, forward strand.
TGGTGTTCGGTTTCGTGGTGGTGGTTTAATTGTAATTAATTCAGCAATTCGTGGTGGTAGTCGTTTAATTGGGGCTTTTGGGGTTTTGGTGGTTGTTGTCGGTGGATTTTGGTGGTTGTTTTCGTTGGGTTTTGGTGGTATTCGCTGGTGGTGGTGGTTTACGGAAGTTTTCAGTGGGTGTGTGGGTTTTCAGTGGGTTTGGTGGTGGTGGTAGTGGTAGTGGCGGTTTACAATGGGTTGGACGGTGGTGGTGGGGATTTTGGGTTCTGGGATTGGTTGTTGTGGTTTTAATTAATTGTGGATTTTTTTTAATAATTGGATTAGTGCTTAAGTATATGCCCCTCATATTTCAATAAGCATGTTTAAAAACTTTTGTCTCGGCCTCCGCAACCGGTACAAATGTTGCACATAACCATTAACGGAGGAAGTATAAGCTATTGGACATTTTTGTTTTTGATTGATGGGAGTTATTGGACATTTTCTATTTGGAATAAGTTTTTAAATTTTCATTTAAGTTATTACTAGACATATTATTATTTTATTTTTAATTCTATGTATTGGGTGAATGAACTTATGATAGAATGGACACATCCAATACTTTAAATGAATTATGATATTTCATACATATGCACAAGCATAATATTTTTGTAAGAAAATGTACATTGTACATATCATACTACTCCGTAAAAACTTTGACCATTGTGTATAATTTTAGATACTTCCTTTATTTCTTTTTATTTATAAAAAATAAAAAAAAATTTATTTATAACTGACATAATATACCCCTTTGTTGTTGCAAATAAAAAGAAACCAAGCTTGTATAACAAGCTGACATTAATTATAAAAATATAGAGAGAATTCATATTTATCTCCTAGATAAACTTGAGAAGTTCATCCAGTCCCCATTTTTGTAATTTCCCAAAAAAAAGCATGGGTATTGTAGTAAATCTACCTTACAAGGCAAATTGGTACTGACGGACAACCAATGGAAGTTCAACCGAAAACGGAATAACATTTTATAGATCTGAAAAAAAATAAAAAAATAAAATTCTAGTTCACTGCACCTTCACCATTAATGAAGTTCAACCGAAAATGGAAGAACTTCAATGGAGAAATGGAAGAGCATCAAGGGGCTTCAATGGAGGACGACTTAACCCTTCCCCGTAAGGGTTAACCTTGCCCTTCTTTTCTCCCTTTACAACTAGGGTTTTCGTTTAATCGGCGGCGGCTATCAGCAAGTTGACGGAGAAGATAGTGGCGATGATGGGTTTCGTGGTTGATCAGCAAGCTGACGAAGAAGAGGAAAGGGGAAGATCGTACCTTCTCCGACGGGATGACGTTGAACTGAAGGTTGTAGTCGTGGTGCCGTGGTAGGACTCGTGACAGAGAAGATGGTGGCGGTACTTGGGTCTAATGGGTAATGGCGGTACTCGGGTTTGACGGAGAAGAGGAAGAAGAATAAGTTTGGTTGACAAAGGAAATAACTTCCCATAGGAATTGACAAATTATGGGAATTAACTTCCCACATTAGAAATCCCATGAATTTGTTGAAAGTTGTTTGTTATTCATGGAGGAATTTGCAAATTATGGGAATTTCAAGTTACCAAGGAGGCACTTGGTAATTTAATTCCCATGTTTTGTGGGAATTGGAAATTCTCATGAATTTGAAATTTCCACATTTTAAGGTTTCGTGGTCAACCAAACAAAACCCCAATATTTAAATTCCCATAATTTTCCTAATTTCCCCCATTTCTTTTGTGCAACCAAACGACACCTAATTTTTTTTTTACAATTTCTTTTTTTTTTTTTTTGTTTACCTTCAATTTATTTACTATTATGCCATGAGATTAACATCCCTTGTTTATCTAGATGATAAACTGGGACAAGCCCAAATATATACGAGTAAAAAGGAACCTAATGTTCCCAACATCTTACTTACTTTATTATTTATTCATTGTTGATTATATATTTTAATTTCTGATTTATTATACCATGTTCACATTATAGCACTTGTTTATAATATTCCACCCCTCTCTTATGCTGTTATGCACATGGCAGAATGAAACATTTATTTATCTATTTATTTTTTATTTTCTTAAGATAAGAAGGATGGAAAGAATCCAAATCATACACGTGATGACGGGACAACCCATCACAATGTCTGTAAGGTAAGGCTTTAAGCCTTTAACAAAGAGCTCTCAACTTTAAGGTGGCTAACAGAAATTAAACCTTCGATCTTAAAGTTAGAAAGTTCTTAACATAGTCCAAATTTAATTTAAATGTTCGGTAAACCATCAAATATAATTTTCATATAGATCATGATTTTTGTTTTTGCTAACAATGCAATAGTGCAATACAATGACTACATCGTACAAAGAAAAATAATGCTTGTAGGAGATAAAAAGGGAAATTCTCTTTTTCTCTATGGTAAATTGTAAAAAAATCTATTATTTTTTGTAACATTGTATTATTGATTGCCAATGAAAATAACTATCATATCATATCATATCATATCAATATCATCCTCATATTATAGCCGGTCTCGTAGCAAGATCACGAGACATTGACACTTGGCATTTCAGTTTTTCGCCAAGTGTCGAGCCACGTAGGCGACAAATCTAATATATATACATAAAAATAAAGTAGACATTTTTGGAGAGCATTCGGAGCGCCACGTAAGAAATATACTTATTTCGACCAATAAGAAGAAATATTTGTATTTTATTTTTGAATTAAAAAATTATGTCGCCACCTAGATAAAAGTAACGAATTAGATTTAATATATCTAAAATTTTAATGCCACGTAGATTATAATCCACTAATTAAATTATTTTAATGAAAAAAATAAAGTATAATTATAGGAAAAGATAAATTTATTAATTCAATACTACGAGTATAAGAAATCCAAAAAAAATATACGAAGAAATATTTAAATGATAAACGCTTATAATAAAGTTTGGTACCTATCATCATAAGATAAATTTTGATAGTATTTATGATAAGAAATACAAATTGTAAAATTTGTGATACCTACCATTATAAATTGGTACATCATACGACACAAACAAAATTTTGTATCAATAAGAAACCCCATCAAGCGAATTTTGTGTTAGTAATTTTGTGTTAATTTTTGGTCATCAATGGACGGGTAATTTTTAGCTTAATTTTTAAAATTCTATGTTTAAATTAGTATTTCTAATTATTACTTACACTGTATTAATTTGGGATACTCAACGATTATATGTTTATGTTTTATTTACTAAATGATTTTTTACATGTAGATCTAACACATCATACGACACAAATAAAATTTCGTATCAATACAAAACTCAATCAAGCGAATTTTGTGTTAGTTTTAGGTCATCAATGTCCGGGTAATTTTTAAAATCTTATATTTAAATTTATATTTGTAATTATTAGTTACATTGTATTTATTTAGGATACTCAATGATTATTTATTTAGTCGCCATCTAGATAAAATTAATGAATTAGATTTGATATATCTAAAATTTTAATGTCACGTAGGTTATAATCCTTGAATTAAATTATTTTAATGAAAAAAATAAAGTAAAAATATAGGAAAAGATAAATTTATTAATTCAATACTACGAGTATAAGAAATCCAAAAAAAAAATATACTAAAAAATATTTAAATATTAAACGCTTATAATAAATCTTGATACCTATCATTATAAGATAAATTTTGATAGGATTTATGATAAGAAATACAAATTGTTCATTAATTATAATTAAATTAAATTTGTGATACCTACCATTATAAATTGACACATCATACGACACAACCAAAATTTCGTATCAATAAAAAACCCTGTTAAACGAATTTTGTGTTAGTAATTTTTTGTTAATTTTTGGTCATCAATGGTCGGGTAATTTTTAGCTTAATTTTTAAAATCCTATGTTTAAATTAGTATTTTTAATTATTACTTACATTGTATTAATTTGGGATACTCAACAATTATATGTTTATGTTTTATTTATTAAATGTTTTTTTACATGCAGATCTAACACATCATACGACATAAATAAAATTTTGTATCAATACAAAACCCTATCAAGCAAATTTTGTGTTAGTAATTTTGTGTTAGTTTTAGGTCATCAATGTCTGGGTAATTTTTAAAATCTTATGTTTAAATTTATATTTGTAATTATTAGTTACATTGTATTTATTTAGGATACTTAGCGATTATTTGTTTATGTAATGGCATACGATTAGATGTTGTATACTTAATATATGGATGACTTTGGTTATTTTTGGAGATGATGAAAAAATTCTAATGCATAGATTTGTTTTTATATCGCAATAATTGCTTATTTATTGGTAAATATATTAATTTATTTTATATAAATATAAAGATTTAATTTATATCAATCTCGGTTTGGCTAACATTATATTCCAATGTCATATGGATTTTGCAACTAATTGAGGTGACGATTCCCAATTTCCTAACTTTTATAAGCATCAAAAAACATGTTTCAAAAAAAAAAAAAAATCAAAAAACAGAACTTCCCAAATATTATTAGAACCAAAAAGTTCAAAAAAAAAAAAAAAATTAGAGCCTGATAGTGTAACTGTGTAAGTGACCATACAGTTATACAATTGCTGCCTTGCACGGTTGCACCACCTTATAGTTGAACATAACACACCAAAATTCCAAAACTGTAATGCTGTACTTCATCATTATATTTGTCCCTCAGAATTGAGCATTGTATATTTATATATACGACTCTTCATCTCTAACAAAAGAATCAGAAATAACAGCATCTTTCACAGATGCAAGATGAATCCTTCTCTCATCTTTGAATCAACTATAGTAAAAAATAAAATTAAGCCCTTTAATTCCTATTAAGGTAATCTGCTAATAGCCCTTTCAAGCAGATTATTTACGGATATTGTAAATGCATCATCAAATCGTGTTAGCTTAGCGTCATCTTGTGCATAAACCAACCGAGGCATCAGTTCCTCGATTATGTACTTCCTCATCTGTTGCCTTTCTTGTAGAGGGATTTTCAGAAGCTCGTCTACCACGTTCACCTCGGACATCTTCACCTCCTCTTGGTCTATATACACGGAATATTTCCTGTGATCTTCGGGCAAATGCCAGGGATATTGGTAGTGTGCTGTGAAAGGATCAAAGACAACCGGAATGCAGCCAGCAATGAGGGAGTCAAACACTGATTTTCTTGTTGGACTATCCCCTGGAGGCTGCAGGCAGAATTCTGATTTCATGAAAAGTTTCACTACAGCTGCAGAATCAGCACATTTTTGTTCTCCACAGTCCAAGAAGTTGCACACTCTAGGGGCAGAAGCGCATTGCTCGATGAGGACTGATCTTATGCTCCCCAAGGCCCTACGCGGGGCACCTGCAAAGCTGATCAAGTGCTTCCGATTTACCTGCTTGATTTTCTCCTGCCATGCTATGATCTCTTCATCTGAGCTGGGGTGGAAGTTTGTCGGGTGTGGAATTCCCACGTCGTTGGGATGCCAAGGTTGTCGTTCAATCAAGAGCTTCATCGGGTTTTAGATCTCATCTAGCTCCAAGAAGCGGCTCCCCCAGGACACATTCTCCCACCTCCTGAAATCCCAAGAGATTTTTCCTAGGACAAACACATGATCTAACCCAAAGTTTCTCCTCCACGTCTCCTGAGGTTCAAGCCACTCTACAAGCTCCTCAGAGAGCGAATCCTTCACGTTACTAGGGACCTTATTAAATTGCCACCTTAATATATCCATCCCACCGTAGAAGGGCACGAAAAAAAGATTGGCCTCCTCTGCATTGTGGACTCTACAAGGGTGCTTGAGTATACAATTGTGGAATATCGGCTCTAGGGAATACTGGTAGGTGTTATACCATCCTTCCCCTAGCTCTGGCATAGGTTCACCCATTGCACCATTGGTGAAGTACTTACAAAAGTCGAGCCACGACTTCATCTCATTGCACTTGGCTAGCAAATCCTTGTTGAACTTTGGAGGCAGATCATACACATATATACCTCTTCCCTCACAATTTAAGGGCTTTTCCTTTGCAATGTAGGTTCGCAAGGTTGCTAGTTGTTCTTCAACATTCTTCCTAGCATTTGCTATCTCTTCTGCCTTTTCCTTATCAATACCCTTCCGGAGGACAGGCTTTGAAAACTGAAACAAGCTCGACGATGAGGATGATCTCTTTAACTCATTTGTACTTCCATCATTTACTTGGCTAGTAAGGCTCTTTTTAATTACAGGCAGTTGGATATCAATGCTGTCCCTGATAACATAAGGTGGGGAGGAGGTAATGATTGGATTAGAAACTGCTATGTTTCGGGTGAATTGTGCAGCTCCTTCAGTCTTTTCTTCAGAAGCAGAGTTTTTGGTGTTTTCAGCTGCAGTTGAAGGGCTAACAGACGAAAAAACAGGAGTTTTCTGGCTGTTATTAAGGACTAAACTTTTACTTCTTTGAACAGCTGAAAAGTCAGAGCTATTGCTAATCAAAGGGATATCAAAGGCAGAAGGTTGAGCTCCAGCAGAAAGACAGTAGAGGTTGTTAAGTTTCCTAGACGTTACACAGACATGGACAATAGAACCGGAAATTATAGTGGTGGAAGAAGACCAGATGAAGATGATAATAATAAGAAGTAAAGTCACAGGAATTCTGCTCAGAAAATTAAACAGACATGACTTAATTAAGTCACGCTCTTCCTCTTTCTTGTATGATTTCTTTGATTTCTTCTTAGACAATGAGACTGCCATTTGGAAGATATCTGAGGTTATTACTCTTAGCCATGATAGCTCCTAGTTTTGTACGACAAAAAAGTTCTAAGAGTAATCTGCAGTAACTGATGGCACGTCGAAAACTTACAGACCTCCACGTCCTTCAGCTAACAATGTGCAATCCAAGATGACATATCATAGAAGCATATACACGTTAGATTACAATAGTATTATTGGTATTAATGTATTATAAATTGGTCAGCATATTGAAGCAGAAACCTGTCATTGGTCGACGTGCTATATGATTTCATCATAATGATCATATGAAAACATATAATTGACACTAAATTACCAAATTCATGACCAAATGATATGTTAGTCGTTGGCATCCAACAATAAGGCTAATATATGATTGTACATGACTCATGAGGTTGATACTGCATATAAGTATATTAAAAGTCAATGATCAAAATTCTCAGGATCAGGTCATTGTTTGTGATTATACTCAACTGATTTCCTCATCTTTGGCACGAACCTTTTATTCGGCTTCACGTAATCAAAATATTTGCCAGCTAGTTTTTTGGAATCATCAGTTGGTTACCGGAACAAGGTCACGAAACGAGCTTCACTTCAACTTGATGAAGCCCAGCTAGGCTTCCATAATGTCATGTTTTTTGAAACTTCAATACTCCATAGAAATTTTGTATTCTACTGACCTTATATCTTAACTATTATCCTGTATCATGTGATAGCTAAGCTGTCCTTTTCTAAGGGAGTTAAATTACAATTAACTCTAATATTCATTATTCTAATATTCTTTACCTTGAAGAATCTAATGATCTTAATTGCACCAATGGTCAACACTTATAATACTTGTATATACAGTAAAGTAGCAGATGTTCATTGTTTAAGCTCATTATTTAACACATTGGCTAGAATTTGCTAATTACCATAGGATTAAGACAATGCATGTACGCCCCTGCGCCCTTACCCTGCATAAGCAAAAACCTTGTTAAGGTGTAGGACCGATTTTCGTCTACAACTCTTTTTAAGACTCTCTACAACATATATGTTCCGGTACTGGATGAGTCGTCTATGTAATACTTACAACGTTTAACACGAACAACTCCTCTGTACAAAAATGATTATTGCAACTACGTCGTATTAACTTCTGATATGGCTTAGCTATATTCTGTGATCTGCACGCAGCATTATTAACACAGCGCTTGCTTTAAAGAATATCAGCATGACAAATGGAAAACTACACAATAATTTCAATCAAAGGTTGAAAACGAGATCTTGAATATACCAGAATATAGCAATAATCTGACCTTAAAATTACAGAATACTATATGTTTTAGCAAAGCAGAAGACAGCATAAGTTGAGGGGCATTAAAGGCAACCTATGACGAAACCTAAGATGCCTCATATACAGATCTGCAGCTAAGGACTTGGAGTTGTACATGTGCCTAAGAATCATCTTAATAAAAAATCTTTACAAAAACTGTCTTCAATTTTGCTTCAATGCTTAGCAAATTTGCAATTGTTATTGTAATTTGTAAATAATGTATGACTTTCTATTAACGACAATTTTTTCTAACCAAAGAAAAAAGAAAAAAAAATCTAGCTTAGTTTCTAAAAAGAATGAAACAACCTTTAATTCCTAATCAAGGGAATTTACTAATCGCCCTTTCAAGCATATTATTCACAGCTAGAGTGAATGCATCTTCGAATTTTTCTAACTTAGCGTCAGCTTGTGCATAAACCAACCTAGGCATCAACTCATCAATGATGTACTTCCTCATCTCTTGCCTTTCTTTCAGAGGGATCTTCACAAGCTTCTCTATTACATTACCTCCTGACAACTTTACCTCATCTTGGTCTATATACACCGAATACTTCCTGTGATCCTCAGGAAAATGCCACGGATATTGGTAGTGTGCTGTGAAAGGATCAAAGACAACCGGAATGCAGCCAGCAATGAGAGAATCAAACATCGACTTTCTTGTTGGACTATCCCCGGGAGGCTGAAGGCAAAACTCTGTTGCCATGAAAAGTTTCTCAACAGGTGCTGATTCAACACATGACTCTCCTATACAGTTCAAAAAGTTGCACGCTTTGGGGGCAGCAGTGCACTGCTCGATGAGGATCGATCTTATGCTCTCCCAGCGCTTGTGTGGAGTCCCAGCAAAGCTGATTAAGTACTTCCGTTTCAGCTTCCTGGTTTTTTCCTGCCATGCTATGATCTCCCCATCTGATCTAGGGTGGAAGTATGTTGGGTATGGGACCCCAACCTCGTTGATATTCCAAGGTTGTCGTTCAATTAAAAGCTTCATTGGGTTTTGGAGCTCCTCGAGCTCTAATAGGGGGCTCCCCCAAGATACATTTTCTGTCCTCCGGAAATCCCAAGTGATTTTCCCTAGAACAAACACATGATCTAACCCAGAGTTTCTCTTCCACGTCTTCTGCTGCTTGAGCCACTCAACAATCTCCTTAGACAGAGCATCTGAATCATTCATGCCGCTGCCATCCTTACTAAAGTGACATCTTATCATATCTATTGCACCATAGAAAGGAACATAGAAAACCTTGGCTTTCTCTGCCTCCTGAACTCTGCAAGGATGCTTGAGTATACGATTGTGAAATATTGGCTCTAGCGAAAACTGGTGGCTGTTATACCATCCGTTCCCCAATGCTGGTATAGGCTCACCCATTGCTTCGTTTGTGAAGTATTTACAGAAGTCAATCCACGCCATCATCTCATTGCACTTGGCTAGCAAATCCGTGTTGAACTTAGGAGGCAAGTCGTAGACATATATCCCTCGTCCCTCACAACTGGAGGGCTTTGACTTTGCAGTGTAGGATCGTAAGATCACTAATTGCCCTTCCACAGCCAACCTAGAGTTCGCTGTCTCCTCTGCCTTAGCCTTATCTATGCCCTTCCGGATAACTGGCTTTGTAAACACAGAATCTCCCAAGACTGGTGATGGTATCAGCTCCTCTTCCGCACTTTCATCATTACTTTGGCTCTTGCTACTTACAGGAAGTCGGATATCAGGGCTATCCTCAAAATCAGAAACTGGGGTGGTTACAGGGCTGACAGAAGAAGAAACTACAGAATTTTGGGTGATATTTACAACCTCCTTAATCTCATCTTCTGCAGCAGAACTTCTATTGTTTTCAGCTGCAGTTGAAGGACTAATAGATGAAAAAACAGGGCTTATCTGGGTGTTACTTTGGTAAACAGGACTTTCAGAGCTTTCGTTAATCAAAGAAAGAGTAAAACCAGAATTTGTGGATATACCTGGACCACCAAAAGAAATACAGTTGGGGTCGTTAAGCTTCCTAGACCTTACACAAACATGAAAAATCGAACCAGATATAATGATGGTAGACGAACACCAGATAAAAAGAATAAAAAGAAGACAAACAACCGCAGAAATTCTCTTCAGATTTCTGAACAGACACGGATCAAAGAAGCACTGCTCCTCTGATTTTTTCCTCTCCATTTTCAGATGAAGATTTTGTGAGCTCTCTGTACAAAGCTAAAACTCTCAGCCTAACCTCCTGCCTTTATAATTCAACGGTAGTCTTCGAAGTTGGCAGGCACGTTTATAACTTGCAAGCCTGTACATGAGCACTGCCCAAATTGTTTAAAAACATTACTTAGAGAGACTTAAACATATAAAAAACTACGCGATCAGATAAATATTTCCATTTTTATTGGAGTAAAACAGCAGCCGGCCAGACGTCGCAGTCACCATCATCATGACAAGTTGTTGGTAACAACCATTATATCATAATATATAACGATAATGTAATCATTAACTTGATATTCCCATGTTTATAATTGAAAGTATAACATTACATCGTATATTATAAGATCAGAGAACACAGGATCTGGTCCCTCCAATCTGTTACAACCCCTCTATTAGGCAAAAGGGTCGGAAACAGCTTATACACGTGCATAGTCTGTTGTTATAAAACAAAAATATGAAGGAATATAAGACCATCTGATTAAAACCTTTGTCTTACTTCTATTTAACTCCACCTTAAAATGACATGCTTACCTCAAAGGTTACCACGTTCGACGCCGACTCCGGTGGTTGGATTAATTTTCTCTGCTTGCTGTATATATTCTTAGCACTTTGTTTATCTTGATTTGTATTGTTTATTTGATGGTGGCTCTTAAAATACAAGTAAAATGATTATACTTGATTTGATTTCTCCCCTAATATCATTAGTTTAATACTTTCTAACTTTCCTTGCTAATTACACTTGCCTATTTTAATACTTCATTTCTTTTTCATTAATACTAAATTAATGTAAAGTGGGTCATAAATTTGTATGAATACAAGTTTGATACTCCTTTCTTTCGTTTTACCATTGGTTGTTAAGTATTTTAAACGCGTTTAATTGACTAGATTTAGATGTTCAAGTAAGAATATTCTTTATGGGGTGGTGGGATGTTGATTGTTCACTTTAATCACTTTTGCTTTTCAAATTTAAATTAGGACCTTTAATTAGTCAAATAATATATTGATTGCAATTATAATATTCATTACTGTTAGGAGATTTTGAAATATTTGAGATTAGGGAAAATTATAAATATTGTGGTATATTTTACATACTGTTATAAGGTTTTGATTTAACTGAGATTTGGGAAATTATAAATATTGTGGTATATTTTACGTACTGTTATAAGGTTTTGATTTAGTGCGATTTTGAAATATTTGAGATTTGGGAAATTATAAATTGTGGATTGGTGGTATATTTAAGGTTTTGATTTAGTGAGATTTTGAAATATTTGAGATTTGGGAAATTACATATTGTAAATTTGTGGTATATTTAAGGTTTTGATTTAGTGAGATTTTGAAATATTTGAGATTTGGGAATTATAAATATTGTGGTACATTTTACATACAGTTATAAGGGTTTTTTTGAAAGCTACTGTTATAAGGTTTTGATTTAGTGTATACTCAGTTTATCTTTAAGATATTCAGTACTATAAAGTTAGGATTGTTTCCTAATAATCAAGATTAGTTACGGTATACCATCTGGTTTGGTGGTTATCAAAATTGTCTGAGAGTAATTTTTTGGGTACTCTGTAACCCTTGATTAAAGGCCTCTCATCTGGTCATCTATGTGCGTGTACGCAGTCTTAAAGCACAACGCGTACTTGGTTACGTCCGTATACGACCTTGCACCTTATGGGCAGGGACTAAAAAACCTATCACAAAACAAAACAAAACAAAAAACTATCACAAACTTCCAATCTATTCTGTTAGGGTAGACAACACTTCAGAAAGGAAATCCACAAGCACTTCATAGTTAATTTACTCATATGGTGGTTTTTTTTTTTTCTTTATTTTCTTGATTGAGAAACAGAAGTACAGTTTATTATTGTACAAAATGCTTGCTGTAAAGGCAAATCACTAAAAAAAACTACACAATAACTTAAAAATCAAAAGTTAAAGCAAGATCTAAGACATGCCTTAAATAATCTGACCTCAAATCTACAGCATACTGTCAGTCCTAGCAGGCAGACGACGGAAGAAGTTGATGGGCACTGATGGCAAGCGATAGCGAAACCTAGGATGTCTCAGGGCATAGAACCCAGCTAAAGCAGCAATCACTTGGAATGGAGTAACATACAGCACAATAGCAGCTACAAGACAGAACGTCACAAAGATGGCTGTAGCACGTGGATCCCGCCAGCTTAAGAGAGCCTGGAACCGCTCACCTTGAGTTGCAACATCACCAACCACGGTTTGAATCCTTCCAGCCACACTCCTCAGCCGATCATACCTCATTCTCACAAGCTCCGGACTCTTACTAGTTGGGAAAGTGTCAAACTCCTCATCAAGTTCATCAGGAAGGGAAGTATCGGCCTGGGAGATCTTAATATTCATATGTGGAGGGTACCTAGGGCGGTACCTATAGTTCCAAATCCCAATCAAAAACATGTAGAGGAAGACGGTAGGCAAGATCAGTTCGGGAAAGCAAACAAGCATAAGAAAGAGAATGTGGACGAGGACTGTCGTTATAGGATTTCTCCACATGCATACATCACCAAACCATTTTCCAACAGCAAATAATCCTGAGAAGACTGACATGAGGCGGAAGAAATTTGCCTTGCTTCTCCGCATGCTCCAGAGATGGGCATCCACATCAGACATGTACTCCACCACCTCCTTTCGGAGTGGAGGTTCTGCTCGGCCAAGCCTCATAGCAACTATATTCATGGCTTGAAAACGTAGCATGTCCTGCTGCATTACTGTGAAGGGTCTAACATAGTGCATTTTTGGTAAGAGTGGACGTGAATATTGATACATCATGTTCGCAAATGAAGTGCAGGAATACCTAAGAGCCAAATGCAGCTCCCCCATCTTTTTAACTCCGTTTGGTTGAAGAACAAGCAAAGGATATGAATGTGTATAGATACGACCAGTTTCAAGGGTAGAGATACGTATCCGTACCTTCCCTATCTTGACGTCCTTGTGCCCTCCACTTGATTCCTTCCCTCCAATTTGACAGTTGTCAAACACACCCACTGTTATAACTGTTGCTGGGTCAAAAACTTCCCAAGTATACTGCTCATTGTATTTTGGAGAGAGGCTGTCAACAAGTGTCCTTGTTCTGATCCACTTATGACCATACTTTGCAACACAATACGTATCTGATGTACCTCTCCCATCCCTTGTTTTCATTGGGTGGAGTCCTTCGGCACTTAAAATGCCCAGTTCTAAGACACCTATTGTAGGCTTCCAGAGCTGTTTTGCCGTGGGGCGAAGATCACTGCTGTAATGAGTGGACTCATCAAGAACATGATAACCTCCATCTAAACATACACGAAGATGAAGCCGGCTGGCAAACTTCTCTTTCTTCAGTTGATCAATATCCACAGCAACCGGCTTCTCAAGATGAAACCACCGAGAAGGAATGAGCCGGTCATCTGCACGCCTATCAACTTGAGTCAAGGGGATGATGACTCTCCCAATGATCTCATCTTTACCAGGAGCCACACGATCCTCAACAGTGATAACCAGATGGTCATCAAAGGGCTCTGCTGCGACAAACAGTAGATCCTCATTCCAAAGGGAGTTCAGTGTACGAGTCTGAACAGGTTTAGTCTTCATAATCTGGTGACCAATCTGTGCCTTGCAGAAAACTTCAGGAAATCGGTTTTTTTCAGTAGGTATCAAATCCTGTGCTTCAATAACATTAACACGTACATACCACAGCCTTGGGGCATGATAAACCTTTGAACGCAGAAGTGCTGAAGCAGCAGAAGACTGAATATCAATACCAGCTGTATCAGAATGCCATGCTTCTGAATATGCTTCATCAGCTTGAGTACCAAGCCAGACAGCCAGCATTAATTCACCTTTTGCCTTTTCACCCTTCTTATCCTCAAGACGGTACCATTGAGGAGCTAATGGACTATCTGGGGGAACCCTGCTTGGCACCTCATGCAAATCAAATCTTAAAATGCCAACAAAATCATCTTTAATTAAATCCTTGTCCTTGACTTTTACTTCAAGAACTGAGGCCTGCAAACGATCCTTCGAAAAGGCAAACACCACATTCCATTCCGGATGGTCATTCTTATCTAGGTGCTTGGTCACACCTTTATAGTTTCCTATTCTCACCTCCACAAAAGGGTCAATACTACCAGTAAGATCCATATTAGGAAGATCATGGGCTTTAACAACTCTGACATAAAGGAACTGCATCCGTTCCACAAGATCATATGTGCTTGAAGTTTTATCTGCATGAACAATACGTCCCCCAATTACTCGTCCCCCTCCAAGGTATGGGCTTGTCTCTTTGAGAGCAAAGTCAACTGGTTGTGCGGCAGAAGCAGAGTGCATCCTGACAATCTTGGGTGGTGGTGCTTGAGCTTTCATTTTCATTTCTTCAACTTCTTGATAAGTTGCCTCACGAGAAGCGTCCACAGGACCACCATGATTATGTTGATGGTCTTGATGAGGATGCGGATGAGAATGAGAATGGGAATGATCATGAGAATGAGAATGGCTGGTGTTAGGTAAATGACGGAAGGTGTGTCTGACTTCAGATTTTGGAGCCTGAGCATGGTTTACACTTACATTAGTTTCAGCAGCAGGAGTGGACGACTTAATGGTTGGATCATTTGTGATAAAAACTTTGAGACCAAGCTCTCCTTTGATGCGAGAGAAGATGCCACGCTTTTCCAGAGGGTAATGCAAGACAACTGCATCAGAGTGGGGAACAAATGAAGTCCCACTAAGGGAGACCTTACCAAGAAATGACCTCGAGTTTGTGGCTCTGTTATGATTGTATACATAAACATCAAGAGCGAGATGAGGGAGGACAGATGGATCAGTTATATTGAAATAGAAGGTCTCGTCCCAAACTGGGCTGAGATCCTTTTCCTTGATAGTGGTTCGGAATTTCTGTCCGTCAAAATGAAGCTCAGCAAATGCACTTGATGATCCTTGGCCATCTTTTGGCATAAGATCGTGTGCACTTACCACATGTACTCCCAGTTTCAAATTGTTCATGGTCAGGTTGGCAAATGGGCAATGCTGCTAGCTGGGTGTGGATGACAAATTGGCTTGCAAATTTGCAATACCTAAAAATTAGAAGATAACAATTAATATTTGGAGAAATTGCAATATAAATGGATAACAGAATAATAAATGGATTATTCAACTTTGAATTACTGATTTGTAGTCTGGTCAATTGCCATTTAGATTGAGAAATAATAAGAAATAACCTCTTTTGCAATTCTAGGGTTAAGGACTTAAGGCCAAAAGGCCGTGAAATAGTGTAGTCTAATCCATTCATTCCACCATGGGCAGGAGCTTGGTTAGAAGCGTTGGAGTAACGGTATGGTAGGGTAGTTATATAAATAAATTAGAAAATAATATCAATAAGGGGAAAATAGCACATCAAGCCAATGATTAAAAGAAAATAAAAGCATTCTTCTTCAAGTGATATAGAGATGTTATGTTCCTATGTACTCCCCAAAAATTATCTTGTACGGTCTAATCATTAACAAATACGTAGTTGTAGTCTAATGTATTGATGATCAGCATCATACAGGGAGGACACTGTCCGCTAACACTATGATAGTGGTATCACGGTTTAACAAAAATCAAGATGAAAAATTTCAGATCTTGTAAAACCATTTCAGAAAATCATCATGGTCATAACAGCAAGCAAAATGAACCACATGAACAACAGGGCTCATGTTACTTGGAGTCATGGTCTGTGCATCTGAGAGTTGGACCGAGTTACTTTGAAGAGCTTGGTTGTTTATCTTTTTGAAGTTTTTTAAAATTAAGTTACATCCAAGAGTTCAAGAGCTGGATGCAGATAATCCTGCAGGACTAAAAAACGAATACTAGAGAAGAGTGGAGACTTTTCTCCAGCAGATCTAGGCGGGGGACTGCCAAACTTGCAAGAAATAAAAGTTCTTGAGCCGATGTAAACAGGATCCCTTGATAGAGTATTCATACTTTCTAGTCAAGCTGGAAAAGTTTTACTGAACATTAATACAGTTTCACAGAATGCCATGGATCAGAAAAAGAAACGAATTCAGCACGACAAGAGAAGCTCCATTGCAAATATAACATGCATAAAAACAAATTAAATCATGTAGTATGGTCGCAGTCATGCTATCCTAACGAACTAACAACTAAATCCAAAACTTCATCCACGTAAAGCGTATTCAGAAAACAGTAGATGAAATGCTAAACTTCAAAAGAAGTTAGAAATAACCTGATGATAAGTGAATTGATCAAGACTTTGTTTATTCCTTTCAACTTGTTTTTTTCACTTCAGATTCTGAGAAACTGTTTAGGTAAGCCAAAAGTTGATATTGGATCCTTTCTTTTAAAAAAAGCTCATAATGCCAATAATATTAGCTCTAAAGTATACAATCTAAGATTATTATATATTTATTTTTTTGGACAGATTGAAAATGAAAGTTAATATTTTTGGAATGATGGGAACTTACAAAAGTGAGATTTAGGAAGTAGGCAACAAGTCAACACTTTCTCAAGCATGTGCATGGTCTAAATTCTAGGAGATCTCAAAGTACTAGTAACTTTAATATATTATAGATTATACATATACATGTAGAATGTACTCTAATATATTTAATAATTTAAGGTCTAAGGGTCTTAATCTTCATTTGAAATGATAAATTAATAAAAATACACTTGATTAAGTAAAAAGAGTCCTACACTCCTAATCTTAATTAATAGAAATAAATGAATAATAAGTTTAAGGGTCCTAATCTTCATTAATAAAAACTAACATTAAAAAGGGTGGTCCAAATTATGAAATAAAAGGTTTAAGGATCCTAATCTTCACTTAAAGAGAGAGAGAGAGGGGGGGGGGGGGGGGTTTAAAGGGTCCTAATCTTCACTAATAAAAACAAATGAATACAAAGTTTAAGGGTCCTAATCTTCGTTATTAGTATAAATAAATAAAAAGTTAAGGATCCTAATCTTCATTAAAAAAAATAATAAAAAAAAGGAAAAAAAAAAGAGGGTGTTTAAGTGTCTTAAACACTTTCTTTTTTTAAATGTCTTAATCTTCATATAAATAAAGGTTCCTAATCTTCATTTAATAAAGGGGTTAAGTGTTCTAATCTTCAATCAAATAAAGGTTTAATTAAGTGTCCTAAAAGCACGCTAATTACACATGATCTCTTCAGCAAATTCAACAAAATTAAATAAATACATTGACTACTTTCTATGGAATCTCAAAACCCCACATTTGCGAAAAAGGGCAGATAAGTCATTATCCAATACTACTACTGCATATTCGAACAATAATTTGGGATCCATTTTAGCATCTCAACCAAATCCTTTTTCCTTTTTTCCTTTTTTTATCTAATCAAAAAGGTACCAGTAAATCCAAACTAAATAATAAAAAATGTAAACATCTTCGAATTTTCTCTTCAAATCCCAGTAATTCTAAACATTGATGTTTAATCTTAAAACCCCAGTAAAATTTGACTTTTCCCATCAAATCACAGCGAATTGTTCAAATCATAAACAAAATATTACAAACAATAGGAAAAAGTTAAAATTTAAACATACAATTACAATATTAAAATGAGAGTGTATAATGCAAGACTACCAAAACAAAGATTAAAACACAGTTCTAAGAAAGTACCTGAGTAATTTGGGTGAATTACTTCTAATCTGCCATGTTTGCCGAATAGATGATGAGTTTAAGGAGAGACAAAGAGAGAGTTGAAGCTGAGAAAATAATGGAGTAATGAAGTGCGTTTACTGGTACAACTGTACAAGTATTTTTAGTGTTTTTAGTGATTGAAAAATGGGAGAATTGGAATTGGAATTGGAATTTGCAAGTATGAGTAAAAGAAAAAAGTGGTGGAATTAAGATATTTAATACGTGCGCGAGTCATGTAATGTTAAAAGACTTAAAAGAGTTAAAACCGAGGCATTTTAAAGGGAGGAAAGTTATGTATCTATTGGTACATAATAGGGGTATAATGGTAATTTAGTATAATAAAAAGGTGATTGGACTACATATTATCACTTTAATTTTCAGGTTTTAATTGTATCACTATAGTCATTTTAATACCATTGCAACTACTATTATATCATTACATTCCAATGGCATAATTTCACAACCTAGTGGTACATATATTAGCTTCAAAAGTATATCATTGTAACAATCTTTAGTGTAATTTTAACTATTTACAGTACTATTGTAATAACAATGATACATTTTACATCTCAGTGGTACTAATGTTAATTTTTAAAATATTTATAAATTGTCATGTTATGTACCAACAAATACATAACATTCCTCCATTTCTACATTCTCATTAAAACCATATCTTACGCCATGTCATGTGAGAGATTCAGGAGTGGAGTTAGGATGGGAGGAGTGAATGACTAACTCAATTACGATATTATCCTTCGTCACATTAAAATTGCTTGTATATTGTGTATGATGTGTTCCCCTTAAATAGATAAATTAATTTTGCTCTTAAGTATACATATTGCTTTCATAGTTCATATAGACGTGTATGTTCAATGGTAAACGATTATATCTAACAAGAGTTACAAATTTATAATTATAGATTATAGAAACAACCACCAATAAAGGCAATTTGAGAGTACGCCAACTCAAAAAACTGTATAGACTACAATCAAATGAAGTACATGTAAAACATCTTTATAACTTCAACTTAGGGCCTATTCTCTACAACTTAATTTTAGTTCAATTCAGTTCCATTCAGTTCAATTTAGTTCCTAATTTCCTTCTTTCATAAACAATTCAATTCAGTTCATTTCAGCTCCAATCAGTTCAGTTCAGTTCAGTAAATCAAAACATACCCTTATTGATAGATTATCTATTGAAGAGTTCTCCATATACAACAATTGAAATTTTGTTGAAAAACAATTTTACTTGATTCAAATGTTATGTGTACAATATATGTATAATTTTATAATAATGATATGGAGTAGCATATATAATACGAAAATCAAGGAGACCTTTAATTTCTTGATGAATACTCCGTACGACTTATGAAATACTTTTTATTTCTTAGGAGAAAATTGTCTAATTTCACACAATAAATTAGTGTAAAATGATCATATTTATATTTAAGACTAGTTGTTATTTAGTTAATAAAGATGAACGAAGTGTAAGTATTAAAGAAGCATATTTGTATTGCTATATACTTCGAATTAGATTAATACTGCGAAGTATTGATATTAATGGTCACTGTATAAAATTAATGTTTACGTTAACAATTCTACAAATGAAACATCCTACAAAAAAAATAAAAATTAAAAAAAAATTAAAAAAAAATAAATAAAAGGAAGAAGTATATATATATTTAGCTTTATTTTGTTTTTAACTCTTTTTAATTACATGTTCATCAGAGAGTATTTCAAATATGATATGAATAAACAATGGTGGTTTAGATTAATTTTTGCTAATTGCGATGCATTTGGTACAGTGGGTAAGTGGGAGATTGGGAGCACCGACTATAAGAAGTGCTCTGCACTGATCCCATCCAAATACCATTTATTCTACTAGTAATAAATTGAGATGTCTGTTTCATACAACGTAGCCCATATTCATTACTCACTAGTAACTCCACAGTCCATGTCTCATACAGTCATACATACTCCCTCTGTCCTATCAAAATTACCTTAATTAATTACTAGATCATATGCGAGTAGAGTTGTCAGTTTCTGACCCAAACTGTTAAATCCAACTGTTTCAAACCGATCTGAAAAGAAACTGAACCGTTAAAAACCCTTTTTTGGAAACCGAAAACCAACCCGACCCAATTTTTCCTAACCCGAAATTGAACTGAGCCGAATTTAATTTGTGTGAACCATTACTAATCTGACCCGTTACCAAACCAAACCATTACAACCCGAAACTGAAAACAACCCGAACCGATTACGTCTGAACCCGATAGTAACCCGACCCATTTTAAACCGAAAATCGTCTAAACCAGATAAAAATCCGATAAACTTGAATTGGTCCAACCCGTAACCCGTTGTGACCAAACCATTTATAACCCGTAACCCTTTATGATTGAACTGTTTCCAACCCGTAACACGTTTATACCGAACTGTTTACGACCCGTAACCCGTTAAGATCGAACCGTTTATGACTGGTAACCCGTTATGACTGAGTCGTTTACAACCCGTAACTTAATATGTTTATGATCTTATCCGTTTCAACCCACTACTCGATAAACCCAACTTATTTAGGATTTAACTTGATTATAACATGATCAGTTCCTACCCATTATTTGATTAACTCGACTCGATAATGATCCGACTCGATTTTAACCCAATATGATTTGGACTGATATTTACTTCAAATTGGGTAAACCCGTTTTCAAACCGACAAGTTCAATCCAAACTGATTATGACCTGAATCGATAATGACCGGAACGGCGAAACCCCAATTTCACCCGATTTGTTTTGAACCGAAACCTATTTTCAAACCGACCCGTTTTAACCCAAACTGATTATGACCCGAACCGGTTACAACCCGACCCGATTAGAACCCGAACTATTTTGAATCGAAACCCACTTTAAACTGGCTAAACCCGTTTTCAAACCGACTTGGTTCAAGCCAAACTAATTATGGCCTGAACCTACTACAACCCGACCCGATTAGGACCCGACCTGAATAGAAACCGCAATGAAAAAAAAAAAAAAACCAAACCGAATTGACCTGATGATTTTCAAAACCGACCCAAAGTAATCCGCTAATTATTTCAATCCGTTATAAACCGACCCGTTATAGCCTGAAACTGATAAACCCAATTCAACAAACTGTTTACCAAATTAACACCCCTATATACGATAGTTCTTTGTTCAAATAAGAAAATCTCGTTGGGACGAAAGTATCATCATGTATTGGTTCATCCTATTTATTTGTAAGGATGGTATCCCACGTTGCCTATTTATTGGTTTCTTGTTGACCCCATTGAATTGGCCCATTACAACTTATTACAAGCACCACCAATATTTATTGGTTCCTATACCAGGGCATAATAGATTCCCTGGACAAAATGTTATAAGACATTCCATCTTGATCAATAATCTAATTCACTTAAATGATGCTTATGATTATTGTAAGAGACATAATCAAGGAAAATGATGGAGAGTAGAAAAGGACATGTGTGAAAAATAACAAAAGATAGAGTTAGATCTGATTATTGGGCGGGTTAGATTAGGTCAAATAATGTGTGGGTCATTATCAAATCGTCCTTGTAGAAGGCCAAATGATGGCCGTGTCAATGCGGATTGCAAGAAGCTAGATTATCAAAGGGCTAGTAAATACGCAAGGAAAAAGACAATAATTGCTATCTAAATTCTAAATTATACGAATACATGTAAATTTATTGCCTTTTTTTTTTAATAAAATTATTGTTCTATCATTTTAACCTTGTCCGATGAATATCATGTCGTATCTAATAAAAACCCTTTTACATCAAAGTATCAAACTCAACCCTACATGGAATTATGGATATATCCATTGGTATATTTGTCCAGTAACTACCACTAGTATGTAAGATTTATGTACAGTAGTTGGTAAGCGAAATTTAAGCAAGAAAAATTTTGTCAAAATAATTGGGTGGTGGGTGGGTAGTAACAGGAGGATGCTAGGGGGTGTCACTCCCTCGTCTAGTTCCCCCTTAGTTTTTAAGAAGTTGTAGTTTGGTGTGGTTTTTGTTTTTGCATCGTCCTCTTTGTTTATTTTCTTGTTATTGGAATCTTTTCCTCTTTTGAATCAAAAAAAAAAAAAAATTGCCACGATAACGAGATAAAGATAAGATGTTTTATAAAGTCACCTTCTGTTTAGGGTAAAAATACCCTATGCCACGTGGCCCAGTAGAATCATGACACGTGGCAGCCCACCAACGACCCAATGTGATCCAATCGGATGCTGCCACGTGGCATCAAAACCCTAATCAGGGAACATGTCTCCCCCACTATAAATAGGGGAATCCTCCTCATTTATTGGGCATTCACAAAATCCAAACACGAAACCCGAGCAATATTAATTGCGGAATCTCTCTGAATCAGTGAGAAAAACCTATTTACCTTCCGCATTATTACCCATCCGTAAATCATACTAACTTGATCGTCGGAGGCGGAACTCCACCCAACCGGAGTTTCGTGGTTTTCCAGGTACAAAAGTCAGGCGCGCATACTCCTTATTGTAACTCTCCCGAGGGACCAAAAACACCCGAAACATTTGGCACCGTCTGTGGGGAGAGTACTACCGAGATGGCATCCGATCCTGTACTGAATGCAGAGGGCAGCCGACCTTTGGCTGATCCTGAGGTCCATACGGACCATGAGAATGGCAGTGGCGACGACTACGACGTCGAGACCTACATGGCCCCAGACGGGTCATTCCATTCTAGGCGCACCCGTTCCAAGGAAACAAAGGAACGGGGCCAAGACAAAGCTAACCCAGGCGGCAAGCCTGTGGGACAATCCCAGGCGGCGGAGGGTGTTGCCCTCGTCACCAGAGACGAACTCATGAACCTCATGACTAGTTTTAAAGGGGAAATCAAAGATATAATCAAGAAGTCAGCTGGCTCCAGCAAGGGTCAGTCGGCAAAGAAGCCTTCTCCCTCCGGGACGAAGCAAATCAAAGACCGGGTGCCCACTCCGCATCCCAAACACAAGGGGACGGATGGGCCCCTGATCGACCTTTCGAAACTTCGTTTCCCCGAAACGGGGCAACGGAAGGCCATCCGGCATACACAGCCGGATGGGTCAAAGAAGATGTTCTCTGACGCCCGGTTATTCATTCGGGAGAAGAAAAGTCAGAGCATGTCTCAATCGGCCTCAACGTCGACCTATTCGGACAGTTTCCGAAATGCTTCAATGAAGCATTCGGAGACACAGCAAGGGAGTCAGTCAGTCAGTATATCTGCATGTACTGGCCCTCATGTGATCCAACAGTAGGCCCCGTATGTTCCCCAGCAGCCATACGCCTAGTATGGATCTCCATTCATGCAGTCGGCACCCTTCGGGGGTCAGGCGGCCTACCAGGTCCAGCCCATGGACTGGCAGCTCCAACTGCAAAACCTCGGGGAACAACCTTCTGCTTTCTCCCGGGAGATAACCGAGGCGGTACAACCGACCAAAGTTAAGAATGTGTTGGTTGGTGCCTACGACGGTACCACCAACCCAAAAGACCACCTAATGGCATACACCAACCTCATGTACCTACAGGGGTTGGATGACGCCGCCTGGTGTAGATGCTTCCCGGCTACATTGAAGGGCATAGCCCAACGATGGTTTGGCAACTTGCCGGCTGGGTGCATCAATAATTTTAAGACGCTTGCATACCTGTTTGCGTCAAATTTTTCCATGAATATCCCTGCTAAAAAGAGAAGTCTCGATCTAGGGGCTATCCAGCAGAGTGATAAGGAAGGACTTCGGTCCTATGTCAGACGGTTCAATCTGATGAGAATTCAGATTCAGGGGCTGTCTGACGAAGTGGCATACACAGACTTCTTCAAGGGTCTGAAGGATGGGTCATCTTTTAAGTTTGACCTAGTCCGCAAGAGGGTAGCCACCCTCCAAGAAGCGGTGATGGAGGCAGAGGCCTATATACAGGCAACCGAGCTCTGCTCTATCAGGCATCCGTCGGAGCCCAAGCGGTCCGACAGGAGAGACAGCCGGCCTAACCAGCCGGCCAAAAAAGAAGAAAATAAAAGAAAAGAAGTCTGGGCAGCTGACCGCCCAGGTAACTGTCCCAGAAGAAACAACGGAAGTTGGAACCGTACATCCCAAAGTACGAGTTCAACAAAGACTGCTCCTCCATCCTCATGGAGATAAAAGACCGGGTGACAATCGACAAACCGGCTGCAATGAAAAGCTCTGTCAAGAACAGAGACAAAAGCAAGTATTGCCGGTTCCATGAGGACGTCGTCCATGACACTAATGGTTTCTATAGCCTCAGGCGGCTATTGGACCGTCTGGCTGATGAAGGGGTCTTGGAGTCTTATCTGGTGAAAACCAAGGGCAACTCCAAATCAAGTGGGGGACAGCCGCCTAAGAAGCCTGCTGCTAGCTCCAAAACGGATGAAGAACATATCTTCACCATTGCAGGCGGCTTCGCAATCGGAGGTCCCACTATCCGGGGTGCCAAGGATAACATCCGGAAATTATCCAACCCAGAAGATGAGGGCCAGGCGTCGAAAGACACCTTCCCTGAGGTCTTCATCTCTGAGAAGGATAGGGGCATGGTCAGGCGGCCTCATGATGACCCCCTGGTCATCGAATGCAAAGTTTCCAATCAACGAGTTGGCCGGATCCTAATCGATACCGGGAGCTCGTCTGACCTAATCAGTTATCAGTGCTTGACAAAGCTGAAGTACAAGCCTAGCAGCATGCACAAGGCCCCCCATCCCCTAGTAGGCTTCGGGGGAGGAGTAGTGCATCCGGTGGGAATGATTGACCTACCCATCCGGCTAGGCGGTAAAGGGGAAGGGCAGCACATGGTCGTCAAGTTTTTGGTGGTCGAGGAATTGATTGCCTACAACCTTATTTTGGGCCGCCCCACCCTCAACGAGTCTAAGGCTGTCATCATCCCCTCTCTTATGATGATCAAGTTTCAGAGGGATGATGGATCAGTTGGTGCCCTAAGTGGGGATCAGAAGACGGTTAGGGAGTGTTACCTCTTAGACGTCAGGCCAACTGTAACAGCAGCCGGTCATAACGAGGAGCCTACTGACCTCGAAGAAGTGCCTGCCCCCAAGGCAGCCGGCACGAAGTGAAAGGTGGACCAATTGGCCCCTGTCAGAAAAACAAAATAGCAATCACTAGCCGGGGAAAGGCCGGATGAATCCCGACCCCAACCGACTGGTGAGAGCATTGATATCGTCTTGGACGATAGCCGCCCTGACAGAACAGTCAAAGTTGGGACGGTTGCTCATGAACAGTTGGGGGCAGACTTGCTCCAACTTCAGCGAGAATTCAAAGACACCTTTGCCTTTGAAGTGGAAGAGATGCCAGGCGTCAGTCCGGATCTAGCTGTCCACAAGTTAGCTGTTGATCCTAAAATAAAGCCGGTTAGGCAAAAGAAGAGGGATCATGGAGAAGAAAGGTCTCAGGCGACAGCCGCTGAGGTCAAAATGCTTCTGGATGCCGGGTTCATTCGGCAATGCTACTACCCGGATTGGGTAGAAAATGTTGTCCTTGTCAAAAAGCCAAATGGTACCTGGCAGATGTGTGTAGATTACACAGATCTGAACAAGGCATGCCCGAAGGATAGTTATCCCCTTCCAAAGATCGACAGTCTGGTCGACTCTACAGCCGGCCATGCCTTGATGAGTTTTATGGATGCCTACTCAGGTTTCCACCAGATTCCCCTATGGAAGAAGGATCAGGAAAAGACGGCCTTCGTCACTGATCAAGGGTTGTACTGTTACACGGTGATGCCGTTTGGCTTGAAAAATGCGCCTGATACCTTCCAACGAATGATAAACACGGTTTTCATCAATCAAATCGGAAGGAATGTAGAGGCGTACATTGATGACATGATAGTCAAATCCAAGCAACAGGCGGGTCACATAGCCGTCCTCCGAGAAACCTTCACCACCCTCAGGCGGCATCAGGTCATGCTTAATCCCAAAAAGTGTGTCTTTGGTGTTGAGTTTGGGAAGTTTCTCGGATTTCTGATTGATCAAAGAGGCATAGAGGCCAATCCGGATAAGGTACGGGCGGTGATTGACATGCAGTCACCTCGCACTGTCAAGGAGGCCCAGAAGCTAACCGGTTGCCTGGCGACACTAGGAAGATTCCTCAGTCGGTCATGTGACAAGTGCCTTTACTTCTTCCAAGCAATCAGGAAGAGGTCTAGATTTGAGTGGGGAGAAGAGGCTGAGGCGGCATTTCAGAGGTTAAAGCAACACTTGCATTCGTTTCCCAGGCTAGTGAGCCTCCTACCTAAGGAGGTTCTCTACAAATACTTAGCCGTCTCAGATCACTCCCTTAGTGCCGTCCTCCTTGCCGAGAGAGACGGCAAGCAGCTCCCGGTGTATTTCATCAGCCATATCCTCAGGAATGCTGAACTCCGGTACTCAATGATCGAAAAATTTGGGCTTGCTCTTTACAAAGCAGTCAAACGGCTAAAGGCATACTTCCTAGCCCATCCGATGACTGTTTATACTGATCAGCCACTCAAGCGTCCAATGACTTCCATTGAGCCATCCGGCAGAATGATCAAGTGGGTTGTTGAATTGCAAAGCTTGGAGATAACTTTTGAAACTAGGCGGGCAGTGAAAGGTCAGGCGTTTGCCGACTTCATTGTTGAAATGACTAGGCCAGCACAGCCGGAGAATACCGATCAGGTTTGGAAGTTATTCGTAGACGGAAGCTCTACCTCAAACGGCTGTGGTGCAGGCGTAATTTGCAAGTCTCCGAAAGGAGATACTTATGAATATGCACTACGGTTCAAGTTTCAAGCTTCAAACAATGAAGCCTAGTATGAAGCCCTGCTAGCCAAAATACGCATGTGTAAGGTGGCAGGGGCAAGAAAGGTTGACACCTGTTCTGATTCCCAATTGATTGTTAGCCAATTCAATGGTGACTACGAGGCCACCTATCTGGCAATGATCAAATATCTTCAGGCGGTCAAAGATGAGGCGGGGACACTTGATGAGTTCCATTTGAGTCAGGTGCCCTGGTCAGAAAATAATCAGCGGATGCTCTATCCAAGTTGGACTCATCCGCCACTTGTGATGCGCCTAGGTCAGTCTTCTGGGAGGTCATGGAAAAAAGAAGTATTGAGCATGACCCAATTGAAATTCTCGACCGAAGCTCTACCTGGATGGACCCCATCCGGGATTATTTGGTAGACGGCACCTTGTCGGATGTCTCTTCAGAAGCAGCAACACTTAAAAAACGAGCTCTGAGCTTTGAAATGTACAAGGAAGAACTCTTCAGAAAGGGTTATCTCCAGCCGTTACTAAAGTGTGTTACCCCAGAAAGAGGAAAAGAAGTGCTAGAGGATCTGCATGCGGGCTTTTGTGCTTCACATATAGGCGGCAGAACTCTTGCAAAGAGGGCCAGGCGGCAGGGTTACTTTTGGCCCACCCTTGAGGCTGACGCCATGGATTTGGTGAAAAAATGTGACAAGTGCCAAAGATTTGGCCGGCTCATACACCGTCCGACAACTGACCTTACGGCTATCTACAGCCCGGTTCCATTTGCAAAATGGGGCATGGACATTTTGGGTCCCTATACGCCTGCCACAAGCAGCAGAAGATACATTCTGGTGGCTGTAGACTACTTCACAAAATGGGTTGAGGCAGAGGCAGTCAAAGGCATCAAGACAAAGGATGTCATCTCCTTCATTTGGAGGAACATCATCACCCGGTTTGGGGTTCCTATGTCTATGGTGTTTGACAACGATCCTCAATTTGAAACGCCTACCCTCAAAAATTGGTTGGGAGATCAGGGGATCTCACATTGTTTTGCATCTGTTGGCCGGCCCCAAGAAAACGGCCAAGTTGAAGCCTTCAACAAGCTCATCTCAGACGGCATAAAAAAGAAGATTGAAAGAGCTGGTGGTCTTTGGGCGGATGAGTTACCTCACGTCCTTTGGGCCATCAGAACAACCGAAAAGGGGGAGAGCGGTGAAACCCCATTTCTCATGACATACGGCACATAAGTCGTCTTACCAATTGAGCTTTATAAGCCAACACTCCGAGTCATGCTCTATGACGAAGAGGCTATTTGGGAGGCCATGCGTCTTGCATTGGATTCTCTCCCGGAACGTAGGGGCAATGCTGCCTTGCATCATGAGATAAACCGCCTGAGAATGACGAGGGCTTACAACAGAAGAGTACACAAGCGGCCCCTCAAAGTGGGGGACTTTGTGCTACGGAAAATGGAGTCAACCCGTAGGGCTAATGAACAAGGAAAGCTAACCCCAAATTGGGAGGGCCCCTACCGGATTTTTGAAGAAGTTAGAGGCGGCACCTACCGCTTGGAAACCCTAGACGGCAGGCCTTTAGTTAGAACTTGGAATGTAGACAACTTGAAAAAGTACTACTTTTAAGGAACTTGTAATTATTTTTTGTAAATGAGCAAAGGATACTTTATTTCAATTTTTTGTTTAAAGTCCCATGTGCAATGCACACCCGGGCACCTTTTGAAAAGTCCCATGTGCAATGCACACTTGGGCACCTTTTAAAGTCCTGTGTGCAATGCACACTCGGGCACCTTTTAAAGTCCCGTGTGCAATGCACAACCGGGCACCCTAAGTACCTAACTTAGATGAATAAAGGCACAAAGCCAATATATCTTAAACCATCTGCTTTAAATACAAAGCAGGCAGCCAACGACACCCATCCGGGTGAATTCGTTGAAGAGAACATCTCCCTTCCGGGTGGCACATTGTTCTAGCGTCATATTCTCAAACGGCTTCAACCGCCTAGGTTGAAGATAACTCATTTGCGTTTGAATGACCTATCGCAAACAAGATAAAACTGGCTATTGCCCCAATGCATTACAGACGGTAACTTAAATCTTGCTAAGCAGCCGGCTTTGCCCAAAAGCACTACAGCCGGACCTAGCTTCTATCCCGATTTTTACAATCTTCAAATTGACATTGGCTATTGCCCCAAGGCTATACTGTCGATATAAAATGTCTTATATTGCAACCGGCTAGTGTCCCTAGGTAATACAGCCGGTAATTGACAACATTGTCTACATTTGTGCTTGGTTATTGCTCAAAAGCAATACAGGCGGTAATCCACATATTTGTATATATCCGGATACCATTCAAAACGCATACATCCGGTAGCCCACCCTGTTGTACAACGGTCAAAGACCGCCTAATCGTTTGTCCGGATGCATATGGACGGCTATCTGCTTAGAGTTGGTAACTAAGCAAACAACCATCCAGGGGCAAGCAGGGTTCACACATCCGGCATATTGCATGATTTCATGATTCAAAAAAAAAAAGCAAGAATTACAAATATGCAAAGCAAACCGACCCATTCGGCATAAATATATTAAATATTTCAAATGTTAACCGGACCCCTGTCCGGGAAAAGTGATACAGAAATTCACGGCTCGCAGGCCGGTTGGAAAAAAGAAAGAAAAATACCACTGCTGCTGTTGCTGGGTTTGCTGTTGCTGCTGCTCCGGCTGCTGGCCTTGACCGGCGTTAGGGGCATCTTGGGTCTGCTTGGTCTGAGTTCCATCACCCGGCACCTCACCCTCTGTCTGCTCCTCCCCTACGTCGGCCCACTCCTCAAACGGCGCAGGTTGCTGAAGCCCGAGAACTTGAGCATCAAATACTTCAGTTGCGTATTTGTACCTCAAGTCAAAGAAGGCGTAGTCGGTCTCCGGATGGATCATGGACCACACCATCTTCATGCGTGCTTCACAGTCACGCTTGTTCTCGTTCACCAGCCGGGTCTGCTCAGCCGCCAGCTGGTCCAGAGCATCTTTCTTGGACTTAACCAAATCATCTTTGGCTTTGTCCAGCTCCCCCTGCAGCCGGTTGACCTCCTCCTTCAACCCAGTCTTCTCCTTCTCCACATCCTTTAGAGCTTGGATGTCTGTTTTGAGTTGGTCGATTTGGAGTTGACGGTCAGCAGCCGTCTCGTTGGCAGTGTCAGCAGCAGCCATCAGCTGCTGGATGAGTTCCTCCTGTTTCATCTTCCGGGCTTTAGTGTGGATATCAAGCATTAGGGAGTTGTACTAACATACATCAATTAAATCGGCTGCCCATTTTTGGGCATCCCTTACCTCCTCTTGCTTCTTTCGCAAGGGGGCTTTTAACCCATCCACCCTTAGCATCGCCTGCAAGACCAACCGGCAATTGAGTTAGCAAAATGAACTTAAAAACATCAGCTATCAAATCTTGCACAAAAGTACCTCATCCGGAAAACAGTAGATTGTGCCAAGCTACTACATCCGGCAACTTACCTCAGCCAGCAATGAGGTGATCCGGTCAAGGTTGACCTGGTTGACACCCGGCACCGCCTCCCTCTCGGACCTAGTCAAGGTCCTTATCATTCTCCTGGCATAATTTTGCATGTCTGGCCAGCGAGAAACAGTATCTGCATCATGAGACATATAAACGGCTCCTACATTTAGCCGGTTCCCGACCGAGTCGCTCGACTGAGACGTATGAGACTTGACTCGAAGTGGCCCAAGCGGCCAGGGGGGGTCAAAAGCGGAGTCCTTACCTTGGTCATCCGGCTGAGGGGTGCCACCACCCCCAACCGCATTGGAGCCGGAAGCAATAGCCGGCACCCTGCTAGAAGAAGCAGGCTCCCTAGATCCGGTCTCAGCCGGCTCAGAGCTCAGGACAATACTTTGCAGACTCTTGCCTGCAGTAGTGGGCCTCACAGGAGCCGGAGTCCTGTCGGCTGAAGGAAGAGTAGGGCCTTCTAAGACCCTGCGCCTTTGTGGTGGCAGTTGTGGAAGCTCTCCACCCAGTCTCACCATCTGGCGGATAGAGCGGGGAACATTCTGGCTTCCCGTCTGTAAAAAACAATCAATAAGTTAGAATCAAGGTTATTGGAAAAATAAGCAAACAATTATATCACAGCCGATGCTTACCCCACTGGCCCGGGCAGCGAGTTGGGCGTTTTTCTTCTCCAACTGCTCTTTCCTGATCTCGGCGGCTGAATTAGCCGGCGTCATCTCAAGCGGAGTCATTTCTAAACCTTCCTCTGCAAAATAACAAGAAAAATTTAGCATCATTTGCATATTATACAAACGGCATAAATTGTTGGTTAAGCAGTAGACCTTTGTTATACAAGGTGCTGAGACCACAGGCGGAGAGGAACGCCTGGTTCTTGAACCAGTCCGGATGGGGAACCCAGAATAGAGGGACAACGATTTGTGTCGCATTAGCCAAAGGCTCGGTGGTTTTCTTAAATAACCCCGGCTCCATAATGGCATCCCAAGCCTCAGCCGGAACCCTTGGTAGGGCGCACTTCTTTCCTAGAAGAGTCGGGTTCTTATTGTAACGTCGCATCCAGTGATTCACAACCGTTGAAGGGGAAGAGACATAATAAAACTTGATCTTCCAGCTCGTCCACTTGGAGGGCTTCTCCAAGGTTATCATGTATTCCAGATGCGTAGTAAGAGTGTACCAGGCATTCCAGCCGCCTGGGGCACGACTTAGGTAATGCATATGCGCGAACGCCTCCTAGCTAGGCTTCACTTCCTGCATCTCGCAGGAGGCAATATAGCAGATGATGTTCACCCAAGAATTGGGTGTAAGCTGCCAGACCCCCAAGTCGTAGCCTCTTAAAATGGCTTTAATGCATCTGTGAAGGGGGAACCGGAGGCCGGCTTTGAATGCCGCCTCATAGCAGCCGAAATAGTTATCAGCATGATTCAAGTCATCCTCCCAGACAACTAACAAGCTCGCAGGCGGGACACTGAACTCCCAATTGTCCCCTACCGGAAGCTTTTTCAGAAAAGCTTCGAGTGTTGTGTTTAATGTCACAACGTCCCGATCGCTCATGTGCTCCTCTAATGGGTTGTTTGCAGACGGCCAGCTGTATGCCTCTTCATCTTGTTCAGGGACATCCGGCGTCATGGTGGATTCTGATGATCCGGCTTCTTGATCAGTTTCTTCACCGCTTGAGCTCCCGGACTCTTCTAAAATATCATCACCAGGCGTACTTGGAACGCCTGGTTGATCAAAGGGAATGTCTTCAACCGGTGTATCGGCTGAATCATGTGATTTGTACTCGGGGTCAAAAGTCATTTTTCTTGTCCGAGCCATTCTGTCCTGCACATGAACAGAGACGGTCGGATTCTCAGAAATGTAAGGGTGTTCCATGCACCCCCAGACAGCATCCCCAGTCCTAGATTCAGCCGTATCTGGTGAACGGTTGACAATTGCCCTAGGCCGTGCCGTGTGTGTATTGGGAGAGTCCATTATTCTCTAACCTATACAACCGGTAAACTCAAGAGGTTACAAAAGGGTCAAGGATGATACCTTGTATTTATGAAGACGGTTGAAGAAGAAATTCCAAGATGTGGCTTGAAGATTCCACAGGCGGAGACAATCGTTTGTGTTGAAAACCTGAAGCACAAATACAAAACAGCCAGGCATTTTGGAAGAAATTCACACAAAGATACCCCAGGCGGTATCAATAAAGTGTGTTCAAAGATATTACAAGTGGTATTATGCGGTTTTTACCCAAAGATACCCCAAGCGGTATCATAATGGCTTGCTTAGTGATACCCCAGGAGGTATCAAGGAGGCTTGCTCAAAGATACCACAAGCGATATCATAAGTTCTATTCAAATACACCCCATGCGGGATTAATTAAGCTCACTAAAAAATGCCCCAGACGGGACACCTCCGTCTGAGGCTTCATTAAATGGTTATCAGAAACCAAGGATGCCTCAAGCTTTAATCATTGAAGGTTGCTTAGAGACCACCCAGACGGCATGAGAGCCGGCTGAGGGTGTTTGAAGGGCAGGTCATGAACGAGCTATGAAGATCATTGTTCAAGCGCCCCACAGGCGGTATAAGCCCGGCTAAGGGTGCGAAATATCTAAGTCAAAGCGTGGCTTGCATATACCCCAGACGGTCCATTACCGTCTGTGGGTCCAGTTTTGAAGAACTATTATTTTAAGACACCCCAGTCGGCCAAGAACCGTCTGTGGGTCTGATAACGAAGAATCTTGTTTGAAGACACCCCAGGCGGCTCCTTGCCGTCTGAGAGTCTATGAAGAATTTTTTGATAGGCAGTTGTTTGAAGGTGGTCCAGGCGGAATCTTTCCGGTTGAGGGTCTACTGGATGCAAAATGATTTTCTGAAGATACCCCAGACGGCATGTATTCGTCTGTGGGTCCTTTGAATGCAAATTCTTGAAAACCATTGATTGCAGATATCACAAGCGGTATATCACCGCCTGTGGTCCTATGGAATGCATTACTAAAGGCCAAGGTTTAAAGGTATCCCAGACGGTCCACACTCTCTGGGGGTCTATCATTTGAAAAACAAGGTATAAAGATGCCCCATCCGGTATATAGCCGTCTGTAGGTCTTTTAAGTGCAACTACATGAAAAACTAGTGTAAAGGTGCATAGGCGGTATTCACCGTCTGTGGGGCTATGACATGCATTCAGAGTATAGGCCATTGATTAAGGATACCCCAGACTGTCCACCACCGTCTGAGGGTCTATCTTTGAGGATCATAATTTAAAGATTCCCCAGACGGTTTACACCGTCTGTGGGTCTACCAAATGCAAAGCATAAAAAGGGGCTTATGGAGTCCCAGACGGTGTATGACCATCTGTGGTTCTACTCAAGATAAGAAAAAGAATCAAGTCAGGCGGTACCTGGAGGGATTAAGTGAAGAAAGTCCTCAACCGGTATCCGTGTGCGTTTCAATGAAGCAACAGGTTGATGAAACTAGCAGCCGGTGTCAGAGCTCTCAAGAAAATTCTGAAAAAATTTGTAAAGTGAAGAGGAGAGAGGGTGTGCGCCTCAATTTATAGGAAAAAGACCGGAAGGCGAATCACCACCTTCTGCCTTAATCCTTTCGAAATTCAAATTCAGGAGAGAGAGGCGGGAAGCAACTCAATCGTCGCTTGTTCATTGTTTGACACCTGTCACAGGTGACACGTGGTTGCGCCACGTCACACCTGTGAGGGGCAAATGTTTAGGGTAAAAATACCCTATGCCACGTGGCCCAGTAGAATCATGACACGTGGCAGCCCACCAACGGCCCAATGGGATCCAATCGGATGCTGCCACGTGGCATCAAAACCCTAATCAGGGAACATGTCTCCCCCACTATAAATAGGGGAATCCTCCTCATTTATTGGGCATTCACAAAATCCAAACACGAAACCCGAGCAATATTAATTGCGGAATCTCTTTGAATTAGTGAGAAAAACCTATTTACCTTCCGTATTATTACCCATCCGTAAATCATACTAACTTGATCGTCGGAGGCGGAACTCCACCCAACCGGAGTTTCGTGGTTTTGCAGGTACAGAAGTCAGACGCGCATACTCCGTATTGTAACTCTCCCGAGGGACCAAAAACACCCGAAACACCTTCGGACTTTTGAAGATCTTGCTTTTTACAATTCATGACATAAATAAAAAGCTAAAAAATATGATGTATTGCGTAAAGACTTCTATGATTCATTCTAACTAGTTATGTGACGTGTCATCTATGACAAAAGTTTCAAAATAGAAGCCCAAACAAGGTCTAAGATCATTTAACACCGTGTTAAGCCATGTCATGCTTGTGTAGATATAATATACGTAGTATTAACATGTTTTGTTGTGCCGAACCTTGTTATTTCATCCATAGTTGTGCTTCTCCAAAAATAACCTGGCCCACAGCTAGAGAATGAAGTACTCTTGGGTGTAGGGATAAACAATTAGTGAAACTCTAATCTCTTTCGGCTTCACAGAACTAGAAGAAGGATTGACGAAATGTTAATTATATAAGGTTGATTGAAGATTTAACGTTTTGACTATCACCCTTTATTAATTATTGTTTACATATTAATTATATCTTTATTTACTTTATTTTATTCCTCACACTATTGTTATAGAGTTTTTATCTTTAATAGTTCACACAGGTTGGATCAAAAATTGATCTATCTCAAGGCTATCAGTCTAACTCATCAATGTTAATGACGCTTCTCTCCACTATTCTTACCACAATATCATCCACATACTTTGATCCCTAGTCTCCCTAATGAAATTGAAGTGGAAAGCGATGACACTAATCACAAGGGTTTCGGTACAATTCCACCTGTAAATGTAAAAGTAGTTTTATGTACCTTGGCTATCTACTTACCTTGAACAATATGTTTCAATTATAAACTAGGCTAAGTCCCGTGTCATGTACGGTTATAATTAAATTTAATTTTATAATAAATAGATTATAAATAACGGTGTTAATTCAACAATATCTTATCCAAAAAAATTATTTGTAACAAAATAACTTGAATTTTGGTTTATACCAATACCAAATATGTAAAGGTTATTGAATTGGATTGTATAAAAAAAAAAATATAGTAATAGAAATTTAGAAGCTATAAAGTAGTTTTATATAAGAAAATTAAAATATTAGCTTAGGTTAATACCCATATACGAACTCATATACATTTATCTTGTTAACACACTTTGACCGGCATAATATGAAAATTTAATTGATTTTATTTTACTTTAAGATAATTAGTATTCCGTAATCAACTTTTTTAAATATATTTCTAGTGAGTAGTAAAGGTTTTTATTTTTTAAATAATCACATAAATTTTTAGAGTAATTAGATTAAATTTTCCAATATATATTATGTATACTATAATAAAATAATTTTGTCTTATAAACGTTATGTAATTTTAAGATCTATACAAAGTATGCTACCAAAATTATTTTTCTTTTTTAATTAAAATAAATTTTATTGCGAAATGATAAAAGTTGGAGAAAAAAATTGATATTAATAATATTATAATATAATCTTGGAATATAATATATTACAATACCTTATTTATAATCTATGTTATCTATGTTAGTATTTTTGTAACTAAAAGTTTTCTATTATATAAAATATATGTACAAAAATATTGAGTATAATTAGATTAAATATGTTGTCAAAATGGAAATAACTATTATTGTAGATTATAAAATGAATGTCATAAAAAAATGGCAAAAAAAAGGAAAGGAAAAAAAGGAGGGAAATTTTTTACCAGGAAATAACAAGTGTCATTCCAAGTTTCGCTTTTAGTATATAATTATTGATGTTCACATCCATTTTCTTATAACTGTTAATGAAGTTAGGGGATATTTCCGATTTTAGGGCAGGTCATGTCTAGCTATAGATAATCATAAAATATATTTGTATTATACTTTGTACTCCGTATATAATAAAATGGTATGTAATAATATATCGAATGATTATAACAAATCACAATTGCCGCACCCAGTAATTCGTACAGCGTTCCTAATAACTACTCCAAACTTCTTATCTTCCTCAATGTCCTGCATTTCATTCAAACACCATTTTCTTCTCTTCTTCCACTAACACCTCCTATGGCAGAAAAATTGATATACCAATGATCGTTCCCATCAGTAGCGTTGTTATTGGCGGTGGTATTGTCGACAGCGAGAAACTCGTTGGGATCAAAGACGTCATCCAAGCGGAAGAGAGAGAAAGTTTAAGAGAATTGAAAAGGATGGAGAGGAGAGAGAAAATAAAGATTGTTGATTATATTTGTCCATGATTTATGCTTAAATTGGCTTGATAATTGCTTGAGATTCTCGGATTTTTCAAAATATGACCAAAAAAAATCGAATTGGGGCTTTCTTGTGTGATGTATAATTGTTGAAATTGATTGTCCCTTGTGATTGTATGTTGAATTGTGAGCGTTTTGATAATAAATGCATGTATTTTGGTTGAGAAATGAGCAAATTATCTTATACCCATGAGCTTAGTAGTGTTAATACGGGACCTTCAATGGAGGTTCCGCCATTGTTGACCTTTTAATTATTTTTATGTATATCAGCCAACAAAAGGAACATATCAACCAACAAATGAAACTTATCAGCCAACAAAAAGAACATATCATAACAAGAAAACAGCTTAATTCCAACGGAAAAAATCCGTCGGAATCATCAGAAATTCCGTTGGAAAATGGTCTTCCGACGGAATCAGTTTGTCGCAAAACCCTTTGTAGGAAATTCGACCTTTTCCGACGGAATAATGTAGTACTTGGTGAAGGATATCTATAGTTTGCCGCACCCAATACCTTCTTTTAACAAAATCAGGTGTTGTTCTAAAACCTTTTTTTTTTTTTTTTTTTTTTGACATATGCTTGACGATTATCTAATATTGTTAAGTTAGTTAAGCTAGCTATTTGACATGATGACGTCTCATGCCCAACGTTAACCTCAAAACACAAAAGTCAAATCTTAGCTTTTAAACGAAATTTATCTTAGAAAATGGCATATTCTTTTATTTGATCACAAATAATTCATCTCCTTATTAACTTAATCATAAACTAACAACCAAAATCAGTTGGTAACCACTACAATTAATGATTAAATCATGGTAAGTGAATAAAACTATGCTAAATAAATGAATTCTATAATTAGTGGCAACTAATTGATTGAGATATGAGCTTCACGTTCCAATCCTATGGAACGTTTTTGGTTTCCACGCTTCATGATAAATTCACAATCACTTTTATGTTTAATAATCTTAATTAAATATATGAATTAAAAGAGTTTTTAATTTTTATCAAACATTTTATTGCAAAACTCAAATATTAGTCCTTAATTTAGAAGAGAAGAAAAAAAAAAATTAAAGAGATGGCAACTCTCAAGGTTTATGCTGATAGGAGGTCCCAACCAACTCGAGCAATTATCCTTTTCTGCAAGTAATAAAACTTGTTTTGTTTTATTATTAACATTAATTAAAATGATTTCTCCAGCTGGTAATCCTGATATATTGAATTCAAGGTTGTTAAATGTTTGCACTAATTGGAATTATTATTTTGTAATTAGGGTTAACGGTATTGAGTTTGAAGAAGTAGAAACAAGGCTCTTTAGCGATGATCTCCAAACTCCAGAATATCAAGGTGCAGTGCTTATTGTTACTAATTAATTGTCTTTACTTTGGTTGGCCTAAGCAAGATTTTCTTTCGTTGTTACGACTTATGAATTATGAACTTATGCCAATGTTAACTAAGTCATATTTTTGCTTTAATTTTAAAGGTTGCATTGTATCATTTTAATTATTCTTACACTATATTGATTATATGAGAGTGAGGGATAGCTAAAGTGATTAGAGCTCCCCTCCCGGGTGATTTTGGGATCGATTTTCATCATCCGCCCTTTTTGCTCCCTAAACAACAAAAAAAAAACTATATTGATAAAATTATGTTGGTTAATATGTATATGAAAGTTTTTTTTTTTTTTTTTTTTTTTTGTCGTAATTAGTGTTTTTAATTTTTTATACCAAAGTTTAACCATATTGTTTATGACATTTGTGTAAACCTCTAAAACCAAGCAAAAAATAATTGATTTACTAAATTTATTGACCAACTTTCAGCAATCAATCCTATGAAGAAAGTCCCAGCAATAGCTCATGGAGATTTTACACTCTTTGAGAGGTAATTTAATTTGCTCATCATCATAGTTAATTACACAATCTATTATTGCTAAGTTCACACATTTTAATTAGCTTTGAAATTTTTAATATGCAACTAATTATAGAAGTTGTAGCTCATCAAATGGTTTTTTTTTTGTCACTCTTGCTCGCAGCCATGCCATACTCATGTACCTTGCTTGCTCTTATCATGTACCCGATCACTGGTATGCTCATTATTCTATCTCGATTCAAATGTTACTCCGTTGTAATTAATGCACTCATATTTAAAATCAAATTTCATCAGTTTTGACCGTACCGTATTTTTTATACCAATATATTTCTCCATTTTTTTTAGTTAACACCGTTTGACTTTTACACTATTCACAAATTATATGCTTTGACTGGCTTTTGTGATTTGTAGCTACGTAAAATATAGTCAAGTGAGATCTTATTGTTTTAATCGTCTCAATACATATTTTATTAATATCCACTTTTTATAATTTTTCAATATCGAGAATTAGAGATATTAATCGTTAAAATAGTGCATTGGCAAGCGTAATAAAAGAAAGGTGTAAACTTAATAAAAACGGAGTTAGTATATAATATTTGTTTTAGTTTTGTATTTTAAAGATACTCCGTATGATCTATTTATAATTCGTAAAATTAATGACTAAAAACATTTGTCTTAGAATCTATATAAAATCAAATGGAACAATTAAATAGCACAGGGAGCCTGTTGGTGATGTTGCCTTTTGAATTACGGAGTATAAGCTAGCTAGGTAATAATAATTGTTACCCTAAACCTTCTAGACAAACACTTGGTAATGATAATGGTTTAATAAATCCGTTTTCAACCAAAAAAAAACTATTACCAAACAAGCTCTAAACTTTTAAAATTTGATCATGTAGGTATCCAGCTGATCTTTACAAGAGGGCTAAGCTTCAATCCTTGTTAGATTGGCATCACTCCAACTTGCGCTATGGTTCAAGTAATATATCTATATAAGACTAGTATTTTCATTTTGTTTTACGGATGAGTATTATAAAAAAAATTTAATCGATAAGATACAGAGGGTCCCCTACCCTATCACAGGATTGGAGGAGATGAAGATCGAACCCCCGACCACTTGACCTGATGAGTAGTATATTACTTGTACAACATTATGTATTAAGTCACTTCCTTTGATTTCTTAAAATTAAAACTATTTAACTAGCGTATTTTCTAACCGCGTAACTTTAATTTATCAATAATAATCAATATTTTTTTTACCTTAGCTTGCTAAATGCTAATATTTATATACTTTTATGGTGTACGCAGTGGGATACTTGGTTAACACAATATTAGCGCAATTTTTGGGAAAATGGCCAAACCCTGGTTGTGCAGCTGATTGTGAAAAAAAATTGGTTGATTCATTTTCCACAATTGAGAAAGTATGGCTTAAGGACGATGCCAAGTTCTTGCTAGGAAACGATCAACCCTCCATTGCCGATCTTTCCTTAGCTTCGGAGATTATGCAACTTCATGTAAGCAAACTTTGTTAAATACCTCTCATTGATCAATGTTATGCCTCCATATTCATTGTTAATCAAGCATTAAGTTAAAAAGTAAATGTGTAAAGTAGCGCGATTTTAATGGTTTACTACAACTAACATGTTGTTCTTGTACTTATAGATGTTACCTGATGAAGAAAGGAATAGGTTGATAGGCCCTTACAAGAAAGTTCAGCAATGGGTTGAGAATGTGAAAGAGGCAACTAACCCTCATTTTGATGAAGTTCACAAGTATCTCTTTGATGTTATTGCCACTTTGAAGCAGAAGGCTTAATTTTCAAAAGCATATATTATTTATGTGTTAATTTTCAAAGAATTAAACCATTTCTCTTAATATTTTGATCACAATTTGACTAATTAAGGAGGTTTTCGGCCTTAATTATCTATCTCATTTTACATTTTGATGTTGAGTTATTCACTTGTTGATTCTTGCATTTGGAGAATTCGTAGTCTATGCATTTTGTACTAGTAGTGTAATGCAAATATGCGTAAATAATACCAACTAATTTTTTTAAAAAAATTACTCTCATTTTTAAGTATCTTTGTATTTTATGGGTTGAAATTAGTAAACTTAGATTGAATTAGCTAGTAATGATTGTGTTGGGTCATGTCCTCACAAGTTGGCTTGACCAGTGCCATTTTAAGCCACAACTACTCAAGGTCCCTTCCGACCCTACCTCTTTTAACAAAGAGAAACGTAACGAATAAAGTAAATAAATTAGACAAAAGATGTTATTGTGTCCTACAACTTTATCTATAATTATATGATCATGTATTCACTTAAATCATGAACGCTAATATTATAGTATTGCCAAAACAAGAAAGAGTTTGAGAGAAAGCGAGAGAAATGGAAACAGAATTGCTCAAGGTTTATGGTGATCGCAAGTCTCAACCCACCCGTGCTATCTTGATCTTTTGCAAGTATTTTTACTCTTTCCTTTTATTACCTTTAATTTTTTTTATTTTTTTTTTTTTTTTTTTTGCCATCATATGATCATTAAAAAAACATCCTTTTTCGTATAATTTTTGGCATAATTAGTTATACTTAAACTTTTATCAAGTTAATGATGCTTGGCATAATTTGGATTTACTTATATAATTCTTACGCCAATTAACATTTGTACTTTTAGGGTTAATGGGATCCGATTTGAGGAGGTGGAAATTAGACTCTTCACTTCTGATGTTCAAACTCCAGAGTATCAAGGTATAGTATGCTTGCTTCAAAAAAAAAAAAGGTATAGTATGCTACCCATTTTTCTAAGTATATAATAATGTTTCGTTTCACAAATATTTAGTATTGGCTTTTGTTTTAATTCTTTGAATTTAGAAAATATAAATTTATAAAATTAATACAATACTCAATTTAAAGGTAAGGATTAACTTGATTAGACCTTAATACTTATGGTTTTTTTTGGTGAATGAAGTAATTAAGGCTTAAGCACTTGGGGAGTAGAAGGGAAGGATAATGGAGTTCCTACCCTCGAGTACCCTAGATGCTTGATAGACCGAGATGCCTACCACATTATTTTGAATTGGCTTACAAATTTGCTATGAATTATGATTATTATCCCCTTTTCTTTCTTTCTTCTTTAATACAGTAGTTATTTTCTGGTTTAATCTTTCAGCAATACATCCATTGAAGAAAGTCCCAGCAGTAGCTTATGGAGATTTTACTCTCTTTGAAAGGTAATCCTATAGAGTACATAAAACACTTTGTTAAAATTACTTATGTTACAAGCTAACAATCATGGAATAAAGCTTTTAATTATGCATCTATTTAATAAAACCAGCAAGTTTTCTAAAAAAATTATCAATTAGCATTTTTTGTTTATGTTTTACTCTGCTTGCAGCCATGCCATACTCACGTACCTTGCTTGTTGGTATCAAGTGCCTGATCATTGGTGAGCTTATTACGTTTTTCCTAGCTAGTCAAAGTAGGAAACTGATTTTGATACACCTTATATTGATTTTGGCACATTCTTTGTGAGGCAAGCATAGAATATTTTGCTCTCATAATTAATGTACCAAAATCAAATTTATACGTGTCAAAAATTAAATCATTCACGCCTATTTCTTTTTGAAACTCTGATATAGGTCAGGGCAAGTATTCATGTTTCAATTGAATTAAAAAAAATGTAGGTACCCAGCTGATCTACGGAAGAGAGCTAAGGTTCAATCCGTGTTGGATTGGCACCATACAACATTACGTTATGGTTCAAGTAATATCATCTCTCTATAACTCTTCTCAACAAAATAGTTTCATGTACTCCCTTAATGAGCCCGAGAAATCTAGTTACACCTTTTTTAACTTCAAATGATTTTGGTGCTTTAAAATAATATTAGTACTTTTATGTAAATTTAAACTTAGAATATGTTCAGTTTACCTGATCTGATTTGACATATACAACTTAGCTGTTGACCGAGCATAAGTCTTAGCTCAAGTTCTAATTACCATAAATTCTAGAGGCTGGAAAAGGTTTGGATCTTACCAAGTAAGAGTGTTTGAGAAGGTGAGGATCTTCTTACCTCTCTAGATCCCCTGCGTACTTCCAAGTGTTTGGATTGTAATATTGGTTAAGTGTTAATTGAATGGTTGAGATCTCAGTTAGGATTCTTCATCAATTACCTTTACCTAAAGGGAAAAAAACCCTAACTTAGAATACTTTTGTCATTTCACATCGTTCATAACATAAAATGAATTTTATAGATATTTATCAACGGGCCAGCAATATGTTATTAGATCAAGACGATAAATTTTTTTTCTCAAATATACTTGTATATTGTGTACCATGA
Source organism: Chenopodium quinoa (assembly GCF_001683475.1). Lineage (NCBI taxonomy): Eukaryota > Viridiplantae > Streptophyta > Magnoliopsida > Caryophyllales > Amaranthaceae > Chenopodium > Chenopodium quinoa. The sequence goes on from NW_018742484.1 coordinate 3,926,360, forward strand.
TGTTCCAAGTTCAAGAGTAATAATCAAGACTATCAACAACTTTATAGTTTAATTATGTTGTATTAATTTGGTTTGTACTAATTCTCATATAATTTGCTCTGGGATGAGCCCAGCAAGATACCTGATAAACACAGTATTAGCTCCCACATTTGGTAAAACGCCAAGTCCTCAAGCAGCAGCCGAATATGAACAGACGTTGGTTCAATCTCTTTCAACCATTGAGACTTTGTGGCTTAAGGGCGACTCCAAGTTCCTGCTAGGCAATGATCAACCTTCTGTTGCCGATCTTGCTCTAGTTTGTGAAATTATGCAACTTCATGTAAGCCATCAATCACTAGCTTTACCAACATATATTTCATTTTTGGGTGCATATATAGAGTGTGAGTCATAAAAGGCTAATGTATCTATCCAGACGAGTCTTGGTCTTATATAAAAAATTCAAAAGTTGCATATTATTTCAAGCTTTAAGTTTCAAGTTCAAAAACTTGTTAATGAATAATAACATGTTTTTGAACAGATGATACCAGATGAAGAGAGGAAGAGGATTATAGGTCCATTTAAGAAAGTTCAACAATGGATAGCGAATATAAAAGAGGCTACAAACCCTCATTTTGATGAAATTCACCAGCATCTCTTTGATGCTATTGCTAGTTCCAAGCAAAACACGGCTTAATCTCCAATCCGAAAGGCTGAAAGCCGAAAAAACATTGATCTCATATGGAATTTAAGTATGTAGTATTTGATTGATGAGGTTCTGGTTCTCCTCTATGTACGAGTTCTTATATGTATTTGTGTTATGTGGCTATGAATGCCTAATGGCGACTTTCATTAAATTAGCCACTACTATAATTCTATAAAGGTTCGATGAAATGTAGTGATGATGTATACTTATATTTCGTGTATGTTGTAGATAAATACTTTAGCATTCGAGTCTGCTTTAAACAAATTGAATATATTCTAATCTGAACCCGACTTGTTTAAGTTTTCAAGTTCAATTTCTTGACCCTAACTTGATGTGTTTAAATAATTTTTGGGTCAAGTTCGAGTTGATTATTTGATTATATTGTTTTGAAGTATTCTAAATGGGTCAATCAGAACCCGCCTAACTTGCCATTTTCAGATTGACTTGAATACCTCTCATTGATCAATGTCATGCCTTCATATTCATTGTCAATTAAGCATGCAATTAAGTTAGAATGTCATCTCATTGATCAATGTCATGCCTTCATATTCGCTGTATGTTCTTGTACGTATAGATGCTGCCTGATGAAGAAAAAAATAGGTTGATAAGACTCTTACCAAATAGTTCAGCAATGGATAGAGAATGTGAAAGAGGCACATAACCCTCATTTTGATGAAGTTCACAAGTATCTCTTGTTGTGTTAAGGGAAGGAAAAATTATTACATTCTTAAACATCACGAGAATAAGTATTTTGGTGAAAATCCCACATGCACTGGTTGCCAGGCAAGCCCGTCCTGTAAGGAAGAAGAGGGCGGAAAGAAGACTTCAAGAAAATTGAGAAATCCCAAGTGCCCGGGCAGACCGGGCAAGCTCGTTTGATTGGGCGCGAGGTGTAGCGTCTGGCTTGGCTTGCTCGCGCGGTCGGACGTGCCCATGCCTAGTCAGGCACGTGGGATTTCTGGGTTTTTGGACGTCTTTTGGCCTTCTTCTTGGATTCCTTTCTTGTTCTATATTGATGCTTTGTAACCCCCACGTTACTCCATCTTTAATTGTACGTTTTGGAGCTTAATCTACCTCCTTAATTCTGATTAAACTCTCTTCACTTCATCTTCCTCGTCTCTTCATCTATCCATGCTTATGCTATGTATTCATGGTGCAAAAATCAGAAATCATATACAAAATAGCTAAACACTTTATTCTTTGGGTATAAGTTTACTTAGACTCCACCTTTTATCCTGAAGTGCCTTAGAGTGGTGTGCAGTGTAACCTTAGGGAACGAGCCAACGATTACAATTGAGCACCCCGGTTGCGCCGTAATTCATTTTTAAAAGCAGTGATTTATCACGCCACACCGAATTTCTTCCTTTGTTTTTCTAAGATTGTTTTGTGTTATTCTTGTTCATTTCGATTATTATTTTGTATTAGACCCTTATTAAACAACATCTCTTTGATGTTATTGGCACTTTGAAGCAGAAGGCTTAATTTGTGAAAATCATATATTAATATGTGTTAATTTTCAAAGAATTAAACCATTTCTCTTAATATTTTGTTCACAATTTGATTAATTAAGGAGGTTTTCGGCCTTAATCTATCTCACTTTATATTTTGATTTTGAGTTGTTCACTTGTTGATTCTTGCATTTGGAGGATTCGTAGACTCGTAGTCTATGCATTTTGTACTAGTAGTGTAATGCAAATATGCGTAAATGATACCGAATTACCGAGTAACAAAAATTACTCTCATTTTTAAGTATCTTTGTATTTTGTAAGTTGAAATTAGTTCATATAATTATGGGAATTCTTTTTTTTTTTTTTGGCCCTGTCTAATACTCCTATAATCTCTACGTATTTAAAAACTTAGGCCTAATTTGGTTATATATGGGAATTAAATGCCTATAGGAAGTTATAATACATGGGAAATTTTATTGCCTAGAAAATACTAAAATTGTGTTTGGTTGACATATAGGAAATCATATTTCCCATGAATTAGTTTCTTATGTTTTGTTTGGTTAACTTATGTAATACCCATGTATAATTATAACTTGAACTACTTTTCCGAAATTTTGAGGACAATAATGTAATTTCACCCAAAATACATGTGGGAAATTTGAGTGACCAAGGTAGGGTGTGGAAAATTAATTCCCATGTTTTGTAGGAATTCCAAATTCCTTAAGAATTTCCACTTCCTACATTTTTGCTAACCAAACAACTACTCTTAAACACAATTCCCATGAATTTGTATTTCCCCCATTATTGAAATGCAACCAAATAAGGCCTTAGATTGAATTAGTTAGCAATGATTTATTGATTTACAATTGAGCTTTTTTTTCCCATAGATTTATACTTAGGGCATGTTCAACAATAACTTTTGAGTAGATTTTAGTAGTTTGACTTATTCAAAACATTACTTAATACTTGTATATAATATGAGTGTTTGACAATATAGTATTTGAAGTAATTTTTTTTGAAAACTTAACATTATTAGTTTTTGTGAAAAGCTAGGTAGTTGCTGGAAATTTTCTTCTATATCTTTAGAATTTTACAGCTAATATCTAGTCATCAACTACTTTACCAAAACTCATACTTAATTATTTATTTTCACATACAACTAACAACCACTATCACATCTAACAACTACCTTTACAATTACATTTTGCCGAACATGTCCTAAATTAAAATGATGGTGTAGCCACTAAAATATACTATGTACTACGTAATTACAACAACTTTTTGGTGCACTAGGCCACACTGTGTGGCAGGGGTTACCCGAGTTATTTTATTAGGGGTTACTTGAGGGGTTCGGACAGGGGTTACTCGAGGGGTTCACTCGTTCAAGGGTTACTTGAGGGGTTACTCGGTTAGGGGTTACTCGAGTTACTCGGTCAAAGGTTACTCGAGTTACTCGGTTAGGGGTTACTCGAGGGGTTACTCGGTTAGGGGTTACTCAAGTTATTCAGTTAGGAGTTATTTGAGGAGTTTGGTCAGGAGTTACTCGAGTAATTCGGTCAGGGATTACTTGAAGAGTTCGGTCAGGGGTTACTTGAGGGGTTACTCAATCGGGGGTTACTTGAGGGGTTACTCGAGGGTTTCGGTCATGGATTACTTGAGAGGTTAGTCGGTCAGGGTTACTTGAGGGGTTACTCGGTCAGGAGTAACTCAAGTAAGCCCTGACTGAGTAACTCGAGTAACCCCTGTCGCACGATACAGCAGGCCGCATACAAAAATTGTGACGTAATTAAAGATACTGATGAATAAATAATTGTATTGATAAACGTGAAATGACAAATGGAAGTACTTTGCAGATTTTCTAAAAGTCCGTATAATCATACTTGTACAATTAATCCTCACCAATCCCACTAAGGCACTAGAGTCCAGACTCCAGAGCAAAAGAAGAAAGAAAGAAAGAAAAAATGACTCTGAAAGTTTTTGCAGATCGAATGTCCCAGCCTTCTCGAGCTGTTATTTTGTTCTGCAAGTACTCGAATTCTCTTAAAATTTTCCATTTTCGTTTATTTATTTATTTACTTTGTTCTTTAATCTGCTATTTTCTTCAATTTGCTACTTTACTTATGATTTAATTTCTTTGCATTTGTTGCAGGCTTAGCAAAATCGATTTCGAGGAAGTCAAAATTGATCTTTTCAAGCGCCAGCATTTATCTCCTGAATTTGCTGGTAACCCTTTTTTTTTTGCTTCTTCTACTAATTCGATGTTGAATTTATTGAAACTAATTAGTTCTGATTCATTCAGGAAGTTGTAATAATTCATATAAAAGTTGAATATTTGTATTAATTGGATGTGAAATTCTTTTCCCATGCTCTCAAATTAGAAAGATAAATATACATGAGTATAATTCCACTCCCAAGTAATTAAATTTCTAAAATTGTTTACAATTTTGTTAAAAACAAGAACCCCCCCCCCCCCCCCCCCTTTTTGGGTGTGAATTTAGTGCTAAAATTTGTGCCAATCATGAGAAAAGCGTATTATCATGCATAGGGTTTGTTCCTTTACGGAGTGGAAAGGGATAAGAATAATTGTTGGAGAGAGAATTCAACTTAGTATCTCTTGATTTAAGGCCTGAGTCATGCTCTTTTATAGTTTTATTTATGGGTGCGAGCAAGAGAAGCAGTGTTGTTTGCCAATTACTTAGCTTAATTCCTCTGCTTGTATGAGTAATTTGTTTGCCTAAGGTTGTGAGTTGATCTGGAAGTGAACTGTTTTAAGATCATGAGGGAAAAATATAAAAAGAGAAGCTAAATTTCAGTATTTATAAGAAAGAGAAGCTGATTGACTCCAAGATTTGAATAGGAGTATAGGATAGTAGAGCATGGTTTCTTTTTTCCTGAAACCCTATGTCCTGGATACCTTGAGAAACCCAATTGCTGCCAAATCCAGAACCCAAAGGCACCTGATATTCAACCATTCCAGTGGCGAGTTTAGCCATCCTTGTGTTGTGGGAAGAGCCTAGTTTGAGCCACGGGCTATGATCATGATAAAGATGCCAAATTGGTCACTAATTTATCTAAAGAGCATCATCTCCCACTAATCTATTGTATTGTAGAATTCGTAGCATCCCTTTTTAAAATTTTAGCTTAGTAGTTTCATCCTAACAAGCCAAATCATTCTTAGGAGTTTCCTCATTTTATTTTTGTGCAGTGGCTACCCCTTTACCCTTAGTTGATTTTTCTCTTCTTCCTGAATATTATTGCTTTTTACATTATACTGGAAGCACTTCTAATGAAAGTCAATTTCATGTTCGAACCCCAAAGACTAGTGCCTTAGAAGCTTCTAATGTTGGTAAATACCTTATTTAAAGCTCCCTTGGCCTTATACATCCCCTATGTTTGAAATTTGCCTGTTGCTGACATATTGGTGTGTTAAATAGATAAAAAAAAAAAAACCTCTAATATATTGGGCTTCTTGATGTGGAGAATTTAAGGCTTAACTAACTATACCAAAGGAGTCCTTAAGAGTGTAGGGCATTTGGCAAAATTAGTTTTTGGAGATTGAAGCTTAAATGTTACAATGAATATAGAGAAAGGGTGTTGGGTCTTTTATGGAAAGTTTTGAAAATGATGATATAAAGGTCAAAAATTGTGGAGAGAGATAGTGCTACAAAATTAGCAGGAACTATATTTTGTCTCAAGCATGAGAAAGGCAATGTACGTATATCCATTGTAAAATAGTAAGGGTTATGAAAAAGTGTTTGGGAGGAGACTTAAAATAATCAATTTTATACTGCTGATTTGCAATTGGACTTGTTTTAGTGGGAGAGAAGTTTATTATTTTGTGAGAAAGAGAACCCCTTTCTTAGCTCAACTTCTCTGCTAGTATCTGGAGAAAGTAATACTATAAGAGTGGTTTGTTCTTTTTAGGCTGGGAGCTGAGAGTGAAATGATCATATGTGGAGTATTTATCCTGGATATCATTTACATTAACTGGAGATGTCTGCTGGTTATTAATTTTTCCTATGCTTGTCATAATCTCTGCAAGTCCATTTTAGTGTTTTACCAATTCTGCATCTTCCTTCCCTTCTTACTGTGTCTATTTATAACAATCTTCTTACTGTGTCTATTATTATATTGTTCATGATCATTACATTTCAGAGATAAACCCACTGCAGCAAGTTCCTGCGATAGTTGATGGAAGATTTAAGCTGTATGAAAGGTAATACTTGGATTTTGTCTCAGACTGAAATAGTCTCCATATGATAGTAGGATGTCAATTCCTTTTCTTTCTATTTTTTATCCCCCTCCTATTCTGTTGGCTAGTCTAGTATTTCAATAAGAGAATTTTCTCTATTTAATTGATGACTAGATAGGCTGTTGTGATAGATTCTCCTATGAAGAAGAAACACAGACTTTAAGCCTCAGGGCATCCGAAAGTAAAGTGAATATTATATTTCTTGATTGGAGTAGCAAGCATGAAAAGGTCAATTTTTATTCTTACCCTTTCTCAAATCATATAGTGAGAGTAGAAGTTATTATCCCATGTCTATCATCGAGACATTTGGATGCCTCCTCAGAATTTGCCCCGACCATCTGTGTTTCATTTCTTGCGTATTATTGATAGGCATTGGATTGGCTTATATTTTCTTGCAAGAATGGTTATTATGGATAAAACAACACTATGTGATGCTCAAACTACGTAGTCTTGGGTATAGAGTTGAAATGGAAATTCTCAATTTGAAGATGTAGGGACACTGAGTGCAATCAATCAATCAATCAATCAATCAAAGCCTTAATCCCATAAGTGGGGTCGGCTAACATGAACCAAATTTGATTATTCCGCGTAGTCATCGACATAAATCTTCCTCTTTCATCCCTTACGATCCAATGCTTCATCCTCATGCAAATCCATACACTTCATATCCTTCCTAACACCTTCCAACCAAGTCATTTTCGGTCTCCCTCTCCCTCGTTTAACCCCTCCATGGTCTCTTCCACTGTTCGCACCGGTGCACCTTTGGGTTTTCGTCTTACATGCCCAAACCAATGCAGGCAATTTTTCCTTAGTTTATCTGCAATGTCTGTCACACCTACTTTCTTGCGAATAACCTCTTTCCTGATTCTATCTCTTAGAGTGTTCCCACACATCCACCTTAACATGCGCATTTCCATAACCTCCATCTTTTTAATGTGTTCCTTCTTAGAAGCCCAACATTCTGTACTATAAAGCAACAATGGTCTTATGGCAGGTAGAATTTTCCCTTCAATTGTAAGGGAATTCTTCGGTTACATAACACTCTTGTGGCCGCTCTCCATTTAAGCCACCCCAACTTAGTCCTGTGAGCCACGTCTTGATCAATGTCACCATTCTTGTGGATGATCGACCCAAGATACTTAAAGCATTCACTCATGGTCAAATCCTTTCCATCCAAACTCACCACTTCATTGCTTGTCCCCCTCTGAGTACCAAAACGACATACCAAATATTCTGTCTTACTCCGACTTAGCTTAAGCCCTCTAGATTCCAACCTTTGCGTCCATTGCTCCAACTTAGCATTAACCCCATCTTTAGTTTCATCCACCAAAACGATATCATCTGCGAACAACATACACCATGGAACCTCATCTTGAATTGGTCTAGTTACTTCATCTAGCACCGTTGCAAAAAGAAAAGGGCTTAATGCAAACCCTTGATGCAATCCGATTGTAATAGGGAAATCTTTTTTCAACCCTCCACATGTCCTCACATTTGTTGACACATCCCGATACATATTCTTAACCAAGTCCACGTACCTTCGTGGGATACCTTCCTTCAACACTGCGCACCAAAGTAACTCTCTTGGCACCTTGTCATATGCCTTCTCTAAATCAATAAAGACCATATGAAGATCCTTCTTCTTTACCCTATAAAACTCCATCATTTGTCTTATCAAATGGATTGCTTCCATAGTAGATCTCCCAGGCATAAAACCAAATTGGTTATCCGAAATGCTTGTGCATGCCCTCAACCTATATTCAATCACCCTTTCCCACAACTTCATATTATGGCTCATAAGCTTGATCCCTCGATAGTTAGAACAATCTTGAGCGTCTCCTTTGATCTATAGACCGAGACCAAGGTGCTCTTCCTCCAATCTTGCGGGATCCTTGTAGCCGTCTATATCTTGTTGAAAAGGTCTATTAACCAATCAATACCAATTTTACCCAAACACCTCCACACCTCTATCGGTACATCATCAGGGCCAACCGCCTTCTTAGGCTTCATCTTCTTTAGTGCAATCTCCACCTCTACTCTCCTAATCCTCTGCACATACTCCATGTTGATTTCTTCATCACTCACGGACGTATCTCCTGTCACCACTCCATTACTTCCATTAAACAATTCGTTAAAGTACCCCTTCCACTTGTCCTTGATGTCCTCCTCTGGACTATTTGGTTCTTATCTTTGACACACTTCACCATACCAATATCCTTCCTTGTCTCTTGTCTTCTCTTTGCCATCTTATAAATGATCTTTCCTCCTTTATCTAGGCTTAGTATTTTACCTTGCCTTTGAAATCTTCTCTGGCTGTCACTGGCCTACCAAAAACCCACTGAGTTGTTTGAAATAATTTATGGTCAATGCAGCATCTTTCTCAACCTTAGTATTTTACCTTGCCTTTGAAATCTTCTCTGGTTGCATGATTGCATCCTCCAAATCCAAGTAACATAATTAACTTACTGCTAAGTAGAATATTGGAATTCTGTAAAAAAGCGCTTTGTGATGAGTGATAAACTGCTAATATTGGGTAAAATTTATTGTTAGAATATAAAGTAATGGCTGCTTGCACCTGTTAATTTATTGTCCTCATTTGATCTATCTGCAATCATTAATGTTGCTATAGAGCTTTTCCATGGATATGTGAGCATGCTGTTAAATCGTTATGCTTAATCTAAAGTCAGTACACTGCCATAATTTTTAGCTTCATTCAGCTTATATCTTATGTATTAAAGTTAACTGACTATATGCATGAAAATTTCCAGTCATGCAATCCTTATCTACCTTGCTTGTGCATTTCCTGGAGTGGCAGATCATTGGTGAGTCCATCCCCTTACCCTCACGAATCTCTAATTGGTTCTTTTATCTATTTACTTTATACTAAAAGAGACATCAAGGTAAACTATTTTCCCACAATGTTTTTCTTTTAACTTTAATTTATTTGACAATTGAGTCTAACAATATTTTTTTTTTGAATAGTGAGTCTAACGATATCTATTAATACTTTGTTCAAAAAAAAAAAAAAAAAAAATCTATTAATTACTTTTTTTAATAACCAAATCTCATTGTATACGTATTTTTTTAATAAATGAATCAAAATCTTGATTTCATTAACCATATTAACCATCAATAAGGAAATAATTATAAAAAAAATAATCTAAACATGTCTAAAATGGAAAAAAATAACTGTCATAGTCAAACAACTTGTTAGATCTTCAGTGAAACCAAAAGGATAGTATAAACTAAAATAATTTGATAAAAAGTACAAAGTATATAATAAAGTTCGTTTTCAGTAATCATTTTTTGTAGAAGTTGCACTATTAGATTAATTATTATATAAACTAAGTTTAATCCATTAATTATGCCAATGAATGAATAAGATATCTTCTTTTTGTAGAAGTCACACTATTTGGCATAATACTGGATTCCCTTTCACTTATCTGTTTTGCACCAATCAGTACCTTATTACTCTTCATGCATCTATTCATCATTGATCAACTGTAATATTTGAAGGTATCCTGCTGATGTTAGCAAGAGGGTTAAGATCCATTCAGTGCTGGATTGGCATCACTTAAATCTGCGTTATGGAGCAAGTACTGTGATTTTCTTCTCCTGTTTTGCATTCTTGATGTGTCTATACTACATTAATTTTATTCAATTAATTATTATTTATCAACTATCACATATGCTGTAAACTGAAAACAGATTCATGACATCACTGCTAGGCTGCTAGCCTATCCTTCTTTCCAAGCCTATATTGTGGTTGTGGATAATATGCACGATTTTCAAAGCAGAATCCTTGTGTGCGGCCAGATAAATCTTTAGCAATTTATGATACCCTTTTTCCCCTACCAGATTGCTTGATTTTTTGAATTAGGTGTGAAGCTGCCATAGGAGTTCTTATTGTTGTGAGGATAGAAACTTTTGTCGCATAACTTTTATGTTACTAGATGACATTAGCTTTCTACTTAGGCTCTATATGGTCCACTGCACAATGCTATACTGCATAATCGTTTTCCCCATTCTTCTGCTATATTGTTTGGATTGGTCCAGGAAGGGAAAAGTTGGGTATTTCAAACTGCTGTGCTATTGTTCTCTCTTAACTTGCCTTTGTACATTCTTCCCAATTTCCTGCAGCCTCCTGCTTTGGAGAATGATTTCATTTGCTTGCCCCCATGTCCTTTAAGATTTATCACTACGTTTTCCCTCTCCCTCTCTCTCTCTCTCTCCTCTTCATGGGGTGTAAATTTCTGTAATTAGTTGACCCTTTTGCAAAATTAATGGGTTAATTAACTGCAGAATAAGATGGAATTATAGTAACAAGCATGAACAAACAATCAGGGAGAACTATTTTAAGGATTCTTGAAACTTTTTGGGTTAATTCTTGCGGTGAATCTGTGATGCATATGGTATCTAAGATAGTTGAGGTGGAAGAAAAAAGAATTCTACTTTGGAATGAAAATGAGCTCAAAAAATTTTCTATGTTACCAATCAAGGAAATTTTATCAACAATTGAGCCCCTGCCTGAAAATATACTATCTTCTGGATAGGTGTCTTGGGGTCTTGACTTTTTCTGTATATCTTTCCAATCTTTCATTGGCATTGACTCTCGAGATGTCTAGTGATGGGCAATAACTGGTGCTATTTTAGGATCTGCAACTCTCTTCTGCCTTCTGGGCCATATTAGACGTCTCTATCTCTCACCCTCTGCAAGCATCCTTCCCCCCCATATATTGATAAAGCCTTAGTAGACATAAATGTTTTAATCCTTTTCTCATGTGAGTGTCTGGTTCTCTTTTTAGTGTCATGCTCCCTAGACTACTTTGTTAGAGACGAATATGAAATGCCATTGTCTGATCTCATGGTATGAATGCCATTACAAGCTAGATCCTCCAGTAATTAGATATCCAGATGCTATTATGCAGGACTACAGGAGATACCATCTAGATTTTTTTTAGTGTTTGTGTATGTGCCTATGAAATTGAAATAATGTCAAAGTCAAACTACATGGTAATTATTGGATGGTTTCCTATTTTGTCTTCTTGCTTACTTATTGTGTAAACTCTCTTTGTTACTTCTTTTGTTTTTGTTTTATCTAGGTGGCTGTCTTGTCAAATTTTCTGATAATCTCTTTCTTGTTTTCAGTGCTTATGGATTTAGGTCCACAGTTATTTACAATGACTTGTTTTCTGCTATCCAGTGAGATATGTTTTACATACCACACTTGGCCCAGCACTTGGCAGACCCTTAAATCCTGAAGCTGCTGCCAAAGCAGAGAAAACATTGGATTCGTCTTTGTCAAAAATCGAATCAGTCTGGCTCAAAGGAAGTGGAAAGTTTCTGCTGGGTAGTTACCAGCCATCTGTAGCAGACCTTAGTCTTGTCTGTGAGATCATGCAGTTAGAGGTGAGCAGTTTAAACTCTTTTTATATGTTTTTCTGTTTCCATTTTGAAGCTGTTTATGCCTAATCGTGACAACATGTGGTAAGATACCGTTGAACTGATGACTTTATGCTAAGATGGTAAAATGTCCTTGACTCCTTGCTATGATCACCGGTCATTATGAAATGCAGTAAAAAAAAATGTTAAAAATGTTTTTTTTTTTTTTTTTTTTTTTTTTTTTTTTTTGGGGGGGGGGGTTATATATTAGAATTATATTGGTACGAGTAAGTTGCTGGATGTAGTGAATAGTCCTGTTCAATACTTATTTTTTCAATGACATTCTTTTTGTTAATATTAGGTGAATTTTCTCAACAACTGGATTAAATATACGCCCTCCGATTTTCTTTGTTCTTCTCCTCTTATCGTAGACTCTTTTATATAGGTAATACTGAGAAAGGTGAATGGGTGTATAAAAGGCAGATAAAAAAATGATAGATGGAGTAAATAGGTGGGTAGATGAAAGAAAAGCCGGATAGAGTAAGATATTGCAAATGTGTATGTATTATGTGGTAACTAGGGTTAGTCAGATGGTAAAAGGTGTTTGCTAAGAATAGAAATATAGAATAGGGGAGGGGAAAAGTACCTCAAATTGGAAACTGTGTAGAAAAGAAAATAGGGAAGGGGTCTAATGAGAAAAATTTGCTCCTTTTTACAAACTTATTTTTATTACATTAATGCTTCCTTTATGTTGAAAAATGAAGTAATTTGGCCTTAAATTGATTATCATTCAGCTTAATTTTGACTAGACGGCAGTGATCATCACCATTTTGCCTTTAATGATGGTTTGAAGGTCAAATTTCGTTACATGTTCAGTTAAAGGTAGCGTTACTCTAAAATATTATGGGTTATAATTGTTTCAGAAAAAATATTAAGATAAAAGTGATGTATATCAGGTACATATAGACAAATATTCATTTAATAAAGAGAAGTTTGCTATTATTGATGAAGATGGTATTGAGCATTGCTGTGCTTTCAATATAATGTATATAAGAAAGAACAGCAAACGATAACTTGCTTATTATATAGCATAGACATTGTGTCTATTCTGTCTGATATGTAACTCAAACTTTTCAGTTCTCATTTGTGCCTTTTATGGGTACATTTTGGTCTTTTTAGCGTGAACGAAGCTTACCTAAAGCTAAAAGTAATTCTTAGATTCTTTCTGGAGCTTTTTAGTTTTACAAGCCAGTGAAGCTAGGTAGAGTGTGACATTCAATTTTTCCTGGTTTTAGGTTTTGGATGAAAAGGATCGTGCTAGGATACTGAGTCCATACAAGAAGATTCAAAAGTGGATTGAAGCTACAAAAGCTTCAACACAGCCCCATTTTGATGATGTTCATGGGATTCTTTACAGAGCCAAGATAAAAATTCAGAAGCAAAGAGAAATTTCAACATTGCAATCAAAGATGTGAAGAATGATGGAAATTGATAAATGCTCTTGATTTGCTTCTGTTTTGTTGAAGAATATAATTCAAGAACATCTTCCTACATTCCTGACTTTTGGTGTACAACATAATAGATGCTTAAGAGAATAATCGACTCTAGTATATGCTGTAATCTATACGTAAAAATGCTAAAGAGAATAAGATGAGAGTTTACTTGATCGAAACTCTTTTCTGAAGCCCCAATAATGAAGATCAGTGTTTGATTCTTATCAGCCCAACTTTAATATAAGTAGCAACAATCCCCCTTTTGTCGTATCAAACATTCTTTATGTCCTATTTCATGGTGTAGATTATATACCCAAAAAAAAAAAAAAAAAAAAAAAAGGCTATTTCGGGGTGGGGTTCCTTTATAGAGTCTGGCTTACAAGTTGGATAGTGAGAGGTACCCGTTTAGAACGGCTTTTTTTGGAGCGAACTTTGAAAAGTAAAGAGAAGATGATTTAAAATGTGTGTGTGGATCATTGCTTTTAGCTTGTTGCTGACAAATGTAACTAGATCATGTTTCTCACATTTCGAATTACACTGCTAAACTACCAAATGCCAGGAGAATTCTGTACACATTGTAGCACAGAGGATACATATATATTATCTGTAAAAGAGAGTAATCTGATCCTGAAACAGATTGGCTTTATTGTTTGCTGTTCCGGCCTCACCTCCCGTCCATGAGGTTCAGAGTTTGATTTCGATCTGACCCAACGTTTACGTGGACAACAGGGAAGTGGAAGAACTGTGGCACTTTTTTTTCCACTTAACCTATTTACAATTCCATGATTTAGCTAAGTATAAGCCACCTTCAGGTTATTGATACGTACAAAACTATTGTAGCTAACACAATTACCCATCATATAATGTATTAATAGGCATTTTCACTCAACCCTTATTTCCTTAACTTGAAGGGTGTCCAATATCTTTGGCTTTTTGTAATTCTTCAGCAAGAGTGACCAACAAACAACACTGACTGATGAAGCAGCCATCGCTGCTCCAGCAATCCATGGTGGTAAGCGGAATCTTAATGAGGGAAACAAAGCTCCAGCAGCAATTGGGATACCGAGTACATTGTAACCCAAAGCCCAAATATAATTCCATCGTATCCTAGAGAAAGTTTTCCTTGAGAGGTCGATGGCAGTTATGACGTCCTCTAAGTTGCTTCTCATCAGAACAATATCTGCTGCTTCTATGGCAATGTCTGTTCCAGCACCAATTGCCATTCCGACATCAGCAGCCACTAATGCGGGTGAATCATTAATACCATCTCCAACCATTGCCACTACATAACCTTCAGCCTGTGTTTATTATCACTTCATCAGTGAGGTGAGGAGCTACATATGTCCATAAGTACAATTTAAGAAGTATTATATCACAAATATCAAGGATTAATTGAAGGTAATACTTCTAAATTATGCTTGTTAGTTTCTCTTAAATAGGGAAAAGGAGAGTTTTCAAAATCTGACCTGTAATTCCTTTATTTTCTCTGCTTTCTGCTCAGGTTTAGCTTCAGCAATCACGGTCTCAATTCCAACTTGTCCGGCAATGGAGTTGGCTGTCCCCTTGTTGTCACCAGTCACCATAATGCTCTCAACACTCATGGACTTAAGAATAGATATGACTTCAGGTGCACACGGCTTCAGAGGATCAGAAATTGCTATTACTCCTGCAACTTCATGACTAATGGATACCAGTATGCCTGTTTCAGCCTTACCTTCGGCTTCTGAAAGCAATTCCTCTGCCTCAGCTGGGATGGTGATTCCTTGATTTAACATCAAGCTCTTATTTCCAATAAGAATCTCCTTGTTGTTGACTGTGGCCTTGACACCATGACCACTAATGGCCATGAACTCCCTCGCTTCTGACCAAATTTGGTGTTCTTTGTCTTCACTAAACTTCTTGGCATACTCGACGATGGCTTTTGCTAATGGGTGCTCACTATTGACCTGGAAATCATTCCCTATTATTATGTAAAGAAAAAGGAAGCATAATTTGAGTATTAGAAGTATTGAGCTAGAACATTGATCTTTATATCTCAGCCAAGACTAGAAACAATGGGTAATATACTCTGCATCTGTTCTGAAATTAGTCTAAAATCTAAAGACTATCAGAACTCAGAAGTATAGAGCTATAACATTGGGGTTTGTCAACAGAAGAAAAGGTGTGAAATTTAAGAATCAGCAAGTTTTCGGAAAATGAACTACCTCTACCGCGGCAACCAGTTTATAGAAGTCCCGCAGCACCATTTGTCTCAGAAGTCGCGTGCTGACAACTACTGGCTTGCCCTCTGTAAGAGTCCCAGTCTTATCAAACACAATACAATTAACCTACAAAAGTATATTAGAATAATGGAGTGTATTAATAGCTGCCAGGGTGCCTCCTTAAACTATAGTTTCATCCATTTTAAGCTTATTGAATGCAAGATACGAAAAGTATAACATACCTTGTGAGCAGTTTCAAGAGCTTGGCCTCCTTTGATCAGTACACCTTGAGAAGCACCAATTCCAGTACCAACCATAACTGCAGTTGGTGTCGCCAAACCCAGGGCACACGGGCAGGCTATGACCATGACAGATATGCCAAACTGTAGTGCAAGCTCAAAGCTGTCCATTGATGGTGGTATCCATGATTCTGGGTAGCTGTGGAATTTTCCGCCTAAAAACCATGCAAGCCAAGTTGAAATTGCAAAAAGGATAACCTGGGGGAATAAAGCAGTAAGTAATAAACAATGTTGAAGTATCTTAATATAGTTGAGCTTTCCAAGAATTTATATGCTTACTAAGTTACTAACCAATGGCACAAAATATCTAGATATATGATCAGCAAGCTTCTGCACAGGTGCTTTGTTCATTTGTGCTGATTCAACCAGTCGTACAATTTGAGAAAGTGCACTTTCTGATCCAACGCGTGTTGCCTTAATATGTAAGGCCCCATTTTGATTCACTGTACCTCCTATTACTAGATCACCCTTCCTCTTAGGTACTGGCCGCGATTCTCCTGTTATCATGCTTTCATTGACATAGCTTTGGCCCCAAACTACAAAACCGTCACAGGCTACTTTTTCCCCAGGAATGACTTTAAGCACATCATTCTTTTGTATCAATCTGCTGTCAATTTCTTTTTCTTTCAGGATCTTTCCATCTGCATCAAGGGTTAATAATGCTGCCCTCTCAGGGGCCAAGTCCATTAGCTTGGCGATTGCTGCAGATGTCTTTCCCTTCGCCAATATCTCTAGGTACTTCCCTAGAAGTACAAAGGTAATAAGCATAGAACTTGTCTCAAAGAAATCTGTTCCCTCAAACTTTTCTGATGTAGCAGCTCTAACCACGGTGTAGACTGAATAGAAGTAGGCTGCATTTGTTCCCAGCGCAATCAAAACATCCATATTAGCAGAACCATGCCTTGAAGCATTGTAAGACCCAATATAAAATCTCCGGCCTATAATGAATTGTATAGGGGTTGCTAATACCCACCTTATTATCTCACCAACAGTTAGCATCTTCAAAACTTTGGTGTCAAATACTTCTCCAACACCCGGAATATACATGAATACCATAGATGTCAGAAACACTGGGATCATTAAGATTAAACTCCACAGCAATGATCTGTAATACTGCTTGATTTCTTCCTGTTTATGTGAATCCTTTCCGTGATCTTCGGGATATATCATTGCATTGAAACGCCCTGAGCTAGCTGACTCGATCACTTCAATAAAGTCTCTTGGCCCTGTATTATCAGACTGGTAAGAAACAGATATTTTCTGAAGTTTTGGATCAATATCTATATTTTGAACACCGGGGAGAATGTTAAGTGAGTTCTCAATCATTCTCCAAGAATGATCTGTTTTTATCCCATCAACCTTTAGGTGCACCTTGCATCTATCTTCTCCTGTAGTGATAAGTACAGCCTCAAACCCGCTATCTTCTACAGCTTCTAGTAATTCATTGTAACTAACAAGCTTCGGATCATAGTGAATTTCTGCTTCTTCAGTAGCTAATGCAACTTGTGCCTTTTTAACACCATGAACTCCTAGGAGACTAGTTTCGATGGCATTTGCACAAGAAGTGCATGTCATTCCTCTAATCCTTAACCGGCATACTTGACTGCTTCCATCGTTAATATCATCAGCAATCAGTTCAGCCTCGAAGCCAGCATCCACAATGGCTTCAAGGATTCGTTCCTCCTATACAACATTGACACTTTTTATAGGTCAGCAAAGATGAAAGAATGTGAAAAATCATTGCTAAAACTTTCTTAAAGCATGCATGTAACTAAATTTAGGTTTTGCAGCTATGTTCTTATGTACCAATATACATAAGTTTGATAAGCAGTACACTGACACTTGTGACTACATAAACGAAAATTGCACTATTATTGGCATTACAGATACTGTGTTCTCTCAATATAAAATTATGCATCCAATTTCCAAAGTAAACTATTTAGATTTTTTAGCCTTTTCTTTAATCGTACACAAATTCTAAAATCAAGCAGCTTAAAGTCATAGATTACATATGAGGACTTTTGATAGGTCATACACCATTGTTAAAGCTACTTCCTCTGTTCCAAATTAGATGACACATTTCTTTTATCACGTTTGACAATGCAAAAGTTCAATCGAAAATATCTTTGATTAAATTATTGTAAAAAATACTAAAAATTGAATTTCAATTAAGTACACATTGAAGTGAATCTAACAAGATCCCACATGACTATGCATTTTTATACCTATAAATCACAAATCTTAGTCAAAACAAAGTTAATGAATAGTGTCAAAAGTCAAAACGTGTCACCTAATTTAGAATAGAAGAACTATGTAATAGTCCCTCGATCTATTTCTAAATGTTCTTCCTATTTTAACTATTTTAACAGTACATGTTTGCCGGTGCAACTTTGATAGCAATTATATTTAGTTGCATATTACTCCCTCCGTTTCATATTCAGTACAACACTTTCCATTTTCGACCGTTTTATAGTAATTGCAACACTACTATTTTTGGCAAGGATCCACCATTATTTTATAATTTCTCTCTCCCACTAACCCTACTTTCACAAATATGTTATTATTTCTATTTCCTACGAACCCCACTTATACTACTTTTTTATTATTTCTTTCTCCTACCAACGATACTTTATATAAAAGATTCTCTTTGGGTCCCACCCTATAAATTTTCTTAAACTTTATGAACACCCTAATGTTGCATTTAATATGAAACGGAGGGAGTAATAAAATACTCGCTCTGATTTTTTTATAAGCTAGAGTTACTATTTTCATCCTTTTTTTTTATAAGCTAGAGTTCCATTTTTGGAAATCTCTTACTCCCTCTTTTTATATATATATATATATATATATATATATATATTTTATTATTATTATAAGCTAGAGTTGGATTTGCACATTTGTCGAGATACAACTTTGACCATTAATATCTTTAATTAGAGGTTAGTAAAAATTATGAAAAAAATAATTTATAAAAGTAGACATTATGACAAATCCAACAACATATTATATGATCATATTTATATATTATATATTGGTAAAAAAAATTAAGTCAATGATGACCAATGAATAGTGGAATTTTCCAACTCTAACTTATAAAAAAACGGAGGTAGTACAATTTAATAATATATCTTTACCCACTAATGTCCCCACTCTTTCAATGGTCCTCACTCCCTCTCACACCACTTTACTTTTAAATAATATAATAATCTTATCTACCCCATTAACATCTTATTTTATTAAACTACCTAAAATTCCGCGCAATTTCATTTCTAACCTATAAAAAACGGAGGGAGTAAAATATAAAAATTAAAAATTATAATAATTGAATATTAATAAAGTATTTATCGAGTCAAACCAAATAAAACTTAACATGACTGTTATATTTTATACATTGATAGTATTTTAGAAGATTATCGTGTCAATATTCCAATTGAAAAGAATAAAAAGAAACGATGGGAGTATAATATTATATGGGTCGTTACTTGGAATAACATACCATTTGCACCTTTTGAGTACTCCCAAAAGATCAAAAACAATGCTAGTGGCGGACTAGTGGCTAGGGCTGCGGCCCCGATGGGTCTAGTGATGGTGCCCAAGAGGCCAAGATGGGTCCAGTGGTGGATTCATAGTGTTGGTTAGTGGAAATGGTATATATGGTAGATAGATTGTGTATGATTCTTGGATTGGGAGTGGTAAACTACTAAACTAGTAACATAGTTTGATGCCCTAATTTGGTAATGTATTGGATAGATGGAGTACATTTAACTAAGGCCCTGTTCTCTATTCAGTAAAATTAATTTTAGTTCAGTAAAATAATTTCAATTCAGTAATAATAAGTACAGTTTTGTAAAATAAGTTCAGTTCAGTAAAAATCAGTAACTTCAAAGAAGAAATATAATAGACAATCAATAAAAATAATTTTAGTTCAGCAAAAATAATTTCAGTTCAATAAAAATATTTTCAGTTCAGCAAAAGTAAGGTAAAGTGAACGGGCCTAACAATATTTTGATTCAATATATTTGTCACTCAGTAGTTATCAAAGTCTCTATCTTTTTTGTTGCAATGAAAGGGAATTTTACACTAAACATTATTGTGTCATAAGAATTTATTTCAGTTTCCCATTATGAATATGACTAGAGAGCAAACATAAATACATAATGGTATAATACACGTATAATATTTTCTTACAAGTTTTTTTTGTAATGCATGAACGTATTGAATATTGAAATTTAAGAGGAAAGATAAATACTTCATAAATCATAATATTTATACACTCTTACTCAATAAGGTTGACTAGATATCACTTCCTTTAAGCTATAAATTACTCATATAAACTTAATTATAGAAGCTTATTATTAGCAATACATTAAGAAAAAATTTATTGCATGGCAAAATATTAGCAAAATAAGTGATACTTTTGCTATTTACTTTTTAGATCAGAACTATCATATAATTAAGAAATTGTTGATCAAAGAAAGTTGACTACCACCCTTTATCTATAGCTTGTTTTCTCTTCATCTCAGTTCTTGTTTCCCACTTACAAAATACAAGTAATTTTTAAAAAATTAGAGAACTGTAGAATGGTCTTTCCCCCTTTACAGATCATTCGAGGAAAGCTAATTTTCATAATTTATTCAAAACAATCAGGCAATGGGATTAAACAACCACATTTAAATATGTGAAGAATAAAAATAAAACTAAGATAATACTTCGTATATATTGATATCCCAAACAAAAACATTGCTTAATACTCCCTCCTTTTCACAAGAATCACAACATTTGTTTTTGCACACATTCAAGTCATATTTTAATCATTAAAATTTTCAAGCATGCATTGAAAATATCATAAAATCCAATCCTTTTATATAGTATGTGAAACAACGAATTGGAAAAAATCTAACAAAATTATATTCTATATGAAAATGTTTTAGTTTACATCATAGTAAGAAAATACGATTAATCAGCCATAAATAGTTAAAATAAACTAAAATAAAATAAAAAAAACATTTTTATCTTGAAATAGAGGGAGTAGCGAAAATAGAAAGATAAGGCAGAAAGAACTTACATTAACAAAGTTGGGATAAAAAATGACTTGAGCTTTATTATTCAAAACATCAACAATAGCCTCTTTAATCCCCGGAAGTCGTTTAATAGCCTTCTCAACTGAAGCAGCACAAGCTGAGCATGTCATTCCCATCACTCTATACATAGCTTTCCATTCACTACTCTTACATCCTTCTTCCATATTTCCTTTCATTGACGTCGAAATCCCTTTGGGATACTTAGGCATTGAAGGGTACCGAGCTCTCGGGGACATAAGATCACTCCTACTGTCATTACATACGCATACTAACGTTAAGACTTTCACGCCTGCCATAGGCATTGACCTTTTTGTAATGTTGCTCTTGGGTTTTTAATTTACTATTGCTTTGCTAGCTGGAAGTAAGAATACATGAAAAATGATGTAAATTGTAAGCAAATGATTCTTATGTATATATAAAGTAAAATGTAAAAAGTGGTATAACTTTTGAAAATTCTAGCCTGAATAGATGAGTGCGCATTAATTAGTTTAGAGTAAATTGGAAGTAAAAATAAGTAATGCTGAATTAGGTATTTGATTTCGATGTATTAAAAGCTGACACACAGTTCCTTTTATAGTTTGGATGAGGTAATTTATTTACATCTTTATTGTATGAGAAAGAAATGGATAATAATGAATTAATGATAAATCTCTCCACCGTGTAATTAAATGTAACTAGGTTATATATGGGTAGTGTGTGCACCATGCAAGTTTAATTAATGCTTGTCGTAGTGGGATAATTCTTTTATGACAAGGTTGATAAAAGTTAGCAACGTAATATGCTACTAGTAACTATCATATAACTGTACGAGTAATATATATTTAGCTATAAAAGCTTGTTAATTTTTGAATAATGTAATTACGAGATAATTCAGTTACCAGCTAGTAGGAAATTCAGGAATCCCACATTTTAATTTATCATTTTCACGATTTTGCTTGACGTACAACTAAGGGACTAATTGAAAGGGAACGAATAAATGGATCCCTATCTATATCATGAACTCATTCCTCATGATATGAGTCATGACTTCTTCCACAATAATGTATATATCGACTCTTTATCGTTTCATGAGTAGCAAGCAAGGATAGGTTTTGATAAGGTCGGTTTTGATGACTTCATTGTGGAAGCAGATGGTTCATGAGGATAAAAAGACCACGAGAGCTGGGATAGGTTAGGCGGTTCAAATCAATACCCGAGGCTATGCTATTGAAGAGGGAGGGAAACATGGAACGACAGCATCCGTCATTCAATGTGAGGGTTGGGCATGCCTGGAAGCAATGAAGTGGGCTCGAGCTAAAGACAGGCAAGGAATCCTTATTTTATCTGACTCTACTTCCTTGGTGAACAATTTACAGGATAAGATGGGCAAGGAAGTCTCGATAACTTGGATTCTTAAGGAACTAAAGGAAGTGGGGGCGTTGTTTCAGAGGTGCACTATTTTAAAAGTTCCCAGAGAGCAAGTTCAAAGGGCAAATGATATTGTAAGATATTGTCGGATTAACCTATCTAATTTAATGTAATGTGACTAGATCCCTTTTGCTTTTGTAAAAAAAAAAAAGAAAAAGGGAGTAGCAAGCAAGTAACTTACATTCAATCTCATAGAGCGACATATATCATTATATCATACAACTAATAAACAACATTATAATGCAAAATTTATTTGTCGATCACTTCCGTTAAGAGTGGTAACACATTCAAAGAAGTATTATGTTGTATATACTTGCATTAATATTATAGAAAATTTTAGTGATTGGTTAAATTAGTGTGTCAAATTTTTGAGATGACTCATATCATCACTTAATTCACTTTAGCTGTTATTAGTGTAAAGTTTGTCACTTCTAAAAAACTTAAATGGGTGGATCTAATATGCTTACAGCGAAACATACCTTTACCTAAATTAATGATTAAAGAAAACTTTTCTTTTGACTAATTGTGACAGAATAAAAGAGAATAATATAGAATGATCATAATAAGCCACTTTTTTACTTATTCGAAACAAATTTGATAATGTAACAAATAAATAAATGATAATGGGATGGGTGGCAGTCCAATTAATATATATATATATATATATATATATATATATATATATATATATATAATTAATTTATATAATTAATTTTTTATAGGCACGGTCCAATTTATATGAATAAACGTAGATAGTAATTAATAAATTTGAATTAATTAAGCAAAAGTGGGAGGTTATTCCGTGACGCTAAGTATTCAGAAGACACAAAAATTATTTTTCATAGGTTTTCCATTTTAAAATGTTTCTCTTGGGTATTATTTGAAAAAAGCATGATATTCGGTTGTCAACTTTGTTTCTTCTTCACATGTTTTGCAAGACTTTATATTTCAATAATTGATTTGTTTTGCAAGACTTTATATTTCAATAATTGATTTTTAATACGGAGTATGAATTTTAAAATTTTGGTTCGATTTAGGCCTAGTTCACTTCACCCTATTTTTGTTGAATTGAAATTATTTTTATTGAACTGAAATTATTTTTACTGAACTTAAATTAATTATACTGAAACGAAATTATTTTTGCTAAACTAAAATTATTAATACTGATTTTCAATTATATTTCTTCTTTATAGTTATTGAATTTTACTGAATTGAAATTATATATACTAAACTGAACTTATTTTTACTGAACTGAACTTATTTTTACTGAATTGAACTTATTTTTACTAAATTGAAATTATTTTTACTTAATATCATTTTTTAAGGTGAAGTGAACAGGAACTTAGTATGAATTTTTCTAGCCTAGTGTGACCTTGTTTGAGTTTTATTAATAGTCTGACAGTCTGACTCGCTCATTATTATTAAAAATAACGTTCTAGTTTTATTCAAATTATTTTTATATTGATGGTTAACTCTTAATTAATATCATCATCTTTTGATAAATTGTAGTAACAAGTTGATGTAATAAAAAATCTAAATTCAGATCACTCCAACAATAATTAATGACATTTAGTTTTATACTTCTTTCGTGCTTTTATAAGTAGTTGACATGTTTTGACTATTGACTTTATTCTCAATCTCTAATTTAAAAACAAAATTAACTATCTTTTGTAGTTTATAATTAATATAGTTAGGTGGGATTTTTTCTATAAATGTATAAGGTATGTTTTCATTATATTAATTTTTTATTATTTATTAATAATTAAAGATATTAATCGTTGATTTTGTCTTTTTTAAAAATGTAATAAAATAAACATGTACTACAAAGAACTAAATAAGTATTTAGTAATAAAATTAGGTCAAAAGACAAGTATTGAAAGGATTGAGAAATAGAGTTGATGGATGCACATACATGCTTCATGCCTCCACCCCAAGAGAATTCTACCTCGACACCTAATACAAAT
The DNA here is from genome assembly GCF_001683475.1 of Chenopodium quinoa. NCBI lineage: Eukaryota > Viridiplantae > Streptophyta > Magnoliopsida > Caryophyllales > Amaranthaceae > Chenopodium > Chenopodium quinoa. The sequence goes on from NW_018742484.1 coordinate 3,950,569, forward strand.
ATCTCCATAAAAATATTGTTTCCACCTTTGACCAAGTTAAGCTGAAAATATATCATAGAGGTGATTCAAATCTATAGTTAATTAGCTAGCCTATTAGGATGAAGTTATATGTATTAGTTGCACAGTGCACTTACTTTCAAGTCAAACCATTTTTGGTTGCCAAAGTTAAAATCAAATTGTATAATTTTTAAATTTGAATTTAAAAAAAAAAAATGATCAAATTTTGCCTCTAGCGTTCAAGTTGTGCTTGACTAAAATTTATTACTCAATGAGAAATTGCATATTTACGACTCTATTATATTTACTTTTTCAAACAACTAATACCTCCATTTCTGTAATTAAGCTATCTACAATGTGACATTTGACAGGATCATCGTCCATAAATTATATGTAAGAAATTAATATATTCGTATAAGGACTTGTGATTAGATTAATCACAAATACGAAGAATGTATTTTCATAATATAATATTTATTTATTTATTATTTTTATATATAATTAGTTTTACATTGACAAATAATGTAAAGTACGTAAAGCACAAATTCCGGGTTTACTTCGTAGTAGTTTCTCAAAAAATTTCCTATACGGAGTACTTTTTATTTTTATTTTATTTAAAGGTAAGATGAAAGATCCTATTAGATTGACACCTCTCACAGTTTAAGTCAGTTTAGATTTGCAGGTCAACCGCTTGAGAGTAGAGAGGGAGGTAAGGGAATCCCCGTACTCCCAAGCAAATATAGTTGGTGGAACTCATGACCTCAAAGTTACAAGGTGAGTTCCCCACCAACTCTAAGCTTGATATACGGAGTACTTTTTACAGCTCATGCATTTCATAGTTAGAAAGCACCTTTTAACTTGTCTAATATCTCCACTACTCCACTAAGAAGTCTAAGATTAGCCAATATTTGTTCTCGTCAAAAAAAGTAACTAAAAAAATAAAGGTGTTTTCAGTTGCTCCACTAACTTACCTCAGCTGTATTTGCTCGCATTAATAGGTGAAGTCTCCTTCAAAATTCATCATACATGAAAAATACTCTTTATTAAGGGCAGCTTTAAGGGTGAACAAAAAAATAGTTCACAATGAGTGAACAAGTGAATGGATGGCTTAATGGTGATCTCTATAATTGTTCATAGTGAATGGTTGTGGGATCGATTGCTGCTGCAAGCATTTGGACGAATTTATGGATTGTGGGCCCCACCCATTTTTATTTTTTTTCAGGAAAAAAAATAGAAAGCAGCGGCTGGGAGCGCGCCACTTGGCCCAGCCGCTGCTTGACACGTTTCACTGTTTTAAATAAATCTGTTGTAATTTTGCAACGGATATATTTTACAAAACACAAATCAAAAAAAAAAAAAAATTACCAATGGCTCTATTTTTTTCCCCTCTATAAATAGACACCCATATTGCTATACTTTCTTCAACTTTGAAAATCCATTTCTTTCTACTATATTTTTCTCTTTAAAAATCCCCTCTATAATTACCAATATTATTATTATTAATATTATTATTATTATTATTATTATTATTATTATCATCGTTATTATTATCATTTTTATTATTATTATCGTTATTATTATTATTTCCTTTATTATTATTATCGTTATTATTATTACTTTTATTATTATTGTCGTTATTATTATTATTATTAAATTTTTATTTTTTCCAAATATAAATTATAATTATGGATGCTAATACCAACCCCAAAACAAATAGAAAGAAGAAAAAAAATTTGGGTCAAAATATGATCCTTCAAGCTTGTTTTGCCATTATTAAAAAGCCGTCTTTGGCGTGGGATACCGACATACTCCACAATATCATGCTCGCCTGCATCATAATACATAATATGATCGTTGAAGATGAACGAGAGACGTATCAAAATAACGTTAATACCAATGAGTTTATGAATGCTGGAGGCAACGCTAATGAGGACACTACCGAGTACCGTACTGATCGTATTGTGGATATCGGCTTATACTTGTCTCGTAGAACAGAGATTGAGGATCAACAGACTCATTTGCAGCTAAAAAACGACTTGGTCGAACATATATGGAATAAATTTGGTAACAACGAAAACTTAGGCAACTAGGTTTACAACAAATGGTTATCCCTAAGGACATCTTACAAAACGATGTGTAGTTGTTTTTTTTTTTTTTAAATAAAATGTACTAGATTATAGTTGTAGAACTGTAATCACGATTTGTACCTCTTTTTTTTTTGTTAATTAAAATTAGCTGCGTTGTTGTTTAAAAAATATTAATCACAAGAATTAGTTTTTTAAAAAGCTGATAAAAAAATGCGATAATTTCTTAATTAGTAATCACGATTAAAATATTAAATACGTCAATTAATTACATTGACATCGGGTTAATAAATTATAATTATGAAACAAAAAAGATTATATTTACAAAAATAAAATAAGGTGGGGTAGGGAGTATTGATGATGAACCATTGTTTAGTGTTCATTGTTAAGAGTGAATATTGTAAATGGTTTGTGGGTTGATGTGGATGAGAGAGAAATGGTGATAGTGACCCATGAACCATTTATTTGGGTTCACCAATAAAGATGCTCTAAGAGCATCTTTAAGGGTGAACATTTTAATAGTTCACAATGAGTGAACAAATAAAGTGGTGGCTTAATGACAAACTCTTTAATTGTTCATGTTGAGTGGTCATGGGTTCGATTGCAGGAGCAAGCACTTGCATGAATTAATTCGCTGTGGGCCCCACCAATATTTTGGACTGATATTCATGCAAAACGACGTCGTTTTGCTGTTTCATGTTGCAAAACGACGTCGTTTTGCTGTTAAAGGTCAGAAAAAAAAAATAGAAATCAGCGGCTGGGAGCGCGCCACTTGGCCCAGCCGCTGCTTGACACGTGTGTACTGTTTTAAATATATCCGTTGTAATTTTACAACGGATATATTTTACAAAATACAAATCAAAAAAAAAAAAATTACCAACGACTCTATTTTTTTCCCCTCTATAAATAGACACCCGTATTGATATACTTTTTTCAACTTTGAAAATTCATTTTTTTTTCTACTATATTTTTCTCTTCAAAAATCCCCTCTATAATTACCAATATTATTATTATTTATACCAATATTAATATTATTATTGTTATTATTATTTTTAATTAGTAATCACGATTAAAATATTAGTTTTTTAAAAAGCTGATAAAAAAATGCGATAATTTCTTAATTAGTAATCACGATTAAAATATTAAATACGTCAATTAATTACATTGACATCGGGTTAATAAATTATAATTATGAAACAAAAAAGATTATATTTACAAAAATAAAATAAGGTGGGGTAGGGAGTATTGATGATGAACCATTGTTTAGTGTTCATTGTTAAGAGTGCATATTGTAAATGGTTTGTTGGGTTGATGTGGATGAGAGAGAAATGATGATAGTAACCCATGAACCATTTTTTTGTGTTCACCAATAATGATGCTCTAAGTATCAAATCATCCTTTGAGGTTGTTTATTATTATATATACTAAATTTATGCCTGTGTGATGCACGAATCTCTATTAATAGTTAAATTTAACATTTAATATTCAATCGTAATAACAAAAATATTAATACATAATATTACTATTTTTTTTAATCTTAATTAAGGTTCACACATATATAAACACAGTATTTTTTTGTTCAAGCAACAAAACAAACCAATTCTTAAAGAAAAATATAAGGAAAATAAAATGTAAAGCTATATGTATTTGTTTGACCAACTTTTTTTCAAATTGTGTACACGGTGAAACATATGATCTTCTAGACTTCCATCATCCTTTGTTAATTAATCGTTGATCGTGCCAGTTGATAAGTTGCATGATTAAATCCGCCCCTTTACAAAATTAACATCCTTGCAAAATTAACTCCTATGACTGATTTTTTTAACTATGATCACTGTTCACCACATTCAAGAATTTCATGGTGTTCGAATCCTAAAATATGCTTCTTTACCTGCAAAGTTTTACGTTTATTTGTGTGGGACATTAAATGAGTTTAAATAGGATTGAAAAAATACTGAATTTAAAGTGGTGATAAATTTTATTATTATATATGATAAATTTTATTAACGTACTTAATCTATTAGCTGAATAAATGATAAATGATGAATATTTTTTTTTTGGTTGGAAAAAGAGAAAGCATATATTTTTAGTTTCAAAGTTTTTTCTTTTTCTTTTTTTTTTATTTATTATTTGTACCTAATCCAAAACTGATTTTTTTATTTGAACAACTGATATTTTTTTTAATTCAACATGATTTCACATTTTTTTATTAGGATTCTTTTATAAAATATTTTTATAATCATTTCCATATTTCATTATTTTTTTTTTATCTAATCTAATTTTTTTTATATATACGAAATAAAATAAATTGTTTCTTTTCTCATATTTAGATAAAATTTCCGATATAAAAAGATAATATATTATGTTTATAATTAATCTAAACTTTTAATTCTAATCCTACGTGGCGCTTTAAAATGATAATCATACGTGGCATAATTCTACACGTAACGCTCTAAGAATACTAATCCTACATGGCGCTCTAAGAATTTTTTAAAAATCAAAAATCATAGGTGGCTCTTTAAAATATTGGGGAAAAACTCCCCTTTATATATATACTAGTTTTGTGCCCAGGCGATGCTTGGGTTGTTGATAAAATTTGAGGATAAACTTTTTTGGCTTGGATATTAAATATGATCATATAATCCCTTTTGAAAATGAAAAAAAAAATAGGCATATGATATCATATCACTTATTTAATTTGTATTTTTAGTAGTTTTGTTTGAAATTATTTTTATGAACTTAAATTATTTCTACTGAACTAAAAGTACTTTTACCAAACTAAAATTATTTTTATTGATTAAAACTTATTTTTATTGATTAAATATTACTCTGTATTTTTTAAATAAATCTAATATATAAAAATAAAGTAGGCATTTTTGGAGAGCATTCGACGCACCACATAAGCAAAAAAACAACGAATATTGATTTATTAGGATTTAATTTATTTAAAAAATAAAAATTATCTTGTAAAATAATCATCTTTAGATATAGGATTTATATACCTACTATTATAAGATAAATTTTGATAGTGTTTATGATAAGAAATAAAAATTATTCCTTAATTATAATTAAATTAAAATTTGTGATATTTACCATTATAAATTGACGCATCATATGACACAAACAAAATATCGTATCAATACAAAACCAAACCAAGCAAATTTTGTGTCATTAATTTTGTGTCAGTTTTATTAGGTCACCAATGGCTTGGTAATTCTTAGCCTAAGTTTTAAACTCATGTTTAAATGTATATTTGTGATTATTGTTTCAATTGTGTTTGTTTGGAATACTTAATGATTATATGTTTATGTTTTGTTTACAAAATTTTGTTTACATGCAGATCTAATTTAATCAGAGAATTATATTAGAGCAAAAATCTTTGGAATATCAAAGTGCGAGTTTCTCGCCTGATGATCCTATTGGATGAAGAGGTATTAAATCTTTATAAATTGTTTACATTTATTAAATCTTTTAATGAACCTTTTAGTATTTATCAATTAATTTTATGATTAAAACAAATTTTTTGTGATTTAGGTAGCTTAATTAAGTCATAAAATTAACTTCATTTTTTTATTTTTAATTACAGGGTGATTATGTTCATGCCTCAATTAAAGTCAACTTTGTTCTACAATTTTGTTCAAAATTGATTGAAGGAAAAGTTTACTCCATTAGATACTTTTCAGTCGTTACAAATAAGAAGCAATATTGCACACATTGTCAGCAACAACAAAATAATGATTCAATTTTCCAAAATACTATTGTTTGGGCGATTGGGGACGATAAACAAATTTTTTGTGAATTAGGTAGCTTAATCAAGTCATCAAATTAACTTAATTTTGATTACGTTCATACCTCAATTAAAGCCAACTTTGTACAATTCGTCCATAATTAATTGAAAGATTTTAAATCGCAACAATTTTTCATTTATTGGTAAATATATTAATTTATTTTATATAAATGTAAAGATTTAATTTATATCAATTTCGGTTTGGCTAGCATTTCACGGTTCAATTTATCCATTGATGTAGTAGGTTGATGTGGACGAGGTTGGTGATTCTATCAAAATAAAAGATATGGTAAAACAATGAATAATGATTTAGATTTAAATTATTAAAAATTTATTATTTCACATTAAAGATTTTATATAACGGAAAATATCATATTTACAATTTTTATATATTTAATAAATTCATTATAAATTATAGTAAAAAAAAAATATTAAACTTTTGTAATTTTGTCTGAAATTATTAAATACAATAAATCAAACAATTAAAAATCTTAGATGGAAAAACCGTGCATCGCACGGGCTTTCATCTAGTTATTTATATTATAAATGGACGGATATTTAGTAAAAGTTATGATTAATTTTATATACATGAAAAATTAGAACTTTAGAAGTATATCGATAATAAAACTCTATACAATATTTTTATCTTAAAAAATTCTATCCAAGAACCGCTTACTTAACATCATATGTGTCACAATAATACGTGTTTATCGCCTACGTGGCGCGATACTTGGCGAAAAACTGAGATGTCAAGTGTCACTGTCTGGTGGCCTGGCTCCGAGACTAGCTTTATTTATTAGTGATATGATATGATATATTAGATTTAAAAATTTAAAAAGGAGTAATATTTTGTAAATTATGCTTGTTTACAAAAGGTAGCTTCCTATATTCCTGTAAAAAAATAATGGTTCCTAATTCTTTCTTTTTTAATTCAAACTACCTATCTATCTATACGACTATACATCTATATAAAAACTCAAACTATAAGCGTCAAGCATCAAGTGTCATCCCCTTCTTTAATTTCTTTTTTTTTTTTCTTTTTCTTTTTTTACTCCGTAATATATAGTTTTATTGTTGAAATCTATGTATTAAATGATGTTTTAATCATATTCTCCATATTCAATAGTTTTAATGAATGTATTTTGTTGTTAAGATGTTCAACTTCCTCTCCCTAATTCTTTACTTTTTCTCATAAAAAAATTTATATACTAACGGAAAATAAAATAATTATAACCCAATTTTACTTTCTATAATCCGTGCATTGCACATGCCAAAAGGCTAGTTAATGTAATCTGATGAACAAAGATAACCAAATGTGAGTGAAATTCTCCTATTTCATGTTGATGCCAATTTCTTTTTTGTTGGTTTAAAATTTGAGGGGTGGTACAATTTACTACGTAAGACAATAACTAATATAAACACTGTACATAATATCATTTGACTTTATAATATGAATTTTTATATTGGTTATACAAAATAATAGAAAATTTCAAGAGTATACGCATAATAAAGTTTTAAAATGTTTCTATAATTATATATAACTCAATTAATTTAAGTGGGTCTTCATGTTGGTGGAATGTTTAAAAGAAGTGTATTATTTTGCATATATATATATATATATATATATATATATATATATATATATATATATATATATATATATATATATATATATATATATATATAATATTTTGTGTGACTGCTTGTAAAATTAGTAGTATAACGCCTAATTTTCTATATCTTGTTTGATAAACAGAGAAATCAACATCAAATAAATAATGTACAACAAATTTCTCATCAGCAACCAAATTAGTGTACCACAAATATTTCCATCACAAAACATATATACACTTTTGCATGAACACAAATCACAGCTCAGCTGCACAATTTATAATATGTACACATTGATGACAGACTCACAAACCTATGTTTATCATATCATTCAACCCTTATTTCCCTGACTTCAAGAGTGTCTAACTTCTTTGGTCTTTTGTAATTCTTCAACAACAAAGACCAACAAACAACACTGACTGATGACGCGGCCATAGCAGCTCCAGCAATCCATGGTGGTAACCGGAACCTAAGTGAAGGGTACAAAGCCCCGGCAGCAATAGGGATCCCAAGCACATTGTAACCCAATGCCCATACATAGTTCAACCGTATCCTGGAGAAAGTTTTCCTGGAAAGGTCAATGGCTGTTATGACATCCTCTAAATTGCTCTTCATGAGAACAATATCAGCTGCTTCGATTGCTATGTCGGTCCCTGCACCGATAGCCATTCCTACATCAGCAGCTACTAATGCCGGTGAATCATTGATTCCATCTCCGACCATAGCCACTATGTAACCTTCTGCCTGCATTTGTTCTTAGTAAATGAGACACTTATGTATAGGTAATTGTAACATTGGAATACTAAGTATATAACGAAATATTCTTACCTGTAATTCCTTCACTTTCTCTGATTTCTGCTCAGGCTTGGCTTCAGCAATAACAGTCTCTATTCCAACTTGTTTGGCAATGGAGTGTGCAGTGCCCTTGTTGTCACCAGTCACCACAATGCTTTTGATATTCATAGACTTAAGAATAGATATGACATCACGTGCACTCGGTTTCAATGGATCAGAAATGGCTATAATCCCTGCCACAGTACCTCCAATAGATACTAAAATACCAGTCTGAGCCAAATCTTCTGCTTCAGCAAGTAATTCCTCTGCCTCAATGGGGATGGCAATTCCTTGGTCCAACATCAAGCTCTTGTTACCCACAAGAATCTCTTGGTTTCGGACTATGGCCTTTACACCATGACCGGTGATTGCAGCAAATTCCCTTGCTTCTGGCCAGATTTGATTTTCCTCATCTTCTCCAAACTTCTTGGCATACTCAACTACTGCCTTTGCTAATGGGTGCTCACTATTGATCTGACAATAATTACAGAACTATAAGTTCTAAGTCTCTAAGTAGGTTAGGTGATATACTCTTTGAACGCAATTTATTAGTTGGTTGGAAAACTAGTTATTTGATTGCTCCTACATCAATTTACCAAAATATAAAGGCTACAGAAGAATAAATTACCCCAGCAGCAGCCACCAGTTCATAGAACTCCCGAAGTGTCATTTGACTCAAGAGCCTTGTGCTCACAACTAGTGGTTTGCCTTCGGTGAGAGTCCCGGTCTTATCAAACACAATGCAATTCACCTACAAAATATTTAGGATGTCAGATTACCTTATTATATCTTGTCAATGTAAAATGCAATGTGGTATTCGAGCAAAGACTGCAGCATATATGATACATACCTTGTGAGCAGATTCCAGAGCTTGGCCACCTTTTATGAGAACTCCTTGAGATGCACCAATTCCAGTACCAACCATAACCGCAGTAGGTGTTGCTAATCCGAGAGCACAAGGACAAGCAATAACCATCACAGAAATGCCAAACTGTAATGCAAGCTGAAAGCTATCCATAGATGAGGGTATCCATGATTTTGGATAGGTATTGAATTTTCCAGCTAAGAACCATGCTAGCCAAGTTGAAATTGAGAGAAAAATGACCTGTAAGAATAAAACATATACTTGACATTACTTAATATTTATGCATACTTCAGACTATTAAAAAAATAAGAACAATCACATTTTTGGTGGTATAGAGTCGAAATGAAGACTTACCAAAGGCACGAAAAATTTGGATATACGATCAGCAAGCTTCTGCACAGGTGCTTTGGCCATCTGTGCTGATTCAACAAGACGGACAATTTGAGAAAGTGCACTTTCTGACCCAACTCGCGTAGCCTTGATATGTAACACTCCATTTTGATTCACTGTCCCTCCTATGACTGTATCCCCCTTCCTCTTGGGCACCGGCCGAGATTCTCCTGTTATCATACTTTCATTCACATAGCTTTGACCCCGAATTACAAAACCATCACAGGCTACTTTTGCACCAGGGAGAACTTTCAGCACATCATTCTTTTGTATCAATCTGCTATCGATTTCTTTTTCATTTATGACATTCCCATCTGTGTCGAGGGTCAATAGTGTCGCTGTCTCAGGGGCCAAGTCCATGAGCTTGGCAATGGCTGCAGATGTTTTCCCCTTGGCCAAAACCTCTAAATACTTTCCTAGAAGAACAAAGCAAATGAGCATAGAGCTTGTCTCAAAGAAATCCGTTCCCTCAAAGGTTTTAGATGTTGCAGCTCGAAGCACAATATAGACTGAATAAAAGTATGCTGCATTTGTTCCCAAGGCAATCAACACATCCATGTTAGCAGAACCATGCCTTAACGCTTTGTACGACCCATAGTAAAATCTCCAACCAATAATGAATTGAACAGGAGTTGCTAGAACCCACCTTAGTACTTCTCCAACAGTAAGCATCTTCATGATTTTGGTGTCAAACACATGTTTTATACCCGGAACATACATGAAGACCATAGAGGTCAGAAATACTGGTATCGTAAAGATAAGACTCCATAGGAATGCTCGATAATACTGCTTAACTTGCTCGTGTTTATGAGAATCTCTTCCACCTTCTTCAGGATATATCATAGCCTTGAAACGCCCCAACCCAACTGACTCAATCACTTCAATAAAGTTCCTAGGTCCTGTCATATCTGGCTTGTAGGAAAGAGAGATTTTCTGAAGAGTCTGACTAACATCTACAGTTTGCACACCAGGTTGTGCCTCAAGTGAGCTTTTAATCGTTTCCCACGAATCGCTTAAGCTTATGCCATCAACCTTTAGCTGCATCCTGCTAATGTCTTCTCCAGTGCTGATAAGTTCAGCTTCAAACCCGCTATCATCTACAGCTTTCAGTAGCTCAATGTAACTGATCAGCTTCGCATCATATTGAATTTCTGCTTCCTCAGTAGCTAATGCTACTTGAACCTTTTTAAAACCTTGAACTCCAAGAAGACTAGCTTCAACTGAATTTGAACAAGTAGTACAAGTCATTCCCTTTATGCGTACCCGGCATACTTGTGTGCTTCCTTCACTAGTCTCATCTTGTATCAAAGATGCCTCAAAACCAACATCCTCAATTGTTTCACGAATTTGTTCCTCCTATAAAATTGTACAAAACTTTTGAAAAACTAATGAAAAATGAATTTGTAACCAACCAAATTAAGGCAACAAATAAACAAGAACAATTAAATGTACATTTCAAGAACAAAAACATTGAAATTTTAGTTTTACCATCAAATAAATATAGCATTTTGTTTCGAATGTAACCTGATATCATCTGTTATCGAATCAAACAATTCATCACCCATATATGACTTGAACTGAATCAAACATGAACAACCCATTTCCATTTTGCACTTGTAACAAAAACCCTAATCAAAATCAAATTTTTAATGGGAGTTGTGTACCCCAATTAAATTGTGTTCTAATAAGTTCTAATAAGCAGCCCGAATTTTTTTCATCTATCGCTCAATTAAATCAAATTTAAATTACAGGGTTTATTTTTCTCAATTGAATATAAACCCTATAAAAAAAATAAAAAAAAAAAAACCCCCTCAAAATTTTCACATATCCAATCAATAAATTACCATTTTACATACAAAACAAATATTGACAAAATTAAAATCAATAATAACACATGAATTGAGCACTCACATTGACAAAGGAAGGATAAAAGATAACTTGAGCCCTATTATTCAAAACATCAACAACAGCTTCTCGAATACCGGGAAGTCGTTTAATCGCCTTCTCAACAGAACCAGCACAAGCAGAACAAGTCATACCAATAACAGAAAACAGAGCTTTGGATTCAGACCCTTCAATCTTCTCCTTCTCTTTCGTCGAAACGCCTTTTGGGTATTTCGGCATCGACGGGTAGTGAGGCCTCGCCGATAAATCTGTCCTGCTCCTCTCATTCCGAAAGCATGCTAGTGTCAAGATTTTGGCTGCCGCCATTGATGAAAATGTCTGTTTTTTTTTTTTCCCCTCTTTGTTCTTGTTGTTGTGATTTACTCTGTTTTCACAATGAAATGCTGGTGTTATGCTAACATCATGTAAAAGTTGTTAACTTTATCGTACACGCTAAGAAGTATTGTTGGTTGGTTTTAAGGATTGTGTGTGATTTTTAAAAAATATTTATAGCCGGGAAAAAAGTGGATGTATCGAGAAAAAGTCAAAAGTTTGTTAGAAAGTCAACTTATGTTATACATACAAATATACAATGATACAATTACTCCATATGTGTTGCTACATCGGCATGAATTGAACAATATTGCATAATTATGTCGAAGTATGATATAAAAGGTAGAATTATAAATTTATATTCGTAATGTAATATGTAAGAACTATGTCACATATTGCATCTAATATATTTGAGTTCAACAATGAAATTTCGATCTAGTAGAGTTTTTCTTATTTATCAAAAAAAACAATCAAGACTTGGTTTAATGAGAAATTTTACGTCTCACAATCATGACTCATGAGTTTGTGCAATCAAACCCTACTAAAAACATTTCGATTTTCCTTATCGTTCACCTTACTCCCGCATATACTTGGTTGCATGTTTGTGCAGCTAGAATTGCTGCAACACCCCTTAAATGCAGCTTCTAGTGCATGAAACGCAGTCCACCTCTTTCTTCTTTCTTGTACTGTTCTTCCTGTGATTCTTCTTTCCTTTTTAAATTCTTTGTTTCCTTTTTTTAAATTCTCTCTCTTCACTTTTTATTCCTATAATAATTTTGATCAAAATTTTCATCAAAATCTTCTTTGATTTCTATACTTTCACTTTCATAAACACTTTCTCTCTCCTCTGTTTTTTCTATTTTTATCTTCCATTGATTTCGTGAAATTGAAATGATGAATTTGATCGTTATTCCCGAAGAGATCAATGCAAGTTAGTTTCTATGAATTTGCTGTGATGGATATCGATAAGATTGATGAATTTGATTATTTCAATATTAATTCAATTATTGAATCTGTGATGAATGTCATTTAATTATGTAAATATTAGGTTTAATTTGTAATCGATATTGCAAAAATTGTGATCGATGAATTTGTGATGAATTATTGAATTGCTGCATCTTAAATTTGTTTGTTATTACGATTTTTGTTTTTTTTTTAATTAAGTTGCTAATATTTGTGAATAATAATTGGAAAAAAAAATGAACACGTTGAACTTTAAAAGTGAACATTTAGTACACTAAAAATGAACGTTTAGTACATAAAAATTGAAACATACGCATTATAAGTATTAAAAATATGAACATATGCATTGCAAATGTGAATATATGCATTTTAGAAAATGAACATACGCATTCAAAATGTGAACATATGCATTTTAGAAAATGAACATACGCATTCAAAATGTGAACATATGCATTGGTTCCCTAAAAGTGAACATATGCATTTCAGAAAGTGAACATATGATAAAATATATATATGAACATATACATTTAAGAAAATGAACATAAGTATACAAAATATGAACATATGCATTGGGTCCCTGAAAGTGAACAAATGCATTCAAAAAGTGACACATATGCATAAAAAAATATGAACATATGCATTTCAGAAAGTGAACATAAGCATTCAAAATATGAACATATTTTATAAACATTAATACTTAAGAATCTTTATCATATGAACAACAAATATATATATATTATGAACATTTCAAAACATTATTTGAACACTAATATAGGCTAAACTGGGGCTTGCCCCTCGTCTTCACAAAAAAAAAAAAAAAAAAAAAAAAAAAAAAAAAAAAAACACTAATATAGGCTAAACGGTTTTTATTTATTTATTTTTATGAAAAAATATTCAAGAGAATTTTCAAGATATTTATTAATAATTTGATATTAGAGGAAGAGATTTTTTCGTATATTTTTTATTTATTACGTAACTAATACAAGAATATTCAAGATATTTATTAATAATTTGATTTAAATGCTTTTATATTATAAATTGTGACCAAGTTTCTCAATTATCAGGATACTTCTTCAATTTATTTTTGATGAAATGTTTCTAAAACATATACTTCCTTAATTTGTTCACTTTTAGTTGTAACACTTTGACTTTTAAAATTGTCAATGCAAAAATTATAAGTGTTGTAATTAAAAGTGAACAGAAAAAGTATAACCATATATGGTCTAGTTGATTTGTATTAATTAATACTTACAAAGTAAGTATTATATTATTTTTTGTTCATTAATAATTAATAATTATATTAAAGATATGCATTGTCAAGGAATGGCACCCATAAAACAAAAATCTCAGTAAAAATGGAGGTAATGTCTCCTAGTACAGAAATTTTGAAAAAAAAATTACAAGAAAATTTTAGAAATAATATATTATGTGTCAAATAATCTAATTATACTTTGTATTATTAGTGGTGCCATAGGCCCACATAATCTATGCAAATGCAACAATTGAACTAGTAAGAATTAATTAATTTTAAATAATTCCATCCAAACGTCAAAAGCAATATGAATATATAAGATGTGTTGTAGTAGGCCTTTATGTTTATTATGGCATCATTGTGAAATCTTTATTCTACGAATAATTATAAGGAAAAATTGGTATTATTAATCCCAATTTTGGGTAATTTATTTAAATTAATTCTAACTTTTAATTATTTTTGAATAATCCTAATTTTAGAGGGCATTTTTTTTTTTAACAGGCCAAATGACCAGTGACTTGTTAAAGAGGCTTTTTTATAAAAAAAAAAATTATTAAAAAGCCACATGTCTAATTATTGGTCAAAAAAATAATTGAAAGAAAAACAAAAAAAAATCAAAAAAAAAATAAGAACAAACAGCCACCCCATAGCTCCACTACCGGCAAGCGTCCCCTCCCCCTACGCTGGTGCCTAGAACCCCAGCCTACGTCCCCTCTCCTCTCTCCCTGCGTCGATGGCACCGCTCCTCCTTCTCCTTCGTTGGTGCCTAGATGCACCTCCCCCATCCTCCTCCTTCTCCCCCAAAAACAACCAAATCGCCCCACCTCAACTCACGAAAACCACCAAATCCCTCCTCCTCCACTCACAAAAACCACCAAAAACCCCTCCCCCACCACCAAGGAAGACATATCAAGGAACATGAGGTCCAACAATGGTGGTCTTTTGTTCAATTTGATCGACAAAAATTACAAGAAATCAGAGTGGTTTTCGTGAGTGGGGGAGGGAAATCGGGGTGTTTGCGTGGAGGGAGAGGTGATGCAAAGGCGGCAGGCCGGCAAGGGTCGAGGGAGGTGGTTGGCTGGGCGGTGGGAGTGGAGGTTTAGGGTTGTACGGTAGGAGGGGCTAAAGTTTTGTTTTTTATTTTTCAAAAGTTATTTATTTATATTTTTAATTTTAAAAATTTTTAATTTTTTTTTTGGACCAATTAGGGTTTGACACGTGTTAAGTAACCTATTATAATAGGTTGTTGACTTTTGTTGACCATTTATGACCTAATAGAAATAAATGCCCTCCAAAATTGAGATTATTAGAAAATAATCCATAGCTGGGATTAATAAAAATAAATCCTAATTATAATTGGTACCACGATCTAGCCATCAACTTGTCTAAGTTACCTCTACTCCGTAATTAAACGAATTGAAGAATGATATACGTAACCAAGTTTGATTCTCTATCAAGTAGTCAAGCAAAACTCAAATATAGTCTTGACGAATGACGATCCAGATCCGTACATGTGGTCATGTGCTCTTATATATTCACACTAGTGGCGAAATCATAAATAACTATCGTCGAATATACTTAAGTTTTTATCAGAGTGATTTCTGTAATTAATGCTAAAAAGAAAATTAATTCCGTATATACGTTGGTTTAAAAAATAATTTCCACCGTACCGTCCACGTAGGCTCGGTTCTTTTAATAGAACCTCAAATACCATCAGCGGTTCTATTGATAGAATCTCTAATGGTATTAACGGTTCTATTCTAAGATAGAACCGCCATCACCATTAGCGGTTCTAAGTTGAAGGTACCATAATTTAAGTTTTTCTTGTTTTCCTGCACCGAAATTATTAAAGCCAATCTGTAACCTACACTCCCTGCATCTGTTGTAGTTTGTAATTTTACTTCATAATTCAGCAAATACATTTATAATATTCAATAAAATTCACCAAAATCAATATTGAAACCACCATTTACTGCATATAGTCAAAAAGCCTAAGTGTAGGGAATTTTTCAAACTCAACCTTTTGAGCCTCACTGTGTTCATGCTTTTAGGCATGGCAGCGCTCCAACGGAAGGAGGCTAGAGATAGAAGAGTCGCCAATAAGTTGTAGGAACTCGTAAACCGTCCACGAGTGTGAAGGTTACACCCCATTCACGATCAAGGAGATCGCTAACTCCATAGTGGTCCGAAACCATGACTAGATATTCGAGGATGATGGTACGAATCCAACCTAAAAGAGATTGAACCCGCCTTAAATCGACCTCTACTTAATTCTTATGATATTCATGTGCGCTTTCCGATCAACATACATACATCAAGTTAGCCCTAAACCTGTTTAATTTACGTTGGTTAATTAATAATGCACAATCAAATCTATTATTGGTGATCACTTGAATTAAAATCATATTAACTTAAAATCAAATTATCAATTATCTTATTAGGTGTGATTTCAAGTACAAATTTCCTTTAAACCTTCAAAAAGGGGCGTGATCAAGCAATAACAATCAATCATGAATAATCAAACAACGTATAATTGACACAGCAATCATCATCATAATGATACCATCAAAACATGATTAGCAAGATCCTAGGCATGATACTAAACGGATTAATAACAAACCCTAGCATGTCACTAATAAAAATCATAATCAAAGCATTAACCTAAACATGATACTAGAAATCAAAATAACATCCGAAACATGATACTAGAAATCATAATAAAACATCCTACCATGATGCTAGAAATCATAATAAAACATCCTAACATGATACTAGGAATTAAAGTAATATTCTAAACATGATTTCTATATTGAAAGAATAATTAAGTAACCAAATTACTCACTTTGATGCCTCATTTTTCTTTCTATTAAAACAATAAACACGTTAGTAACTTCAAGAAAGATTAAATCAAATAAAATAAATTACATAATAGTTGAAATAGAGATTTAGGACCAAACCCTCAGAACTATCAACCTTTCACGTCAAAGTCGAAGGCAAGTAGAGGATGGCTAGGAGTATTCAAATCTCGTGAATGAGATATGGTGTTTGATCGAAGAGAGTATAAAGGATGTGTGTTTGGGATGTGTTTAGGCTAGGCTAAGAACATGAAAAATTAAGAGAGGGAAAGAATATTAAAGAGGGTATTGATGATGATTGTTGGTGAATTAAAACGGGGTGATACGACCTCTATTTATAAGGGAAAAAGAGGGTCGAAGGATTAGAAAAGAGTCAGAATTCAAATCAAAGTAAAACAAGTCTCATCGCGGCGCGACAGGTCCATCGCGGCGCGATGGTGCTGTCGCTCAGCGATGGTTTTGAAAAAGATAGAGTTCGTACGGAGTTCGATTCCCAATCGAATTGGGTTAACCAAATACCCATACGTAATCTATTTTGACCGGGATTAAAATCATTGAAAAACAGATGTTTTATCCGATATAAAATTCTTAAATCTCTATCTTTAGAAAATAGGATAGAATAGAACCTTCTAGAGGGGATTCTAAAAGCTCACAATAAATCCTAATGGGTTTAGGAATGGAATTAAGGTATTTGGACCCTCCTCATGAATGGGTTGGTAATGAGTCGAAGGGCGCTCTAGTGTAGTCGGGGTGACAATGAGCCTCATAATCTTTCGATACCATGACATATATGTCTGTAATGAGTTAGCTTGACCCCTCATCGGGTTTCTTATGACAACCCTATCCTCTCGTTTTCGCCACTCCTCCAAATATAGAGCATGGACCACTTCATAACTCTTACATCATATCGTCCTCTTCACCCTCATTGGAATCTACCCCAATATCATTATTACCTTGCAAGTCAATCTCGGGTTGTATCAAGTCATAATCACCCAAAGAGGTAGTTTCCATGCGTTGTGAGGGACGTGGAGATCCAAAATCTGACAAGTGCTCACTAATGTATTGATGATCTGTGAGCAATCTTGTAAATGATCCCATTTCTACACTTGAATTTGTCAAGTTCAAGTTCATATCTGACCATGAGTCCATGGTAGGATAAGAACCCAAGTTAGTCACCAAACTTGATTGTTTATGAACCTGTTCTAAATACAACTGCATACTAGACATTGTATTTTGTCTCACAGTATCCCACATAGCTGCTAATGAATTATCATCATTTAATTGAATAGCTACATGAGAACTATGAATCGGATACTGCATTCTAATTTTCAACTCCACATTCCTCGGATCACAACCCACAACTTCATATATTTTATTCAAAACCTCTACAAATTTCAAAGTAGAACTTATAAACGCAAACTTAGTCCACTACTAGAAAACAGGCCATTCCCGACAGAAAAATTCTGTCGGAATCACCCTGAATTTTGTTGGAACTGGTTGTCGGAAAACCTTTTGTAGGAAAGATGACCTTTTCAGAAGGAATTTTCGTCGAAAAAGGGTTTTCCGGCGGAAGAGAAATTTCGGCACCGGAAAAGTCCGTTGACGGATACTGTTCCGCCGGAAAATTTCGACGAAATTTCCGTCGAAAAAGTCAATAAAAAAAACAGCCCCTACCACCACCCAGATCCACCAACACCGCATCTTTTTCCACCATCAAAATTCACCCAACACCGCTATTCACCCACCACCACTGCCTACATTCACCCCATCACTATCAAAACCCCCCACCACCACCCATATCCACCACCAAAACCCATAATCCATAACCGAAACCACCCCAACCAAAACCCCACCCACACGAAACCACCGCAATCATTAACTTACCCAGCACCAAACTCACACTAGCCCCCACCGCACCACCACCGACACCTACACACCATTACCATTCCAAAAATTAACCCTACTAACCGAAATTAGCCAAAAAAAAAAAGGAAAATCAAACCCAAAAAAACAAAAAGCCCAAAAAAACCGAAAATTAACCCCAAAGATAGGAAAATTAACACAACATAATCAAAAAATACCACACAAAACAATCAAAACCAGTAGATCTACATATTAATCGGAATTTCATTAATTTTTTTTTTGAAAAAAACGATAATTAACCAACGAAAATTAAAAGAAATATATAAATATACAATTGTCTAATAAAATTTATAAACTAACATTACAATTATATACAAAATTTACTAGATCTACACTCTAAATTACAAGATCTACAAAACAAAAACCTTGAGATTGGGTGGGTCACGACGTTGGTTGTTGGTTTGTTGTTGTTGCATTATTGTTGTTACGGTTGATGTTGGTTATTGTTGTTGACGGTGCTTGATGTTTGTGGTGAACGGAGGGAGAAGAGGAAAAAGACAAGAGAAAGAGGAGGGAGAATGAGAAGAAGACCGAGAAAGATGAGAGAGGGCAAGAAAAGGAGAAGAAGACCAGAGAGAGAAGAGGAAAGAGAAGAAAGAAGAGAAACAGAGAGGAGAGGAGTGAGAAGTCTAAGAGGAGAGGAGAGGAGAGAGAAAGGGAAGAGAATAAGAAAGAGGGGGAAGTAAGGGAGTAACGGCTGGAGACATATGTAAGGTTTAGATTTTTTTTTAATAGTTTCGACGGAAATTTGGCGGAAAATCCGTCGGAAATTTCCGACGTCTGATGGAATTAAAATCCGTCAGAAATTACTTATTTTCCGACGGATTTTTACTTCCGTCGGAAAATTCTGACGGAACATTTGAATTCGTCAGAATTTTTCGACGAAATTTAATTCCTTCGGAAATTTTGGTTTTTCTGACGGATTTTTGTGTCTGTCGGAACATTTCCGTCGGAAATCAACTGTTTTCTAATAATGGTCTCTCCATCTACGTATGAAATATCACCTCCTTTTTCAACAAGAGTTGTCGCCACAAATTCCATCCCCAAAAACCATATTTTGACTGTGCCTCAACTATATCAACGATCCCCGCCCATATAACATAAAAGAGGAAAAATTTGAGATTTCCATAATCTAAAAAGCGTAACTTCAGTATAAGAGGGTAATAAGTAAGTCACACGAATAACACATTAGTTAATTATATGACATATGAAAGACCATTCAACATGAAAAAAAATAAATAAATAAAAATTTACCAATACAATACTTATTAGTACATACTTTAGCATTAGCAGGAAGTATGAAAGTAAGTGCATTACTTATTAGTACAAACTAAGTGCACTGATTGTAATCAAAGTAGAAAAATGTTGACCCTCTAAGTATTTTGATGATTGATTGAACAAAACAAGCTCTGACTAATGATGTTTGCTAAGTCTTGGTAGAACAAAAAGATTCAGGCATAAATAACATGTTCCGGAGTAGGAGCAAAGGGATCGGAAGTCTTGATGATGAATATGCAAGCTTTCAAGAAAAAGCGCAAATTCCAGTCTTAGATTCTTTGTAAGCACTAGAGTGTTAATGTGTAGAGGAACTCAGTAAGGAACCTTGTGTTTCGTAAGGAACTTAATGTTTTAATCATAAAGTATTTTAAATGTAAGATTTAAATTAGTTTTATTCCTTAATTAAAGGATATTATAAAATCAGTTTTTGAGATAATATATTTTCTGTAAATAAATAAAAGATAAATAATTGTTTAATTAAAAGATAAGTTTGTTATTTTTAAATTAAATAAATTATTTAAAGTTTTATCTTTTTAAATAAATATCTTTTTAATAATTATCTTTCAACTGATTTTTGACCAAGTAAAATTGGTTGCCTAATTTTAAGGAAGCACGTTGATGCTTGAGAGAAAAGTCAGGGAAACCTTACTTCCCACTTTCTGATCAACGTTCAAAAACTTCCCAGTTGAAGTGAACGTGGAACATGGGAAGAGTGGGGAACAAGGTTGAGACTTTCCTTCTCTCTATAAAAAGCCAGCAACGAATCTGATTTAAGTGTGCAAAAATATTGAGTTTTCTGAGCTTTAAGTTTTCAAAGTATTTACTGTCTTAGAGCTGAGTTCCTTCCTTCTTTAATCCTTCTAAGTGCATTAGGAAAGTCTGTAATTACTTTTGTAATTGGGATTGGGGTTTGTGAGAGTTGTATTTGTGAGGCTTGAGTGAGTCTATCACAAAATTGTCTTAAGTGAGTTCCTTCCTTCTTTAATCCTTCTAAGTGCATTAGGAAAGTCTGTAATTACTTTTGTAATTGGGATTGGGGTTTGTGAGAGTTGTATTTGTGAGGCTTGAGTGAGTCTATCACAAAATTGTATGTGATTCAGAGTTGAATCACTGAGAGAGATAAGCTACGGTTGAGGGATCGTAGTTGGGATACTTGAGTTCCTAGAGGAACTTAAGTGTAGGCTAAATATTCACAGGTGTAAATGAGTTTTTCCATAGTGAAATAATTCGAAAATCCTTATCTCATGTGTTCTCTCTTTTCATACTTTGTTTAATTCCGCATAAAGTTCACAAATTTTATAGTCTACAATTCAACCCCCCCTTGTAATAGACATCGTACTAACAAAAAATATTAAATCAATTATCAACAATTGCTTGGTTATTCAAGTAGTCACTATACTTCACCCACACCACTCGTAACACAGTAAAACATAATAGTTCTATTGATATTAAATTCCCCAAATTTAGCAGAAACTAAGCTAGCTAGTATGATTTCATAGGTTCCAAACTTCCAATCTAACATTTATTGAAAGTTCTACCATCCTAGATAAATTCTAGTATGGAAATTATATAACTTAGGAAGAAAATATATATATATGATGCGATAATACGATGACGTAGTCAGCACGAAACATTGCATGTAAGAAACTAGAACATCTATAACTATCAATTTTCAACAATTAAAGTAATACGAAATTAATTTAGGGTTATGAAATAGGAATTGCAACTACTTTTAATGAATTTTTTTATTAGAATTTCATATTATATGTATATAATTAGAATTGTATTTTGGAAATTATTGTAAAAAGAAAAATCGAAATTAGGGCTAACCTTTCAGTCAAGAGAAAGACTGATGAGCTGAATTCCCGCACATGACGGCAGCGAAGATAGCAGGTGGCAGGTGATAAACTCCGGTGGCAATTTGGGGTTTAACCCCAAACGTTGGAGTATAGACTGGAGTTGTAATTTCAACTCAGAAGAAATATAGTGGAGGTTGGCTTTTTTTGCTTTAGAGGAAGACAAGACATGTGATTGATTATAATTCAATTGTCAAGACTCCTTAGTTGTCAACATTTTAAGTAAGAACCGCAAATTTCATTAGCGGTTCAATTAATAAAACCGTTAATTGAAATTAGCGGTTTTTTAAATTGAAATGCTAGTTCATTAGCGGATCATTTTAAAAACCCGCTATTCTTATTAATGATTTTTAGCCTTGGAATAATTTTAAAAATCCAAACCTCCACCAATTCTGCGTGTACGTTATTGTGGGAATTATTTTTAAAACCAACTTATATATGGAATTGATTTTTGTTTGGGGTAAAATTACCCCAGCCACGTGGCCCAATGGCTGAGCGACACGTGGCACCTTGCCATTGGTCAGCAGGGCTCCAATCCCCTGCTGACACGTGTCCTAGGAACCCTAAATGGGGAACCAATGCTCCCCACTGTAAATAGTGGGGGAATCCTCATTAATGGGTATTCAAGAGATATTGAATTGGCATTCAATACAATCATAAATACATTTACACCAAACCCGAGCAATCTTAATTGCGGAATTCTCCCATTACGCGAGAAGTAATTACTCTTTTACGCACTTTCTTCCTCCCGTACATCACTGACTTGATCGTCGGAGGCGGAGCTCCACCCAACCGGAGTCTTCGTGGTTTTGCAGGTACAAGCGGTCGAAGGGCATTCTTGGAATTGTAACTCTCCCGCATGACACATCAAAAAACCACGAAACATTTGGCGCCATCTGTGGGGAGAGTACTTCTGAGATGGCTTCTAACCCTGTACCACTGGATCAGGACAGGCGGCCATCGGCCGAGCCTGAGGTCCAGACGGACCATGAAAGCGGTGATGAGTATGGACTCGACACCTATGTGGCCCCAGACGGGTCCTTCAGAACCAAGCACACCCGTTCCAGGGATAAGAAGGAACGGGAAAACATCCAAGCTGCTCCAAGCAACCCAGCCGGCAACCCGGTTGGAGCTGCACAGGCGGCAGAGGGCTCTACTCCCGTCACAAGGAACGAACTCATGACCTTCATGAATAGTTTCAAAGGCGAAATCCAGAGCCTTATTCGGTTAGCTACTCCCAAGAAGAGTCAGCCGGCCAAGAAGCCTTCTAACAAGAAGGCAATCAAAGACCGGGTCCCTACCCCTCATCCAAAGCCAGAGAGGGAGGGCCTCCGGTTCGATCAAAACCGGCTCCGCTTCCCGCAAGCGGAACCCAGAAAACTCATCCGGCACTTGCACCCGGATGGTTCAAAAAAGATATTCTCTGACGCCTGGACGTTTCTCCAAGAAAAGAGAAGTCTGGCGTCTGCGTCGGCTTCAACGTCGACCTTTTCGGACAGTTTTCGTGACACCTCTAACAGGCGTACGAGAAAGAGTCTAGGGAGTCAGACGGGCGAACCTTCCGCCCGGTCTGGACCCCAAGAGATCTAGCCTGGTCTATTTGGTTCGCCGAATGGGCTGGGTGGATCCCCTTTTACCCAAACGGGTCCGTTTGGCAGAAATGTGCAGCAGCCGTTCCAACTCATGGATTGGAAGCAGCGCCTGCTGAAGTTGGGAGAACAGCCCTCGCGTTCTCCCTTGAGATAACCCAGGCGGCACAGCCGGCCAAGATAAAAAACGTGTTGGTAGGGGCCTATGATGGTACCTCCTACCCAGAAGATCATTTAATGGCTTATTCCAACCTCATGTACCTACAGGGGTTGGATGATGCCGTCTGGTGCCGATGCTTCCCGGCTACCCTGAAGGGCATTTCCCAACGCTGGTTCGGTAACTTACCAGCCGGCTGCATCAACAGCTTCAAGACCTTGGCGTACTTGTTTACATCAAACTTCTCAATGAACATCCCGGCTAAAAAGACAAGCCTCGATCTGGGGCAATACAGCAGGGTGACAGAGAAGGACTCCGGTCGTATGTCAGGCGGTTCAATCTGATGAGAATTCAGATTCAAGGACTTTCTGATGAAGTTGCTTACACAGACTTCTTTAAGGGTCTGAAGGATGGGTCAACTTTCAAGTTTGACCTCGTCCGGAAAAGGGTAGCCACCCTCCAAGAGGCGTTAATGGAAGCTGAAGCCTACATACAGGCGACGGAGCTTTGTGCTGTAAAGCAACCGTCGGATTTCAAAAAACCCGACAGAAGAGACAGCCGGCAGCAACAACAACAGCCGGCTAAAAAGGAAGAAAAGAAGAGAAAGGAGGTCTGGGCGGCAGACCGATCTGGTCAGCCGGCTCAGAAGCTTAGACGGAAATCTGAACTGTACGTTCCCAAGTACGAGTTCACAAAGGACTGCTCCTCCATCCTCATGGAGATCAAGGACCGGATGTCTCTCGACAAGCCGGCTGTTATGAAAAGCCCCGTAGGCAGCCGGGACAAAAACAAATACTGCCAGTACCATGAGGATGTTGGCCATGACACTAATGGTTGCTATAGCCTCAGGCGGCTATTAGACCGTCTGGCTGATGAAGGGGCTCTAAAGTCTTATCTGCCCAAAGCGAAGGGCAACATCCTGGCCAAGAAAGGGCAGGCGGCAAAAGCTGTTCTTGCCAATTCAGAAACGGATGAAGAGACAATCTTCACAATCGCAGGCGGCTTTGCCGGTGGGGGTCCCACTATCCGGGGCACCAAAGATAACATCAGGAAGCTGGTTAACTCAGTTGAGGAGACCCAGGCGTCGAAAGACATATTTCCTGAGATCCTTATTTCTGAAAAGGACCGGGGCAAGGTCAGACGGCCCCACGATGACCCCATAGTCATCGAATGCAAGGTTGCCAATCAGAGAGTTGGTCGGATCTTAATAGATACCGGGAGCTCGTCTGACCTAATCAGTTATCAGTGCTTGACCAAGCTCAAGTACAAATCCAGTAGCATGCACCAAGCGCTCCACCCGCTTATTGGCTTTGGGGGAGGTGTAGTGCATCCGGTAGGGAGCATAGATCTTCCCATCCGACTGGGTGAAAAGGGGAAAGGACGCCACATGGTGATCAAATTCCTGGTTGTAGAAGAGCTTGCCGCCTACAACATGATTTTTGGTCGTCCGACCCTTAATGAATCCAAGGGTGTCATCGTTCCCTCCCTCATGCTTGTCAAATTTGAAAAGGACGATGGTACAGTCGGTTCCCTTAAGGGGGACCAGAGGACGGCTAGGAAGTGCTATCTCTCTGACGTCAGACCTACTATGGGGGCAGCCGGAGACGGCAACCCCATAGACCTTGATAACTGCGATGCAGCAGTCCCGACTCCAAGGGCAGCCGGTAAGAAAAGAAAGGCGGGCCAGACGGATCCCGTCATGCAAGAAAAATAGCAATCACTAGCCGGGGAAAGGTCACATGATTAACGACCTCAGCCGGCTGGTGACTGCATTGATGTCGTCCTCGACGACAGCCGTCCTGACAGAACTATCAAGGTTGGGACGGTTGCTTATGAACGGTTGAGGGCAGACCTGCTCCAACTTTTGAAGGAATTCAAAGACATCTTTGCCTTTGAAGTGGAAGAGATGTTAGGCGTCAGCCCAGATCTAGCTGTCCACAAGCTTGCAGTGGATCCTAAAAAGAAGTCGGTTAGGCAGAAAAAGAGGGATCACGGTGAAGAGAGATCTCAGGCGGTAGCGGCTGAGGTCAAAAAATTGTTAGATGCTGGGTTCATCCGACAATGCTACTACCCGGATTGGGTAGCAAACGTTGTCCTCGTGAAAAAGCCGAATGGTACCTGGCGGATGTGTGTAGACTACACAGATCTGAATAGAGCATGCCCAAAGGACAGTTACCTGCTTCCAAAGATCGAAAACCTGGTCGACTCTACAGCCGGTCATGCTTTGATGAGTTTCATGGATGCCTATTCAGGTTTCCACCAAATACCCCTATGGAAAAAAGATCAAGAGAAGACGGCCTTCGTCACTGATCAGGGGTTATTTTGTTACAAGGTGATGCCGTTTGGGTTGAAAAATGCACCAGCTACATTCAAGCACATAATAAACACCGTTTTATCAATCAGATTGGCAGGAATGTAGAGGCGTACATTGATGACATGATAGTCAAATCCAAGCTTCAGACGGATCACCTACTGGACCTTCGAGAAACTTTCACCACACTCAGGCGGCACCGGGTCATGCTTAACCCAAAGAAGTGTGTATTTGGTGTTGAGTCTGGAAAGTTTCTTGGATTTTTGATCGATCAAAGGGGCATAGAGGCTAATCCGGAAAAAGTGCAGGCGGTCATTGACATGCGGTCTCCCCGCACTGTGAAAGAAGCCCAGAAATTGACCGGTTGCCTGGCGACGTTGGGAAGATTTCTCAGCCGGTCAGGTGACAAGTGCCTCTATTTCTTCCAGGCCATCCGGAAGAGGTCCAGATTCGAGTGGGGTGAAGAGGCGAAAATGGCATTCCAGAAGCTAAAACAACATTTGCATTCATTGCCAAGGCTAGTGAGCCCCCTGCCCCGGGAGGTCCTCTATATGTATCTAGCCGTCTCTGATCATGCCCTTAGTGCCGTTCTCCTCGCTGAGAGAAACGGTAATCAGCTCCCAGTGTATTTCATCAGCCATGTTCTCAAGAATGCTGAGCTCCGATACCCCATGATCGAAAAATTTAGGTTGGCCCTATTCTTCGCAGTCAAACGGTTGAAACCTTACTTTTCGGCTCACCCGGTGATTGTATATACAGACCAGCCGCTCAAGCGCTCAATGACCACCATCGAGTCATCCGGTAGAATGATCAAGTGGGCTGTTGAAATACAGAGCCTCGAGATAACTTTTGAACCCAGGCGGGCAGTGAAAGGTCAGGCGTTTGCCGACTTCATTGTCGAGATGACTAGGCCAGTGCAACCGGAAAATCCTGATCAGGTTTGGAAGTTATTCGTAGACGGTAGCTCTACGGTGAACGGCTGTGATGCAGGTGTTATATGTCATTCTCCGAAAGGGGATAAGTTTGAGTATGCACTACGGTTCCGGTTCCAAGCCTCTAATAATGAGGCGGAGTATGAAGCCCTGTTAGCCGGTATTCGCATGTGTAAGGCAGCAGGAGCAACAAAGATCGCCGCCTGCTCAGACTCTCAATTGATTGTTAGCCAGTACAATGGTGACTACGAGGCCACCCATCCGACTATGATCAAATATCTGCAGGCGGTCAGAGAAGAGGCTGTGTCACTTGATCAATTTCATCTAAGTCAGGTGCCTCGATCAGAGAATAATCAGGCGGATGCTCTTTCCAAATTGGCGTCATCCGCCTCCTGTGATGCACCTAGGACAGTTTTTTGGGAAGTCATTGAGAAACGAAGCATTGATCATGACCCCATAGGTATCCTGGACCGAAGTGCCACCTGGATGGACCCCATCCGGGATTACTTGGCAGACGGTTCTTTACCGGATGACCCTTCTGAAGCAATGGGGCTCAAGAAGCGTGCTATGAGCTTCGTCATGCACCATGGAGAACTTCTCCGGAAGGGTTATCTACAGCCATATCTAAAGTGTGTAACTCCTGAAAGGGGAAGAGAGGTTCTAGAGGATCTGCAGGCGGGTTTTTGTGCTTCGCACATAGGCGGAAGGTCTTTGGCAAGAAGAACCAGACGGCAGGGGTACTTTTGGCCCACTCTTGAGGCAGATGCCATGGATTTGGTGAAACGGTGTGACAAATGCCAAAAGTTTGCCCGGCTGATACATCGACCGGCAACTGACTTGACAGCCATCCATAGTCCGGTTCCGTTCGCAAAATGAGGCATGGATATTTTGGGCCCATATACGCCTGCCACAGGCGGTCGCCGATATATTTTGGTGGCAGTAGATTACTTCACCAAATGGGTTGAAGCAGAGGCGGTCAAAGGCATTAAAACAAAAGACGTGATCTCCTTCATTTGGAGAAATGTCATCACCCGGTTTGGGGTTCCAATGTCTATGGTCTTTGATAATGGACCTCAATTCGAAACGCCTGTCCTCAAGAGCTGGTTGGGACACCAAGGAATCTCCCATTGTTTTTCATCCGTTGGCCGTCCCCAGGCAAACGGACAGGTCGAGGCCTTCAATAAACTGATCTCAGACGGTATAAAGAAGAAGGTGGAAAGAGCCGGTGGACTATGGGCAGAGGAACTACCTCATGTCCTTTGGGCCATCAGGACCACTGAAAAAGGGGCAACCGGTGAAACCCCATTTCTTATGATATACGGCACTGAGGCGGTGCTCCCTATTGAACATTATGAGCCAACGCTTCGCATCATGCTATATGACGAGGCGACCAACTGGGAAGCCATGCGGCTTGCACTGGATGCTCTCCCAGAGCGAAGGGGCAACGCACCTTTGCGTCATGAGATTTACCGCATGAGAATGACAAGAGCCTACAACAAGAGGGTTCACAAACGACCCCTGAAAGTAGGAGATTTTGTGCTTCGCAAAATAGAAGCAACCGGTAGGGCCAATGAACAAGGAAAACTAACTCCAAATTGGGAGGGACCCTACCGGATATTTGAAGAAGTACGAGACGGCACATATCGCCTGGAAGCCCCAGACGGTAGAAAGCTGCCTAGAACCTGGAATGTAGATAATCTCAAAAAGTACTACTTCTAGAAATTGTATAGTTTTTGTATACTTCTGTACAATTAATGAGAAAGATTTACTACATATAGTGTTTACATGCGCCATGTCTTGTGCTTAACACAAGCAGCCCCCTTTATCTATTTCCCATGCCCTGTCTTGTGCCCAACACAAGCGGGCCCGGAAATTTAATGAACCAGCCGGTGACACCCATTCGGGTGAATTCATCGAAGAGAACATCTCCCATTCGGGTGGAAAATTGTTCTAGTGATCAAAAATCAGGCGGCCTTAACCGCCTGATTGATCCATAGCACCAAAGAATTGCGGGTTAGCATTCCCAAACATGCATCCGGCCCCCTTTTTGGATCGAGTACCATTTAAGGCTGATCTCAAAACAGACAGCCGATACCTAATGTCCCGCCTAATCAACTAAGAGAAGGCAGGCAGGCAAACATTTGGGTTAGGCCAATAATCTATGAAGGGTGTTCTTGATAAAACCCAACCGGCAAATTGACACCCTAAATCCTTTGAAAGAGTCTTTCCCAAAAACCAAACCGGCAAATCGGTAAAAACGGTTGACACTTAGCACTTAGCTAAAGTCGTTAGCATTTGCGCTATAGCATATGGATAGCCGCCTGGCACCATTTCGTCTATGCCAGCTTCCTATCCAGGGGCAATTACCTACCCTAATCCTAACATGTCATGCGAAAATTCATTCAAAAAGCATGATTCAAAAAGCATGCGGAAAAACATTCATGGTTTATACAAGGCAAAAAATAGAATTGCTTGCGAAGACCCAGACGGTAGAGATACCAGCTGGGTTCTCTTGTCTACCCTCGCAAGTTTCTTTGCCTGCCCTCACAAATTTCTTTGCCTAGCTTGCGAAGACACAGACGGCGGTGACGCCGGCTGGGTTTTCTTGGCTATCCTCGCAAAAATTATCAAAGCAAGAAAGATGCGACATTCAAGACATTCAAAACAGCAAAAAGGAAAAGAAGCAAATTCATTCAAAACTGGACCAACCGGTTGAAATATAGCAGAAATAACCGGCATAGCCGGTGAAAATGTTAAAATTGTTTACAAGATAAACCGGCACAGCCGGTGAAAATATCAGTGCTCAAAATAAAAAACAATAGCAGAGTAATCCGATCCTTCCGGCGCTATTACAAGATAATGCACGGCGCGCAGGCTGGGAGGTCGTTGCTACTCTACTTCCACTGTTACCCGGTCGCCCTGAGCCTGGCTCCCTTCCAGATGAGCTGGGTCGATGTTGGGGACGGAGCCGGGAGCAACCTCATCCTCGACTATCTCCAAAGCAGCCGCTTCCGCCTGCATTTGCTGGAACTCGGCTTCCACCCATTGCTCATACGGTCCGGGCCCCGGCTGGCCCTCCTCTTCAGCCAGAATGGCCAGGTCTCCATACTTGTAGGCGAGCTCCCAGTCGTTGTATTCTGCACCCGGGTGGATGATGGAGAACGCCCTCTTCATTCTGTTTTGGCAGTCCTGCTCATTCTCCTCGATGAGCCGGCTCTGATCAGCCTCTAGGGTGGACTGGAAATTGCGCTGAGCATCGAAAAACTCCTTGACCAGGCGGTCATTCTCTAATTGCAGTCGTTTGCTGCTCTTCTCCGCCTGGTCGAGCCGCTTGAGGGGCTCTTCATGTTTTTTCAACTCATCTTCAGCGTTATCCAGGGCCGCCCGGAGGTTGTCCATTTTGAGCTTTTGCTCCGAGAGGGCCCTTGGAGGGACTTGACCTTATCCGCCTGTTGCATGATTATAGCTTTAGTTTCTAAGTCATGCACAATCATGGAATAGTGAGCAACGCTATGTGCGATATCCGCAGAACGTTTGGCTCTTCTTACCTCTTCCTGTTTGCGGATGTAGGCCTTCTTAAGCCCCTCCACGCGGAGCAGTGCCTGCAACAACAACACAACCGATATTAGTTGAAAGACTGGATGGGTATATTATAAATTATATGCCGGGTGGTTACTCCGTTACTTACATCGGCCAGGTCGACCATAACCCGGTCGACATTGAAGGTATTGATTCCAGGAATCGCCTCCTTCTCGTCCCGGGGGACGGCTTTCAGCATGGCCCGGGCGTATTGAGCAGCGTCTGGCCAGCGTGGTGAGTTATCTGCACGAGAAACACACGGTGAGAATGCTGCGTATGCCCCGCCAACGGACAGCCGGCTGATCGGAGAATCTCCCGGCTGCGAAGAGGAGTACGATTTTACCCGCATGGGTATGTCGAGCAATGTGAGATCGAAAGGGTTTGTACCTTTTTGGGAAGCCTTTTGGCTTCCAGCAGCAGATGGACCGGTTGCGGTCCTTATTGGAGTGGCCTCTAAGGCCTTCTCAGTGTTAGACCCGCCTGGGGTCTTTATTGATTCACCGCCGGTAGTAGCCCGGTCGGTAGAAGCAGTTCTCGGCACCTTGAGTGCCGGTTCTTCAACAGACGGCCTTTGCCGGATCTGTTTTTGTAAAGAACGGGGAATAACACCCCCATCCTGAAACAATACCACAAATGGTTAGATGAATAACTAGCTAAAACAACATCAAAGCCAAGCACATGGAGAAGGTCAGGCGGGCTAACCTTCTTAGCCGCCTGAGCGGCGAGTTTCTTCTCCAGCTTCTCCTTTCGGATATCTGAAGCCTTTTTTGCGGGTGTCTTGGCGGTGGGCAACATCTTCTTAGCTTCTTCTGCAAAACGAAAACACATCCGGTCAGAAATATGAATTTATTTCAATCAAGAGAAAAAGGTCAGCCGGCACTTCTGCCCCATAAGCTCTGGTTTCCGGTTGTAGGTCCGGTACTCCCTGTTTTCCTCCTCAAACGGGGCCTTGACCAGGTAGAACCGGTTCTTCTTCCAGTCCGACCATTTAGACGGCTTGTCCAAGGTCATCATGTATTGGGGGTGAGTGGTCAGGGTGTACCAGGCCCTCCAGCCGCCTGGGCTCCGGCTCAGGTAGTGCATGTGAGCAAACGCCTCCCAGCCGGGGTTGAGACCCTGCATCTCGCAGGCGGCGATGTACCCTAATATATTCACCCAAGAATTCGGGGTGAGTTGCCAAACGCCTAAGCCATACCCCCTAAGTATGGCTTTGATCGTGTTGTGAAGGGGGAAGCGGACGCCGGCTAGGAAAGCCGCCTCATAGCATCCAAACCAACCGTTAGCGTTGGGCTGGTCATCTTCCCATACAACCGTCCCGAACTCCCCCGGCACGGTTATCTTGTACCCTCCACCAAGCGGTCGCTTGGTAATAAAGTCCTGAAGTGAAGACCGCATGAGGGCACGGTCCTTCAAGGAGACGGCGATCATGAGAGGGTCGTTTCGGCTTTGCCACGAAGGCCTCTCCGCCTCCTCGCTATCTTCTGATACGGTTAAGTAGCTGGAGCTACTACTTTCAACCCGACCGTCATCGAAGCCGGATGGGGAGTTGGGAGCATCATTGGCAGCTTCTGGCTGCTCAGCCCCCTCAGCCGGAGAGGTCTCCTCGTTGTAGGAGCCTAGAATGCTATCGCTTGGGGTGGCGGGGGTACCGCCGGATGGTTCTCTAACCTCCTCGTCTGGGCCTCGAGTTTCAGGCGATAACTCATTCGAGTCCCCGCCTCTGTAATTGGGGTCCATAGTTGTTCCCCTAATTCTGGCCATGGTGTCCTGCACAGACACGGAGTCGGTCGATACAGACGTTGAAAAGGGGAAATTCCAAAGATCAGAGGCGGCAGATCCAGTTCTAGACTCAGCCGTACTAATTGACCGGCTGAGTTCACAACTATGGTCTGGGTATGGGTATAAAGGGTCCATCTACCTATGGGACTTATAAACAAAAATGCAAGAAAAAGACGCAAACGGAAATACATGGAAAAGCGAGAAAGAATAGAGACGGTACCTAGAGTAAAGGGTTGAAAACCTCAAGAAATTTCTTGGGGATGCTTGCGAAGACACAGGCGGTTTGAATACCGGCTGGGTTCTCTGAGGTACCCTCTCGAAAAACTTTTGCTTGCTTGCAACTACACAGGCGGTCTGGAAACCGGCTGCTCTTACAACTATCAAATCTCCGTGTGCTCTGAATTTCAAGTACCGGATGCTCTCAAATGCCAGATGTTCTCAAAATTCAAGAAATTTCACAAAGTTTGTAAATGAGCTCTCGTGTGCTTCCTCCCCTATTTATAGGGGTTGTCCCGGAAGGTGAAGAGGCGCGACCCTTCCCTTTCTGCTTTTCCCTCTTCAGTTAGAATTTGAAGGGGTTTCGCAAAAAAAAAAAAAAAAAAAAAAAAAAAAAAAAAAAAAAAAAAAAAAAAAAAAAACCTCCGTCGGCTATCTTCTCAGGTGCCACGTGGCACCTTGCCACGTCAGCACCTGAGAGGGGCAAATGTTTGGGGTAAAATTACCCCAGCCACGTGGCTCAATGGCTGAGCGACACGTGGCACCTTGCCATTGGTCAGCAGGGCTCCAATCCCCTGCTGACACGTGTCCTAGGAACCCTAAATGGGGAACCAATGCTCCCCACTATAAATAGTGGAGGAATCCTCATTAATGGGTATTCAAGAGATATTGAATTGACATTCAATACAATCATAAATACATTTACACCAAACCCGAGCAATCTTAATTGCGGAATTCTCCCATTACGCGAGAAGTAATTACTCTTTTACACACTTTCTTCCTCCCGTACATCACTGACTTGATCGTCGGAGGCGGAGTTCCACCCAACCGGAGTCTTCGTGGTTTTGCAGGTATAGGCGGTCGAAGGGCATTCTTGGAATTGTAACTCTCCCGCAGGACACATCAAAAAACCCCGAAACAATTTTCATTTTAGCATTATCTATGGAAATCACTCTCAACATAATTTATGTTTCTCATTGCACAATATATAATTATAATTTTTTTTTTTTTTTTTTTTTTGAGACAAATGCATAATTATTATTTGACATATATATGATTTGGACAAATTCTAACATAGGATAATCGTTTGTTTTGAGCAGTTTGATGTTCAAATAATCATGAAAAAAAATAATAAAGCAAAGTACGTTGGATATCAATAAGACAATGACATAAACATAAAATAAATGGCAAGGATAAACATGATATCGAAAAAAAGTAGAGAGAAAGACAAACTCACCAATCAAATGGGGCGCTGGACTGAGAATGGTGGTAATTTAGAGTTACACTACATTATTCCCGTACGATACACGATTTTAATAAAATAATTATAATGTACAACTCGTATATATAATGAATCTTTTCAATTTTATCATAAATTTATTGGAAAGAGATTTATTAAAAGGAATACAGTTTGAATATTTCAAAATATTTCTAGTCGTTTGAATATTAGTATTAAGGAATTGGGGAGAGAGAATGATAAATCTTTAAAAAAAATAAAGGAGTATATTTACTATTCAATTTACTATACTCCGATTTTCTAGATTAAAGTTGTTGAAAGAATTTACTTAGCTTGTTTTCGAAGTAAAAAAAAAAAAAATCCTTAAAAAAAAATCACAAAAAAATGACATCATCAATGTTTTTGGGCGGGAAAAAATTTCATAAGATAGCAACACGTATACAGTTTTGAAGAGAAATGATGTCAGCAATGTTTTGTTCTAGTAATAGTTATAGATTATACAGAGTAATAAGAACATTTAATTGTTGAATAATTCACAAAGTAAGAGCACTTGTATCGAATGTTATAACAAATGGAAGGTGGTTGGTTTAGTACGGAGTATATATTTATACTTAGATAATAACATATTAAATATAAGTAATTATGAAGGAGCTTTATTGTTTTGAATGTGTTAATTGGACTAATCGGTATCTCCACTGATTAGGAAGCTTTGGCTTAGTTGATTGTCATCTTTTTAAGATTTTAGTCTTAGAATGGCTAAGGTCTGACCAGTGGTCATAGGTTCAAATTTTCTTCCCTTATTTATAATTTTTATTGTCCTTGTGACTCTTTTGACGGATAAAAAATTATTAATAAAAAAAAAGACAAATTAGCTCAATATAGGCTACTCTCCTCTCCCGTCCTCTCTTCTAGAGTTTCTCCAAATTTTTGGCCGTTTAGGTCGATAATAGTCTAATTTCTTCGAAAATTAGACTATTTTCAACCCTTTTCCCTTATTTTTCTTTAGTTTTGCAATTTAGTTTTCAATAAATCTATATGAGTAGTGTATATATTCGTCCGTCTCCCTATGGTGGAGTCGTTAGTTTTTGTTAGTTTTGTTGTTTGTTTTTATTTAGGGGTTTTTTTTTATGTGTTAGGGTTTATAAAAGAGGTAATCAATCTTTTGCCCTATTATCAGCTCGTTGGTAAAGAGTTGTCCGGGATCACAACGGTTGTCAAATCTTCAAAGGCGTTCAAGTGAATCAGATGAAAATCATCCTCACGGCTACAACAAATCGTTAAAGCGTCTCTCTGAAAAGGCTGTATGTTCCAGCGATGTGTGCGAGAGATGTGTGCCACATTGCAAGATCTATTCATCAACGACTGTAGCTTTAATGAAGGAAACCCTTATTTGATTTAATTTTATGTATTTGTTGATTTAGATTTCATTTGTAAATGTTGTATGACTTTTGATTAATGAATTGATTTATTTAAAAAAAAAAAAAAAAAACCTCCAAATGACATTGGCAAAATCAAAATGGCTTAAGTATCTAGAGCTCATTGTTAAGATTTAGCTCATCAACTGATTTGTTTTCTTATATGACATGATAAGATTCAGCTCATCAAGCGATTTGGATCCGTGTATGACATGATTCTTCATTGATTAACGAACTAATTAAGGATGATTTTGAATATGGATTTTTCTTCCCTATATTACTATTATTATTGATCTCTTTCCTTGATCATTGCTTTAATATCTTTTATTTGATTACGTAGTGCAAGTGTAATAGCATAAGAAGCAACAAGTACACACCACAACCACAACCACAACCAAGTAGAACTAGAGAGAAATCATTGGAGACACAACAGTTCATTTTGGTTGTTGATCTCCTTCTCCTCAATTAAATGTTTTCTCCTACAAGCTATTTAGCCAAATTAACTTGATTTTGTTGATTTGTGATTTTGTCTAATCAAACTTTCAAACCTAAAACTAAATCAATAAAATTAGCAATTCAAACTATGATTTGAAGATTTTAGGGCTCTATGGTAGTGGTTGGCATTAGAGGCAGTAGCTATGAGATGATATTACGTCAATGTTGCCGAAGTAAAATCTTGTTTTCTAATACACCAAACTAGACTAAACATATCGTGACTTGATAAATAAAGATCATAAAAACACATTTTATTTTAAGTAAAGAGAACAAGTTACGTATATAACTTGTACTAGATCTTATCACAAAGTTGGGTCAGGCTAATAACATGCAATGCAAGGTATGAGTTATTTAAGCCTTTAAAATCGTATCAAGCCTGACCAAATTTACGGGTCACACTTGAAAAGAAAAAACCAAAGATTCATGCATTTTAGATCAAAATAGGTCGGGTTGGATTTCTTTGTGATTTCTAATTCACACTACATTCTGTTACTTTTTTATTTTTATTTTTTTAGAGAGTTACAAGGGCACGTGATGAGAATCGATCTCAAGATTTTTTGTGACCAGAAGGGAAGCTCTAACCAGTTGAGTTATCCCCCACTCTCACTACATAGTGTTACATCCTTTCTTATACATTTGTTGTATAAATCCACATACAAAAAGGAAAAATTGATTCTAATAATCCCACCTTTAGTCGGTTCGCTGTTAATAATCCCACCTTTATAGAGGATCTTCATCTATTGGTTCTTATGACCGGTATCCTATATATTGGGTAAACATTTTTTTTAATTTAAGTGACACGTGGCACTAAATAATTGGTCAAAAACTAAAAAAAAAAAAAACTCCCCAACAAGTCAACGACCACCAAAGCCTCCAACCTCCGGCAGCCTCTCCTCGGCTCCTCCCCATCCCCACCGCTGGAAACCCCATCCCCATCGTCGAAATTCCCATTTCTACCGCCGGAACACCCATTTCCACTTCCTCCTAACAAAAACCGACCTAGCTCTCCCCTAAAACCACCTCGATTTTCAATAAAAAAGTAAAAAAAAACCTTCAAGAGCGGTTAGAGGGGGTTTTCGGTGGAGTTTTGGGGGTGTATAGGTGTTTTCGGGGGAGTTTCGGGGGTTTATGGTGGTTTTCGACAGAGTATCGGGGGTGTATAGGTGTTTTCAGGGGGAGTTTCGGGGGTTTATGGTGGTTTTCGGCATAGTATCGGGAGTTTATGGCGGTTTTCGGCAGAGCTCCGAGGGTATTTGGCTATGGTGGTTGTGGTGGTTTCGAGTGTGGGTTTGGGTCAGGGGTTGATTTCAGTGGTGGATTTGATTAGTAGGGTGGTTGTTGATTCTGGTCGGCAGTTTTCGGGGGTTCATGGTGGAGGTCGACCGGTTTTCGATGGGGCTAGGGTAAGGGTTAGGGTTTCACGGTGGGTGGAGGGGTGGCTGGTGGATTTTTTTTTTTTTCATTTTTTAATTTTTTTTTTTATTTTTCAACCAATTATAAAACGACACTTGGCATTTTAACCTATCAAAACCAGTTACCAACAAGTTAGGGACCAATAGAAGAAGATCCCCTATAAAGGTGAGATTATTAAATAATAATCCAAAGATAGGATTATTAATAGCGAACCGGCTAAAGGTGAGATTATTAGAATCAATTTTTCCTAAAAATAAAATAAAAATTAAAATCAAAATTTTTTTTTAAAAAAATAAATAAATAAATAAATAAAATAAAATAAAATATAGGAGGTTACACTCGGTCACTCTTGGTTAATGGTTACGTATCTTAAAATTTTTTTGACTAGTTTGAATCTTGAAAACCCATAACCTAAAGCCTAAAAACCCCCAAAATGCCCAAGCGGCAAACATAACCGACTTACCGTTATTCCCCACTAACAAAACCGTAATCCCCAAGTAAAACCTTAATTTAACCTTAATCCCCACTTAAAATCCTTGATCCCCAAGTAACACTTTAAACCCTAACCCTTAAATACCTCTGTTTTCCCCTGTCTCAACCTCCCCTGTTTTTTTTCCCTCTTCTTCTTTCTCTCCATTTCTCCAATCAAAAAAACATGGTTAAACCTCGTACTCACGATTGGTCAGAAATGAACAAAGATATCCTATCTTTGATCATTAAACGAATCAATAAACCATCTGATCACATTCGAATCAGCGGTGTATGTTCGTCTTGGAGATCAATCGCTAAGTACAATCGCTACACCTTATCACACCCAATCCCTGGCCTCATCATCACCATTTCACGTAAAACCCATCACCGGAAATTCATCAATTTCCCACCGTCCGATCAGCATTATCACAATATCAACGTCCCCTGTTCTCACCGGTGTCGCGGCTCGTATTATGGTTGGCTAGTCCTCACCGTAGACAATCATAGCTCGTCTAATTCGATATACCTACTTAATCCTTTCATCAAACGGCGTCGTTGGCTTCCAAGAATTTCGGAAAATGTTGAAAAGGCGCTTCTTTCTTCTTCTCCTTCGTTTGACTCCAAGTGTGTCGTTTTGATACTTTATGAAGTACAAGGTGCTGCGTTTTGTAGGGTTGGTGATGTTTCTTGGACTAAGTTGCATTTTTTGAGTTGTGAAGATGAATGTGGGTTTTCTGATGGTTTTTTTTTTAAGGGAGGATTTTATGTAGTGAATGATTATGGTAAGATATACACTTGCAATCTTGACCGTTGTTTGATTAAGGAGATTTCATCTCAGCCGTCCGATGTGTCGAAATTTGTAAGGCAGAAATATTACTTGGTAGAAATTAAAGGGGAGCTTTGTAGGGTACTTAGGAGATTTCAATTTAATGAAGCATTTTATTACGAAAATGCCAGCGATGATGAGGATATTTACGATAATGCCCCCTATGTGGATCCTTCGATTTCGACCCGGGAGTTTCGGGTGTGTAAAATGGATTCGGGTATTGGTAAATGGGTCGAGGTCTATGGACTTGGGGAGTATGCATTGTTCTTGGGTATGACTAATTCTATTTGTTTGTCTTTATTGGAGGTTAGTCATAGTGGGATTGAAGGGAACAAAATATATTTCACGGATGATAGACAAAGGAATGTGAAGGATTTCGGGTTTATTCGACCCGGAAATGATATGGGTGTTTATGATATGGATTATTCGGGTATCAAATCGATTTGTTGGATGCAACCCAATTGGTTGAAAACTTCGGATCCCTCTGCGGTTTGGGTTGCTCCTCTGCCTTGGTAGAGAAATGTCACGCAAAATGCATGTACGTAGTATTCTCTAAGAACATTTTTGTTTTGGTACATTGCATACTATGGTATAGTATAGGAAGATTCATGATTTAGTGCATATCATTTTTGGAAAATCCATTTTTGGTGTATGTAAATTAATCTCGTAGCTAGGTGGATTGTTATTGTATAACTCACATTTTTCAATTTTGTTTGATAATAGTTATGATTCTTTGTACTATATTTTCCCAAATAATTGAGGTATTTTGAATTAGTTTTTGATAAATTTGGTATATTAGGAATACAATACAATATTTGAGGGATTTACATTACTAGCTAGTGTCAAACTAAAATTTTTATGCATGGACTATGGAAAGTGTTGATATATATGTTGATTGATCGAGTATGACAAGAATCATATTCTGTTAACCCTCGTCCTCACCTTTTTCATAAATTATTGTGCTTCAAGTTGGAAGTAGATGTATTTTTAAACGTAATTAATATTTAGCGTTATACTTTCATATATTAAATAAATTGCCTTCTGCAAAAATTTAAGCGACTTACATTAATAGTATCAACCCAAAATTCTAAAATATCACAAGGATCCTATAAATAATTTATGTTTTGTCTTGTCAAGAAAACAAAAAAAATTAAAATAAATAAATAAATAAAAATTCATGTTTTGTAAACTCCCGGATGTCTCATTTGTCATTTTCATCACCCATAACTCCATAAGCATAATTTTGGCTATCAATCAATTGATGTTCATTTTACTGGTAGCTCATAGAGTTCACATAGTAATACTCTAAATCTGTAATGGGCCAAGTCCTTCAATTTGGGCAATATTGGTATCCATTGTGCCATTGGCCCTTGACCTATAGGGCACAATCATGAAGTTGTGGTTAAATGTTGGGTTCTTTAGAATTTATCAAATATTTTTTACATGCATTCAGATGTATATAGAGGAAATTGCATTCAAAAGTTTATGTATTCAACTAGATTAGTGCCATGCGATGTACGATAGTAATAATATTTTTTTTCACATAATTAATTTGTGATATAATATAAAAATGAAGCAACTCATGTGGAATTAACAAATGCAATGCATATAAGAAATATGAAATAATAAGGCAAAAATTATTAAAAATACAATTGAAAAAAATATATATATATTTTTATTGTGTTGAAATTATTTTTAAACAGTGTACATTGTATTATATTAATGATGCATGTTATTCCCAATATATAAAAGTACATAATATAAATGTCGTATGGCTTCTTATAATATATATACAATGTACTTCCAAAAAATAAGCTAAGTAGAATAATTTTTTTTTTAATAGAAAACTTAAAGCTGACATCATATATTTTATTGGCGAGATTTTTTTTTAATGATAACTTGAGATATGTCCAAAATGATCGATGTAAGCATACCTATTTTAGTAATAGTTAATAGATTTTTTGAAGGGAAAAAAATGTTATAAGTTGGTAAAATTATTACAGAAATATTTAACAGAAAACTCACTCAATTATTATTATTTCGTAAGATTTCAAATCAATACCATGAATAGAAATGTTTTTTCTTTTTAATTATTGAACCCCACTATTGTACAACTATATAATGGTAATTTAAATGTTAATACTGTATTTTTGGCCCCATTATTTTATACTATCCATCATTTTTCAACCTTCTAAATAATAGCTTATTCTTTCTTAATTAAAAGGTTTCAAAATCTTGTGTAACTATTTTAAGTAAATAGAATACGAAATAAAAAGGAATACAATTATTATAAAGATAATGTATAAGATTAAGAATAATATATTTATAGTTGTATTATCCAAATATTCCAACAATAAAAGATTTTTGCTAAAAAGGGAGAGGAGAGTTTTGGAGGGAAAAAATAGCACCAGGAAGTTACACGTGTCATTCCTGATGTCTGTTTTAGTATTATGTTATTGATTGATTGATTATTGATTGATTGATACAGAATAATTTTTTCCATGCTTAACCTAAACGAAGAAGAATGGAAGAAGAGACTCGGTATCTTAAGTTCTTAACCTCTTGATTTAAATTTGGGCTAAAAGCGCCTATAGATCATCATAGGCCTTAAATGAACTTTTTTCTACTCATAAACAAATGGTCCAATAAGGAATGAAAATATCATACACAAGGTGGTTTGCATAAATATGCACTTTATTCAAAAGGATCGTAATTCTTATAAGTTACTGAGTATGAGTTATGCATAATAAATTTGAAATCATGATTCCAATCAAAGTTGTTTGGGCCAAGTTCATTGTCCAAAGCCCAGTAATCTGAAATAACAAAAATACCCCTTCATAATCCAACCCATCATTAGTCATGATAAAGTACAAATTTACCCCTAATTTCTCCACTCAAGTACAACTTTGCTACTTGAAAAGTACAACTATAAATAGCTTATCATTCATTAATGATGAGGACTATTTCCTAATTCTCTCTCCTTCTCTCTCTACTTTCTCTCTCTAGAAAGTACACTCGCTGACTGAAGCATTAGAGGGGCTTTCCCGGGTCACACCCCCGGGGCAGCTAACCTTCTCCGTTTTGCAGTCCTAGCTCTCGGACATACCTGTGCAAGGCGGAAGGCGGAGCTCTCGGACATACCTTTGCTAGGCGAAGCCGAAGGACATTTGGACAATACTTGGACTTAGTTTCTAGGACATCTTGATACCCTACCCTAACACTATGAGGAGTAGTCTATTTCCAGAAACAAGTGGCGCGTTTGTGGGGTTAACAAACTAAAAGCCATGGTGAACGCTAGGCGTCCCCGAAAGTCTCAAGATGCTACTAGACAAGCTCCAATTCTCTCGGCTTGGCATGCTCATATAGTCGAAGAGATTGTACCCCAAGCTTGGAGCGAGCCCGTAGGAGAGGTGACTAGCCCCCATGTAGTCACTTGTCGGGATTCGGAGCAGCTTGCAGCCTAAATCACCAAAACCTTGAAGAGAGACTTAGGGCACTTGTCAACTAGGTCGGGGGGGGGGGGGGCAAGGTAGGTTGGGGGACGCTCCTCAGCTTAACCCTCAGCCTCACTTGTCCCTACTCCATCAAGAATCCTCTCGGCCTCAGCACCAAGAGTCCCATTGTTCGCGACCACGTCCATCTCCTGTAGCTCGGCGGGAGTCAGGACAGCAAGCCGACCAAGAGATGCTAGAGAGATAATCAATGACCGAAGGTTGAGGGAAGGAACTTTGGATGCCCGTGATATAATCAACTCAAGGCAGGAAAAATCTAAGGAGGAAGATGATCCACCCTAGAGAGGTCGAACTAGAGTTCACTCTCAGCATGACTTAACCAGATACCGTGATAGCTTAGCTAATGACAGGCTAAAGTCGTATCACCTAATCAAAAGTAATTCCTAAGTCCTCTAACTAAAGTAGATAGGGAAGTAGGGTCGAATCCACAGGGAAATAATGTTCTTTTATTCCTAATCAATTATTATAATCTAAATTATCAAGTAACCAATTTGTATTGTGGGAATTAAACTAACAATTAAACTAAGCAAATTAAATAAGGGAATAACCAATAATAAAAGGCCTAGGGTATAGGTTCACCAATAAATAATACTCCAGGGTAAGAACATAACAATCAATTATCAATGCATAAATTAATCAGATCATAAAGGGCTTTCGCTACGTATTATAATCACAGAATTAATCTACCGGTATTAAACCGCATCTCTCGAATCTTGACTTAACCATTTATAAATTAACCTGCCTATTGAAACTAAGCCTAAACATCAATTCTCATCTCTCGAGTCTCAAATCGATATTGCATAACTCATACAATTAAACCTGGCCAAATCTAATTGCATAGCATTAAATCAATCAATAGGAAATCAATCAAGCATTAACAACCAACAATAAAAATTTACCCCTTCATATTATTTATGGATCCCCACAAACCCTAGAATTAAATTACTCATACATAATTAAATTTCCACTAATCAAAACAATAAAGCAAGACATAATTAAATCAAAGCAATTAAATTACTGAAAGTAAAGAGGGAAGAAATCGTTACCAAAATTAATGGAAATAATGAATTTCATAAAACTCAAGAGTGTAGAGAGAGAAAGTGTAGAGAGAGAAAGTAAGAGTATTAACAAAAGCTTAAACTAATAATCATCCGTAAAATAAGTAAAGAGTGTGAAAAACCGTCCTTAACTTCCTAAAATAATTCGTATTTATACTTTGGCTAAAAAGATAAAACAAATTATATCTTTAAACTCCTTCAGAAACACGCGCCCGGTCGGGCAGCATCTCGCCCGGTCGGGCGCGCCTTGGGGCGAGCAGCTACTCTCTTCCTTCTTCCTCGCCCTATCGGGCGCGCCTTTGGCCGAGCTCCCGGGCAAGCTTGGACTTCTTCAATTGGGCCGTTTCTTAGCCCAATTCGCATTTCCTCTTTGGAATATGAATACATAGTCTATTGCCCCGGACTCTTCTTCTTCGCCGGGACCTTAATCACCGATTTGATGACTCCAACCGATCCTGGGCTTCGGAATATGGTCATATAAATGCGACCTTACTCCAATGCTCGTAGTGGCTCCAATAAATCCAGGAAAATGCTCCAAATTTGCAATTTTCTATAAAACAATACCAAATCTACGAAAACACTAGAAAATGCATATTAGTAACAAAAGTAGCTCCGTAGAGCTCAAACAAACACAATTATGACCATTGGGACGGGGAATAA
Organism: Chenopodium quinoa; assembly: GCF_001683475.1. Classification (NCBI taxonomy): domain Eukaryota; kingdom Viridiplantae; phylum Streptophyta; class Magnoliopsida; order Caryophyllales; family Amaranthaceae; genus Chenopodium; species Chenopodium quinoa. The sequence goes on from NW_018742484.1 coordinate 3,994,131, forward strand.
ATATATATATAAAATAGACTTATTAGCTAACTCGACCACTTTAAGACAAAGAAGAAGGACCTCCGCTCGGCCTGCTCGCTCAGCAAGTGGAAGTCCTGAACATTCCCCCTCTCCTGAGCCGGCGAGGCTTGGAACTGTTAAGAACATCACTCCTTTCAGCCAAGAGATCATGAATACCCTGATTTCAATTCTCCAAAGGTCAAGATACCAACTTTGAAGCCCTATGATGGTAAATCTAATCCGAAAGACCATTTAAATGCTTACAAAGAACAAATGAGACATCTTGGTGTAGGTTCTTTCCTACCACCCTCAAGGGCATTGCTCAGACTTGGTTTAATAACCTTGTCCTGGGGAGCATCAAGACATTTGAGAAGCTATCCACCTTGTTCAAGAAGCATTTCATCGCTGGCTGTAGGCAGACAAAGACTAGCGTTCACTTGACGACTGTGAAATAAGGGGAGAATGAAAGTTTGAAAGACTATAGCAAGAGATTCAACACCAATCCTCAGCTCATACCAGACCTCCGGGATAACGTTGCCTTTACGGTCCTTCTCTTCGGGCTTATATCTAACAAGCTGAAGTTCGAGCTTGTTCATGATAAAGTTACCACCTTCTCTGAGGCTATGGAGAGAGCCGAGACGATCATCAAGGCCTGAAATGTGTGCAAGACTCCATCAGCTAAGGACAAAGGGAAGAAGAAGCATGATGACAACTACCAAGAAAACAAAAACAAAAAGCCCAGGAGGGTCGAGAGTAGTGATGAAAGGCTTAGATACAATACTGATAGGCGTGAGATCTGTATGGACATTAAAAACAAGGCTATCCTCCCCAAGCCAAATCCAATGAACACGCCAATAGAATAAAGAAACAAAAGATGTGGTGCGAGTACCATCGAGAATGTGGTCATACCACTCATAATTGTCGTGAGCTTAAGAGAGCCCTTGACAATTAAGATGGAAAATGAAGGCAAGCTCAACCAGTACCTCAAGGATCCTCTAAGAGACAAACAAAGAAGCAAGGCTTCTAGAGTTTCACAAGAAGTTCATAGCTCAACCAACACAAACATAAGCATCAATGTCATAACTGGAGGATATGCCTTCGAGGGCTTGTCTAAAAGAAGCTTGGTATTCATATTCTTAGTTGTTGACACCCCTCTTCCATACAACATGATCATCGGTCGGCCCTTACTCAACAAGGTCAAAGCCGCCATCTCAACCTATCATCTACTTCTCCAATTCAAAACTGATGATGGCTCCGTTGGGAAGTTATATGGAGATCAATATGAAAGGAGGAGATGTTACGTGGATAGCTTGAGACAACCTGAAGCCTCGGTTAATCAAGAGGATAAGGGGTCTAAGCGGAAGGCAGTGGAGGTAGATGAATCACCACCACCGGTGATGAGCATATACATGGTTGAGAACCCCAAGCAGTATGGCAAGCCTAAGCCTATCAAAGAAGATGAAAGCATACCATTGGGAGATGATCCCGCTCGGGAAGTAAGAGTGGAAAAAAACTTAGACCCCCGGCTCAGGGAGAAAATCTTTGAAACACTTAAGAGAATTTCAAGATGTCTTCGCTTTTACAGTAGACGAGATGTCGGGCATAGACCCCGAAGTCATGACACATGAGTTGAATATCAAGGAAGGCTACAAGTCAGTCAAGCAAAAGCTAAGGCATGCTGGGCCGGAGAGAAATCAAGCAGCAGTAGCAGAGGTCAAAAAGCTTCTCGAAGCGGGTTTCATTCGAGAATGCTAATACACTGAGTGGTTATTCAATGTTGTGCTTGTAAAAAATTCAAGTGGTTCTTGACGTATGTGTGTGGACTTTACAAACCTGAATGAAGCTTGCCCAAAGGATGATCACCCTTTGCCAAAGATTGAAAGGTTTGTGGATTCGACCGTCGGTCACGCCCTCTTGAGTTTTATGGATGCTAATGTCGGGTAACATCAAATTCCCATGTCTAAGAAAGATTAAGCCCACTAGCTTTTATCACAAGCCAGGGGGTGTACTGCTATAATGTCATGCCCTTCGGCTTGAAAAATGTTGGGGCTACATACCAACGCTTGTGAACAAGATCTTTGAAGGACAGCTGAGCCGAAATATTGAAGCTTATGTGGATGACATGATTGTTAAAACAAAGAAAGCTTAGATCATAATGCAGACTTAAGGGAGACATTCACCACCATTAGAAAATGTAAAATGAAGCTCAACCCCAGCTAATGTGTCTTCGGGGTATAAGGGGGAAATTGCCTCGGCTTTATGGTGGATCAACATGGCATTGATGCCAACCTGGACAAAATTCAAGCAATCCTTGACATGAAATCCCCCCGGAACGTTAAAGAAGTGCAGCGCCTCACAGGTTGCTTAGCTGCGCTTGGAAGGTTCCTATCCCGTTTAGTTGACAAAAGCTTTTTTTTTTCAAGGCCCTTAAGCGGCCTAAGTTCATGTGGGATGAGGAAGCTGAAAAAGCCTTCCAGCAATTAAAAGAGCTCTAAATGAATACCCCAAAACTTGTTAGCCCTCTATTCGGGGAGACATTATTTGTATATTTGGCCATATTTGAGTATGCCTTGAGTGGCGTTCTTGTGGCCGAAAGGGAGGAAGGCCAAATACCCGTCTACTTTGTCAGCCACACTCTCTGGGGGGCTGAGACAAGATACACTCTCATCGAGAAAGTGGTGTACGCTTTAGTGATGGCTAGCAGGAAGTTGAAGCCATACTTTCAAGCACACCCAATCAAAGTGCTCACCAGCCAACCTATTAAGAAAGTGCTAGAAAGTAAGAATCACTCCTCTTGGATGACAGATTGGTCAGATCAACTAGCAGAATTCGACATTGAATTTGAGCCCCGCAAATCTATAAAAGCCCAAGCCTTAGCCGACTTCATAGCAGAAGACTCCCACGGGCCTACCCCAATGGACACCTCAACCCCTTGGGCTCTTTATGTTGATGGGTCGTCTAGTAAGGCCGGGAGTGGGGCTGGGCTAGTCATCACCTCCCTAGAGGGAGAGAAATTTGAATATGCCTTCAAGTTCGCTTTTCATGCATCCAATAATGAAGCTGAATATGAAGCTCTTATCTTAGGGCTAAATTTGTGTCAATTCATGAAGATCAAATCAGTTTTCAAGTATGCTCAGACTCTCAGCTCATTGTGGGGCAGATGACAAAAGAATTTGAAGTAAAAGAAGAGAATATGAAAGCCTATTTTGAAAAGGCAGAGAAGCTTACAAAGACGTTTGAAAGTTTTGAGATAAACACATTCCCCGCTCGAAAAATCAGCAAGCCGATGCTCTAGCTCGTTTGGCAAGCTCAGCCAAGGGAATAGCCCCTCGAACCATCATGTGGGAAGTCCTAGAAAAACCAAGTACCCATGAGCCCGTCATCATTGAAATCAATAGAGGGGACACTTGGATGGACCAAATCATTCTTTGATTGAAGGGGGAATTTCCAACTGACACCTCTGGCTGCCAGACAATGAAGAAGCGTGCTGAGTGGTTCATACTACATGATGGGGTCCTTTACAAAAAATCCTTCACTCACCCATTGCTCAAAAGTATCACCCCAAAGGAGGGAAATTATGTTCTCCGAGAAACTCATGAAGGGGCATGCGACAACCATTAAGGTGGAAGAACCATAGCTGGAAAAGCGCTGAGGGTCGGGTTTTATTGGCCAACCCTGAGACACGATGCCATGAAACTTGTCAAGAAATGTGATAGATGCCAAATGTTCGCTGACATCCCCCACCTTCCAGCCAACTCCCTCACGAGCATTCAATCAGTCTTGCCCTTTGATCGGTGGGGCATGGATATCCTAGGACCTTTCCCTGTGGCCTCGGGACAAAGGAAGTTTCTGATAGTAGCTGTTGATTATTTTACTAAGTGGGTTGAAGCCGAGCCGGTGGCAACAATCACTGATAAGAAAATTCAGAAGCTCATATGGAGAAACATTATCACTCGCTTCGGGGTACCTAGGATCCTGATCTCAGACAATGGTCGTCAATTCAACAGCAAGACAACCAGAGAATATTGTGGGCGATTTGGAATTCAAACAAGGTTCTCAGTTGTATGCCGACCCCAAACCAATGGGCAAGCTGAGGCAGCTAACAAAACGATCTTAAATAGGCTTAAGACAGTGCTTGAAGGTACGAAGGGTTCTTGGGTTGATGACCAACCCGGAATCTTGTGGTCCGTTTGTACCACTACCAAGGAAGCTACGGGGCAAAATCCTTTTGCCTTAGTATATGGAAGCGATGTTGTGCTTCCGGTGGAAGTGGGGATCCCTTTCCCCTGGGTCACATTCTATGACTATGCCCAAAATGATGATTTGAAGCCCTTGGCCTTAGACTTACTACCATAGATAAGAGGAGATGCCTTGCTTTGCTCCATAGCATAAAAGAAGAGGGTCACTCGTTACTACAACAATATGGTCAAGGCTAAACCCTAAGCTGAGGGTGATTGGATGCTAAAAAATGTGAAGCTGTTGGCAAACCCCCCGTATTATGAAAGCTGAGCCCAAATTGGGAGGGACCTTACAAGATAAAGGAAGTCATTTGCCCGGGGACCTTTCGCTTACAGACTCCTAATGGTAAGGATCTCCCTCAGCCATGGAATGCAGATAACCTACGTAGGTTTTATGTTTGAGCATGTCTTTCCCTTACAATAATGTCCTAGGGGCAATAAGAACTGATACGACGAGATCAATTTTTTAATAGTGCATCATTGTAATACTTTTTGCTTTATTATGTTAATATAATGAAAACCCCCCTCGGTTGGGAGCCTGGGATGTATCCCCCTACTTTTTGCATTCTTTGTATTTTTGTTTCTTGTAATTTATTCTTTATTTCATATCGCTTATTAGCATAGCCAACATACATCCAAAGCACTAAATTCCCGGCATGGGACACTCCGATTCACTGGGTTATCAATAACAAGTTTGTTCCAATATTTGGAGCAAGATGCTAGCCTATACTCAAATACTTGAGACAACGTCCTGGCAAAGTCATTAATATAATTTGGGGCTCGTTTAGCCCTCAGCCTATCCTAAAGAAAGGGATAGCACGTCTCTCACACACACAATAACTTGGGACTCGTTTAGCCCTCAGCCTATCCTAAGAGTTGGGATAGCCCAGCTCTCATACAACTTCTAACCTAGGGCTCGTTTAGCCCCTAGCCTATCCCTATTGACGGATAGCCTAAGTATCAAACATCTATAACTTAGGGCTTGTTTATCCCCTCGGCTTGTATAAAAATGCAAGATAATCAAGCTTTCCTTCGTCTATGATAAAAGTCTCCTTAAAAACAAAGATAGCACCTCTCTCGTGAATCAATAACATGGGGCTCGTTTAGCCCTCATCCAACTCTAAATACAATAGTAGCCCATAAAGTTCAACAATTCATAAGCATTATACAAAATGAAAGCACAACAAGGCAAAGCTGAGGACACGTGATTTCATTTAATATCAAAAGCTAAGCCGAGAGATAAAATGTTCATTAGACAGGAGATCAAGTGTAACATGTTCAAATACATCTCAAAAACATAAAAATACTACAAGTCTAAGTACAGTCCAAGAAGATGAGTAAAGAAAATCAAGTACAAGGAGCCAAGCTGGGGTAACTACTCATGAAGCTGGCCTTGCTCACGAAAGCCCTCCTCTGTGCCTCCCCCTCGGCCTCCGCAATGAGAGCTCCTACCTTATCTCGCACCATTGGATAAGACTCTTGTAACCCCATGGCCTCAAAGGCCATCTTTAGATGGCTCTGAGCATCAGCAACACCGGCCTCAAAGGCCTCATACCCCAGGTTAGCCTTAAGTTCATTCAAAGTCGGGGTCGCCTTCCATGCAGCAATCACCTTCTCCTAAGTCTGCTCCTGGGCCTGGGTGAGGCTGCTCACCTTCTCCTGAGCCTCGGCCAACTCCTTCCTCACTTTTATCAACTCACTCTTCTTCTTCTTAAGCTCTTTAGTTTCCTTGTCCTTCTCTTTGGTTGCGCATCAACATTGGCCTCAAGGGTCTTGATTCGAGCGCCTCTAGCCTCATTGGCATCAGCAAGAGCTTTCTTAGCCTTATCCAACTCCTCCTTGGCCAAGTTGAGGTCCTCCTTCAACTGATAAATCTCATTTCTAGCCCCCGAAAGCTCGGTCCGAAGCTGCTGAGTGCTTCTCCGATATTCCCCAGCAAGCACCGCCAGAGTCACGCTGGCCTAAATTAAAGACAAACATCTAACTCAAACTACCCAAAGGGAAGGAAAGAAATCGCGACATATAAAAAATAAAAAGGGCCTTGTCCGAGTTCCACTTAACTTCCACCTCATCATTCACGGTAGCAAAACGAGACATGAACTTTTCCACCATGGGCCTACGACCTGCCTGAAGATGAGTCAAGAAAGAACTCGGGAACAAATACACAGGGCAGTCACCCTCATCCTCTTTTTCGCCCTCATCTTCGTCCCCGCCTTCGTCAACTTGAGGACGCTTCCCCTAAGGCCAGGCCTGCTTCTTTCGGCTTCATAACTCTCGACGTGCCGGGAGATCGCAAGGGAAGTTTGGAGGGATCACTGATCCTTTACCTCGAAAGTCGGGGTTTGGGAAGATCCTTCGGCCCTCTCAGCCGTTTTCTTTATGGTATTCGAGTTCTGAAAAAGAAAAACACAAGTTATTAAGACAAAACAAGCAAGCGGTTAGGAATGAAAATAAACTCCATAAATAAAAAAAAAAAAAAAAAAAAAAAACAAGGTGCATACCGGGGGAGGAGGAGGAATTCTCATATCTCCTTTGTTCAAGGCAACCTTGAACTTCGAAGCTCGATAGTTTGCAACAGCCATCTTTCTTTGAAGCTTGTCTTTAAGTTGACTATAAGCACCACCTGCAAAACAACGTGTTAGTCATAACATGAAATTCGGGGAGGAAGATATGGAGAGTTATAAATTATTAAATAAGCTAAAGCAAGTCCTACCCCTATCATAAGCATGGCTCAAGCCCACAACACTCAAGAAGTGCTCCTTCTTGAAAAGTCTATCCTTCAAAATCCACATGGTCGGACGCTTCTCTTTCGATCCTTTTTCCTTAAAGGATTGTATCCAAATAGCACCCACGGCTTCATCAACACCCACGGCAGGGACATTGTAGTTAAAACCAACCCTAGGCAAGCCGCTATGGCCTCGAGGTAATCTCTAACCCCCCGAATGGAAAATGAAAAGGAAGGCATGACGGAAACCCTTTTGGTTCGAAGGCTTGGTGTGTATGGTAAGGTAGTACTCCCTATCATGAAAAGCATACCACCCATGGCTATCAGCATTACCTGGGATCTCCAGAAGTCTATGAGTGTTCCTAAAGGTTGTTATAGTACAAGGCACACCGAGTATACTACAAGTGGCTATAAAGGCATTTATTGTCAACCAAGAGTTAGGAACAAGGTGAGTAATGCACAAGTTATTATATTCTATCAACAATTCCTCAACTAAGGGATGTAAAGGAAACCTCAACCTATTATCCAAACAATCCTTATATACAGCTATACACCCCCAGGGGGAGAAATGAGAAAGGGTTCCTTAATATTATATTGGGTTTGCAAATTCCTATTCCCTTCTAACAAAGATCTAAGCCAAGCGGCGGAGGGAAAACACATAGAGGGGCTAATCCTCCTAACAGGCGGCCTAAAGGGCATTGGCGCCCTAAGAGAAGAAGTAGATGTATCATCCTTACTTGACATAGTCACCACTCCGTCAACAAGGAATATGTTCAAACAACCCCTAGCAATTGGTTCACGTGCAAGAGAAACTTCCCAAGGGGAAGAAGGTAAATAATAATCAAATCCTAAATCATGATCATAGAGAGGGGATGGCATGTAAAAAGGTGGCACACCCGAGGAAATTGACATATCAACACTACTACCAATAACATTTGTTACAAGCCTCCCACCTGACCAAATTTCCTTTGATAGGTCATAAGACATATGGCCGGGGAGAGAATCCGGATAATCTTGAGTCGCTTGGTCGTTCATAACACATGCACAACTCAACTCAAGATGACCCGAAGGATGGTCTAATGTACATATATACAAAAGCACAACAGGCGTACCTCTAAGCCTAAACATCATCAATAGCGAAGCCGAGGAACATTCAAGCATACAAAGGAAAATAGCAAACAATTACTAAACAAGAAGATATGATACTAAGAGTTTAAAAAACTAAGTATTGGAGACTCACCAAGTGGTCAAAGATGCCGAAAAGGATTCCTTGAGACAAAGAAAGTGCACCTCGAGGCAAAACTCCTACAATGACAAAATTTCAAGTGTGAAAAATAAAACAAACAAGGTTTAGCTCTCGCCCAACTAGACCGGGCCTTCAACTACAAAAAACAAAATATGTTGTTAAAGGATTGGTTAGCAGATTTGAAGCCTAGCCCTCAGATTTCTATGACCAAAAGAAAACTCTCAAAATTAAAAACACCCCTGGCCCGGGTTCTCAGCTCCAACTTGTTGTTCTAATATACATACAAAATATGTCGAGTGCTCGGTAACTAAATCTCTCAACATATTGACTCGACATACCCGGTCAGACACTCATCCCTACCTCTCGGCATTTTTTTTAAAAAAAAAACAAAAAACAAAATAAATTTTAGCCAAGCTCTCAGCCTGGTAAAGAAGAGAACGAAAAATTGAACTCAAAACCCCAAGACATAGATCTGGGCGTGAGGTTAAACCCTTCGACATATCAAGGCCCTTTCAGCATATCAAGGCCTTCGGCCTGCAATCCCCAAGCCCTCGGCATATCTCTTCGCCAGGCCCAATATTGGCCGAGCTTTCCTCACGAACAGACAAACCCTCGACCCATGCATCACTAACCCTCTCGGCCTGACACACCCCTCTATCTCACTAACCCTTTGGATTTGGCCAGGGAAAGCCCTCGGCACCTCGCTTGGGCCCCTCGTATGACGCCACATGACCAGTGTCAAGTCTGGGCGCTCAGCATCTAGGACACATCGGCATGGCTGAGGCTCTTGGACAGGCCAAGCACCCTGAGGCCCTGGACCATACCAACCCCTTCGGCATTCTCAACACAAAAAAAAAAAATAATCTTTTGAAAGTAAGGCCGAGCGCCCAGCGGAGCCCATCTCTTGACCTGAAGCGCGGAACAAACTCGAGCACGCCGAGCGCTTGGTAGTTATCCCGCATCTCCACACCAGCAACCCCTTCGGCAGTTAGGCCGAGCGCTCAGCTCACCTTTCTATCGGCGGAACTAGGCCTGCTAGGCCCTTGGCACTTCTAATTAGGGGTGAAACTAATTCGGTTTAAAACCAAACCGAATTAGAAATACGATGCGGTTTTTTTCCTAAAGTGGTTCGGTGTGGTTTTAAAAAAAAAAATCAGTTTTCAGTTTGAGGAATTGAAAAACCGAAACCAAACCAAAATTTTGGCCCAAACCTCAAATACACCCTAGCCCAACTCTAGTTTTAGCCTAAGTATATATAAAGTTAAAAAAAAAAAACCTAATCTAAATTCCTCCTCTCAGCCTCTCACTCTCTGACTCTCAATCTCCCTCTCTCACACTCTACTCACTTCCTGACTCCACCGACGACCGTCCACCGACAATTTTGCTGTTGTTCTGCACTTTTGCGACTGCTGCTAACTACTTGCATGCTGCTACTAATTGCGTGGAGTGCGTGCTCGGTCTATGCTACTGCTGGTTTGCTGTGTTTTTCAGTAGTAATGCTATTTTATTTTATTTTTTTTGGTGAAGTGTTGAATTTTCTGGCCAGTTTAAAGCCAAGGACTTGTAACTTTTAAGTTAAATCTTGTTTTATTATGTTTGTTTGGTTTGGTTTGGTTTGGTTTATGTTTGGTGTGGTTTGGTTCGGTTTATGTGTAATATTTTATGTTTTGATGCTTGAAGGGAAAATTCGGTGTGGTTTGGTTTTTTTTTTAAGAAAATCGAAATTTAGATGGTTTGGTTTGGTTCGATTTCAGAACTAATATGGTGCGGTGTGGTTTGCAAAATCCAAAAATAGAAATATTATGGTTTGGTTTCGGTTTTGGCAATAAACCAACCGAAACCGAACTTTCACACATACTTCTAATAGCCCTGACTGCTTGTGCCAAGCGCTCCCCATTATTAGCTATCATCACCCATGCCTTCGGCATCCCAGCAAATCAACATCCAACACTCAAGCTCTCGGTAAAACGCTGCTCCCTTAGCTACCTAGCCTAGCGCTCGGACTAAAAAAAAAAAAAAAAAAGAAAAGAAAAATTCGAGCAACCCACTAAATCTGAGGGCTGGGCTTGCCTTCGCCTAGCCTCCAGCTCACACAGCAAGCCTTCGACCCAACCAGATCCCCCCTCGGCCTTATGCTTGGATATTTGGTCAAGCGCTCGGCTATAAGTCCCACAATGCTCTCAGCTTACCGTCGCCCCCTTATCAGGCTTAGCTCTCAGATGATTTCTCAAAACAGCTCAACTATTGCAACTAAAACGCCTCTTATGCATTGCTTGGGGCTAGTATTCACCCTTGCAAGTCGCTTGGGGCTCGTTTTAGCCCTCAGGTATGAAGTCTGGATAATAGGTCATGGTTTACTATCTAGATCAAATTAACAATTTATGTTCCTAATCTTACTCTACCAAGTTTACACAAGATAGTGGCAAGCTAGGGTCGAATGCCACAAGGACTAAGTGTATTAATTTGAACTAATTAAACTAGTAGGAAGGATGTGAGGTAGAGAGAGGAACAACCAAAACACTACTTTAAACGGTCAACAAAATATAAGGGAAAGTGGAATCCATTTACATTAATGAATTCAACAATAAATTGCAATTAGATGATCATGATCTCAATTAGGAACGATCAACACTCTCAATTCACTCCCGCGCAATTAAGCATGTTAATTATCCTACTAAGCTTATTCACTCCCACGCAACTAGCCTAGCATAGGTATGGAAGAATCTAGACTATCAATCAACTCACTTCCGCACAATTGATTGAAAGCACTATTAGAAACCTAGAATCAATTAGCTAAAAAGACTCGAAGCAATGTAAGCATCATTCATACACAATAATCAAGAATCAATTGCATACTAATCACAATCAATCATTCAATTCATCAATCATAACCTTCATCCATTTCCCTAGAACAAAATCCAAGCAATTATAATGAAGAAAAACATGGAAATCAAGGTAAAACAAGAATTAAAGCAAGAATCAAACAAGTAATCTAATTATCTACTCTAATCAACAAAGAAATAAGCCAAAAACAACAATTAAAGAAAACAATAAAGGTGAGGGACAGTTAGAGAAGCTCATTGAATAATTGAGAAGAGAATCCACATAAAAGCTTCTTCAAGCTCTCAAATCTACATTGAAATCCCAAGCTTTCTCTCTCTAAAACTACTCCTAAACTCGAGAGAAAAACGCCTAATATGAGCCTAATTCTAAGTAGAGGAGAGAGAAAGTGTAAAAATCTCCTAAAAGAAGTCCCCCCAAAATAGGGTCGTACACTATTTATATTACAAGAAGAAAACGGAGAAAAATCGAAGATTAAATGCGAAGAAAACCCAGAACACCGCACCCGCGGTGGGGCATCTCCGGGGCATCTACAGGAAGCCATGAAAAACTGGAAAAACGCAGCACCGCGCCCGCGAGAAGAAAAGACGCGCTCGTGGTTGGCACAGCCGCGCCCGCGGTGGGCAGAAAGAAGTTGTTGCACCACGGCAGGGTTGACCGTGTCACGACATTCTGCTGGCGCTTGCTTGGTTCTTGTGTTGCTTGCTCTTGCTTGGTTCTTTGCTTCGTTTTGGCTTCAAGGCTTCTTCTTATGAAATTTTCGGCTTTCTCTCGAGTCATCAACATCAAGGAAAGTGCCAAGTACCAGACAAATAGACCAAGAGAGAAAGGAGTGAAAAATCACATAGAAAAGCACGCAAATCAAGTTAGAAACAGAGCAAAAAGCGCATTATTCACAACTACGGCCTATAAACGTAAACTAAGACTTTATTAACCAAAACAAAAATAAAAGAACCAAAAATAACCAAAAAAGACCAAAATAAACCTAAAACTAAGGGAGAAAACCACCCTAAAATGTGTCATAAATTACACTTATCAGGGTACACCTAAAAAGCTATTCCGGCGCACATGACAACTTCTCAACCTCAATTTCAATCATTCCGCGTGACATCCGAACTTCATGTGATCTCGTTCACATATCAAGTGTGGGGCTAAATGTTTGGGCCAAGTCCATTGTCCAAACCCCAGTAACCTGAAATGACGAAAAATACCCCTCCATGATCCAGCCCATCATTAGTCATGGCAAAGTACAGATTTACCCCTAATCTCACCACTCAAGTAGAACTTTGCCACCTGAAAAGTACAACTATAAATAGCTCATCATTCATTAATAATAGAGACTTTTTCCTAATTCTCTCTCCTTCTCTCTCTACTTTCTCTCTCTCTAGAAAGTACACTCGCTGGCTTAAGCATCGGAGGGGCTTTCCCGGATCACAACCCCGGGGCAACTAACCTTCTCTATTTTGCAGGCCTAGCTCTCGGACATACTTGTGCAAGGCTGAGCTCTCGAACATACCTTTGCTAGGCGGAGCCGAAGGACATTTGGACAATATTTGGACATAGTTTTTAGAAAATATTGATACCCTATCCTAACACTATGAGGAGCAATCTGTTTCCAGAAACAAAAGTTATTTCAACTTTCACATATAGGAATGGAGCTTTCGATAATTAGTTAAACTTTTAATTATTTGGTGAGAGGCTTGGGATCGATTTAATGTGGACAAACAATTTAAGTGAAAATAGGTTACCATTAAGGTGAACGGTACAAAACCTTAATGTGAAACAACAATTTAAGTAAAAAAAAAAAAACTCACAAATCACAATCTATTTAAGTACCTTGTTGTCATTTTCTCAATAAAATTCATGGCATTTGTTTTCTCTCACTAAGCAACTGCAAAACCGGTACCACCATCGACGGCGTTTAAGCAGCCGTTAATCAATCCCCATGTAAGTCACCTCATCTTTTCTTCATTTCGATTGTTGCTAATTGATAATTTGACTTTAATCTGTTCAGTTAAGAAATTTGCAAGTTATCAATTTTAATTTTAAAAAAGTAGCTAAGTCTAAATTAAATTGTAGAATGATAACTGTATGAAAATGCTGTATATGGTGTATCATGTCATTTATGATGATGAATTAAGGTAAAAAAAAAAAAAAAAGTAGTTTGAAATAAGGCTTTAGTTTAATGGTTGCTGTTTTTTGATGGTATGTTATATACTTATATGTATGTGTTTGGTGGTTTTAGGGAGCCAATTGGTAATAATTGATGTTAATGTATGTAATTAAAAAGCAATTAGACTTGTTAATTGCAAATTTTGGTTAAAACCCATGTCAAGCAATACCTTTGAGTTGAATCATATAAGTTTGTATTCACAGATACACTAATGTATGTATGGCTCCGTTTGAGGTTATTAATGGAAGGAGACATCGTAAGATTCGCACCCTATTGAAATGATATTATTACTATGGTGGTGATGTTTGTAGAGTTGATTTGGATTATATCCAAAAGTATGATTAAGACTAAGTATTACATCGAAATAGCTAACCGATGAAATAGGGGTCTTGAGAAAGATGAAGTGGGTGAATATGGAATTTTGGATAGAGTGGCTTGTAGAGCTTGTTGTACATTAGCCATAGGAAATTAGGACGTGTTGGAGCAGATTGATGAAGTGTCTGTTTCTTGTGGAAATTACATGTCTGTGCAAATGCACATAATCTGTATTTATCAGTATGGAATATGGTATGGTTTTGATTCTGTTCCTGGCACATCAAATTCATGTGTTTGTATTGGATCTGCATACAGTGTACTGATACAATGAACACGGGGAAAGACAATGGAACTGATCTATACGCTGCTGATCTTTCTTCCATCAAGGAAGCCCATGAGCGTATTAAGCCTGTCATTCACAATACGCCTGTCTTTTCCTCTGATACATTGAATGTGATGGCTGGTAGGAAGCTGCTCTTTAAATGCGAATGCTTTCAGAAGGGGTGAGGAGCTTTTATTAATTCGAGTATATTTATAATTTAAAATTTCAGATTCTAACCTACACAGTCTTCGGTTTGAATGTAGAGATTTGAGGCTTACATTAAGCTGGCAGAATGATCTAACGCTTCCGTCTCTATTTGTTGGTATATAACCCTAGAGGGGCTTTTAAATTCAGAGGTGCTTCAAATGCTGTACTTTCACTTGATAAGGAACAGGCTGCTAAAGGAGTGGTAACTCATAGCAGGTAAGTCCTTTGCCGCTCTTATTGATGCATTTGTGTTAGTATCTGTTGATTTGTTGTGTTAATATCACCTGACACTAATTTTTAGTGGCAACCATGCTGCTGCATTGTCCTTGGCTGCACAAATGCGGGGAATCCCTGCATATATAGTTGTTCCTAGTAATGCTCCAAAATGTAAAGTTAAGAATGTAGTCCGTTATGGAGGTGAGGTAATCTGGTGTGAGCCTACTTTCGAGTCAAGGCAAGTTACTGCTGATAAAGTACAGCAAGACACTGGTGCTGTTCTTATACATCCATATAATGACAGCCGCATTATAAGGTACTATCTTATTCCATCTTATTTAAAGTGTTTACTGTTTAGCTTTGGTTATTCATCCTTCCATTTTTCTGTGATAGATTATTGGGGTTGCTTAGCAACCTATGAATTCGAGATGGCAATTCTAACTAGGTTTGTTGCAGTGGGCAAGGGACGATATCACTTGAACTTTTGGAGCAATTCCCTGAAATAGACACCTTAATAGTACCAATAAGTGGTGAGATCTTGGATTTTTTAAAGTTTGCTTTTTTTTATTTATTTTTTTTTTAATTATTATTATTTTCATGCTTCTGGTTGAAAGTAATCTTAATCTCTAGCATTGGCCTACAAATTTCAAATTGGTTATTTGTAGGTGGGGGTCTAATATCAGGTGTGGCACTTGCTGCCAAATCCATCAATCCGTCCATTCGAGTTCTGGCTGCAGAGCCTGTTGGAGCCAATGACGCAGCTCTTTCAAAAGAAAAAGGCAAATTAATTACATTGCCTCAGACCAATACAATTGCTGATGGACTTAGAGCTTTCCTTGGGGACCTAACCTGGTAAAGGCAACTAGACAAGCTCATATCATGCTAACTTTGAATAAATGTAGAATTTTTATTTTAGTACTTTTAGCATGTTTATGTTTGGAAGATTTGAAGGTCATTTTTACTTCCAGACTAGCACATGTTCATGCCATAAAATCATGTGTAGCGGTGTAGCCGCTTACAGTCTAACATCTTCTTTCCTACACATTTCATATGTAATTATATATTTCATGTCTTAATATACCTCATAAGATCAATCATGTATGCTAGATTATACTCTTATGAGTCTTATCGCTGAATATTATAGATGTCTCCAACGGTCTAACCTCAATAGTAATGAACTTTCTTATATATCTCTTGGAAACAGCAGTTTCTCATTGAGTGCTTCTTAAAGTTCATGCTAAAAACAAGTGACACAATAATAATGAGATCTCTCTCCCTCTTTTTTTTTTTAATTTCTGGTATATCATCCAGCTGTTTATGTATGCAGTATCAGTTTCCGTTCCCTCCCCTTCAACCCACACCTCTACATTATGTTTCTACTGCCTCCCCTTTGCCGTGTTCTTATGGGTTATCTTTGCTGTAATAGGCCCATTGTTCGAGATTTGGTGGATGCTGTCATAACAGTAGAAGAAAAGGAAATCGTAGAAGCTGTGAAACTTTGCTATGAAATTCTAAAGGTAGCAGTAGAGCCCAGCGGAGCCATAGGTCTTGCTGCTGTTCTGTCTGATAGCTTTCAGCAAAATCCTTTGTGGGCAAATTGCAAGAATGTAGCTATCATAGTTTCTGGAGGTAATGTTGATTTGGATGTGCTCTGGGAGGCACTGAGCAAATGATAGGTGATGGATGTAATCCTGGAGACATGTCTACATTTTGTACATGTTTTAGTTAACCAATCGTTTAATCTTTGTGCAAGGATAATGCGTAGTAGCATAGGAAATATAAAATTGACGCTGTTTAATGTTTGGCGTGAAGACTAAATTTAGTCATTTCTCCTGAATGTAAAGGAAAGAGTTTGTGTATGATGCTTCTCCACAGAAGCAGACGTCAAAAGCGTGTTTATATACTTCTATGAGCCTTTAAGCACTTTCATATGGGAAGTGTAACAAGTTTGTGAAATAAATCGAGACACATCCTTCCTATAAAGTTTTCCACTTCTGTAAACGCTCGGTATACTGGTGATCTTTCAATACAATGCATTCCTAACAAAGGATTTGTACTGTACAGGTAAAAACATAAATGAAAAAAATTGTTCACAATAAAAGATGCTAATAGTACGGGGTAATAACATCTCGTATCTGAGTATGTTCAATGTAGTAGGCATGCCCATGAAAACTCTTCAATTGAGGATTCATAGACCCTCCATCGACTAATCGTGGTAAATCACCATAGCCAAACCTCCTTGTGCTTTCCTATCCAAATCAACCTCGTACATCAAATGTACTGGTTCTTATAGTTAAGCGTGAAGCCCTACTCGTGACAAATTTCTCGCAACTTTGCACATTAATCCTCAGTTGTAAGATTACAAAGACACAGACTAGTGTTAATTCAATTACAGTATACTTTACCCCATTACCCGTGCTGAGGTTTTTTAACAACTTATCCTTGAAAGTTTTGGTTAGTCGCATCTATTCTTTTATTTGTGAAGTAAGCCATGAACTTTGCAGCAATAATACCCAAATCAACTTTGAAAAATGCTTCAAGTGCAAGCAAGAGGAGCACAGTAATCACTTTACAAAAATCAATCCACATCAGTCTAAATTCGATGCAAGAGATACAAAACCAACTCTTACGAGTTACGAACGAGGTGCAGCAAGCAGGTGAGAGCTCTGCACAAGATTTTCAATAACATTGCTTCATGATACTACCAAATATCAAAATGTCATCAACCATGACACTATAAGTTCACCAAAATTAAACCAAATTCTGTAGCCACAAATACCACAAAACAGTACACAGATTACATCTGATCTAAGACAAAAGGTAAAAACGAATTAAAATACTTAAGGCTCTTGCGATGAATTGTATGTATACCACAAGTAGACAAGCTGTCTCAAACTCTAAAATAGCACAAACTCTAGTCCTGGTATTCCTCCTCTTCTTCGTATTCATCGTCATCGGCAGTTGCATCCTGGTATTGCTGATACTCAGAGACTAAGTCGTTCATGTTACTCTCTGCTTCAGTAAACTCCATCTCATCCATCCCTTCACCAGTGTACCAATGCAAGAAAGCCTTCCTGCGGAACATGGCAGTGAACTGCTCACTCACACGACGGAACATCTCCTGAATAGAAGTCGAGTTCCCAATGAATGTCGAGGCCATCTTCAAGCCTGTAGGTGGGATGTCACAGACAGTGGACTTGACATTGTTTGGAATCCACTCCACAAAATAGGATGAGTTCTTGTTCTGTACATGGATCATCTGCTCATCCACCTCCTTTGTGCTCATCTTTCCACGGAACATGGCAGATGCAGTGAGATATCTGCCATGCCGAGGGTCAGCAGCACACATCATGTTTTTGGCATCCCACATTTGTTGGGTAAGTTCAGGGACAGTGAGAGCACGGTACTGCTGGGATCCACGAGATGTAAGGGGTGCAAACCCAACCATGAAGAAGTGTAGACGGGGAAAAGGTATGAGGTTGACAGCAAGCTTCCTAAGATCAGAGTTTAGCTGTCCAGGGAAGCGAAGGCAGCAAGTAACTCCACTCATTGTAGCAGAGATAAGATGGTTCAGGTCACCAACTGAATGATTAAGGTATTTTACAAGTCAGTAGACCAAAAAAAAAAAAGTAAGATGCTTACAAAACATTCTAACTTGTTTAAAAAAGGAAACAAAAAAGACTGCAACAATCCTAGCATATGATTAGACATTCAGTTTTAAGATAAAGATACTATGGATAATCATTACCCAAATAACTTTTAAAATGAGAAAGTACTACATTGGTAAATGCTTCTCTCCTTCTCAGAGGATTAACAGCCTCCTCTATTCATAGAGTGACGGCCTTAAACTAATGAGGATTATGCCAATTAGCTGCAACATGATAGCATTTCGCCTCTCACGTGTTTTACAACCCTTCTCACAAGTTTACAACTACCATGGAAAATAAAATATGAACAGTCAAAGCTCACAAGTGAGACAAAACAGATAATCATATTATATAAACTTAATTAAACTAATGTAACGTTTCCCATAAAAAAAAAAAAAAAAAATAAAATAAAATAAAAAAAATAAAAAATTACAACTAAGGCATGTAAGTCACATGAATGTCCATTGTCCATATAGTTGGTATGCCTTAGAGGATCAATAGAATAATCAATGTCAAGTCCTAAAGTCATAAACATAAATTAAACTAACAATACAAAATAGCAGCCCCAGGGCCCTAGCAGATAACTTCATGCATAAACCAACTGATATGATGCTACCAGTCCTACCAACAAACTATTGATATTATTTTCTACTATAATTGGAGTGCCCACCAAAGCCCATGTGATATAACAACTGTAAAACATACAAACATCGAGTGACAATGATGTTTGGATCCTATCCACAACCACCATATAGTCATACTAAACGAAAACGATATTATCTTAATTTGTCCCATCTCTTTTCCAAGTGAAGAGGCTGAAAAACCCTCTTTCTTTAACCTTACTCCATTTAATTGGATACACATTATGAGATTTATGACAACGATACACACAACACATCATGTGCGATGGACATCAACAATCTAAAGCTACAAATCCATCAACCTAATATTTTAAAACACAATAATACTTCAAGGTAGTTGCAAACCATTGAATATTAGTGACAGCTTGACAGGATTTAGCATCCAAGTTAGTAAGTCCTGGGAAATAGAAGATAACTAACTAACTTCAGTCAATTACAAGTCACAAGAAGTCTAACAAGTATATTTTAAAAACGACAAGACCAGATTAGGAGAAAGGACAATGTGGCTTACAGCTAGGAGTCGTAAGCTTCAAAGTGCGGAAGCATATATCGTATAGGGCCTCATTATCAAGCACCATACACTCATCAGCATTCTCAACGAGCTGGTGAACGGATAGTGTAGCATTGTAGGGTTCAACCACAGTGTCGGACACCTTAGGAGATGGGAAGACTGAAAAGGTTAGCATCATTCGGTCTGGATACTCTTCTCTGATCTTGGATATCAAGAGGGTACCCATACCTGATCCAGTACCTCCTCCTAATGAATGACATACTTGAAACCCTGCATTTGACAAACAGAACTATAATCTAAATCAACAACAAAATCAAACAGAACAATAACACAAACCCATTTAAATTCCGTCCACGGCAAAATCTGAGCAATACTTTTGAAACAATACTCGGAATTGATAACCAATCTCCAACATAACAGCAAAATCCGACTAGACTACTTTTGAAACTCTTCTCAAACTAAAATGTATTAGTTTCATACATAAGTCTTAGAGTTAAGGATCCAATTAAGTGGTAATTGGTAAAATGAAGAGTTCAAGTAACATTGGTTGACTAAGATTGAAATCATAATTTTGATTACATTTCTTTAAGACAATATCACACAATAATTCATTTGACTCAACAATTTTCAACAGAAACAAAATCATCATATTAACACCAAAATTAAATTTAAAAAAAAATAAAAAAATAATCAAAAGTTCATTTTTTTCGTTTTTTCTGGGTTATTTTTTCCGAATATCACAAACAAAAAACAGTCATGACTTGATCAAACATTTTCACAATTTTCCCTACTTAATATTTACTACAACCACAAAATTCCCAGAAAAGAAGAATAACAACTTTTAAAAAAACTTTCAGAAACTTTTTACAACAATCACAAATCATCAAACAATTCTACATAATCCGATCAAACAAAAGGGTTAATCACATTAAACAAACCCTAAAAAACCCCAGAAACAAAAAATCAAAGGGAGGAGAGAGAAAAACTGTTAAAAACCTTGAAGACAGTCAGAATTCTCAGCTTCCTTACGAACAACATCAAGAACAGAGTCAACAAGTTCAGCACCTTCAGTATAATGACCTTTAGCCCAGTTATTCCCAGCCCCAGATTGGCCGAACACAAAATTATCCGGTCGGAAAATCTGACCGTACGGTCCAGACCGTACACTATCCATAGTACCCGGTTCAAGATCCACCAAAACAGCCCGAGGAACAAACCGACCACAACTCGCTTCGTTATAGTAAACATTAACTCGTTCGAACTGGATGTCCGACTCACCGTGGTACCGCCCTGTCGGGTCGATTCCGTGTTCGGCGCAAACTACTTCCCAGAATTTGGCTCCGATTTGGTTCCCACATTGACCAGCTTGAATGTGGAGGATTTCTCTCATTTTGGATTTTCCGACGTTCTTTGGTGGGAAAAAAGCGACGGAAATGGGAGAGAAAGTGTGAGGGGGTTCACTTTATTTTTGGGGAAATGAGGGGGTTTTATAGAAAGAGGGAATTTTTATTTGAGTTTTTAAATTGTTTTGGATTTTTGGGGTGGGTTTGAGTGTGGTAGGGTGTATGATTGTATGGTAAGTTTGTTATGTATGCCGGGATTGACGGCGGACGGCGGTTGCGTTACTACAAAGATAGATGATCACGTGATAGTGGAGAGTGCGATCACGTGAAGAAGCATACTTCACTAATTATTGTAGTTATTGGAATTATTGGTTTAAAATCCCAATTTTAACCAATTGTCTTTAAATAGTGGGAAATTTCCTTTGGTATTCATAAGTTTTTAAATTTTCTCAATGATGAATAGCAAAGAACTTAATTATCTTTGGTAATCATAAATCACTATAATAAATTATTCATAACATTAACGATATACTTTGATCAAAATAGTTAATTAGGGTTAAGTTTTTTTTTTATTTTTTTAAGGAAAATTTGTCAATTGCAGTCATTTAAAGTTTGTATTTTGTAAATTGCAGTCATTTAAAGTTTGTATTTTGTAAATTGCAGCCATTTAAAGTTTGTATTTTGTAAATTGCAGCCATTTAAAAAAAAAATGTAAATTACAGCCCAAAAGTACTAAAAAATTAAAATTAGGGAAAATTGTGTAGAACTACCCGGAAGATAGGCTGTTTTGTGAAGAACTACCCATTTTTTTTTATTTGTTTACAACTACCCAAAAGTTTGAAAACGATTGGGTAGCACTACCCATTAACGTTTTTCGTCAAATTGCAACGTTAGTGGGGCCCACTTATTAACTTTCCCTCCTAATCAACTCCTCCCCCCAACTACCTTCTGTCTTTCTCTCTCTTCTATATTTTCGTTTTACCTCCATTACCACCCAAAAATTCTGATTGAAGAAATCAAGCAAAGCAACACTAATCTAGGTAATCTTTCACATTTTCCTTGTAATGCATTGTTTTTCGCGTTTGTTTACAAGGTTTAATTGAATGCAATTAAAAGAAATAGGGTTGAAATCTACCTGCCTCATATTAGGGTTTACGGGTTCAACCATAATTGGGGGTTTTGATTTCTAGGGTTTAGGGGTTCAATTGAGGTATGGGAATCGGTTCAATTGAGGTATGCACAATTATCTAAGCACAACAACAACCTCAGTTAAGTTTATTGTTAATTAATTATGGGGAAATTTGTTGCAATTGTTTAATTGTCCAGTCAATTTTATCAATTAAAAAATTAGGGTTCCAATTTCAAGTATTTAAACATTTAGAGTTTTCAACTTTTTTTTTACAGCATTTTAGGTAAAGGACAGAAATTTAAGATGATTACACCAATGTACCTCGTTCGTCCTTGTTGTGCTATTGTTTTTTTGTTGTTTATTTACTTCACTTTCTCCCGTTTCCATTGCTGTGGTGTGACTCATTTACTTTGAGTTACCCAAAAAAGCAAGATAAGTTGGAAGAGACAGAGACAACAAGTAAAGGTATGGTAGGGCTGCCAAATTTCTGAAAAGGAGAGGAAATTGATAGTGAAAATTCCCTGTAAAAGGACGAAGGTGAAAGAAGGGGGTGGTAAATGGTAATGGAGGTAAAACGAAAATACAGAGGAGAGAGAAAGACATAAGGTAGTTGGGAGGAGGAGTTGATTAGGAGGGAAAGTTAATAAGTGGGCCCCACTAACGTTGCAATTTGACGAAAAATGTTAATGGGTAGTGCTACCCAAACGTTTTCAAACTTTCGGGTAGTTGTAAGCAAATAAAAAAAAATGGGTAGTTCTTCACAAAACAACCTATCTTCCGGGTAGTTCTACACAATTTTCCCTTAAAATTACAACTCAAATTAATTTTTCATCAATTTGGGTGCCGAAAAATGTTATGTTAAGGTTTAGGGGTCCTTTTAGCTCTTAAGAACCCAAATTGAGCTCGGAATTTGCAAAAACATAATGTAAGTGCCTCGTTTTGCGTATATAAAATGTATCGATTTGTGTGCAACTATTTTATGATGTGATAATGAGGCCCTTACATTAATTTTTTGCCAATTTTGAGTTCATTTTGGACACTAAAGGGCTAAAAGGGCCACTAAAATCTTAATGGAACATTTTTCAACACGTAAATCGATGAAATAATTGAATTGAGTTGCAATTTACAATTTATTAGTATTTTTGGACTGTAATTTGCAATTTTTTTTTAAATGGTTGCAGTTTGCAAAATATAAACTTTATATGACTGCAATTAGCAAATTTTCCTTTCTTTAATAATTAAATTATTTGTATATTTTTTTTCTATTTATATTGACAAGAGTATATTGAACAAATATAATTCAATTTTGAAGTCAAAATAAGTAGAAAAAATGAAATGGTTTATTTCGGTCTTAGGCCCCAAAAATAGGTTTTTTATTCAAGGGTATGTTGATTTTTTCCAATATAGAATTTGGATCCAAAAAATGGATAATAATATTTGGTCTAGAAATGTATTTTCTCTAAGAAATTACCCATAAGTTGTGTTCTTTTTTATGATTCAAAGTCTTAAACTAGTCTTAATTCTTTGAAAATAAAAATAAGCATTTGAAGGGCAAGGGTGGAGCAGGAGGGATGAATTGAGAGATGTTATACTTTTCCCATTTCAAATTATTTAACATTTTTCTTTTATCATATCTATCAATTTATAAATTCAACAATTATCAACACAATCATCAATATTTAAAACTTATGGAAAGCATTTATTTTTAAAATACAAATTTAAAACTAGTTAAATTGAATTTTTTGAACATTGTACAAGTTTAAATTGTAAACTAATTTTAAACAGAGGAAATATTTTAGTAGTGACTCATGTAATAAGACGGTAGGGAAAAAAATAAATTCTTTTTATTAATGTAATTTACTTCGTATTAGACTGCTAGGAACTCGCTCTTTTCATATACAATGTACAACAAACAACGACATCTTGCATGGTGATGTTTGTTATTAAAGAGTATAGATTACAGAAAAATAATGAAATCCTACCAATAATTTTTTAAAAAAATAATTTATGTTACACTGACTGACTCACCTACCTTAATTTTATGTTATTAAGAAAGTTTTAAGAATGAAAAAAAGTTAGTGATAAGACGAATAATAAACAAATCTCTAAAAATAGATATGTAAATGTTTCAAAAAAAAAAAATGCTACGTTTTTCCTTTCTAAATGATAGTTTGACATACCTCATATACAAGATTATACATATATTTAAACATTTTGGCGTTTTTAGAAAATGATCTAAACTTCCTACGAGTAGGCCGAGTACTCGTACATAAATCAGTGGAATATTTTTAAACTTCCTACGAGTAGGTCGAGTACTCGTATTTAAATAAGTGGAATATTTTTAAACTACCTACGAGTAGGTCGAGTACATACTCGTATTTAAATCCAAGTACATTGCCTTAAACGACACAGAAGTGCATCAAATTATTGAACGTCATGTGAAGTCTGTATGTGCTTTAACTTTTCCTTACTAGTTACTTCCCTCCCTAATTTGCCTATTTTGTCATACGTTGAATACGCATCCTTAGAACTTAGAAGAGGACAAATTAAAGGCTTCAGCTTTGATGTTTTATTAATACATTTTGCAACAGTTTATGCAAACACATTTTACTAAAAGTATCGTTACTTCGTTACCCTCCCTCCCTTAACACAGAATAACATTCCATTTTTCACAGTGAATGACATACATTTTCACACTCTTTCAAGACGCGAGTGCCCATTATAGTTATTTCCCTCCCTCACCACTGAATTACAAACAATTTCAGCAAATTTTTATTACCTAACCCACAAAATTAACATAACATTGAGTCTATATATATAATTCATGATACATCAAAACGTAAACTCACAAATTGCATTTCTTCTCTTTCTTACTCTCTCTTTATCTCCATGGTTCTCTGTCATAACTGCGGCCGAGAGTTCGACAATGACAACAGTCTTAAAGAACATAGCAATGCTGCTCATCGTGATTGTAAATACGTGTGCAAATACTGTAATTCAAAATTCAAAGATGGTGCTCAGCTGCAAGACCACATTGATGGGGCTCATCGACCCAACAATCGACGACAACGACAAAATGTAAGTTTTGTTTCAATTAATTACTTTTTCTCAACTCTTGATGGAAATCATTTGATTGGGATTATACATAAAGGAATCGGTTTGTTTGATTAGTTTCTTAGTTTATCCTTTCGTTTTTTGCAGTAAGTTACATCCTCGTGAGCATGGAATCTCCAAGAAACCGTGCCTGCTGCTGCCACTGTGGATCCCCCCAATTTGGCCAAATTATCCTTGGGAAGTTGCAATTGCTATGAACTTAGGTGATTACGGATAGCAAAGTCTATTAAAATCTATTGTAAATGAAAAAAAAGGCATGGTTAAATAAAGCAATTGTGATACCATGCATAGTTATAAAATAATTTTATGAATAATTACTTGGAATTGAAAAGAAGTGGTGATACCATGTATAGTTATAATTTTATGCATAATATAAGGGCTCTTTACGTCAAACTTACGATTGATTTATATCAAGCTACTCTAAGTTGATTTATGTCAAACTTATATTACAATTAATATCAGGCTACTCTAAGTTGATTTATTGGAGAATTTAAATGAATCTATGATGTAACTAATTACTGTCATCTGATTCATATAAGCATGAACACAAATATGCAATAATAAGAGCAACTAAAACGAGCAATAGCAATAGCAGAGGTCGTAGTTATATCGATACACATGCATAATGCTACATTCTGAGAAATATCAATGTTAAGCCCAAAATTGCGTAGTCCTAGTAGTATATATTAGTCAGAATCATTAAAAGGTAGAAACTCCCATAATGCCATTCAGAAAATAAAATTACAATGTCGAGCGAACAATTGACACACAAGGTCTTTTTTAAAAAACAGTTGCTGAATATAGATAGTATCAGGTAGTCCACATCTAGAAATATGTAACATAAAAGAAGATGTTGACTGGCTGACTTAATTCACTTGGCCGGTGAGTCAGCTCTAATCCAAATACTTACTACTACAATATCATAGATTCACCCTTCTTAAATTGATATGTTCATAGCAATATGATACTCTATTTTATAGAAGAATCAAATAGCTTTGCTACATTGCTAAGCGCACTTCTAATAATAATAAGGGCGTTCCACCCAAATAGGTGGAGTGATAAAACAAAACTGCGAGGGACCTTCATAAAACCGCTCAATGATTTTCCCTTCGGCTAAGCTGTATATCCCCATATCGCTTCCTCCTCCCGACTGATATCCATAATAACTCTCTGTACTGTCATCAGTAAAATAGATACAATTAGCCTTACAACCGCATTTGTCCAAAGATGCATCTACAGAGAAGGTAGAAGATCCTAAGCCGACGAAGATGCCCACACCCTCAACTTTTTTTAGCTTTCCCATTGTCGACATCCAACTCATATATCTCAAATAATTCCGAAGGCTAAAACTTCACCTACATGATCGATGGCATAGAATACTCCTTTGAAAAAGCACACATCATAAACCCAATCATACATCGTTGGAATTATGGTCCATTTCTGTTCCCCGGGTTTCCAAACAGCCAAGCGTTGAAATGCGTCAAATATCATTGCAACTGCAACATCATCATTACAACAAGATGGCCACCCTGTTAGAATAAATTTGAAAAAGTGAAGTCTAAAACTTATGTCGTCCCATGGGTTATCCTCTAGTAGCAAGCTAAGTGAAACACTTGGTGGGTTTATCACTTTGCCGGAAACGGGATCAAAAAGGGTGATGTTACGGTTTCTCCTGCTCACAGCAGTAAGCCACCCCTTGGAAGAAAAAAATCTGTGGTGGTCATCATCTTCTAGTTGGGGAAGATCGAATTTTCGAAACATGTGTTTGGAGAGGCTGTAAAGTCTACGGTATGAACTGGTAGGAGAGTCAACTAGCAGAATTTGACACCCTTCAATGCATCTCTGCACTCTGAAGAAACTTCTGCAAGACTTTCAAAATCTTCCAAAGATTCCACGTCTTCAGTCGCAATCTTTCTAACTATTTCTTGTGGGATATCACTCCAATTTGCCATGCCAAATATTTCAAGTAAATATCCAACTTGGATTGACCTTCAAGCTATAAAAAATACAAACAATAAGGATATAAACTGTTCAAATATACTCACTTGTGAAATACAAGAGGACATGTAATAGGATCGCTAGGAATTTGCCTAAAGAAAACAAAATTTCTGGAACAATTCAAAACATGAATTTAGTAAAACATTCAAGGGATAAATAAAATCAAAAGTCCATATATTGACATTTTTCTTTTGAAGGAAAAAAAAAAATAAAATAAAAAATTATTATGGATTACCCAACTAAAAAACTAAAAAAGAAAGCCAATACTGTATAAATTGTCGTAATTTTTTTTTTTTAAAAAATAGTAGACTTAGCTCTAGCAACTACTATCAAATATGTAGTATCCCTTACAAACTACTCCCTCCATTCCTTATTATCGATAATGTTTGATTTTTGGCACTATTCATAAGATGAGATAATCTTTTAATTATTTCTCAATATATAAAATATAGTATAATCACATGGGTTTTGTTTGATTCATCTCAAGAAGTACTTCATTAACATTCAATCATTATATTAGTATGCAATGTAAGATATTATGGTCAAACAAGTACATTGGTAAATTTGCAAAGTCAAAACATATACCTATACTAAAATGGTTTTTAGAGGGAAATTTCTTTTAAACTCTATGGTTTTTTAATTTTATTTGCAAAAGCATTAATTTGCTTAAGAACTTTATTACTCCGTATTTATTTATTATTACTTATTGATTATTATAATTGGTTATTGAGTTACATTTCTCTAAAAAAAAATATCAATATTTCATAAACTATTAATTCTAAAAACTGATGGCTTGGGATTTATCTAGTTTATACTAATTCCAAATGAAAATTTTGCGGAAAAAGTCTGCTAATAACAGCTTTTTTTTTTTTTGGACTTTTAAAAGGGTGTTTGATTCGGGGAATATAAATATGAGGTATGGGTTTAAAATGATTAAAACTCATACCATATAATCTCAAACCCATGCAATATGGGGTTTAGTTCTAAATACACATTTTAAAACAATCAAACTTCAAATCCAACCAATTAAACTTATATCAATATCAATTCCCTTGATTCTGAAAAGGAAAAATAAATAAATAAACAAAGAAACTACAAATCCAACCCATTAACTTAACATCAATATCAGTTCATCTATAAAAATCTTCTCCCCCCTTTCTTCTAGGGTTTCTCCAAAATCTTGACTGTTTAGGTCGGAATTATTAGACTATTTTTGGCCCTTTCCCTTAATTTTCTTTAGTTTTGCGATTAGGTTTCAATAAATCTACACGAGTAGATACCAATTCGCGCGTCCGATTCAGAATTTAAAAAAATAAAACTTAAATCCAACGAGTTTTTTTTTTTTTTTTGAGAGAACTTAAATCCAACGAGTTAAACTAATATCAACATCACAGTTCGTCTCATTCTGTAAAAAAAAATAAAAAATAAAAAATAAAAAATAAAAAAAAAACTTGAATCCAACCAATTAAACGAATATCAATATGAATTCGTCTAATTATAATTACAAGAAAATAATTATGTTGTAACCAATAAAAGAAAATTAAGTAATCGGAATTAAAAAAAAAAAAGTAAATTGAAAGAGAGAGAACAAACCTTAGGAATAGAGTGCAGCAGACAGAACTCACAGAAGTATTGAAGATGGAGAGTTTTTTTTTATTTAATTTAATTTTTATTATTAATAAGATGAGGAAGATGAGGTTGAAGTACCGTATATATAATTATAAACTTTCCTATTTTTGTTGACGTAGATTTTGCATATAAATATTACTTCCGTTTTTATTAAATGCACAACTTTTTATACATGGAAGTTTAAATTTTTTTTAGGTGAATTACTTTTTCTTTTACAGTGTGTTTGGATAAAGAAAGGGGAAGGAAAAGAAGGGAAGGGAGGAGAAGAGGAGGGGAGGGAAAGAGAGGGGAGAAATTGAAAGAATGGTGAGTTTTCCTTCCAAATCTCTCCATTGTTAAAGGGATTAATTTCCTACAATTAGTAATACTATTAATTTCCAATTTTCTATATAAAAATTAAATTAATATTTTTTCATGCATATTTTTTCTTTTGCCTATTTTACTTTGAATTTGTTCTGAAAAATATGGCTCAAGGAACACTTAAAGTTGTTCTTATAAATGCCAAAGGTCTTGAAAATTCTGGTTATCTCAGTAAGTTGTGATTATCGATCTCTATCATAATTACCCCATGATTATGCATAAAATTTATACTTTATTTACATAGAGATTGGAAATGCAGTTCTTCACTCTTATTAGCTATTATTATATTATGTGTTTAACAATGGAGTAATACGCAGATAAGATGGATCCCTATGTGATCCTGAGTTACGGAGGCCGGACGCAAAGTAGCAAAATTGCATCAGGTAACCTAGATCTTCATAAACAAGTTAATTATCTTTATTTCGAGTTAAGAAAAACATCATTAATTCAATAATCAGAATGTAGATTTATTGAGTAACCTTTTATCAATTGAAGTTTGTAGACGAGATTTGATCTAAACTTTTGGATAACACTCAGAGGCAAAATTCAACTAAACTAGCTAGCATCCGCACCTTTCATTTATATATAGTTTATACTAATGATGTATGCATGCATTAAAAATTATTCTGGTGGTGCTGATCTTACCTTAAAAATTATGGACAGTGATTGTGGTACAGAAGATGATTGTGTTGGAGAAGCTACGTAAGTAACGAAAATGTCTGATTTTTGCTTAAGTTTACGCCAAATAACTCATTGTTAAGAGGCTTTCTAGATCAATATATAGGACTAATTTAACTACATATTGTTGTTGCAATAACTTTGTAACGAAAGTATACCACTAGAACCAGTCTTAGAAGAAGGAAGCGTTCCAACAGCATCATACAATGTCGTCAAAGGTCAAGAATTTCGTGGACAGATCAAACTCAGCCTCTTCTTCACCCACAAGGTAATAAACAATCTATTGTAATTATTCTCTAACTAGAGATGTCAAATGAGTTTTTTATTGGTGTAATAATATTGTTAATCCTCTGTTCATCCATAACCAGGCTCACGATCACGGGGTGGCAGCACAAGAAGAAAGCTATGGTGGATGGGGAGAGTCTCATTAGGCTGAGAAAAATTGTCTGCATTCAATCACTCTTCTTAGATATTTGCATTTTTTTAAGAATGTAATTCTATACTTCTAGTTTCTGAATGTCTTGTCAAAACAAAGAGCCCAGGAGAAGGCAGCTATATGATAAAACATTTTGGAAATGATTAAAAAAAAAATTATTCTTGATCCAACAGTTGGAGCAGAAGATGATAAAGCATTTATGTTAACAGATGCAGCTGCAATACAATTTTAGTCAATAAAAATATTAGTAATACTAAAATGACAACATACATGAGCTGTTAAAGACATGGTAATGAAGTGAAGAACCTCATAATCGGATGTGTACCATATACATACAAAGACTTGACTTGTAGCAATGCCGAGTTAAAACATACAGAGGCATTTTCGATCTGAAATGAAACAGAATCTTTTCAGAGTGATTGCAGGCCGTGAATCAGCAGCACACATTGCTCTTCCGATTCATCATAAACAAATACAAGGTTAGAGATAATGCAAATGGTTAGAACTTAACCTAGTTGAAACCTTTGGGTAAGATACACTGTAACTATATATTACAAAAAAATTTACAACAGACACCTACAGAGCAACTATGATTATCATTAATTCTTAACCTGCTTGATTTCTGGTGAGACAAATCCATTGGAATTTGGGATGTTGACGTCTTCAGGTAACTGGGGTACTTTTTTTGTTTCGTCACTTTTGCAGACACTAGGTGCACATACATCAGGAAGACACTGATTGTTATCATTGTCTTCTGAAGTGCGGAGTTGATGTTGGATATAATCCTGGATAGCCAAATTATCATCAAATGGTATTGCGCCTGTAAGAGTTTTAAATGCAAATTCCAGGCATGGATCTGACCACAAGGGTGGTGGAAAGCAGTATTCAAATTGAGGCCGTCCAATTTCTTTCTCAACGCTAGCCAGTTTCTCTTCAATGATTGGTCGCTCACTAGAGGTGTTCTCAACCTTGCTCCCATGTAAAGTAACCGGTGGATGCTCAAATGATTGCTTTATCTTAGCTGAAGACACTTCAACTTTCATACTTTCAGAGAAGCCTGGTGGAGCCTCCTCCAGCTGCAGATCACTGAGATCAACCAGAAGGGTTTCTTTTGCTAATATATTCTTGTCAATCTGGTTTGATGCTTCTTCATGAACAGCTGCAAGCACACTTTCTGAATCAACATTAAGTGGATAACGATTTTGTTCTTCAGATGTGAAGTCATCAATCATAATCAATGATTCTCCTTTAGTTGTGAGCACAGTTTCTGAATTAACATCCATTGTACGATGCTTTTCTTCTTGCGATGGCAAGTCATCAATCGTGTTTGTTGGTTCCCTGTGTGTTGTGAGCATACTAACTGCCTTAGCCACAACTGTCTGATGCTTTTCTTCTTCAGATACAAGCACATGTTGCTTATTAACATCAGGGCGCTTCTCCGGTAGCTCATCTGGGACCAATTCCAAACTAGGGATGGGTTTAGTTCTGGAGGGCTTTCTGCTTGTGGCCCGAAGAGCATGCTCAATGGGTATTGAGTGGAATACTACTTTAGCTTCAACACCAGCAAGTCGCTTGGAGGATCGCGAAGGCACACACACCAATTTCCTGGCATTTGTTTTCCTTTTGCTGGTTGAAGCTTTCCCATTACTACAGTCTTGAACAGAAAGAGGTACTTGGTTCTCCTCTGGCAATAAGTCCCTTGAAGGAGCAGGAGACTCATTCTTTTCAAGAGTTGAAACTTCTGAACCATCATCTTGGACTTCTGATGGGGCATGTTTGGTCATACTTGCAGAATCTTTGGTTCCAGAAAGCTTTTCCATTAATGGTTTTGCCACCAACTCTTGGGATTTGCTGGGTGATTTGGGTGACAAGGTACTCTGCTTAAGGCTAGAAGCACCAGCAGTGGCAGGTTTGCCTCTGGAGGATAACCTTCTGCTTTTCCTGCAATCCACTTTTTTATCGCCTGAAGCGTCAGGAAATTCTTGTATACTGTGCTTGCTACTTGATTCACCGGCAAAGAGCATATTTCTGGTCCTCCTCTTTGGTGTTTCTTCATGATCACTTGATGTCTAATAATAGCAGGCCCAAAAAAATCCAGATGTCAGAACAATGAAAATTTGAAAACCCATATAAACCAGATCAGAAACATAAAGCTCTCATATAAACATTATACTCAGCCTATTTATTTGTCAAGCTTCCTTTTCTGAACATCCTAAAATATTTGTCATGATTCTAAAAACAACACAGAAAAACATCTAGAATGTCACAGATCTAAATGATGATAAGGTCAATGTGAAAGAAAAGGTGGAGACATCCTATTTGAGTAATTTAATGTTTTACTTATTATTCTTCGTTCCTTTAATTTAAATATTAGTAGAAACAGGAATTTTTAAAATAATTCTGACAAGGTCTGTTAATAAGACTCACAACATAAATAGATCTAAAAAGTGCATGACCAATCATAACTAGCTAAAAAATGCACAACGCAGATAAATCTTGTTCTATTGCTCTCCACTAATTGGTGAAACTACTGGGCATTAATTAATATCAGAATAATAGTGGTGTATGTGTCAGGAGGAGAGGTGGAATGGATATAGTGAGAATGAAAGATGTTGGAAGCATTATAGATTTGACAGTATCAAAACAAAGGCAAAGGATTCTGAGAGGAACTTCATTGATGATGTGTTAAACATGCATAAGAGCCAAATCAGCATACCTTACCACTAATGTTAAAACTCGTTTCTCTCGTAATAAATTCAAACAGATAGAGTTAATACAAGTTCAGTAAAAATACTTTCAAAAGTTTAGTCAGATTCCAAAATGTTCAGATTAGCAGAAATGGGAAATAGATAAAAAATATATATATATAAATAGATTAATAAAATAACTGCGAGGAGAAAAATTGCTAAATATGATCTTTCAGAGAACAGACTTGCAAGTGGAGGTGGTGTGTTAAAGAGTAAGCATTTACATGTATGTATGTTCTGGTTATAAACCTTTCTCCATGATCTGCGCAGGTAATGGACAGTGATCTTCAAGTGATGATTTCAAAACAACAAATCTCAGTACAAATGCATAACATTACTGACAGTGCCATCAAGTATGACAAACAAAGATATCCAAAAAGTCAGATGCAAGTGACACACAACATGAAGAAACAACGATCATATGGACATCGGCAACCTCATACTCCTAATTCCTTAAAAACAAATGAGCCCCACATTCAAGAACCTTTTCTTTAAGGGGAGGAGGGGGAGGAGGCAAAAGTATATAGGACAGCAAACATTCATTTAACACAGCAGAAAGGAAGTTGCAGTAATCTCGGCAATATCAGAGGAGACTTACAGATGTCTTTCCATTTGCAGAATCTTCTCCAACAACGCTTCCAATTTTCCTCTGATATGCATGCCTGCTAATCTCTCCAGTCTCCACATAACGTAAAACTTCTAACTTGGAGCGGAAGACCAGTCTACTGGCAGGATCATTAAAGAACTGCAACAATTTCAATACAAACATTCATTACAAATTTACAATCCACAAGAAGCGTAATTTGAATAACATGCGTTATGAATAATGAGTTGTATAAGGATGGAATATATCACATTGATTTATACATCCCCAAGCAAATGCCTTTGAAGTAAAAAGGGAATCTATTTACCGGATCTCTCCTGAGTACTTTATTTCCAAGCATCTTAATTCTCGTTTCCTTTATCCATCCAGACGGCAAATCTTCATCCACAGTTCTCTCTGTTACAACCTAAAAAATTATCCAACAACACGGATATGGAATAGTTAAAAAATGCTCACAAACAATAACAGTTGCAGGCAGATGCCCCAAAATAAATGCAAGCAAGGCAAACCTTTAGATTTCCTGAAGAAAGACTCTTCCGAACACGTGTTTTTGAAATCTGTGACACCTTTGGCTCCAAATTGGATTTGCGAGCACTTACTGGATCAACTAACCTCTACAAAGTTAATGCATTTATGTAAGTAACTCTGAGGCAAAGCACAGTTACATGTTTCTTAGCACACAGAGTACAAAAGGCACTTTTTAAGGATTTAAATATGCATACATTACTCCATAATAACTGTGATTTCAAAGCAAAAACTCACTAATTAAAAAAAAAACAGTTATATCCTTTAAAGAGCCACATAAAACCTAAGAGACTCAGGAGAATTGTTTAAGGGGAGAAAAGAAGATATATAGCATGTTTCCTGGCAAATACACACATTTTCAATCCAAATTCCTAATCTAATTTATGGTACTACAGAATTCACATGGAACCCAAAGTCCTACACAATCATAAAGCTACAATATAGTATACCACAACAAAGTCAACACAACATTGCAAGACTGAAACATGGGAGAAAGAGTTTATATAGCAAGTTGCCCTGCAACTTTCATACATTTCTTTATTTTATTCAAGCCTCAAGGTCCTTAAAATTTGTTTTTACACAGGGAATGCATGCAATGACACTTATTCAGATTGTAACACAATAATAAAGCTGCAATACATCATAGTACGCAATATCAAATGAAACAAACCTTGTTGGAAGAGTGCCTGCTCCTTTTTCTGTCCTCCTGTTTAGATGTTCCAGCAATGCGTTGTTTCCTTTTAAGATATCGCAATACCTCCGGCTTTGAATAAAATGTTGATCCAGTTGATGGGTCGATATAACACTGTAAAGAGCTTTGAAGGTCAATAAGTTTCCCGTGACTTAAAAGATGAAAAGCTAACCAAAACTATATCAGCCCTCTTCTAGTTTTCTTGATTTACATATCACTAATAAGTAACTCAGCATCAAACAACCCCTTCAAGCAAGAGCCAGGCAAAGAGTAAAAGGTCCGTATTTTATTTTATTACGGGTGTGGAAACCTCTTTACAAGAATTAATTACCAATATAGGTACAAGAACCTGTTAGATACTGATAGTCCAAAGTGGCAAGATACAGAAAAGTGACAAGTAATAAAGTTGATAGTTCAAAATAAGCCACATAGCTTCATCACTTTAGAATCTTAAACAATAGGTACAAAACTTATATACTCATGGAAGATTTGTTAACTTAAAAGAGAGGAAGAAAAAGGTTTTGTATAGCTGGAGAAGACACACTTCCAACATAGCAGGTAGTTTCAGCATGCAAAGCCACAGAAGCATCAACATAAGAGCATTCATAAAATCATAAGAGCATGAGAATACAATTTGGCCTACTTCAATTCTAGATTCTTTCATATCCAACATACGAATAATCATGGCATGCCTATATAGGCATATCATAGGATTCCTATACATGCACTAAGTTTCCCACACAAATTTTCTGAA
This sequence comes from Chenopodium quinoa, assembly GCF_001683475.1. NCBI lineage: Eukaryota > Viridiplantae > Streptophyta > Magnoliopsida > Caryophyllales > Amaranthaceae > Chenopodium > Chenopodium quinoa. The sequence goes on from NW_018742484.1 coordinate 4,029,221, forward strand.
GCCAAACCTATAAATCACTGCTAATTAACTAAAGAAACAAACTTTAGATTCAGCTTCTATAATAACAAGTGTAGTACCTTATACTCGGTTCCTGCTCTGACACCACTCTTCCGGATTCTCCTTTCTAAGTCCCAACCGGTGGGTAACCAGTCAAAATCATTTTCTTCAACACGCTAAACATATGACATCAATCAATTAAATAAACACAGTGCAAAGGCAAAAGCACACATGAAACTGATGATTATGAAACTCACTTGCATTTGTAACTCTCCAGATTTCTTCTTAGCATGCTCAATAACAGGCAGAGGCTTTTCATTGCTGACACATCCATCTCTAATGTATCGAAGCAAAGACGGTTTCGAATAGAACTTTTGACGAGTCTTTGAATTAATGAAATACTGTATTTCAGACAACATGACTAATCTTAGCAAAGTGTAGTAGGTCAACATTTACAGATACACAATATATATAACTTTGAAATCAGAAACTTTTGTATCTTTGAATTACTAATATTCCTGCATATTTGATAGCAGTAACAAGCTTTACAATAAATATAATTAATGCAAAGTTATTGTATCTTTTACAGCCTTAATGCAAAGAGAACTGCCTACAGTGAATTTGAGAACTTAGATTGAATGACAAATAATAAGTATACAAGCAAACATGCATATATTTCAAAAAATGTCCTGCTTCTTTTTACTCAGAGGAAAAGAAACAATAGATAAGCAAAGGAGGTGTACTCACTGGAAAACTTCTAACTATATTGGCCCTAGTTTATCATACTGTTTATTAACAGATTGAATAGCTCATATACTAGAGAAATATAAAACAAATATACAAATTTGGTCCTCTGTAACATGTTTGGCAATTAGAAACCACATAAAAAGACAATTGTGCAAAATATTTACATGAGAATACTATATTTTCCACATTGAATCACTAAACAAGTGGAAATTAGTAATTTTCACAAACTTGATTTTAATAATTAACCTAATATACTTCTTACTCATGTGTTTTTCCCTCTCCTTTTTATCCTCTTACCACTCTTTTAAACCCCTTGCTAATTTTATTTGTACACTCTTTCTGTTTCTCATTTTACACGCTTTTTATTCCCAACTTTTATTCAATTTATTTTGCTATGCTCTTTTTTCCTTTTCGGACGTTCCTTGTGATGATTCATGTTAGCTAATCCCTAATCATTTTGGGACTACTGCTTTGTTGTTGTTGTTGTTGTACCTCAGTAAAATAGTTCCAAAGCATAATATTACTTCTCAGCAATTGCCAAAAGCACAGGTTAATAAGATCTTTTGGCCAGTAGTCTATTACATATTAATTTTGTGCAGGGTATATCATACAGAAACTAAATTATCAGAATACCCTACAATAGAAGGGTCACTTCCTTTTCTACATGTGTCAAACAAGGGAATTAGGTATGATTTTCATGAAGCCCTCTAATTATTCATTTCTGATCAACACATAATTAATACCCAACTAAAATTATATTAGATCATTAGTTCTTACTGATCAGGTAACAACAGTTATAGTAGGATCCTAAGAAACTCTAAACTTGAATCATTGACATCCAAGAATCAATGGTAACAAACATGAATGAAATTTCCGAAGTATGATTTCACAGCATATACTACTCATATAAAACAAGCGATTGAACCTTAATAGGCATGACCACCATACTGAATACTAGTAGCTATGCTCATTTGAACAATAAAAGGACTCCATGTTTCTTAACAAGCACCAATGGACGGTTCAAAAACATCCATTTCCATAATTTCTACTATTGACCCATTCCAACATTCCCTCTTCCAACCTCAAGACTTCCAAACAGCTCTAAACCATACGAACATGATACCGCCACCTAGCCAGCAAGTGACTAGCAAGAGCTCCAAATCTCCCTCTACAAAGACAGCTGCTCGAGCTATGTCCAGTTACAGCCCGGATTACTCTTATTCAACTTTACGACCCGCCCGCACTATTATCCAAAAATATATCATTGAAACCGGGAACTGAACTAGCTCAAATTCATTCTAAGTTCCCAAACAATCTAATGATTGAATTTCATCACTTAACTCTATAGACTATAGATCATGTAGTTCAGATGCAAAAATCATAAAACTGATTAACAAACTCAGTCATAGCTAATTCCTGATACCTTGCATGTAAATCAAATCTCAACAACTTCCTCAAAATCATCAATTGCTTGATTTCAACTATCAATCACTCAAACAAAAAACACCAAAAAAAAAAAAGGGGAAAACAACCCTAAATAATAACAAATCAAAAACCCTAATTCAACAAAGAAAAAAACAGTAAAATCAAGCGAAATTAAAAGAATTATAAAAACAAACCTTAACCTTGCGGCCATTTTTGGACTTGACAACGACCTTCCAACCAGGAGGAGGCCAGTCGGATTTGTTCTTCGACACCATTGAAAGATCTTCGAGCTGCTTTCTCTCTCTTACTGTAATTGATTTTTGGTTTTTTTTTCCTGGGTTTGTGAGACTGTTTGAGTAGGAGGAGAGAGAAAAACAAAATAAAATTAAAACAGGGGAAATTTGGGAAATTACAGTATATCGGAAAGATCGGAGTGTGTAAAAATAAGATATACGGAGTACAATTGTACAAAGTATGGAGTATTGGATAAAGTGGAGGAGGTCAATAAAAGACAGCAAAATTGTCCACGTGTACTTGGGATTTACATGCACTTTTTCGAGCATCAACTTTGCCTACCTTAGTGTACTTGTTTCTTCTTTGCTTTGCGGATCTATGCATAGATTTGGCAAGTTTGAATTGCCATTTCTAGCTTTCTTTCTACTTCCTCTATAGTCTAGAGTTGGCATGAGTTGGGTCGTTTAGAGCTATGTACTTTTATTGGTTGTGTTTGAAACTCGAGTTAAGCAGAATTTGTGTTGTAACATGTTAAAGTCGTACTAATATTCACAAATAGGGTTCAATTTAGGCTTATTTATCATGTTATGTCGTGTAGTGTCATGCTAGCGACCCCCTTTTGCTAAATGAGTAGGACGACTTCTTGTGCTTGTGTGAAATATTGAAAATAATGTTCATGATGGCATTACATGAAAAACAATTCGATTTGGCACGAACATGCTACAAGGACGACATGTCATTAGTAGCGCAGCAATGGGACATGAGTTGTCCCACAAGTCAGCACATTTATATCTAATCAACCTATACGGAGTAAAAATTTTAAAAGAGAATCCGTAAGTACAACACGATTTAGCATTTCGGTTGGATCCCGCATAAAGGCTCCATTTACAAAAGATCGACCTAATTGGCTGAGTCTAGCATATGACAACTTTTAAAACACGATTGGCATGAGCATACTATATCGTCCTACATCACCAATCCTATGACCAACTCTATTAGTCCTTTTACTAGTCTTTAATCTTATTAACCAATTCGTCAAAATATTTGAACGAGTTAAGTCTAGATCTACATTACAAAACCGGTTTTGGTCCTACATTTTTAATCAAATCCAACCTAAATCCGATTCATGGGCATCCTACTCCCAAACGTACGAAGTATGAGTTTTTTGCCCCTGTATATTAAAAAGATGGCTAAAATTAGCACTGTCAAAACGGTTTGACAGTTCGGTTTGAAATCGGTTCGGTTTGAAATCGGGTCGGTTTGAAATCGGTTCAAATGTCTTACGGGTCGGTTTCGGTTCGGTTTAAATAATTATCGGTTCGGTTCGGTTTCGGTTTATTCTTGAACGGTTTAAATTCGGTTCGGGATATAAACGGTTCGGTTAGTAAACGATTCGGTGCAAACGGGTTGCGGTTTGTTAACGGTTCGGTGTAAACGCTTTTTAACCCGGTTTAAATTCGGTTCGGGTTGTAAACGTCCGGGTTGTAAACGGTCCGGGTAGTAAACGGTTCGGTGAAAACGGGTTGCGGTTTGTTAACGGTTCGGTGTAAACGGTTTTTAACCCGGTTTAAATTTGGTTCGGGTTGTAAACGGTTCGGTGCAGACGGGTTGCGGTTTGTTAACGGTTCGGTGTAAATGGTTTTTAACCCGGTTTAAATTCGGTTCGGTTTGTAAACGGTGCGGGTTGTAAAAATTCCAGGTAGTAAACGGTTCGGTGCAGACGGGTTGCGGTTTGTTAACGGTTCGGTGTAAATGGTTATTATCCCGGTTCAAACAGTTTCAGGTTGGAAACGGTTCGGTTGTTTTTTGGTTTAGTTTTATTTTAGTTCGGTTATAACTGGTTCGGTTCGTTCACGGGTTTGGTTCTTCTACGATTTAACATTATTTAGATCGGTTTTATTTCAGATTTACTAAATTACGGTTCGAGTCTGTTTTTGATTTCAAAAAATTTTGTACTACTTTCTAACTTTTTGCTAGTTAACAAGTTTTATATCAAGCCGAGACTTCATCACTTCATATTGAGGCATCATATTATATGCAAATTCTCATTAATTTTATAAATACATATCATGTTATGATTTAAGTTTAGCTATACTGATCTTACTAGTTTATTATGAAGTAGATTATAAAAGTTTAGTGCATTAATGTATTATTGTTTTACTATCAGATTATTATCTGCTTCTGATTTGATCATTTAGTTAATAGTGTCATAATCATGATTTGATGAGTTGTTGTGACATCGAAATTTGCAATTTGGTATTCGATACTTAATTAGTCAACAAGACTGATAATTAAGACTCGTTTATCATTATATATTTGCATAAAGTTATACATGAAGATATTACAGAGTAGTTTGATTTGTATAATGAAAGAAAACATTAATGAAGAAGAAGGTAATGTTGATTCCTTCAATCGATTATACAGATACATAACATATAACCATCTCATATTCTCATAGTTAGATATTATTAGTATAAAGGGATGAGAAACATAAGATTATTATATTTTTGTATATCCTTTACTGGTTTACCCTTAAGGCTTAAGTCACTAATTAGTAATTACTTAATTAGACTAACAAGTTAATCAGAAAGAGTAACTTTTAACTTGAGTCTAGTAGATCAAATACTGAAATGGTATTAGTATATTACCGAGTATGATAGTCTAGTACGCTGTTAATCTGTTATGCAGCTATGCTAAATTGACAATTGCTCATATAGTCATATTAGTCAATCACTCATGTAGACATAACTCATATCTAATTAAGTAATTTGTATTTATGTACTAATCTACTAGTCAACTATATCATTTATAAGTTTACACGATTACAAGTGTATTGCTTATAGGTACAGCTAAACTGATATAAATATAACCATATAACAAATCCGTAGTACTTCTAACTCTCTAAGATATGACATCATTATTTATTGAACAATTTTCGATTTTTTATTAATCGCAACGCCTAGAAATTACACGCTAACCGATTCACATTTTATAATTTAAAGAACTTAATATTTTAATGTGTTTGTTAAAAAAAATTATAAAAGCTGATATTATGAAGGTGAATATCGTTTTATCGGGATCCGAGAAATGTAATTAGTTTTTTTTTAAGTCATGTAATTAATTAATTGTATAAAAGTTTGTTTAATGTTATTAAAATAAAATTAAAAATTTTGATTTTTACAAAGTGGAAAATTAATTTCATTTTTTTGGTTGACAATTTCAACAAAATATGGTGGGAAATTTCCCTCCAAAAACCAAAAGGAAAAACACATTTTAGATTTAGAATTTAGATATTTTGATTCTTTAATAATTAAATAAACATGTGGTTCATATATTATGCAAAAGAGAAAAAAAAAAAAAAAAGTTAAACGTGAAACTGTGAAAGACTGAAAGGCAATTAGGTTCTTCATTCATCCTCTTCATTCATCCTCTTCATTCCACAACATTCACCGTTCTTCTTCTTCATCCTCAAATCGAAGCGTTGAATCCTCACTCACTCTCAAGTTCTCAACTCTCAAGCTCTGAACTCTTAGCCTTCAATAGCTCAAAGGTAAATTTTAGTTAATTGTTTTTGTTTTCGTTTCGTTTTTTTCGATTTTTTTTCCGATCTCTCCATTCTCGTTTTTTTTTTCATTCTCTAGTTCTCCATCTTCAAATCTTCCTCTCCTTCAAGCCGTCACTGCTCAAAGGTAATTTTATGTTAATTTTTTTGTTTTCATTTCGGTTTTATGTTGCTGATTCGTTGTTTGCAGGATTTGCATGTCTTTATTTTTTGATTTTTACTTCTGATTTGTTCGTATAATTTCATATAATTTCTGATTTGTTCATATAATTTCTGATTTTTTGATGTTGTTCATGTAATTTTTAATTTTATTGTTCTTGTTGTTCATTTAATTTCTGATTTTTTAATTTTATTGTTCTTGTTGTTCATTTTTTGTTATATCTATTTGTGAGGTGTTCTGGCCTTACCAGCTTTGGCTATGCTCAGTTCTGATCAGGGTTGTGGTTGTAGTACCATGAGCAACAATTGAGTTGATTTGGTTACCTTATTCATGCTCGTGGTTTCTTTTCGTGTTATTAATTGTGCTTGGTTTTTTTCAGGCTGCTGTGTTGTTGCTGGTCTGCCTTTGTGACTGTTTGCTGTTTGTTGAGCATTTAAAATGTATGGCTTTGTCTATAATGCTCTATTAGTCTTCAAATATACTGAATGCTATCCTTTGTTCTATCAGCTGCATTGTTCTCTCATTAGTGTTTCTGTTTATGTGGGTTAATGCTGAATGCTAGCAGGATTTTTTGATTTAAGTTTGGGTTTTGTTTTGTTGAAAAAGTGCAAGTGCATTCAGATAGGAGTTGTCTAATAGTGTTTAGTATATTTTAGGACTGAATTGTAGATGGACTACCTCAGCTTAGAGCATGTAGTACTAGCTAGGGTCTGTCCTGTGCTGCTGCTGTTCTAATGTCTGGCCAGATCTGCTAGATGTACAAGGCTAGATTGTAGGATCTGCTGGGTGTTTTCTGCCCTGTTCAGAGCAGAGTCTTTCTGGCCATGGTTTGTGCTGTCCTAGTTGATGTCTCTGCTGCAGGCTGGGTGCTGGGGTTGGTTGCTGCTGGTTTTCTAGGGTATTGCAGCTAGGGGTGTACAAAAACTGGACCGGACCTGAAACCGGACCTGAACCGACCTGATCCGGACCGGACCTGACCCGGACCTGTTGATTCAGGTCCGGTCCCGGTCCTTAAAAATCAAGGTTCCCGGTTCCGGTCCGGCCCGGTCTAAACCCGGGGTTTTCAGGTCCGGACCTGAAACCCGGAAAAATTGTTTTTTTTTTTTAAAAAAAAAAAAAAAAAAAAAATTAAAATAATGCTGCTGCTTGACAGCTTGAGGCCTTGAGTGACGCTTGAATTCTCTTTCATTTAATTCTAACCCTAACAAACAGGCTGTCTCCCCCTCTCCCTCACGCAGACACGCAGTCACGCAAGTCTCAGCCGAGTCAGCCCAACGCGGCAACGCCCACCGCCGACACCTCCTGCCTTCCTCACTCTCTCAGGCGAAGCCCAGGCGCCCACCGACCACCGCATGAGACAGCTACTGCGCGATTTTCCATTTCTCCGGTAAGTTATTTTTTTTTTTTAATGTAAATCTAAATTATCTAATTATGTTTGGGTATTTTGTATTCGAAATAATGAATTAAGTGTTAGAATTTATATGTTTATTCATGTTTCAATTGCTTATAATGATTATTTGATGTTTGCATGTTGAATTTCTTTTTTTTACTTCAATGTTTTCGAATTTATGTTTTTTCTTTTTTGGTTTATTTTCGAATTTCTTTCGAATTTATGTTTTTTTTTTTGGTTTTTTTTAGTTTAAAGTTTAGGGTTTTAGGGTTTAATGTTTAGAATTGATAACAAGTATGGTTTATCTTCGAATTTATTTATTTTTATGTTTTGGTAATGGGATTGTAGCAGAGGACAATTAGTTTTTCATCATGATTGCATTGTTTATTTTTGTCAAGTACCTGAATTTCTTAGACTCCTTTTGGTTGGACTTTGAAATTAGAGAAAATGCAATTATTTTGATTTCAAAATTAGAAATTGAGAGAAAGGTAGAAATTAGCTTGGTTGATATATGATAAGTTGGAATGTGCCTCTGAAATTGACATAAACTTCAGCAAGTAACGTGTAACACAAAAGAGAAAAATAAAAAGGAAGAGAACAAACAATGAGATTATGAGAGCAATGAAATTTTCTGACTGGAACTGCTGGATAGAGTCTGAGAGTTTCTGTCAATGCAGCATGTAAATACTGCATTCTTTCAAGTGATTCTTCTGTCAAACTAGCAGCAAGTTCTGAAAATTTTCCAACTCCTTCCATTTTCGTAATTTTCCTTACTTCTTCAGCAACCTTTTCCTGTATATTCTGGTGTTTACAAAGCATGTAAACAAACCATGAAAGTGTAACTGCTGTTGTGTCTTTACCCGCAATTACAAAGCTCAAGATTATATCTCTCAGATACTTCAAATCAGTGTCGCTCTGCTCCAGGAACCTTGACAAGATATCATCCTTTTTCATCTGCATTTCCTACAAATTCACACAGAAAGAATGCATTAATCTCCTCAGTAAACCGATATGATTACAGACTTCTAAGTTATGATTCACTTACTGAGACATTGCTTTGTGAACTTTTCATTAGTTCCACTTTGTTACTGATTAATTTGTAAACAAAATCATCAACAGTTTTGACACTTCTCTTAAGTTTAGCCTCTGCGCCAATGTTGAGAAATTTCTTGATAGGCCAAAAGATGTCTACATATCGTAACATGGTTGAAGCACTAGCATCATCAAAAGCCTGGCCAAATTTCTTCCCTTCTTCATTTGAGCCACACATACTGTCTAGATCAACTCCAAATGCAACTTTGAAAATAGAATCTAACGTTGACTTCATAAACAAGTCCTATAGAAAGCCATTTCAAGTTAGTTCGTTACTCCAAAGTCTCCAAAAGTACATAGCTCATCTTATCAGTAAAACACTTTTGTCCAATACAACCAGTAAAACACCATCTTACCTGAATATCCATAATTTGGGTGGAGTGTCACGGAAGGCGGCTAGGGGTGGGGCTGCCAATGAAGCTGGTTGTGTACTTGTGTTGTGTTGTGTGGGCAGTGGTGGATCTGGGTATTGACATAAATTTCAGAAAGTTGGTTGTGTTGTGTTGTGTTGTGTTGTGTGGGCAATGCCTCTCTCATTTTTTTCTTAACATAAATTTCAGAAAGTTGAAAGTATTTCTAATGTGTATTGATATTTCTAATGTGTATATATGGACACTTTTTAAGCTAACTTATACTTTAAAATTTGTGTTTATTCCTGCTAGGCTGCTAAAAGTATGGACTCAGATTATTAAGATTAAATAAGTTGGCTAACCTGTGTGTAGTTCAGGGGTTCTTATTTTTGTTTTTATTCTTGCAGGGAGTGAAGGAAGTCAAGGAACCACGGATTCTTATTCTTGCAATGTAAGTTGCTCTTAAATTTTTTTTATAAAATGGTATGTGTATATAATTGTTACTTTAAAATTACTTATATTGTATATAATTATATTGTAGATGGAGAGCTCTCAATCCAAACGGTCTGCTTCTTTTTCTGAACAAACGTCACAGCCACTTTCTGAAAAGGATATGGAAGAATTGCAATCTACTTTGCCTCCTGATAAGAAGCTAAAAGCGGGGCGGGAATATATATGGAACAGAAAAAGTAAGAGGAAAGCTGAGTATTGGAAATATTACTTAGAGTACGTCGAGAATGGAAAACTACGAGCTGAATGTAAGTTCTGTCCTAAAACTTTTGCTGCTGATGGTAATCTTAATGGTTCAAAAAATGTTAAAAACCATGCAGAATCATGTCTCGGTAATCCTATTAATATAGAAAAAGAAAAGGGCAAAGAAAAGCAAACTAAATTGTATTTTGATCAAGAACATGAGAGTAGTGAATTAAAGTGTGGGAGTAGGATTATTAACTTGAATGATGTTAGAGAGGCATTGATTCACATGATTATTGTTGATGAGTTACCATTTAAGCATGTGGAAAAATCCGGTTTTAGGCACTTTGTGCAAGTTGCATGTCCACAATTTCACATTCCATCTCGTGTTACCATTGCTCGTGATTGTTTAAAGTTGTATTATAGTGAAAAAGAGAAATTGAGAGAAATGTTTAAGACATGTCAAAGAATTTCTGTGACCACTGATACTTGGACTTCAATACAAAGAATTAATTATATGTGTCTTACAGCTCATTTCATTGATAATGACTGGAAATTGAATAAAAAGATCATAAATTTTTGTCCAATTTCTAGTCATAAAGGAGAGGCTATTGGAAAAGCAGTTGAGGCATGTTTAGAGTATTGGGGTATTGATGATAAACTTTTTACTGTCACTGTTGATAATGCTTCTTCAAATGATGTTGCTTGTGCACACTTGAGTAGAATGGTTAGAAGAACAGGATGTATAAATGATGGAAAAAATCTCCATGTTAGATGCATTGCTCATATCATTAATTTAATTGTGTGGGATGGTATTAGAGAACATGGTGTGTGCATTGATAGAGTTAGAAATGCTGTGAAATATGTTAAGAATTCCCCTGCAAGAATACTTAGATTCAAAGATCTTGTGCAAAAAGCAAACATAGATTCAAAATCTTCTTTATCCTTTGATGTCCCCACTCGTTGGAACTCCACATACATAATGTTGGAAACGGCTTTGAAGTTTCGACGTGTTTTTAGTGGGTTATCTCTTCCTGATGGAGAGGATTTGAATGACAATGAAAGGCCTCCCGAACCCGAAGATTGGGAAAAAGTGGAGAGGTTGGTTTTGTTTCTAGGGGGGTTTTATCTGTTAACTAAACGAATTTCTGGTTCCCATTATGTGACAGCTAATAAAGGTTTAGGAGAAATTGCTTCTATGTATGATATGTTGAATAATTGGGAACAAAGTGAGGACTTGAATTTTCAAGCCATGGCCATTGCAATGAAAAAAAAGTTTGATAAGTATTGGGGGGATGTGGATAAGATGAATAAGTTCATTTATGTTGCTCTTCTTCTCGACCCTCACTCTAAGATGGTCATTGTTGAATTGACACTAACGGATATGCATGGACCGGAAAAGGGTACAAAACTTGCTAATGATGTGAAGGAGTTCGCTTACTCTTTATTTGAGGAATATAGAAAAATGTATGCTACTTCTAATATTCCAGATTGTGGAGATAATATGTCAATGGATATTGATAATAGTAAAGGAGTGGGTTCCGATTATGTGAGGAAACTAAAAGAAAGAGCAAAACGATTGAAGGGGACAAGTGGGTATGCGATAAGTGAGTTGGATAGGTACTTAAATGATCAATTAGGGCCGGAGGAGGAAGAACAAGATGCATTGACATGGTGGGGTAAGAATGGTCAGCGTTATGTGATTCTTAATCGCATGGCACGTGACATACTAGCCATCCCATTGTCGACCGTTGCATCGGAATCTGCTTTTAGTACGGGAGGTCGTACTCTAGATCCATTTCGGAGTTCTTTAACTCCTAAGGTAATGCATCGTTATCTTTTTATTTTATAAAATCAAGTTTGTTTATATCTTAATATGACTTTGTTTATACATATTTGTGTAATATTTTTGTATTGAAGATGGTTCAAGCGTTACTTTGCACACAAGATTGGCTTAGAGCTAAGGAAGTGCCAATTGTTGATGTGGAAGAAAATTTGAAAGAGTTAGAGGAAATAGAGAAAGGTAGTAATAATTTTATGTATTTGAAATTTTGTTACACCAAATTTATTATTTCATTGTTATCAATCATTAATATATTCTATATTGTATTTTATTTAGAGGTGCAACGTGGTGAATCTAACGATGTAGACGATGAAGTTGTTTTCGTGGACTCATTAGTGTGAATCACGCGATCAAAGGGAAAACAACTCGTTGGAGAATTTATGTATTCCTAGTACTTGAGAGTTGAGAGTTGAGACTTAAGAGAATTTATGTAATTTTATGAGTTTTCGTGGACTTATTTGTATTTTCGGTGGACTCATTTGTATTTTTGGTGTTTGAGAATCGGGACTTTATAGACTTTATGTAGTTTTGTAATTGATAATTTTGGTTTGTATGTAATTATTAAATTATGCAACAGGTCTAAAAATCACAAAACAGGTCCATATGCAGGTCCATATGCAGGTCCAACAGGTTTTGTATTAAAAAAAAAAAAAACGAAAAAGACACAAAACAGGTCCATTCAGGTCCAAACCCGGACCGGACCTGATTTTTCAGGTCTGGCCCGGAACCGGACCTGTTAATTCAGGTCCGGTCCCCGGTCCTCATAATTACCCAATTCAGGTCCCCGGTCCAAACAGGTCCGGTCCAGGTCCGGTCCGGTTTTGGACCGGTGTACACCCCTAATTGCAGCTGTGGTTTTGCTGTCGTCTTGTGTTAGCTGGGCTGTGTTGTCTGTCTGTTGCTGGGCTAGGTTGCTGGTGTGCTTTGCTTGAAGCAAGCAGGTCCGGAGCTGCTGTGTTAATTTGCCTATTTTTTTTTATTTGCCCTTAATTTGCCTTTTTTTTCACTTGATTTATACTGTTGTGTTTTTGTTTTTTCAGCAATGGAGCAAGAGTTTATTGGTTTTGATGAGGATTCTACTGTAAAGAATCAAGATTCTACTCAACGTACCACTAGTGGTAGTAAGCGTGGACGAACATCAGATGTTTGGAGGTATTACACCTTTTTTGATAAGATGGTTGGTCTTGCTCCGATAAAATATGCTCGATGCAATGTTTGCGGTAATGAATATAAAACTCCAGGTAATGCTGGTACTTCAACTTGTAAAGCTCATACTAAGACATGCATGAATAAAAATCCACACCATCCTGGAAATCATGAAAGTGGTGTTGAGCTCCTGTTTAATCAAACACGTCATTTACAATTGCTTGCTAGAGCTATAATTTTGCATTCCTATCCTTTAAGTATTGTGGAGCATCATGGCCTTAGGGAAGTTTTTACGAATTTGAACCCCAACGTGAATCATGTGTGTAGAAACACTATTTTGAAACATTGTATTGATGAGCATGATAAGTTTAAGTCTTTGTTGTTGCAATCTTTTTCGGGAATTGAAGGTAGAGTTAGCTTCACTTGTGACTTGTGGACAACATGTACTAATCGAGGTTATCTTACTTTAACGGCACATTATGTTGATAAAAATTGGTGTCTTAGGTCTAAAATTCTGAATTTTAGATATTGTGGTCCTCCTCATACTGGTGTTGAGGTAGAAAAATTTGTGTTAAAACTTATTGGGGAGTGGAACCTTCAGGGTAAAGCTTTTGCAATGACTGTTGATAATGCTCGATCCATGGATGTTATGGTTAACCTTTTGAAGAAAGATTTAATGTTGACTTCTCCTCTTCCTTGTAATGGTAAATTTTTTCATATTCGATGTTCAGCTCATGTCTTGAACATTATTGTTCAAAGAGGTTTAAAAGAAGTTGATAGTAGTGTTCAAAAATTGCGTGAGGTTTGTAAATATATTGATTCTTCAGATTCTAGACTCACTCAATTTGAGCATGCTCTTCATGAGGTTAACTGTGTGTTTAATGAAAAGTTACGTCTTGATGTTGTGACTCGTTGGAATGCCACATATACGATGATTCGAAAAGCTTTGGAAGCAAAGGAAGCCTTGAAATTGGTTATTGATAGGTTTATTGGTTATGAATTCAAACTTTCGAATGATGAATGGGATACCCTTACTAAAATATGTAATTTCCTAAAGCCATTTCATGAAATCACTGTGTTATTTTCTGGTTCAGAATATCCTACTGCAAATTTGTATTTTGCTAGTGTTTTAAAAATTGAGCACGCAATAAGTAAAGCCCAGATAGATCCTAAACTTGCACCCATGGCAAAAGTTATGCTTGAAAAGTTTGAGGGCTATTGGGATGAATATAGTTTGATCCTATCAATTGCTATTGTTCTTGATCCTCGTTATAAGCTTGTTCGAGTGATGAAGATGTTAAAAGTGCTTTATGTTGATGAGGCATGTGTTGAAAAGGCGAAGGTGATTAAAGATGCTCTTTTGGAGTTGTATAACTTTTATTCTTCTTTGTCTTCCGGTTTTACATCAAGTACAAATGCTCCACCCTCCATCCCAGCTGTTATCGAAAATTCAAATAGTCACTTGGATGATGATATATTCAAGGTAATCAATTTCTGATTATTGTGGTTTACAAAATTAATAATTTTATGTTTTAATTTTATTATTTAATAAAAGCATTTTGTTTGAACTTTTCTAGTATGTTGATAATGATGATGATGAGGAGGATGACACATCAAATCGACCATCGATGGAGATTGATTCTTATTTGTGTACTCCTCGACAACCAATTTATGAAGGGAAGAAGTACGATGTTCTTAAGTATTGGGAATCTCAAAGTAGTGTGTACCCCATATTAGCTGTTATGGCTAGGGATGTTTTGGCCATTCCTATTACATCGGTAGCCTCAGAGTCTTCTTTTAGCATGGGTGGTCGTATTTTAAACAAGTATAGGAGTGCGCTTTTGCCTAAGAATGTTGAGGCGTTGGTGACCACACAAAATTGGTTACGTGGTTATGATTGTGATATTGAAGAAGACGTCCTTGAAATTGGTAAAGAAGTGATAGATGAAAGTTTTGCATCTAATTAAGAAGACATGGATGTTGTATTGTAGTGAACTAGTGATGCTTAATATATATTGTGTTGCTTCATTGCTAAAATGTTTTAATCTCATAGAACAAGTATTAATAGTTTTAGTCACATTATATATTGATATGTTGTTCCTTTTTTTATCTCGAGTTATTGGTTATTATTTATGTCCCGCTAAATATTCATCTTGACCTGCAAACGACTCACTTCGTAAATGATCTGCATCGACCCACACTGACCCACCCAATAACCACTCCTAGTAGTAAGTAGTTTGTAAACGGTTCGATTTATAAGGATTCGGTTCATAAATAGTTCGGTTTAAAAATGGTTCGGTTTATAAACGGTCCGGTTTATAAACGGTTCGGTTTGTAAACGGTTCGGTTTGTAAACGGTTCGGTTTGTAAACGGTTCGGTTTATAACGGTTCGGTTTATAACGGTTTTTATGCCAGTTTAAACGGTTTCGGGTTAGAAACGGTTCGGTTTATTTTCGGTTCGGTTTCCTTTCCAGTTCGGTTTAGATTTGGTTCGGTTCTAAAACGGTTTAACATTACTCGGATCGGTTCGGTTTCGGGTTTACTAAAATGCGGTTCGGGTCGGTTTTCGGTTTCAAAAAATCGGTTTTTAATCGGTTCGGTTCTCATTCGGATCGGTTTGAATCGGTTCGGTTTCACCGGTTCGGTTCGGTTTTTGACAGTGCTAGCTAAAATGCTAAACATGAGGATTAATAAGGCGCCAAAGCTATGGCAGTTTACAGTCCACTCGTTAATCTACAAGCTCACAACCTCCATTGTTCCTCCTCCTTCTCTCTTGCAATGCCATGTCTCTCCCTTCCTTACTTCTCTCTCAACTCATATTGTCAGTAACATTCTCTCTCCTCTTCTTTATTCCTTCATTTTTTTTTCCTTATTTTGTATTATTAATCTATCATAATCTTATATTTCTGTCAAATTAATTTTTTTTTTTTAAAAATTGATCATAAAATTCTACATTTGATAATGCTTGGCAACATTTAAATTTCAATTTGAAACTATTAATTAAGAATTATTCTCGTGTAAAATTACTAGGGTTGATGTTAAAAATTGATTCCAATTTCAGCTCTAGAAATGAAGTATTGGGGTGGAAGAAGAAAAAGAGGTGTTTGTTTGGCTTCTTCATCACAGAATTCAAGTAATGATGTTGCACGAACAAGGTGGGTTTATTTCCCTAATTTTTAGCTTGTCATCTTAGTTTAAAATCTCTAGAATAATTGTTCAATTAAACTTAATTTAGTGATTGCATGGTAAATTGAATTATTTTCTAGTTTAAATGGCTATGTATTGAATTATTGATGCAATGTGCTTAGTTTCTGATAAGAAATGTAATTCTCCTGGAAATTTTATATAGAGGACAACTAAGTTTAAGTTAATTCGATTGTTTGGATTGTGGCTAAAATTTCCTATATATTCCGATTCTGTGTATAAGAGTGAGCAAGCATAGTAGCAGTGGTAGTGTTTGTTGACCCGAGATGGATTTGATTAGAAGAAACGAGGGAGAACGAATGAGGAAATCAGTGCAGAAAAGAAGATATAAAGAATGAGAGGAGAGGGATTGAGAGAAGAAGGGTGAGTTCTTGAAAAAAAATTGTGATTTTTTTTTAAAAAAAAATTTGGAAACATTTTTCGCTCTTCGGATAAGAAATTTTTCACTGAATATCCTCCCGTTGTGTAGGGGAATTTCAGAAATCATTTTTCCCAAGATCACTCCCTGTCCAACCAAATGTACCTTGCCTTTAATCTTTTGAAGTGTATTCAATTTTTAAAAGATTAAAGGCAGCTCAAGTTAGGGTATTCCAGTCTTGCATGCTATGGTTATCATTAAATTGGAGACGTTGAAATTGCTTCCATTCTTCCATTTTGTCATAATGACTTGCAACTCACTCAATTCGATAATGGGTAAATCTATCAAGGCATATAGCCAAGGAAAAATATAGACAATGTAGTTTGCTGTGTGAAAGTCAGTCCAGATCAAAAAGCATGTTAGAAAAATCATGATCAACCTGATAGGAAAATTGTAAATGAGGTTATTGACACAAAAGATTTGTCGAATTCATAGGTCATTTTATTTGGCAAAATATAGTGAGATTAGGGGCTAGAGAAAGCTGTAAGAAATCAACCTTTTCTTCAGTTGTGTTGGCTGAACCAATGAGTAGTGTGGTTTTGGTTTGCAAACCTTGTTCCGTAAGAGATATTATTTCCAATTTATGGACTTTGTGTCTCCATCGTTGTATTGCAGGAAAGTTGTGGAACATTTATGTTTACTGAGAGCAAAAGAAAATTTATCTGATGAGCAAGAGAAAGATATGTTGGACAACCTTTATACATCTCAGTATCATATGGCTGGCATAGTGGCAATATCTTTAGGTAAATAAACATCAAACATTATAGGACTACATGCTTACAGATTTGTGCTTTGTTTTCAGAATTAGCTATCCTTACAAATCATCAATATCTTTTTATATGGTTGATAGATAAGCATGAAAAATATCATAGTTGGTTTATGCTAGTTGTATGACTTCTGGAAGTTATATCAATGATTCCTGTAGGACGGACGTCAGATCAAAATTCTGTAAATTACAGCCATGGTGTATTCATGCGTTTCCAGAGAAAGGAAGACCTAGCAAAATTTTATGAGAATCCTTTGTATTTGCGTGTTCTCAAGGAGCATGTTACACCTTTCTGTCATGTATGCACTGCAATGTAAATTTCAAAGCTTATTTATTCCAACTTACCTTTCCACTATTTTAGCTGTCTCTTTACTTGTGGTTAGATTAACTGAGGTATTTACTGCCTTTTTTTTTTTGACAAAAGGTATTTACTGCTACTTAAAAGTTATTGTTTACAATTTTACAGGATTTGCTATATGTGGATTTTGAAGCTGAAGTAGAAGATGATATCCTTGCCATTTTTCGGAAAGGAGAGGTTGGGATTTAGTGTCGCCTACAATTAGTTATGCACTAGTTTGAAATACTGGGCTCTGATGTTAATACCCTTTTTATATTTTAATAATTGAAGTTGGTAAGATTGACTATTGTGGCTTAGAAGGATACATAAAGCCAACTCTGATTCAACAATCTTATGTGACTGATGGTCTTTATAGCTATTTGAGTTTGGCAAAATCTTTAATGTATCACAATAAACTAGTGCATAGTCATATGACTCATGCAGGTTGTAGCAATAGAAAGATGGTCAAGATGAGAGGAAACGTGAAAGGGAAGGAGAAAATCACTTCATATTAGGTGATAAAACAGGATAGATGAATCAAAATGAACAACTACTAATGATCATTACTCCTCTTTTAACTTTTTTTCAAAAATAATAGGAGATATTAGTAAAAATGACATTACCTTAGGGTTTTATATTTATTTTTTTATAGACTAGGCAAATCTGAGTCTGTAACATTCTCTCCTAAGGATTGCTCTTAGCTTCAAGATGGTCACTAAACTGACTTATATCGTCCTGGGTAACAGGAATTTAATTCCGGAGTGGAGTTTGTGATTCTGATTAAGTTTCATGAGAGCGCTTTAGATGGACCAGCAGAAGATGTGTTGACCTCTCTTGCAAACTTGGCCTTCGAGTTTCCCTCCTTGATCGTCCAGTCTACTCAAGGTGTAGTTTAAACCTAATGCATTCCTCTGACTCTGAGGAAACATGGAAGCTTTTTCTGGAATCCAATATACCGAATATTTTAAACAGGAAATGCTTCTATGATTACAGATATACACTACCTATTTTACAAATTCACAACATACATAATATATGCCTGCTTACCTTTCAGCTTTTTCTCAGGTAGTAATTTTAACTCTGAAAGCAAGGATTACACTCATGCAATAGTGATACGATTCCGCTCTGGTGAGTTTTTTTCCACAGGTTATGTTCTTCTGAATTGTTAAAGTTGGAGCTGACTTTTGATGTTATTTTGCAGTTGAAGCTCAGAGGATCTTTATGGAAAGTTCAGAGTATAAACATGTAAGACCATTTATCAATTATCAATATAGTTAAGTATGCAAATATCTGACTGGTGGGATGTAATCTTCCCGGTTGATCTCTGTGGAACCTTTGTGTTGGTCAGTTTGTAAGATGGATTCCTCCATTCTAGTGAAGTGAAAGCCATACACCTTCAGTAGATCAACTTTTCATGAATATGTTCTGCTTTCTTTGAACTCTTTCTTGCTAACCTTAGGGTTCTCTTATGCGTGGCCAAACGACCTACTCTATGAAGATTTACGTGATGGTATTAATTTTCTAAAAATTAAAACAAAAAAGTGAAAATTAGCTGAGCATGGCGCTAGAATTAAAGCAGATATCATGACCATTAATGTTTTCTTCTACTTCTATAGTAAGTACTATAACTTTGTTGAACAATGACATGGGTTATTATAGTACAGTGCAGCAAGTTATCATCATATTTTTTTTGGCAAACTTTGAATAAACAGATATGGGAATCAAAATTGCTGCCAATCAGCCAGAATACTCTTTCTTTCCATTTTCTCGTGGATCCAGTAGGCACTGAACTCATGTAGGGCAGCTGTATGTGCATTCTGATTATAGATGAAGGCATAATAATTCTGGTAATGGCAACTTCATATATCTGACCAGTTATCAATATTTTCTATTGAAACCAGCTATTTATTTATTTATTTTTTCTCTATTGTTCATGACTTCAGGTAGTTCTTCCACATTTTGACACTTTCACTTGTGTCTTTTCAGTATGATTCAAAGATCTGAAACAATATTTTCCTCAATCTGATGTGTCTCTCTGGCCTACGTAAGCTGGAAATCTTATCTTTTGCTTATACTGACTTATTATCTGGAGCTTCATATTCGTGATTGGTTGGCTCTGAATAGTTACGTGTTTAATTTTTGCAGGTTTTTCTTCATTAGAGTGATGATGTTTGACCTACTTCATTGCCGAATTTGGAAAGATACCCGGTGAATGATAGTTAAGTACATTCTAATCAGTCTCTTTTGAAGTTTCGTAATTGGAAAAAAAGGAATATGAAATAAGTTGCTGTCTTTGGTGGGTATGTTACACAGGATTAGGCTTTTTGAACTGGGGTCCTAGTCCTGTTACACTATTTGATTAAATGGCTATCTTTTCAGTCACAATCTGGTTTACTGTATTGTTTGAAACTAGGAAAAGAATTTAATTGCGAGCTTACGGATAATGCAGTGATTTCATTCATACAAAATACTGTCTTAGATCTTAGTGACTTTACTTTTAATCCCTCTTTTTATCATTTTTTGGTTATCTTTATTGAGTATATGACTAATTCAATGTGCAAATTTGATTACTATTATATCTTTTACTTTTGACAATTTTGTAAATTGAGCCTACATTTATTTACATGTACCAATAAATAAAACCATTTTATGTCGTAAAGATGTCTATATTACTGAGTCATTCTTTTATTTTTCTGCTAATTTGCTAGACCCTGCAACTAGAGGTTAGACAGTAATGCTTCTACTGACTCGGTATGTATTTTAACTTGTGACTTGGAGGTCAAGTCTTACTCCCCTCGGGCTCTTGGGAAAGGGGTCTCCGGTTCCCTTATCCCCCAGACCCCTCCCCCCACCCCCCCTCAAAACTGTAGACAAAAACTGGTCTGAGGATTTCCACAATACGGTCCAGAACCAGGCCGCTTTTAAAGTAATATAGTAATGCTTCAACGGTTCTACCAACTAAGTTATTGAATTCAGGAAATATTGGTATACTAAAAGACGGCCCCTCTCCCTTGATCATTAACTGAAAAATTCAGTTATATGTCATGTTGGTGTGCTTAAAAACCTGACTTTCTGCACACTACCTCCAAATTTTTTATGTAAAGAACTCACTATAGTTGTCCATCTCTTGTACTTTCATCATCCTACATATATATATTTTAGTATTATATTTGTCACTATTACATTATCAGGCTATCAGCACCTCCACTCCCTCTCCTTATCTCATTAAAATTATATTCTGAAAGGAATTGGTAAATTTTAAGGAAAAAAGGAACAGAAATTTTATTATATATTTTTCTCGTAACTTTTTTGAGCTATAAATGATTGATTTGAAAAAATAAGTTAAAATATAACCATTGAGAAATTTTATACACAGGACAACTTTGCTGCAGATTTCTGTAGCATACAAAAAATATAAAATCCTTCTAATGTAGTACAGTATAAGCTTGTAATAAATACAATACACTATATATATATGGTTGTATACAGAAATAAAGAATAAACAAAATTCATGCTACTGAACTATCTATGAAATAAGAGAAGAAAAAAAGTATATCTAAAACAGCTAACTTCCTGTTATAGCTAGAGCTGATCAATTATGGAGGGGGTTCGGACCGCCTGGAACACTTCGAAATGAATCCCAGTAAACCTGTTCATTGCTGTTGGATCCCTTGGGAGCATTTGTAAGGAACTGCCATGTAGCTTCAGAGCTTGGCTGCTCTGTCTGTGGTTGTTCATTGCTCTGATCCTTCAGTATTCGCCGGCAACTCGAAAGATGGAAAGACAGAAAGATGATGAAGATTAGGATGGGAATCCTTGTACTTGTATGAAATCCCATGAAAGTTATTGTGGTTTGAGTTAGCCTGGAAAAGATATGATGAAGTGCAAAAGAAGTTGGTTTGAGTTTTTAAAGAGTTTGCTAAAAAGAGGTGGTTATAAAAGCTTTATAATATAGTATGTTACAGAAGATAGGAGCCAAAATTCAATTAATACAGGTCTAAAATTACAAAACAACCCATCCCCATCTCACCAAATCAATTCTCATTATACATCAGACGAAGGGTAACGCAGTCTTTTCAAATCATTAGAGTGTTAATGTAAACAAGAACAACCCATTAGTCAAACTGAGAACCAAGAGTTGACTCTTGACATATTTAATAGGAGTAAGATTAATTAATTAATTAATCAGCCTAATTAATATCAATTAGGTGGCACATTATGCCGACACGTGGCAGAGTAATAACATGTCGTTGTACCATGCCGTATCACATGTTTTTGCCGTCTAAATAGACTGAACAGACGGCGTATTAATCGTTGACAATACCACTTGTAATAAGTTTTTTATAAACTTTATCTTAGTGTTTTCTCATCATGTTCATGTTAATGCTCACGTCTACTTCAAAGTTTTCATCATAGTTTATAGATTTGGTTTTTGACGGATAATAAAGGTAAGGCAAAGCCGGTGCTTACCATTTTATAAGTTTCATAGTTTGGGAACAATCTTCATGCGGTTGGCAAAAACATGTCTATCGACTATTCATGCCAAATTTTCATTGTTTTTGGCTCCTAAAGTTCACATGTGTGTGAATGTAGATAGGAGAGAGAATTGTTATTATTTTAGGTAAAGTGGATCTAGAGCTTACTAGACTGTGAATTATGAGTATACCCATATTCGAGTTGACGGGTTTGGGATGCTCCCTACCAATGCTGATGCAAATACAAAAGCCCTAGTTAAGTTGGATTAACTTCTGTACCACATACTTGTTTTTAGGTAAGGAGAATTCTCTTGCAAGTAAGGGAAAAATTGAGGATCTCACTTGTTTGGGTGAGAATCAAATACCTTTTATAGGGGTGGAAGGAGGGCCAACCACTAGGCCAACCTTAATTCTCCTTTACCAACTACTTATGATAGTTATCGAAGACTCGAAGAGGATATATTTCATGGATACATATACCACTCTAATGTCATTAGTGTTATTTTAATTCTTTTTGGCTATTCATTAGAAGCATTCTTCAAGCGAAACAAGAAAAGGTTGTATCTCGTCAATTTTGATAATTATATTTATCTTATTCATTAATTATACTGATTGCTAGTAATATGTGATGATATTGAAATTGTAATTGTAACATGAATCTAGTAAGTAAAGTTTCTTAATGGTTGCCCAATAGCAAAATACGACCATAAAATTTTATCAATACTAATTGTTTTAAAGAAAATTATTATTGTCTTACACTCTTACAAAAGGAATTTTTTTTTTTTTGGAAAGCTACAAAAGGAATATTTTAATCAACCAACATTTTCATATTAATATGCTACGTACTTCGTATTAGGTTAATAATGATTCCCTATTATAATGGAAAATACAAGTATAAGTTTATTAAAAAAATGACAGATTTCAAGTTCAAGTCTAGAATACAATATCTTAAAACATAAGCTAACAATATACGAAGCATGTTTTCATGACATTTACTTTTGCGTCACCAATGAAAAAAAGTCAGATGGTATTTATAATTAATGTCTAGTTATCGTAATTAAGATTAGACTTTCAATTAAATACAGGTATGATTATCAAATCATAAGAGTTTAAGTCTTGCAAGTTTGAGCAATTTGAATGAAGCCAAAATAAAATAAAGAAATATTTAACCAACCAAAGTAAACTAGTCAAACATTTTAATTCAAGCACGTATCTCTTGTTTAATTATGTATGTCGGATCAACCTTAGTCCTTTTGAACTTGTTTATTAATTAATACCACAATTATTTCTTGTATTACTTGGCAATTAGTGTGATTATGTGAAGAATTGTCAAGAATAGACGTTAATTAATTAAATAACATCCGCGTATGGATATAAAATATACCATTAAAAAAATTATATAATATCCAACCTAATGTATATAAATAGGTGTGCTTAAGTTTTTTTTTTCAATTGATATTTTCTAAATGAACAAATATCATCGTATAAGCAAAAGAAATACATATTTTTAGTGCAACTAACTCTTGATACATCGGGTGCAATAAGAATTTTCATCTAGTCTTTTTTTTTAGACGGGAATTTTTAACTGGCCATTGAGCTAGCTAAACCTAAAGCTTGGAATATTGTATATGAAAAAAATTTCAGATATTTGAATATTTATTAAAATTCTTTTTGATACCTAATTTAAGTAATACAAGTACTTCGTATTCATTTTTAAGGATTTGGATGACAAAATTAAATCACTGGCTTCATAGACCACAGTCGTCTAGCGCGGGTCCATTAGCACAATTGATGACAAATTGCAAAAAGAAACAAAATCAACTAACACCAGCAGAGAGTTATTATGTCAATGCGATAGCTACCTTATGTAAATAATACTAGCCTTCGTATATCTATTGACTATAGTGATTGTAGTGCAACCATGCCATTTTTTAATGCTACACAAATAATATCACACAGGAAAATTTACTAGTTAACAAGTGAAAATTTGGGTCAAATGAGGAGATATTAATTGGTTTAGTGCCAAGGAAACGTCGAGTTGTTTGCGTAAATATTTATGAGAAAGATAGATGTACAATACATTGCAATAAGATTTTGTTAAGACAGCCTTTGATACCCAAAAAGGGTAATACTGGAATTTGGATCATCCGAAAAAAAGGGGGGTGGGGGTAATGAAATTAATCTGATAACTTGATATTGAAATCTCAGAGATAGGCAGGAGCAATACATTAGACATAGACATAGACATGATGAAACAGTTACAAGAAATCAGATGAATATGACTATATGACATTTTAACTGAGAAATCAACTGAAGAATGTACAACTATTCCGCATTGCTGAGCTTCAAAAAAAAAATGGCCCCATTCAGAGCCCCTTAAGGGACCTAAACTGGTAAAAAGGCCTAAAAGTGGCATATTTGATTTTGGTGTCATAGAGTTGTGCACACAATCAAAACAGTCCCGCTGTCTTCTTTCTTTTCGTTTGAGAATGAGGTTCATTCCCAATTCAATTGCAGCATGGGAGATTTTAGCCATTTGCATTAAGCTCAAGCTTCCTTCTTGTACACGTGCCTCCCCCGGCCAACTGTCAGGCTGAGGAATTTGGCTTCCTCAGTTGTATTGAAAATCTTTGACAGCACTTCCCAGCTATAAAAAACTGAAGCGAGTTTATCCAAGTACTCTGAACATCGAAGTGTGCTATTTCCTTACACGAATGCCAGGAATATCTTTCAAACCCATTTTTACAACTGTTTTTCTGAAAAGTGCAGGAGGTTTCTCCAACCCAATTGACTCACAAAATTGGTTTGCCCAATTCACGAGTGAGGTCTTATCCCTGCCTATTTCCCTAAGAGAATTATAGTAACCAAGCCAAGCATGGTACGCAGCTTCTTTCACACTAGTATCAATCTTTGCCATTGAATCCACCATCTGCAAGGTGAAAGAAACCGTGAAAGAAACCCAAATGAGAATTGTAGTAACATTTCATTTCCAAAAGAATAATGAAAACCAATGTGAAAGATACCCAAGTGAGAATTGTAGTAATAATTCAATTCCAAAAGAATGGTGTAAAACCAATGTGAAAGTAACACGAGTGAGAATTGTAAAATCTTTCATTTTTCTTATTTTCCCTCTCCTTAAGGATCAAGACTTCAAGCTTATTCTTGACTTTAAAACCAAATTTTGAACACAGCCCTCACCAAATAAATGATAGCAAATAAAGGACCACCTTGATCCACAAGGAAATAACGCTTGTATTATATGTGACTTTATTTCTTTCTTTCTTTATTTCTTTAAGCATTTTCACTTTTCCATCGGAAGCTTCCTGTTTACATTCCCCTTCTTTATAACAAGGCACTCACTCCTTTTTCTCCACAAATGATTGCTTTCAAAAATGGCTTTAGGAACCATATTTTTACTTTATACTTGGCCCAGAAACATACACTACTTGGATATAACAATAAAGTCAATAACCTTCTAGTCACTTCATGACAATACTGCCTTCATTTAGCCTAGTGCCCCAACTCCCTCCTTGTATACAGGTTTATATATATATATATATGCAGTAGCAAGCACCAGATAAGTTAATATTTTGTTTATCTTTGTTATTATTGATGTTTGGGTCTGGTTAAACAAGTGAAAATGGGACATGGTATCTTCTATGGGCTAATTAGGGCTCGTGAGTATGGGATAGGTAATTTATAATTATACATATTATTGGGAAAATATATGTCGAAGATTACCTTATTTTTTCATTCCTTTTATGAGCTAGTATCTTGTGTTTTGCTAAATAGCACCTTAATAAACGTATTTTAAAATTAAGACCTCATCACCGAATTCTAGGAGAAAAGTCCAGCTTACAATACACGTTCCATTTGTTTTGGTTAGTGATGTGAATCAAGAGGCTAATTCTTTTGAAGGGTCCAAGACACTTTTAAAAGGTCCAAATAGCTTCATTATGGGCTGCCCAAACAAAGAAATAAACAAGGAAAGGTTCACTAGTTCACTAGGGAAAGAAGGAAGCATGATTTGCAAAGAAGAAGAAATGGAGCAGTTCACTTCCGGCGAGGAGCACGATGGCCACGCGCCGAGATGGGGCCCACGCGCCACCTTCCCGGAACCACCTTGAACCCAGCTGCAGCCTGAGCCGGTGCGTGAGACAAGGGGCGGCGCGTGTGGTGGTGTGGTGGCGGCGACATGAAAAGGATGATTTTTTATATACTTAGTTTATTTCTAGAGTTTTGCTTGCAAGTTTTCACTTGAAAGGGTTTTTCTTGGTTTAAGCAATTAGGATAAGTTTATTTTTCTGTCATTTAGTTGCTATAAACTTCCTAAGGTGATTAGGAAAGTTTTTAGTTAGTTAGAGTTTGATTAGGAATAAACTACCTAGAAATCTTATCTTTGATAGGATTGAAATTCTATCTTATGTAGGATTATTAGAATCCTATCTAGGTTAGATCTCCTACTTCTAGGAGGACTAGGATACCTCTTTTGAGTCCTATAAAAGCTTATTTTCGTGGCTTTGTAGATACATAACAAATACACAAAAATTCAGTTGAATAAAAATTCATTGTTTAGCTTTTTGCTTAAACGTTTTGCTCAATTCAAGGAGTTGGTTGAAGATTAGAACATTAAACACTTAGTGTCTAGGAGTAGGCTAAGAATTTAATCTCAAAATAATTAGCGTCCAGGAGTGGGTTAATTAATTTGGGGATTCGAATCATAAGTTTCAGGAGTGATCTTGTGAGGAGAAAGATCGGTTCATTTTTATTCAATCTTAAAGAAATCCTTCAAGATTGGATCTTTATTTCAAGATTGTGGGTTTTCTAAAATCTTGACTAAACAAGGGGTTAGAATCCACATCAGTTTGTTTTTTTTAATCCTTTTTTGATCTTATCTATTTCTCATTTCATATTCTTGAAATTTTAAACAAAAGAACCATGACTCAGCATGTGTGAATAGGGTATAGAGAGGCTGGAAAATGGAACTCAAATGCCGGAATATTAACTTTCCTACCAGAAAAATAGCATTATAGCAACAAGACAAAAGGGGGGGTGGGTTGCGCTTGTAAATTGTTAAATCTATTCCTATCAATTCACCAAACAAGGAATGGACAATATTTTTCAGAATTCCCAATCCCCATCTCTAATCCCCCAATTCCCATTGCCACAAACTCAAAGCCACGACAGGCTATTATTTCAACCCCCCCCCCCCCCCACACACACACACCAAAAAAAAAAAAAAAAAAAAAAAAAAAAAGGTACCAGTTCACAAAGAGTGACTACTTGACTAGTAAGGCATTTTTTGACAAATTTTCCTAACTAAAATTTGATTATTACTTTTATTACTGTAAAGTTTTATACTGTTAGTCTAATCAACTTTGTATAAGGGGTTCTAGTAATAAATTGTGGAGTTGTGGAATATATGAGAAATTGAGAATGATAATTTGAGTAAAATTTGCTTGTGAAATTTAAAAGTGATCCACAAACCTTTATAAATTAATACAGGAGAGAGCTAGAATATTGTGTGATTGCTCAGATTAAGAGTATTCTGAGGAAGTCAAAATCCTAATCAAGAGCGTGAGTTTAATAAGTTCTCTATCTTAAGCCTATCAAGAACAGCAGCGAGTCAACATGAATATGCAGAATACCAGAATTCATAAACCAGAGAATTATTTTCCATATATGTATTTGCTCTTGGTCAAAGCTTAATAGTAGTATTTATATATTGCAGCAGAATGCTACAAGAAAGAAATAAAACCTTTGATCTTGCATATGGGTCAACATGTGGTGCCGAAGACCTTTGAACAGGCAAGTCCTTTATGTCCTCCAAGAAATGTTCTTCCCATGGAGCAAGCAGCAAAATGCCTTCACCATCTTTTCCTTCACGACCAGTCCTCCCAAGGCGATGTACATATTGCTCCCTATCAGAGGGAGATCTAACCTGGAAATATCCACATTTTCATATATAAATAGTTGCAAATTTTAGATACAAAATAATAATCTACTCAAAGGCCTATGTGCACAAAAGTACATGCTAATTTCATTTGCCATATTTCGGAGAAGGTTTTTTAGTTTTTTACTAGTCTAAACTGGTCAAAGATTCCAGATTCTGACAAGGTCAAGATACATGTTGAATTTCAAAGCTTACCCAACTTGCTAGCTTAAATTGAGCCTAACCTGGAAAAAGTGGGTTAGGGTTGAGATTACCAAAGAGGTAATTTCAAAGAGGCACAAAGGACTGCTTATTATATAGTCTAGCAATAATTGATTTTTATTTTGAGTAAATTGAGGCGAGGCAATTTTAAAGAGGTGGTGCGGACACGGACTATAAAGCACAGAAAAATCCCTATTGCCTTAGTCCACGTTGTTATGTGTTGGTCATTGGTCAATAGACTAAATCTATAACAAACCTTATATGAAACTTCAAAAAGAATAGAAGTAGTTATATACAGTATAAATCATAAGTTAAGGCATACCTGAATAACTAAAGTAACATCAGGATAGTTTATTCCTCTAGCAGATACATCAGATGAAATTAAAATCAGACGTTTTGATTGTTTAAACTCTTCAACTGTACGAGATCGGTAGAGTTGAGGCTTTCTTGAATGCAATTCCTTAACATTTAAACGCATTTCACGGAAGAGAAGGTACATAAGTGAAGTCACCATTCCAGTCGTACAGAAAACGATAACCTGGAAGCAAGTTCAAGCATTCCATCACACATCAGAAACAGGTGGCATATGTACTGATCAAATTCAGAAAAGCAGAACACCTCCTTACCTTGTAGTCTGGCATTTCTGTAATATGGTCCTTCAAAAGTTGGTATACTACATGAAAATGCACATCATGGGGAGCTATTATATAAGTCTGCTTCACCTACATAAAGCAATCATCTATAATAAATAGATAAATCCTTCCCTAGTCATAATAATACTAAAGCAAATCAATTGGAATTAACTTCAAAATTTGAGAAGATAGCAACAAACTAATTTAATCACATGCATATCGGCTTCAAATGTAAATATGGTGTGCCAATTTTGCTCCACATAATTGAAAAAATATCCAGGACAACCTAAACCTCAGCTGTCAAACAATCCCTCCACTAGGTTGTATACAGGCATTCATGGAAAAGGAACATCAATTTCTAATCCAGTATTGAGGGGCGCCAATACTACACATGGATGCATCCATGCACAGTTTAGGAGAGATCAAGGACACGATGTGGTGAAAACAATGGGAATGTAGTTATTGTTGCATAGTTGTAAGAGGGCAAACATCAAGGATGAATAAGTGAGGTGGGGATTTAAACTCCGTAGGCCAGCCAAACATTAGCGGAAGAAAACTTCTCCCCTTCCCGACCAAACAAATTAGAATTCAGGAGTTTCATTTCCTTCCCCTAGGTGTAAAAGTGAGTAACATGCAAAGCTTTCAACTCTGACACAATTTTGAACAAAAGCTAATGAAATTAGGATACTGAAAATTAAGGTTTAAGTAAAGCCTTTGCAAAAGAACTCAATATCAAACCAAAAATTCTCCAAGAAAAGCTTTCCCACACTTTCAGCAGTTTAAACTTTAAACTACTTCAAAATGATAAATAAGCACATCATCTAGGAGGAGAATGATGACTTAGCATAGACAGTTGCTATCACAAATAAGCAGTTCATTGAAAATAGTTATATCAAAGTGCCAGCAAAGTACCTTAGAACTGGAATCTGGACTGCCTGCATCCACAGTGTTGATAAAAGCATGCTCCCGTTTAAGAACAAGCTGAGAAATTCGACGGACCTGAAAATAAAGATATTATCAAGACCAGCAGTTATGCAAACAAATAAAGCTTTGAACACCTTGGTTTATTAGTGTTATTTTAAACCAAAATACTGGTGTAAGCAGGAGTAATAAATAACAACCTCTTTTGGCACTGTTGCAGAAAACAACAGAGACTGTCGTCGACGAGGTAAACAATCAACAATTTTCTCCATGTCCTTGCGAAACCCAAGATTTAGCAGATGATCAGCTTCGTCTAGTACAAGCATTTTAAGTCCCATTAATCTTGTAGACAAGCCTGATTTGGTCTCAATGTGATCAAGTAATCTACCAGGAGTAGCAACCAAAATCTGCAAGGTTTTAGTTTGGAAAATCAGTAAAAATTCTCAGATATATGCAAAGTTGAAAATAAGACTTGCTTGACACACTACAGAATAATAGAATGGCTTTAAGGATATCTTGTTGGCCTGTTAAATTTCTGCTACCGAAAAAAAAAAAAAAAAAAAAAAAAAAAAAAAAAAAAAAAGAAAGGCCAAATGACGCACCTGGCAAGGATCCAATTCCAGGCGTTTCTGGTCATCTTTGAAACGTGTACCACCAACTAGCATTTGGACACCCAAGCCGTCATGATTCTTCAGCAAAACCCTTGTTTCTGCAGCAATCTGACTAGCAAGTTCTCTCGTGGGGCAAAGAATGAGAACATATATAGGAGGCACACGCTTAGCTTTGTCACTAAGCATAGCTTTCAAAACTGTTTCAATTGCAGGAAGCTGTTTTTATTTAACAAGGCCACTGCAGTAAAGCATTATAAAAAACAGAGAACTATTTAACCCCAAAAGAAAGAGATAATAATTGTATACCAGAAAAGCAGTGGTTTTTCCTGTCCCAGCTCTAGATTTGACTAAAGCATCCTTACCTACAAGAGAAAACATGACAGTCAAAATAATGGAATATAAGACCTTAATAAAAGTAATACAGACTATCTACCACACCACTCCTAGACTCCATTCAATACAACTAAACCAATGCCTCTAACAGCTCTAATGGTCTAAGAATAGACCAGAGCAGGAAAATTTGCTGAAATCAATCCAAGAGATGGCAGAGCTCAGGCACAGCAAGTCCCTCGTTTATCTTACATTGAACACACACATGGCAATTGCAGAAGCAAGAACATGACCAGAAGTTTGACGGTAACCTACCCTCAAGATAAGCAGACAGTGTATCTTCTTGAACCCTAGTCATCACTTCATAGCCAGCAGCAGTTAATGCCTTAATTGTCAAGGGTGATATGCCACAGTCCTCAAATCTGAAACAACAATCAAGAAGATAGCTTAACAGATAAAGCTTAAAAATGAAATAGTACATCAATTGAAGTTCTTAAAGTCATTACGTAACACCAGCAAAAAACAAACAGCATCAATTTTACCAATGCAAGGCAGCTAAGGATATAATTATCAAGCAGCGCAACCCCCCCCCCCCCCTCTCCCTTCTTCAGCTACCCTTAAGCAACTAAAAACTCACATACTATCTCAGACTCTCATATCCAACTTCTATATGGCCATTAAAGACATCTACAAATTTTACTACATTAGTCAAATTTTACTAGTTTATGAATTCTTTAACTAATAATAAACAACAATTGTGAACATAAGCACACGAACCAAAAGGCAACAACAAATATTTAAAATGTAAGTAATAACAATTGGCAAACACCTTGCATAACATTATCAACAAAATAACAATCCCACCTCTTTTCAGAGGCAACAAACTCATCGCGATCGGTCACCTCTTGAATTTCTTCCATCCGCTTCCTCTCAATGATCTCCTGCTTAATCTCATAAATTTTCTCAGCCAAATCACCCTCTTCATCTTCTTGCTCAGCATACTCCTCCAACTCTTTCACAATCCGCCTTTTCGTCACCTTCACATCATACTTTCCTAATGTTGCATTCCCCATAAACCCCCTTACACTTTTCACATCACCCTTTCCACCCTCCTCCCCGCTCCCCGGTTCATTCCCTTCCAAAACAAACCTCGGCCACCTTGCATTACTACTCAACTTCCCATAATCTTCCTCATCATCCTCACTCGACGAACTTCCCTTTATATGTTTATAAAACTTCTTCTTCACTTTCCCCTTCACATTTCCAGAGTAACCCCTCATTTGCTGCAAATTACCCTTAAACCCCATCAAATTCCCTTCACAAAACCCCCTCATTTGATGCAAATTACCCCTAAAACCCATCAAAATACCAATACCGTCATCATTTATCTGACTACAAAAACCCCTCTTTTGCTGAAAATTACCATCATTAACAAACTTCCTGAGATCAATACCCGGATCATTCGGCTTACTCGGTCCGGCCCGGGGAGGTGAATGTACCAGGCCATCATCGTCATTCCACAAATCATCGGCACCCGGTTTCATGAGTCGGTCAGCAAGGGCTTTAATATGCTCCTGGGGTGACATGGGGGAATGAGACGGGCCTTCGGGCTTCTCCGGCAAGCCCAAAACGGAGGCCCGGATCTGGGAACGAAGACGAGCTTGGTAAAGCTGCTTTTCATGGTCAATAAGGCGCTTCTCTTTCTGGGAAGCTTTCTTTTCATGGAGGCGCTTCCATTGCCATTTGTTGAGTCCGCCTGGGAAGGTTCGAGGCCCTCCGCCCATGGGTCGGGCCCAGAGGAGAGAGAATGGTGGGCGGTTTCGGAAGGTTCTGGATGATTCTCGGATGATTACGGTGGTTATCATGGTGGTTTTTGTGGAAATGAGGGTTTAGGGTTTTAGCGGGAGACAAATGAGGAGAGAGGGTTGACGGAAGTGAGTGAGGGTTTGACTTTTGCCCTGGTTGATAAACTATTTTTTTTTTTTTTTAGTAAATGGTTGTTAATCAACCTTGATGTGAATGATGTCTGAGATTTTCAAGGGTAGTTCCGTAGCTTCAATGCTTCATAGTCTTCACTGGGTTGGCAAATCCCTCCGTCATTTATTTTTTGTAGGAGTAGATGAATTGTATTTCATAAAAAATATTTACATGCTATAAAAATTAAGACACTAATCACGTGAGGTATACAATTAAGGGAATCAATCACAAAGTCATAGGTAAGATACTTTACAAATATACTAAAAGATAGTGTTTGTTAATCAATCACTTTAACTAAGGAAATAGATTTCAATCATTTCATACAATTTTGAATCAAACCACATACGCCTAATTTTTATTTTTTTTAATCAATTTTGCTGATCACACTTGATTTTCACTTTTTTAGGTTCAAATTTGGATAATATAGGAATTGGGATTTGGATGTGACCCAATTTCATGTCATTTTATAAGTCAGACCAATTTTATGTCATTTAATAAGTCAGCCCAATCATCCAATATCAAATGTAGAATTTGAAATCCTCACTTCACCAATTCATTGAAGCGTATTTGTGTAATCCATTGGAATGGTTTCTAAGCTTTCTTTCCTCCATTGAAGCTGCTTTTGAGGTAAGATTACTGTTTCTTTAATTCTTGAATATTAATTGCCCAATCTAGGGTTTAATTTCACACTATCATTAATTTAAATGTTAGTATAGTAGTTCCTTCCTTTCAAAAAATGTTAGTATAGTTAACGTAGGGTTTCTCTTTGATGGATTATTGAACTAATGTATAATTACTAAGTTTATGGATGCTTAAAACGAGCGATTTTGTTGCAAGATTTTTGCTATTGATTATAATTCCTGCCAAATTTGTATGTATTAGGCGGGTCACTGTTTGATACCGGTCTTTTCCGATTGACCGACCCATTAATAATGCGTCTGTTTTCCGGTTCGATTTGGCGGTTGGGATGTAGGTCTCACTCGCACCCATGATC
Source organism: Chenopodium quinoa (assembly GCF_001683475.1). NCBI lineage: Eukaryota > Viridiplantae > Streptophyta > Magnoliopsida > Caryophyllales > Amaranthaceae > Chenopodium > Chenopodium quinoa. The sequence goes on from NW_018742484.1 coordinate 4,062,680, forward strand.
AACCCATGTGGGTCCCTTGCTGCAGCAGCGGTGGCCCGTGGGATGATTGTAGTGGCGGGAGGCGGGTCAAAGTTCGGGGCATCCAGGTCTCGGGTCGGGTTTTCTGAGCTATATGATTTTTAGTGAGTGGGCCCCACTAGCTAACCTTCCCGGGTCACGGGCTGGGTGTGTAGGGTTTAGTGTGGGTGGTGAAGGGAGTTTTGGGTGATAAGTGGGCACAGCAAGGCGAGGACGATTAATGGTGATTTGCCGGTGGATGAATATTATAAGCCTGTGGTGGTGTTGGAATTGGAGGGTGGTGGTGGTGGACTGAAGCCGGGGGCAGGGCTGTGGAGAGAGGTTGGGAATATGTGGGGCAATAAGGAGAGAGCTAGGCTTGGAAAGGTTGTGGTGATTGATGATGAGGAAGAAGAGATAAGAAATTGCCTGGGGTGTTTATGCTTGATGGGAATGACATTTTTAGGTGAAATTTTATCATTTTTGTTACAAAGTTTTTTAAATTTTATTTGATTGGTAGTAGTAGTTTTTGAATGTGATTATTTCATTGCATTGTTGATTAAGTGTAAAACAAGTACTGATGATTGTTATCTGTTATTTGTTTTACGTGTAATTGTGTATGTTTAGTGTAATTAGAGTGTGGAAGTGTGCGAATGCTTTGTTTGGAGGATTATATTAAGTAATTGCTTTATTTTCTTGTTTATTGGAGTCTTAAGAATGTTTGAAGGACTATGAGTATAGATTAGTGTTGCGCGTGCCTTTGGCCAGCTTTAGATACTGGGTGGTTGGTTGCAAGGAAAGATACTGCCAAGAAGATGATTTCGTTAGAATGTTTTGTCAAGTTTTAGGGTAAGGCATAATCTTTACATCAATTGTCAAGTAATATAAATACGATGCAATGCTAGGAAGTCTACCTGCCTTAGATTTCTAGTTTAGCCTAAATCGACTCCATAACATTAGGTAAACATTCCTGATACAACTCTAATTTACTCCGTATGTAAAGTTAACTAGACATACCAAATGTAAGATATGTTTCCTATTGTGTTTCGTTGTTGATATGTTATTGTGGGCACGATTATTGGTTAATATTGACTTACACTGCAACAATTCTAAGGATTCCCAATTGGCTTTTGGCTAAGTTTCCTCTATTTTATTTGATGATTTGCGAATGAAACATATATTTTTAAACAGTCTATAACATTTTCTCCTAGGGTAAATCCTTCTTCACTAGCAATCACACATGCTGCCACATTAGAGCTAACAACCATGTTGGCTAAATAATGTAGTTTCATCTTTGTTGGTGGTGCCTCTGGCATTCAGCTTTGTGTTTCTTTTTCAATTTTTTTTTTTTATACCAACAGACTAAATGACAATATATGATTACTGGTCTTTGTTTCTTTCCTCAACCCCTTTTTTACTTCCTTGTTTGATCTAGGTTTTCCACCTTTGTCTTTATTTTCTATTTTCTTAGGTGAAAGGGATGTGTTCTTACAAGTTCTCTTATAATGGCTATACACCTTCTGCACTTATTGGATTTATGCATTTTTCTTATATTAGAGGGGTGTGTTATTTCTTTTTCTTTGAGATAAAAGAGGGACTTAATTCATAAATAAAAAGGTTCCATCGTTCGTTTGGCTTCCCATCGGATAGCCCAAAATTACATTCTGGAGGGAATCATCCCTATCTAGTAAAACTACTTCCTTGTTCATAGCAGAAATACATACATCAAGAGGATAGTCTATATTACGTAACTGATTCAAAATAGTTAGATTTTTTCTTGCATCTTTAGCCAGGATGTCAGCTATTTCGTTTTTCCCTCTTTCTCCATAGTATAGCTTGACCTCAGGTAGATTCTACAACTGCTGCCTGCAATATTCAATTTTAGGGTTAGATCATAGGTAGAGTTATTGTCATTAATCTCTTCCACTAAGTATCTATTGTCGGATTCCATGATGCATTTGGTCCATCCTCTTGCTTGTATCCAACCAATAACTAGCCATATTCCCTGTAACTCTGCATCCTTTGTTGAAGCAGAGTAACCCTTCTATTGGAAACCACCTCTCCTTATGCCTTTTTCATCTATACAAATCCCTGCACAACTCGTTTCTTTGGTAAAACTTATGAAGGAGGCATCAATGTTTAACTTAAGGAAAGAGGTAAGGGGGAGGATCCCAAGCAGATTGATTGGGCTCTTTTCTAGTTTTTGGCTTATAGTTGAGTAAAACCATTCACTAGCAGCCTAAATGCACTAGGATGTGGACTTTTGTAAGCCGAAGTTTGTTTGAGAGAAAAGCCAAAGGTTCCTTCTTTTCCAAAGAGCAAAGCAGAATAAGATGTTCTATGGTAGGTTGTTGTGTGAGATGGTTTTTGTTTTCAGGTAATTTTGGATCCAAATTTGAAGGGGTTCATTTTTTTTCCTAATGCATGATAAAGGGGTACAGAGCTCTGACCAGAAGTCTTTTGCTCTTATATAGAAACATAAAATATGATTAGCATTTTCCTCTGAGGTTTGGTAGAAGATACATGCATAGGTAGGAGAAATATTTCTAGTGTAGAGGTTTGCAAAAGTTGGTAGTCTATCCCACATCAGCTGCCAAAGAAAGATTTTTATTTTTGGGATGGTATCTGCCTTCCACAAGCTGCTCCAATCCCAGTTCTGAATGTGATAGCATTTTGGGAGGCAATTTCTATTGGAAAGCAGCCAATTCTTTGCCTTCTTGCTATCAAATTTGCCCTTTTTTGTCCAATAAGTGAAGTTAAAGTCCTTGCTGTTAGTAAGGATGGTCTCATTAATTCTAGAGAAGAGGTTTTCATACAGCTGGAATTGAATCTGGTCTTCTAGTTCAAATTTTGAGTGAATTGAAAGAGAATTTAGGCTTTAAATATTACAGTGACGGTTTAGGGGTCCCACTAGCAGGCTTCTCATGGAATCAAATTGTAACCAACCATCATACCAAAAGTTTATAGTGTTTTCATCTCCTGGTTCCCATTGGAGGCTATTTTTGAATAAATTTCACCCTTTACCCACAACATTCCATATATGGGAGCCTTTAGTGAAAGGGGTCGGGTTATTTTTGTTTTGGATGTATTTCTCAAATAGGATTTTCCCAGCCCAGTTTGCTTTAGTGTCAATCATCCAACATAATCTAGCAAGCCCTAATTGGTTTAACTCATCATGGCTAACAAATCCCAGTCCCCCTTTCTCCTTTTCTTGGCAGACACTCTCCCAGGAAACCCAAGTGATTTTTTTCTTTTCTGGAGACCCTCTTCAAAGAAAATTTGAGCAAATGGAATCAAGTTTCCCAGTGATATACTTAGGGAGGCTCATACATGTCATTTGGTATTTAGGAATGGAGAACATGGTAGATTGTAGAAGTACAATTCTACCTCCCCTAGACAAAGTGTTTGTTTTCCAGAAGGCTAACTTTTTCCCAATTTTATCAATGAGAGCAGAGACTTGTCTCCTATTTGGCTTCTTGTCATTTAGGGGATATCCTAGGTAAGTGTCGTGGTCTTTAGATTGGATGACATTCAAGGTTTATTCAAAATCATCAATTATGTTAAGAGGAGTGTTTTTTGAAAAGAAAATTTGGTTTTTTTTCCTCATTTATTTTTTGGCTAGAAACTGAGCAGAAATTTTTCAAGGTGTCTTAAATGGAAATTACTAAATTAGGGTCTTATTGTCAGCAATCCCAAATAACAAACCATCATCTACAAAGAGGAGGTGTGATATGTCAGTTTTTCCTCCTCTGAATTTGAAAGGCTTCCATCTCTTGAGGTGGCATTGATCATGTATTTGTATGGATAGGTATTCAAGGCACATGATAAAGATGTAAAGGGATAGGGGTTCGCCTTATCTGATTCCCCTTGAGGGGAAGAGAGGCTTTGACAGCTTACCATTGATGAGAATTTGAGAAGAGACAGAAGAAATACAAGACATAATAAGAGATATGGTGTCCTCTAAAAAGTTGAAAGATTGAAAGCAATGCCTAATGAAAGACCATTCTATTCTATCATAGGCCTTTTCAAGGTCCAGTTTCAAAGCAAACAGGCCTCTTGACCCCCCTCTTTTTCTCATGGGGTGGAGTATTTCTGAGACAATTATATAATTGTCCTCAATTCCCCTTCCCTTAAGAAAACTGTTTTGATTTGGAGAGATTAAGGAGTGTAGGTGAGGTCTAATCCTATTTATAAGAATCTTAGAAATAATTTTGTAGGAAGTGTTGACCAAATTGATTGGTCTGAACCTAGTAATCTGGGAAGGGTTGTGAGTCTTTGGAACAAGCCATATTACTGTTTTATTGATTTCCTCAGGGATTTGTTTAGTAGTGAAGATATTTTTTACCAAGGAAAAGCAGTCACTTTGGATACAGTCCTAAGAGGACCGGTAGAATAAAGCATGGAATCCATCAGGTGCTTTCATAGGACCTATGGATAAAAGGGCTTCTCTAGTTTCAATGAGGGTTGGAATCATGGTGTTTTCAATATAGTGTTGAGAATGGACATAGTTTGGGTTGACCTGGTTAGAGGTGAACAAATTGTTGAAATGGTTGTAGATGTGACTATGGGTCTGGACAGGGTCATCTAACCATTCCCCCACACTATTTTTGATGGACATGATTCTATTTTTTTCCCCTAATGATTGCACATGAATGAAAGAATTTAGTGTTCTTGTCACCTTGAAGGATCTAATCTGTTCTTGCTCTAGCTTCCCAGAAGATCTCCTCCCGCTCTAAGACTTGATTGAGTTGTGTTTGGAGGTTTTTTTCTAGATAAAAAAGTTTGGTATTTGAGGGGTTTCTTTGGTAGTCTAGTTGGGCACCATTAATTCTAGCTGTCAGGGTTTTTTTTTAGTGTTAATGGAACAAAAGTGAGAGGTAGCCCAAGTCTTAAGATCTGAAGCAAGGAATTGAAGCTTCTGCTAGAAAGAGAGGTGTAGAAGGTCCATCTCTGCTAGACAAATGGCATGAGTTCAAGGTCTGAGAGCCACATTGGCTTAAATCTGAACGATTTCTTACCAGGAAAGTTAACTTTCTTAGTAAGGGAGAGAAGAAGGGGATAATGGTCAGAAGACATTCTTGGTAGATTTTGTACCACATTATGAGGGAATTTTGTAATCCAATCATTGTTGGCCTAAAATCTATCAAGTCTTTCAAAATTTGGGTTTTTTCTCTGTTTATTAAACCAAGTGAACTTGTGGCCAATGTATGCCAAGTCCAAGAGGTGACAGGCCTCCATGGTGTCTTTATAGGTTCTCATCTAGTGAAGAGGGTGAGCATTTCCCCCCACCCCCCATTTTTCATGATCGAAGCAAAGTTCATTAAAGTCACCACACACAACCATGGCATACTAATTAAATCACTCGGAATTTTTAAAGAATCCCACATTTCTAGTCTACCATGATACGAAGTTGATGCATAAATGGAAAATACGAAGAATTTCAAATTTGAGTTTACCTGGACAACGACATGGATATCACGGGGTTGTTTAGAAACAGTGATGATTTGTTGGAGCAAGAGTTCAACATGACTAGAATCCCTCCAAAAAAAACCCACAGGGTCCACCACCTCGAAGGAGTTGTATGGAATGGTAGAGATTAGAGATTCACAACTGAGTTTAGACACTTTGGTCTCAGTGAGGATGATTATGTCAAGTTCGTGGTATTTGATAAGCTGGCGGATGTTTCTCTTGAAACCATCCTGAGCTATTCCCCTAGCATTCCACAGAAGCACCGTCATTCCCGGAATCATTATTGGAAGTCTGGCCATTTCCTTCCTCGATGCGTAAGCCGCATAATTGTCCAGCTCCACATTTCTCCAAAAAGTTGTTGAACATGGACACCGTATTCTTTTGTATTTTGATTTCCGACATCTCGTCGTCTCCCCCTTTCACTTTTCCCCATCCTACGGATAGGTGTAGCTATTACGCCTCCCTTACGAGGTGCATCATTTTGACATTGTTTGTTCATAATAGGGATTCAAGCACCAGTCATTATTCTGTAATCGATAACACCTTACTTTCTTTCGGAAGCACGAGAACCGAGTCGATGAGAAATTGTAGTTCCCAAGGAACCACCATCAGTGAGTAGTCTTGTTGGAGGCGTTTGATCCACCATTTCAGAATTATCTCCAGAGCTCTGCTGATGTGCTTCACATCCAAGATCGATGGAATGTGAGCCGGAACCAGCTGTGTTGGGTTATCTGCCATAGCCAATCTGAAGGTGCACAAACAGAGAAGCAGCTTGTTCCGGATTCAGAAGAATGCTCCTCATGGTACCCGGTGTGATGGCGTGCCATTCTCCGAGGAGACCCTGAGCATAGAACGAAGTCAGGTTGAGCATCGACTCCGGGAAGGTGATCACCAGCTTTGTCTTTGTTATGAGGTTCCTCGCCAGTGATAGCGTCAGATTGATCACCGTGGGTATGAAAATTGGAGGCCTTAGAAAACCCCCTTGATCTTTGAGTTCGTCGGGGTCCTCGTTTATCAGCTTGTTGAGGTATTCGCTCAAAGTTAGCTTGCTCATGGTGGGAGAATTTCTGTGTGGTTATGGTTAGGATAGATAAATTGGAAGGTGTTTTCTGTGTATTTATTCGATTTTTTATTCTTGGAAATAGCCATGGTAAAGTTATGTATGGGGAAGGTGAAAGGGCTATGGATTTGACAAGAGGAAGATAGGCGGTGAGCTACAGGGATGAATTCAGAAGAGGAGGAGTTGAAGTGGGATTGAAGTGACAGTATGGGTATGGGTTGTAAGGAATTTGAAGTGGTTTTATTAATGGGGTCTTGACACGTCATTTTTCCACTATTCAAGTCATTAGATAAAATCCAAAAAGGATTTTCACTTACTGTTTTCGATTTGGGGGCCCACTTTTGAATCATTTTTTCGCGGAGAACTAGACTGCTCGGTAAAGACTCTGTTTTTCGTATTCACCCGTTGCCATTCACCATCTCAGCTAACTCTTTCCGAGTTCTGATCACCAGACCTAGCCATTTTTCGGCCATCTTCTCCGTGATGTTTGACTTCATCTTAACTACTTCTTTTATTTCTCGTAGATGATTTCCTATTTTAATTTTCCCAACCATAGCCATTGTTTCCTTGGTTGTGAAGTGTCAACGAGCACTAGCAATTTTGCAAACCTTAGGTTTCCTTGATCCTTGGATTTTGTGATAGCACAGATGAAAGTTCCAATGGTATTCCCAATTTTTTCCAAGAATCCCTCATTGAGAAACTCCATCGGTAATTCCGGTAATTCTTCCCAAACAGGGTGGATAGAATATTTCTCTTCTAATGGCTTGAACCCCGGCTTCCACCGCTGGATAGCTAAGAAGCTACCAATCATAAACCATGGGCCTTTGTTGAGGATTATTTCAACATATGCACGATCTTGGAACTTCGAAACGAAGAATCCTTTTCCAATTGGGAAGGGATATATTTTACCTAGCAGCTTCCAAATTTTTTGAAGGCCTTGGACATAGTAGTCTGTGGAGAAGGTCTAAGCGGTTGCCTTAGAGATAATAGCATTTTTCCGGGGTGAACATAATTCAGAGTATTCCTCATCTGAAATTGCAATGAAGAAACCCACTGTTTCGTTAAAAGAAGGTGGTGTGCTCTTTCTTACCAGGCTCCTTTCTTCTCTTTTTTAGGATGGCCTTCCGGTAACTTTCTAATAGCAGGCAGGGCTGGTTTAGGGTAGAGATTTTTCTCGTAATGTTTGGCCTCTAACTTGCGTAGGATTTATGACAACACCGCAAACCAACATATAGATTGTCTTTAGGGTAAGGCTAATGTAAATTTAACCTTTTTTTCCACAATGCAAGTTAATGCATAAGAGCAACAATTTCCTGTCTAATCCTATTTCAAACGTCCACAAGTCCTCTGCTCTAAATCAATAACCAAATGCATCATCCTTGTATTTAACATCGTGTTGTTATCACCAAGCCGAACAACAAAAGTCTAGCTTTCACACTTGTAGTGATTAGTGTGGTCACCTATAATGGTATAATACTTAAAAAGTTTGTAGGAAATGATATCAGACTTGATTCTTAAAAAGGTACAAATATGATACCAAACTTGGCTCTGAAAAAGGTGCAAAAAACAATATAATCTTCCTCTTCAATGGTAAAATCATGAATAGTATGTACTATGTATAAGCATATCTAAAATGACACTGTTACATGAGCATGAAGCAGGGGAAAATTTAGCCAAAAGAGGAGCTTGATCTCCGAGAATCCCAATCTTGACATCTACCTAACAGAAATATGTACAAGATTTAAATATTTATGTTTGACTACTTTTATTTTTTGGCCAAAATAAATGTGGAAGTGCGTTACTGAATGAAACTAGTAAATGAACTATTGTGTTGCTCCTGCCTTTAGTTTAATGTGACTGACCTGCAGATTGGAAATGAGACCATTATTCCATCACAAGCTCTATCTCTTGCACTTCATATTCTTTTTTCTTTAATTTTACAAAAGCTCCATCTAATTAATTCTCATCATACATATTTTCTATTCTTTCTTCATTTTCACATAAATCAATTTGATTTCATTTTTACAGACTTTGTTCTGCTGTAATGACGAGTTCAGTTTATACTGTTTGGGAGAGAAATCCAACTAGGCAGTATGAAAGGTATAAGTTTATGCTTTGTCGAGGCCAAAATAAAGAAGTGTATTTGGGATATGATATAATTAATGACAAGAAAATTGCTTGGAGTAAGACATTAAACTTTGTTCATGATCTGGATTCTTTAAGTAGAGCAGCTGAGTTTTTGAAGACTGTAGACAGTTTAGGTCAAAATTTGACTGCCGTATAAGACCAGGTTCAATTGGACAACAGCTAGACTAATAGATATGCAAATGATGATGCAGGTTCAAGGAATGAGGATGAATGATCTAAAAGAAATGAACAAAGGGGAAAGGGAGAAGAAGAGACGAAATGATACGCAGAAAACCCAGGAATAAGGGTAAAAACTGCGGATGGCTATGAGTCCACCAATCCACTAGGTTGAGAATTGAATACAAGTACAATATAGGTTTAGAATAAATTTGTAACGTAGCTAATGATTGCTAATTGCTATGGAATGTAAAGCTAAGAGATTGTTTGTTCCCCGTTTACAAGTATTTTTCCTATATTTATTGTAGAAAATCCTCTTGAAGCTCCCTTCCGGAATCCGGGGCTAGTTGTCAGATTCTGTTTGAGATTTATGCCACATTCTCCATGCTTTATCCATTGTAGTTTGACTTGTTCCTTCTAGCTTACTAGCTTCGATTCTATTGGCACTCCTTTTGACTTATTCAAACTTGGATCTTCTTAGAATATTCCTTGGGGAGACCATAATTTAGCTTTCTTTGACTTCTGGAAACTAGGTCATTGACTTCGTGACAACCTGTAACCTGCAACCTGCAGATATATGAACTTGTAGCAATAATTTAGGCACAACACAGACCATGTACAGAATTCTATTGTAGTGACGTTCTTCACCTTCAAAGTCCTAAGATCTATCATTGGAAGATTGCTTGTGAAAGTATCGTACTTACTGGAGTTAAAATTAGAGTTGAGGACAATAATAAAAGTAGCAGATTTAGATACTGCAGAGATACTAAAGCTGGAAAGTAATGAACATACTGCACTGAAAGCAGAAATTTATTCCTTTGGGGTCTGTTTCAGTGGCGAATTTAGCATTTTATATAAGTGGGTTCAAATTAAACTAAATTAAATAAATTATATTATAATTATTTATAAATTAACAAATTACGTGAAACTACGTGTGTACTATATTGGAAATTATTGACACATATAATTATTGGTATTGATAGATTAATCATAATTTTATATCACTTTTCTCATATTAAAGAGCTAACACTTAAGCAGTTCATTAGAAAATGCTTCCTTCCAGAACATAATTTTGTGCTTGATTTTTTAAAATTTCCATTTTTTGCACCAATTGATACGAAGCAGAGTATTGATACGAATCAAATTTTTTGATTTGGGTATAAGTCTGTCTGGTATTGGTACTAAATTGACAACAATATGTGAGAACTTTACAATGAGTGCTAGATTGAAATCCAAGACAATTGTAATCTTTACTTTGAGGATCAGAAGATCAGAGTTTCGATTTGAGTATGAATTCCACTTTCCGTCGATGGGTGCAGTTCATCGTAATGCCTTCGTTGCTCGCAAATTTTTACAAGAGAACTCAGAGAAATTCGGACTTTTATCAGACAACGATGTGATGTTGATTTCTTTTGATATTGTTACACCATCTTAGTAAGGCTATTCATGCGCATGACTATTCTTCTTCTTGCCTGGAAGGTCATTGGCAAGGGATCTCTGATGTGCGCTGAGTTTGCTATTTACTCTCATCTTCCTATTTATATAATTTTATATATATTTTCTGTATATATCTCTTTCCTTATAGAAGTGTGGAGCCCCTGCCAATTGTAGCAAAATAATAATAATAATAATAATAATAATAATAATAATAATAATAATAAAGAATAGCTTCAGTTATTTTGGAAATTATATTATGCCATTGATTATGCCACGGATTATGGAATTGAAATCAATCTTTTATTCTGTATATATCATTGATAGCACAAACTTTCATATGTGGCTGGCCACACCGTGTGGCTAGCCACATATATTTTTTTTCCCACTATTCCCTCACTTTCTCTCTCCTACCTTTCAACAATGGCAGAAAAACCTCCATTCTTTTCTTCATCTTCCTCAAGAGAGAGACCAATCTACACTTCCCCAATCATCATCATCATCATCATCATTTTCTCACTCCTCACTTTGTTCTCCTCTGCAACTCCTTCTCTCTCCTCCAAATCCTCCTTTTCAATTCCAAACCCTAACTTAAATTGTTGCAATTAGAGCCGTTGCGGTGGTGCGAAGGTGGAGTGGTGGTTGATGGTGGTTTGTTGCGACGGTGCGGTGGTGTTGTGGCGAAGATGTAGTGGTGGTTAGAGATGGCAATGGATCAGGTGGAGCTTCACCCGCATCCATCCATTATTCCAATCACTCCATCCACATCCATCCGTCACCCACTTTACCTATCATCCATATCCGTCCGTCCATCATCCGCGGATGAAATGGGTGGAGCGGATGACTAATGGATGAGTATTTAAAGTGAAAAAAAATCCACATAATTCTAATTTCGGTGATTTATTCAATAGTTTTTTATTTTATTAATATAAAAGGAAACAATAACAACATATTGTTTGAAAAAATCAATTTGCAAGAAAAATATAAGTAATTTTCTTAAACAATTCATATTTCATTATTAAACTCTTAGATAAAAAATTTAATATATATGTTAAACGGGTGGGTGGATGGCTAGCGGGTGAAGTAGAGTATCATCCACATCCGATCCGATCCGATCCATCATCCGCTCCATCCGTCCCCGCTTCTCATCCATTTATTTTGGATTTTCGTCCATTTATTTAAAGCGGGTGGACTGGGTAAGCGGATATTCATATAATATTGCCATCCCTAGTGGTGGTTGATGGTGTTGCGGCGGTTCGGTGGTGTTGTTCACACTAAAATGGCCAAAGAACCAGTTCGCGTCCTCGTTTAGTTTTCCCAATCTATTTTGATTCGTCTTTGATTTTTTTTTTATTGCGATTGATCTAAGGTTTGTTAATTTGTTTCAGTTTTTTGTTAGATGTTTGTTGATTTGATTAATGTATTAATCTACATGTGAGATCTAACTATTTGTTTAGTTTTGTTTGATTATTCAGTTTTTTTAGCTTATTTTTGTGTTTAGGTGCATTTTTTTGAATTAGATTAGCTGATTTTGAGGTTGAAATGTTGGTTTATAGCTTATTAATGAATCAGTTATGACCTAAAAATTAATTGAATAGGAGATCGTAGTGGTAAGATTTAATTTGATTTGACTTGATTGGATATTGTTGAGGCAGTGATGACAAAAACATTTCTCGATGCTTCGGTTGAGACTAATTGCGAGTATACATTTTTGTGTATACTAATTGACTTAGGGGTTACTAGGTCAGGGGCTACTAGGTCGGTTAGGGGTTACTAGGTTTGTCAGGGGTTACTTGATCAGCGATTACTAGGTCAGTCAGGGGTTACTTAGCCATGGGTTACTTGTGTGTTAGCAAACCACACCGTGTGGCCAGTCACACACTAAACCTGCTGCATTGATAGAATATTCTCCTAATTTCTTGTAATTGATTTCTTGTCTCATATTACTCTTTAGCACAAATACCTAACAAAAATAATAATAATAACAAACAAAAACCAAAATTCTATGAAGCATGAAATGACTACACACATATCACAATCTGTAACCCTACATGTCAAAATAAAGTATGTAACACATTTTAAAAACTTTAAAATATTATTTTCTAAGGCCTGATTATAATTCAACTCTAAAATCTCATTAATGATTTATCCACGTTGTTGAATAGATATATATCAATGAAACAAGGAAACAAAGCATTTCCAATATTATCAAACCAATAGCATTATGTAAACATAATTTACAATGCTATCGGAATATTATGAATATTAGAATTCATTTGGAATCTTAAAATTAACTTTGAATATTAAATTATCAAATTAATCAAATTATCAAATTAATCAAATTATCAAACCAATATAATTCATTGTTTTATACGAAAAAAATTTCGCTTCTCTTCTTTTGCCTCCCTTTCCCTTAACCTAAAACTCCCCTTCTTTGAACATATCACCTTCTTCCTTTAAATTGGGACTACAATTGTAGTCTTTAGAATTAAGAGTATTGTAAAATACTAATTTTATCATTGTCTTTTACTCCCTTTGTAAGGGCGGGTTCATGAGAATCGATCCTAAGATCTCTTGGAACAGGGAGGGGAGCTCTAACCACTTAGAGCTATCCCTCACTCTCAACGCATACTAATTGTTAATAACAAAAAATATAGTTTTGGCCGAAAACAAATGGAAAAATCTAGCAAAGGCTAACCCTGATTTAATATTAGTAAGATTTAGGCATTGCATTACTTTAGTCATTGCAAATGTACAGTTGCAATACATTTGGTAATATTAACCTTTAAAAAGGTACATTTCTATATTAAACTTGCTCAAGTACCCAAATACATTCTCTTATGAGAATCCATTCATAAAACATTTCTTAGCAGATGTATCTTCATAAAAATCTCTAACTATAATATGTAGGGATGGCAATTCAATCCGAGTTCAATCCGATCCGAAAGAAAAAAAATCTAATCCGAATCTGTTTAAAATTAGTCCAAATCCGAATCCGATAAAAAAAATCTGAATCTGAATTCGAGGAGGATCGGACTTAGACCCTACGCAAAGTCCGACCGAGTCCGACCCGAGTCCGGGAGTATGAGCACATGCTTTATAACTTTTGACAATTGCTTGCTTGTTTTGCAGCAAAATTTTGTATTTTAAATACATTAAAAGAAAATATATATAAATATATATATATATATATATATATATATATATATATATATATATATATATATATATATATAAATGGGATCATGTGAGAACCCATGGCTTAGGTGAGAACCATTTTAAAATGAGAACTCATCTAACACCATTCATTTTTATTAGATGAATGGTTCAGATTTATTATTTCATTAGTGGGAATTCACGTGGGCCACCTTCATTAATTGTAATGATTGTTTGTATTTTTTTTTAATTTTTGTGCATTGGGACACAAAATCTGTCAAAAGCTGTCATTATTACATGCTTTTTATTATTTATTGCATTGAAACACGTTAATTTGCATTGGAAAACCAATAGATTATTCAGTAAAATGCAAGGTTCACATAAATTCGAACGTTACGTTAAAATGTAGTTGAAGTGTACGTCATTAATGATGTTTCGTAAAATATATCAAGTGTTTCAATTTATAATATTAATGTTTCATATATATTATTGCTTGTTTCATATAGTTGAGCTCTATATGAACTACGTGTACTGTGATTTCTTATAACTTATCTGATGTTTCAAAAAATATATCTTATGTTTCATTTTATAGTGCTTATGTTCCATAAAATATATGTGTTGTTTCATATACTAATGATATTGTTTTTTGTATTGGGATACAAAATCTGTCAAAAGCTGTCATTATTACATGCTTTTTATTATTTATTGCATTGAAACATGTTAACTTGCATTGGAAAACCAAGAGATTGTTCAGTAAAATGCAAGGTTCACATAAATTCGAACGTTACGTTAAAATGTAGATGAAGTATACGTCGTTAATGATGTTTCGTAAAATATATCAAGTGTTTCAATTTATAATATTAATGTTTCATATATATTATTGCTTGTTTCATACAGTTGAACTCTATATGAACTAGGTGTACTGTGATTTCTTATACCTTATCTGATGTTTCAAAAAATATATCTTATGTTTCATTTTATAGTTCTTATGTTCCATAAAATATATGTGTTGTTTCATATACTAATGATATTGTTTTATACATAAAAATCATTGATGTTTCATATAATATTTCATTTCCTATATATGTTTGAAACATCAATGATTATTATGTATAAAACAATATCATTAGTATATGAAACAACACATATATTTTATGAAACATAAGCACTATAAAATGAAACATAAGGTATATTTTTTGAAACATCAGATAAGGTATAAGAAATCACAGTACACCTAGTTCATATAGAGCCCAACTATATGAAACAAGCAATAATATATATGAAACATTAATATTATAAATTGAAACACTTGATATATTTTACGAAACATCATTAACGTACACTTCAACTTCATTTTAACGTCACGTTGACAACACAATTCAATGTAACATTACATTTTTTAATTGAAACAGCGACAAGTCTTTTTGATACAATAATAACATCTTAAAAAACAAAAATTAATTGTCCTAATCAATTGAAATAAAAATCTTATACTACCTTTACCAAAAAAAAAAACGAAATTAACAAAAGAAAAATCTTATACTACCTTTACCCAAAAAAAAAACGAAATTAACAAAATGATAAAAGGATGTTTGCCACCATTAATGACATTGGAAGATGGGAGAATTTCTGAAAAATAGAAAGAGGTGGGTCAAAAGATTTTCTCTCTCTTCAATTTATGGAATGCGTGCATTATGGTTGACTGTTTTCTTCAATTTTCTATGCAAAATGTGTTTCGTCAGATTTAATGAAATGGATGGCATGAGATTGGTTCTCATTTTGACAAGATTATCATATAAGCCTTGGTTCTCACATGATCCTGCCCCTATAGCTATTTAATGTTTTACATAGAATATAGGAATTTTTTAGATTCTATTCAAAAATACTCTATTCAAAATAGAAAAAAATCACACAAACAGTTGTTAGTTATTACTAAGAAACCGTATATAGTCATTCGACATTTTTCGAATATTTTAGTATTTTCTTTTTTTTAGAATAATTACGATTTTCGAGTAATGAATAATATTTCTATATCTAGATATAGAAATATTATTCATTATTTATTAATATTTTTTATATTTTAAATAGTAATTTATTTGTATTAATAGCAAATAGACGAAAAGAAATAAATCGATTTTGTACTCTATCTGTGTATTCTTTATCTTTACGAAATACCAGCCAAACTAGAATGATCGGAAAAGGCATATAATAAAATTCTTTGATTGGTTCTTCCTCGAAAAATGATTCCGTTTTATTTTATTTTACAAAAAGACCAAAAAGAATTCGAACAAATAACAAAAAAATTAGAAATAATAAGAATTTTTCTTCTTTTATTCGAAACGCCCCGTGATATTCAACCAATTATGCGCTTCAATATAATTCCCAGGAGTAAGCGTTATAGCCTGTTTCCAATACTCGGCGGCTTGATCGAACCAAGCCTCCGCAATTTCAGAATCTCCCTGTCGAATGGCTTGTTCTCCCCGGTCAGAATAGGAGGGTCAACTCCTTCTCTTAGAACCGTACGTGAGAGTTTCCCACCTCATATGGCTCCGCAATCAATTCTTTTGGTGTCCCATTAAACCAAATGCGATTTCTTATAGATCTATATTCCACTGTTCGGAGGAACCAAAGGAGGTTAATCACATGAGTTTCAAACTTTCATTTTGATTTAATTAAGAATCAATTTCAGTTTATCTTTTCTCCCACCTGCAGAAGAAGAAAACACGGATATTTACTCCTATCCTTCGTATTTTCCGCAAGGTAACTATCTCGGTTTTATATCGAAATTTATATAGAATCTTTGAAAAAAGCTTTCCTTCCTAAACATAAGTAAGAAAGAAAAGACTTACTATCTTTGGGATTTGATCCTACACCGCCGCTCAAAACCTCAGTCTTAGTGGATCGACTCTATTACATAAGTTAATTCCTAACTTTTTCTATCTTATATTTCTATATACGCATAAGTAATCAGTTCTTTTCTTAATGTATTGGACCAAAACCTCATTAATTGATCTTTACGGTGCTTCCTCTCTATCAATTAGATCTTTTTTTTATCCATGGATATAGAAACAGAAAACCACAATGATGCCAAACGAATCCTAAGTTATCAGAATTTGTTTAACTTCAATTTAGCACAAATTACTATATCTAATTCTGCAAAATTGTGTATAGAAATATAGAATAATAAAAATTCAAACAAGCTCTATTTATAATAGCATAATAGTCATTGTTATTAGCCTAATAGTCATTTTCTACAATAACATCATCCTATAATTTCATATACAAGTAATTTTGTAAACTTAAATTAACACAAACTATTAAACCGTTATATTTTTCAAATATCATTTTTTAAATTGGAAAAATTGGTAAAAATAATCCCAACTTTCACGTATTCGTTTTAAATAATCCCAACTTTGGATTATTTTTAAATAATCAGAACTTTGGGGGTCATCCGCTCAAAATGGTCTTAACCGGCTACCCAACCTGTTATAACAGGTTATGGTGACACGTGTCACCTAGTGATTGGTTGAAAAAAAATTTATAAAAAATTATAAAAAAAAAAACCAAAAAGCTGTTAGCATCCATGGCTCCACCCACAAACCACCTTCCTCACCACCATTGCGGCGGTCAAGACCGCTTCCTATACCCTCGCGACGGCGAGAACACCTCCCCCGTGTCGGCATCTCCCCTTACCCTATGTCAGCTCCCCTTCCTGGCGCCCCTTCCCTCAAAACCACCAAACCCCAACCCGTAAAATCCCACGAAATCCTTAAAAAACTATCTTCCCACCGCATGAAACCCCCAACCGTCCCTTCCCCCACCATCGAAACCCTAGCGCTAGGGTCCCGGTGGTGGGGGAAGGGACGGTTGGGGGTTTATGCGGCGGGAAGGTAGTTTTTAGATTTTCGGGCGGTTTTAAGTGGGCGGGTTTGGTGGTTTTGGGGGAAGGTTTGCCGAGAAAGGGAGTGCCGGCACGGGGGAGGGGAGCTGGCTGCGGCGGTGTAACACCCTCAAATCTTCCTCTACGGAAATACCAGTATAATATGTATAATTATACCGTAGAGATAGACTTAGGCGTATTACCGCCGCGTGATTACGCAAGGCTACCAAAAACTACTAACCAAAACCAATACTTTGCAGCGGAAACTCAAACTATTTCTTTATTAATAATAGATATAAATAGAACCATTGTCATGCGTACTCATAAATAAACAAGGACCAACATTCCTAATCTAGGTGAAGAACATCCCGGGACTCCCACATGCTCAAATATTGACTCCATCAGAAAATAGTCAACGCTGCTTACCATTAAGGTAAACAGGGCGAACCAAAACAAATAGGAAATACGGATTAGCAAAATATGCTGAGTACGATAAGTGCAAGATAAGTAAACTCAATTTTATTTGCAAACATGCTTTTAAAAATCAATTCCAATAATTAATCCAATAATTCCAAACACAATATTCCAAAACCAATTCCAATAATTCAATATTTCAAAAATTCATTAATAAAAACCAATTCCTTTTAAAATCCAATTCCTTTTTAAAAATCCAATTCCTCACCCAAGTGTGCACCCCCCAAGCTAGTCTCCTACTATTTCAAGGCTATTCTTGAGGAAAGACTCAGTCATGCAAAGTCCAAAGTCTTATCAACCAAATCCGCAAAGTGGGATTACTATCAACATGCTTGTAAAGCTTTAATAATAATAATTCAATAAATCCTTTTTTCCAATTCAATAACTCAAAACTCCTTTCTTTTTTGAAAGGAATAGTGTCCTTCGAACCAGTGTATTATTCCGATTGAGGGTTCGAAATTAATTAGAAAGCTAATTATTCAGTGAGGTCAAGTGATCGGAATGTCTAGCTAGAGGCCGCTTCCGATCATTAATACTAATGAATACTTAATATTACAGCTTAATCTTGACTGAACCCTTCGGGTCACACCCAATCATGTAACCGAACTGAAGTGACGAATTAATCCGACGGATTAAATGAGTCAATAGAGATTTTACGAACTAAGATGTCGGATACCGATCTCAGAGCGTCGAAGCCGAGCGTTGAAAGTCGAGTCGAATTTATGAGTCGACGAGACGGAAAAATCAGGCAAACAACAAGTCAACGCGCGTGAAAATCCTAGCCTCGATATGGCCTAGCCAATCGAGGGCTAGGTAGGCTAGCATGGCTAGTCGGGCTCCATGCCGCAAGGCAAGGCTTGGCCGAAAGCCCAGCATGCATCGCATGCACTGGCTAGGCGAGCTGGGCGAGTAGCCATGCAGGCAAGGCTCGCCAGCATGGCCGAGAAAACCATGCGTGGCTGGGCTGGCAGGCCATGTCGCAAGCAAGCAGCAGCCTACGAGCATGCGAGAGCTAGCAACGAGGCGCGCTAGGCACAGGCTACTAGAACCAAGCTTGGTGCGTAGCAGTAGCAGCGCCCAACAACAAAACTGCCGCATTTGCGAGGCTTGCTGTTCCGGGTTGGTGCGGGAAGGCCTAGCTGGCAGGCCCAACTGAGAAACTAAGCGCCAGCATGGCTGCCTTGGTGCTCAAGGCGGGCTGCCACTTGGCGCCATCCTATTGCACCCGTTTTGTGAAGGGGTGGCTTGGGGAGCAAGGGGAAGGTGGTCCTCCCCTTACGGTCCTCACCTACTCTTTTTCTCTCATTGCGCCACTTGTCGTTTGATGATTATTTTGGCTTTTTAATTTAATTTGGAATTAAATTAAATCTTATTTTGCCTTTTACCAACTATCTCACATTGAAAGATGATGAGAATTCTTGGGGAGATTGCCCTATAAATACCCACCATTAGGTATTGGGAACTTCACTTGAGTTGGTGAACTCTAAGGGATCTCCACAAGCGAGAAAACCTTTGTTCGTAAACTCTTAAGTTATTTTTGGTCTAGCCTTGACTAAGCTTCGAGGTAGGGACCAGTTACGTTTCGGTAGCGAGGGTGTGAGCCGTTGGAAGTTCTCGCACTTGCGGAACTTGAAGCTTTCAAGTTCGAGCTCAACAGTTGAGCGAAGCACGCTACTAGGGTGAACATTCTTTCTCCCTCTTCTTTCTCTTCTCTTCTCTTATGTTTATGTTTATTTCCATGCTTTTATTTATGTTGTAATTATTATGCATGCGATTCGATCCGGTTATCGGGTTTTGTTTCCGCGCGGTGTCGAACACCGCAAAACCCAACATATTTAATTCAACATGCTTTCAAAATGAAACCTTTAAAACCATGATAAATAATTTTAATCATTCAAAACATGATATAAAATCAATCCTCCAATTTATTTATCAAAACCAATTTTTAAACATGCTTTTATTTCATAAATCATAATTCAATTCAATTTATAAAAATCATATAGAACATGCTTATTCAATCCAATAAATTTCAAAGGTATCTAGCCACCTAAACATACATTTGATCATTACTAGCAACAAAAATAAACTTTCAAGAACTTCGATCAAACACACCCTACAAATAAATATAACCTTAATTAATATAAGGTTAACAAATAATCACATCGATTAAATTAAAAACCCCCAACTATATGTACATGAACCTTTTAAATTATTTTTCATAAACTTGAATAAAAATCTGATTTTATTTAATTAAAACTACTCATAATATATTTATAAATCCCCCATAATAATAATAATTAATTAAATTAGAGAAGAGAAGAAGAAGAGGTAGAAAACCAAGGAAAAATGGATAAGAATGTGGCGGCAGCTAGTGGCTGTCGTGGTTGTGGTCAGCGATAGGTGGCAGCCAGAGGTGGTGGTCGGTGGCAGGTGGCAGCCGGAGGTGGTGGTTGTGGTGTTTGGTGGTTGGCGCAAGAACAAGAGAAAGAGAAGAGAGTTAGAGAGAATTAGAGAATTTGGTGTTAGTGTTTAGCCATGAATCAATGGGTATTTATAGGCTAGCTCATGCAAGAATTATGGTAGGAGAATGTAGGAAAAATTATGGTAAAAAGAATTAAGGAAATTACTTGGAGAAGAGAGTTTAAGAATTATGGAAAGTTTAATAATAAGGTGACTAAGAATAATAAAATTAAGGAAAATATGTTGTCATGAAAAAAAATATGGCAACAGGAGTTTGCTTGGGGAATAATCAAAGATGATAAAAGGTAGGGAAATAAGATGATCAAATATTTAGAAGATGGGAAATAAGAATTAAGGAAAATAATAGATTTAAGGGAGATAATTAAAAATAAAAATTACCAAAATAATTCACCCAAAAATCCATCATGGTGGCTGAAATTTTTGAGCTTCCATAGCTCAAATTTTCGGACACCCTATGTAGTATTTAGGGAAATATTTTTCTAAATTTAAGGGATTAAAAATAATTGTATAAATAATATATTTTGTATAAAATAATTAATTAAGAGAATACCAATTATTCACTAAATAAATTAACTAAGAAAATCAAATTTTCCACACTAGGAAAATCCGAAATCCCTAGCTATTTATTAGGAATTTTCGGACCACTTAATTAAATAATAAAATATAATTTGCTTAATTAAAATATCTGAAATATATATATATATATATATACATAATTCGGTTTTTTAAAATAAAATAAATGGATAATAAATCTTATCCAAAATCCAAAAATAATAACTAAGTTTTTAAAATACTTTTGGCGCCAAAATTCAAATATCATTTTGGCTTCAAAATTCAAATAGTAAAATAAATTACTAAAATACCTTTTTTCAGAAAATAATGATTAATTAATTAATTAATTAGAAAATACGTATCAAAATACGGGGTATTACAGGCGGTTTGGGGCGGGGGATACCTGAGCGTTGGGAGAAGGCTGCCGAATATCCGGCTAGCGGTGGGGGTTGTTGTGGGTTATTGGGGCTGATTTTATTGTTTAAATTTTTAAAAAGAAATTTTTTTTTTAGCTAATCATGCGGTGACACGTTAAAACCAAAAAAAAATTACCTCTTTATTCGATTACCGGTCACTTGGGACCATTTTGAGCGGATGACCCCCAAAGTCCGGATTATTTGAAAATAATCCAAAGTTGGGATTATTTAAAGTAAATACGTGAAAGTTGGGATTATTTTACCAATTTTTCCTGTTAAATTACACCAGTAACGTTGGGAGGTCCGCGCGTACAACTAATATAATAAAACTATGTAAACAACCGGAGGCTAGTGAGTACGACAATAGTTTGTACAACGTATTATTTAAGCCTTTTTTTTCAGAATTAAAATTCTTTTTGAACTTGTAACATATGGTAAACAAGCCCTAAAAAAAAGAGAACTATGAACAAATGTACAATTAAATTAAATTCATGGAGTATCCAAATTATACAAGTATCAACCAGTCCCAATAGTTTTGGCAATTACACCTACTCCATAATATCCATCACAAAGGTTAAATGGCCAAGTCTATCCATATCCAAATCCGAAGAAAAGCATGATATGGAAATTGTCAGGCTTTCAACAAATACAATTTTGTTAGTCCACGCCCAACATTAGTAAGCCATCACGGTAATCAAACTCCATAGCTTCATAGATCATCAGTAGTGCCTTGCCCTTGTAGGGAATGCTTTAACGTCTTCGTGCTAATGTTGCAGAATTGCAGCTAAAGTTGCATCTTGATATTTAATTTATTTATGTTGCATGGTCTATGCAGATGACTAAAGACATCATCTTTGGCCAGTACAGAGGTAAAGATTATCTTTTGCCAGTACTGAAATTCTGGTATATTACTCCTAGTCGTTGCATATTAATTGTTGGTATTGTAAAATTTATCTTTACATGACCAATAGTATTTCATATATAGGAATGAACATATATAATCTGTTTGGATACCAAAATGACTCCCATCTTGAGCCTTTTGTTAAATGGGTTTATTTAGTTCACACTGCAGAATTCTCAACAATTTCCATTTGATGCATTGATCCACGACCTTATAATTGTTATAAAGTCCACGGTATCTTCATACTCCATACTTCAGAACTACCTTATACTAATTGACATGATACGATTATACCAATAACTGGCTAAAATCTTTTAAAAAATTATGGAGTAAATGGCTAAATTTGGTAGATGAAAATTAAGAAAACAAAAGAGCAACAGATTATTATGGATCAGCTCAAATTCACATCTTTCTTTTCATCAATCTTAACCAAAGTAAATAAACCCAGATATTAAATTTCCTTTTCAAAATATACCTAAAAAATCACGGACCGCCAAATGTGATTACATGCTGCTTATTCCTCATATGAGTATCGTAAACACCATAATTAGCGTTATTTTCATAGGTTTCAGAATCAGCAACATCGACAACAGTATAGGTTTCATCCACCACGACAAAATCTTTGCAATAAGAATCAACCAGCAAAGCAGGAGTAAAATCAGGATAAGAACCAGCTCCCATTTCAGGAGGTGGCAGAGTTGCTATTGAGCTTATTTCTCCTCCACATGCATCATAAGTTGCTGGCGCTTTCAGACCTTGAAAGATCCTCTGTGGCCAAAACCCAAGCGCGAATGGATGTGTATCTCCCACTTCAAGCCACCAATCTCCAGAAGGCTTCTCCTATATTGCATATGGTTGGAATATGGCATTAGAAAATTATAAATTCATAAAAACTGAAATTAGAAAAGGAACAAAGTGTTTTCACATTGAACACCAATAATGCAGCCTGTTTCTTACCATACAATTACTAAGTGTTTTAATTTGGAAATTTACCTGATAAACAAAAAACTTGTTTATGTAAACTTTTTCTCCCTTTTTTGATATTGGGTGAAAGGCAAAGTCTATAGGGATATCCGATCTGACAATGACGTACCCGCATTCAGAACTGAAACAGCGTAAATCACCTGCCTGTGGAAATGTTTATAGAATAATTTAGCAATTTGGTCAATAAACTCTTTAATATCAGCATACTTTTCTTCAGCCATTATAATCTATAGAGTGGACTGACTTTGTTAACATACTCCTATAGAATCTTTTTCTTTCAAAAAGTGACTTCTCTGAAGGTCATTTGAATAAGAAATTTGATTAGTTATGTCAGCCCTGACTTACAACTGCATATATAAAGAACCTTGTCCGGTTGTCTTTGTACTTGGATGGATAAACCAGGGAAACAAGCAAAAGGAAAAAACTGCTCCTGTAATTTCTGCAATACAAATAAACAAGTAGATTCACCTCTTTTTTCTTCTGCTAGACGGTGCAAGCAGATGTCCTCCTTAACCAGCTAAGTAAAAGCTTCAAAAGGGAATAAATAACAAATAACAAACAATTAAATGCAAAATCAGATCACTTACTGTCCACCCAGCAATTATGGAATCACTACTACCCCTGAGAATGATTTCTGCTGAACTGTACTGGGATGGTAGAGCTCTTGGGTTGTAAACACTAAAAACACCACCAACTCCATAATAACTCTTCGAGGGATTGCTTTTTGTTTGACCAAGTGCATACTAAATCACAAAGTACAATACAAATCAGCTATAATTCCATATCCAACAAGGTGAAGGAAAAATCCCATGTCAATTAATCATAAAAGAACACAAAAGATCAAGCAAAAGAATAAACAGGATCATATAATAATTTCCTTCTAGATGTTTATATATTTGGCATACCCTTGCCTAAAAGAGCATGATAGATTTATAGAGTGCAGATAGAGTATCGTTATAAAAAAGTTTAAACAATAGTATTATACTGTAAAAATAGTAAGCATATTAAGGGAATAAAGTCACAGAACAAGTAATATAAAAAGTGGAAGGACAATTTTCATTTTCTGGGCAACAGAGAGGAGGAAGGGGTGCTAAACTTCTTGTAAACATCTGTGAAAAGACCTAGACACACTTGAACACTATGCAGATCATATACATATTTGGAAAGAAATGAGTAGTGATCACTTGATTGATTTCCTATATTTCAGCTTAAAACTCACAACAGTTCCAGATATGTATCCAGTTCCACGATTGGGATTCACCCCTTCCACAGACTGGTGTGGAAGCACATTGGTTTGTAAAAGGTCATCTTTTTCATTAACTCTTCTAATGGGAACCGTCCCTGGAGGGCAGCCTCCATCCTTTAAGCGGAACACGTCAGTTGGTCTTTCATTCATCATCAAAGAGATATTGTTGTTTTGGATCTGTTTAGGCCTAGCAGTAGGCTTTGTCTGCACAAATATAATATGGAGAAGTCAATAGAAATTTGAATATGGAGTTAGTGGAACAGCAGCAATTAAGATAGAAAAGCACCTGTGGGTGGTAAGTATGATTTTTTAAGAGAGGATAATTGAATGCTGGCTGCTTGTAAAAATCTATACAGTCATATGTATCCCCGTACACAGTCTGTACACCATCCAGCTAAAATAAATGACACTTAGAATCTAAAGAATGATTGTAGTTGACGCCTTAACCAAGTTTTATAGAAATAAGTGCAAAACTTCAACCTTCAATGTTTTTACAGCAGATCCTGATCCACCTTTCCTCGAAAATTCAAGAGAAGCAGCCTCAAAACTTGACAGAAGGAAACATATTACAAGAATGTACTTGTATATAGCTTTCAAAATCATCTTTGAAGCTGTATTATGTAAACAAAAGTTGTTAGAAAGAAAACAAAAACTGTTAGAAAGAAAACAAAAATTTATAAATAAAGACAAAAAGAAACAAAACAATTTTGTTGCTTCTCCAGACACTCTTTCTAGAACCCTGGTATTCTGCTGCTTTTGTAGCTGAGA
Organism: Chenopodium quinoa; assembly: GCF_001683475.1. Lineage (NCBI taxonomy): Eukaryota > Viridiplantae > Streptophyta > Magnoliopsida > Caryophyllales > Amaranthaceae > Chenopodium > Chenopodium quinoa. The sequence goes on from NW_018742484.1 coordinate 4,087,802, forward strand.
ATTCTACGAGGATGTTTGATAAAAGTAGATTGAAAAGGTTCACCAAAATATGAAAGCATACTTACATTGGTGTGGCAGGAGATAGTTCCACATATGAAACATATCTGAGCTTTCTATAGAGAATGTCATTTTAATTACATTTATTGTCTATAGGAACATATAATAAGAAGCTTGACTATTAATCATATATCCAAAACTTCAGCAACATGAGTAACAGAAGAATATACAACAACCCAAAGATGTAAACAAAAATGACACAAGAGTAAGAGATAATCTCTAATAGAGTAGTGAGGCAATTAGACACACATGCTGGTTGATTAATTTCGGATCAAGTACAACACAACGAGATTCATAACAATGCAAATAACAATACTAGCATCACCAATGATATTTGCAGTACAGCAGGGGAAAGAAGCACATACCACTTAGCGATCAGATCCAACCTACAATTCTCAATAGCGAATGAGAGAGTGAAAGTTGTAGCAAAAGTTTGCAAATAGGGATAAAGTACAAGGCAACCGAATTGGGAAAGCATAAATATATGAAACAATTCAAAGCATCTAGGCATATTCCATGGTATATACAAAAGCCCTATATGCTCAATAAGGAAGAGATCTTACTGTTTAGTCAATGAAATATTGAAAATTAGGAAACAAAAGATAACTGGTAGATACAATGTAACTCAAATGTGATTCACTCATACCAGATTCACAGAAGAACAAAAAAAATTAATTGCAATTGTAGAGATGTATTCAGCACTCTTAGAGTTTTAGCAAACAGAACATGGCATATACTCCCCCCATCACAAACAAATAAACTTCACATTACTCTCTTTCCTTTTAATTAAAAGCTAATGGTATAAAAAAAATAATAAAAAAAAAAATAAAAAAATCCCCCTTGCATCCCTCCATTACATCAATTATATATCTTTCTTTATCATAACATTTTATCTTCTTTTTTTTTTTTTTTGTTTTTTAATTATTATTATCTCTCTCCACCCACTTCCAATAATGTCATTAATATTCAATAACAATTCTTTAGACCTGTAAGAAAGTAAATCCATAATCTCAATGCAAGCTCGAAATGCTCACCAGACTATACTCACCTTGCCTCTGCAAGCCAAGAAAAAGGTTGCACACTTGCACGTATTATGGCCTCCCTAGAATAGCAATCTATCTGAATGATGGTATACTTATTCAATAAACTAAATCCCATTTCCTACAGATAACAACAGAAAGAAAGAGCTGCAAATGCCCAGCAGAGAGCATTATATCAATCAAGGATAGTTGTCAAAGTTAAAAGATGAACAATGAAATAATGATGAGCTAATTGATTGTTTATACAACAATTTCAATGACTTTCCAACTATCTGGAACATCTGTTTATCAAAATACCAATGTAAATGACTAAATGTATTTAGCTTACTTGAAAGCACAAAGCAAATGGATAATTTACGTCACCAATAGCTAGGCAATACAGGTAGCTAAAGGAACTTGTCACCGAAATAAATTAGCAAAATATCTGGCGAATTGTGACTAAGAAACAGCTCCCTTTTTTCTCCAGCTGTAAGAAAGATTGCAAGATGTACTGAATTTTTTCTTCATGGTATGGCTTAAGGTCACATATCGTGACAGAGAAACAATCTCTAGATTATCTTTTGGAAGCATAGCTCCATAGCTTGTATTCCATAATCAAGGTGTTATGACTTAGCAATAAGGTAGTCAACAGCCATATAGTAAGTCCCTACTAGGAAAAATGATGCCAAACCACTCCGAGCCATCCTCGCAGAAATTCCCCGGAATAGAAGATTGCGATCTGACGGATGCATCCCAGCAATTCTTTCAAACCAATTCCCAGGCTGGCTCCATTTTAAAAATTTCCTCTCCTTAGCCAGATACTTGGATAGCACAATGCACTGAGAACGGGTTCTTGAGGTATCAAAACCATGAGAAGCAGCAGCAGCCATTGACCCAGAAAATCCAGCTGACAGGCTAACAACTAAAGGGGACAAAGGGCCGATTTCATCATTTGTTTCTGGAGGAGGATCCATCCCAAAAGCCTTCCAATCAAGCATTGCTAGATGCAGAAATTGCCAGCTGCCAAAAAAAACGCCACCAAAAATAGAATCACGTGCTATACCTGTTCGAAGGCCTCTCCAGAGAGAACGCCATCCTTCTAATCTGACAATATCTTGCGGTCGTCTAACATCAGTGACATCAGGTGGCTTACCAGAGCCAGTCATCATCCATGGATAATTTTTCAAGGCCTCGGACATGTTATGATTTTTTGAAGATAAAACAAATAACAAGTTGACAGTACGATCCAATGCCAAACTATTGGGAATATATCCAGGTAGTAACCTTGAAATCATGGGAGCTGCAGCAGATTTTGTAGCTGCATTACTTGAGCTAGGTACAGGAATAGCTGCAGCAACCTGTTTTCGAAGCTTTATCATCTCAAATGGAGAGTTCAGGCAAGACTCTAAGGCCCCAGATATAATTCCCGATAAAAGGGCTTCAGAAACATAAACATAATTATCAATCCGACCATCTTTATAAAAGGCTGTCAAAAATTCATGGACCCCAAATCGAGCACCCAGACCTGTGATTCTTCCCACAGTTAGCCAACCAATACCACAGTACAAACCTGGATATCCCGATACAGATTTAACCCTTTCCAAAACCTGAGTGGCAGTTAACTTCTTGCTGGAACTAGCACCAACTTGGATGAGAGTTTTGACAGTGTCCAGAGGGTAAGATAGAGCAGTGCCTATTGCCACAGAACCTGAAGCAGCAAGAAGATGGCTTGCAAATACCGGGTTCTTTAGTAATTCCTCCATCGCATCATCCTATTTATTACTACAACTAGGACCGAGAGAACAAAAAAACACAATGAAGAGCAAGCATATGACTGCCAAATTTTGCTAAAGCTTACTTCCCCAGAGCTTACTTTTCCTTAAAAATTCGACAACTCAAAATTACTCAATTTACTGAAGAAGGATATTGAATCAGGTCATCAAACCCCGCATTTCTGCAATATACATAGGAGCAGATACTTCAGACATCTTAAAACAGAAGCATTAGAAACCCAGAGAAAAATTTTCAATACAAAATTTGATCATCTACTCAGAAATTTCACAAGCTCTATTTAATTATCAATGAATTTTATGCAAAAATATAGCTTCCTTCAACAAAAGCAAACAATAACATTAAATATTCAACCAAACGTCTATTCTCTTGGGCATTTCATCGAACAGTAAATATGCATGAAATTGGCAACATCACTAAACCCATATAAAATTAATAAAGGAGCAAAATTTAACAATCAAATACCAACAAATTAATGAAAAAACTATGAATCACAGAAATGGGTGAAACAAGAACAAAATGGCAATATAACAAAGAGCATCAAGCATAGAAATATTCCACTAATGAGTAAAAAACAAGAAGAAGGTGGAAGATCGTTAAACCTGGCAAAATGTATGCCCACAAATCACTGATAAGTGGGTGCTTGGGAAGAACTTTTGAATCGGGGATTTTAGAGTAAATGTGTGCTACTGGGGTTTTAGGGGTTTTAGCATAAATGCAGAAATTTAGGAAGAGAGGACAAGTGTTGGCGTGTTTTTGCTCAGGTTCGAAATCGGGATCTGAATCTGTAAGTATGTTGTAGAGGACTAGAGCGGTAGAGCTTGTGGTAGACTTGGCAATAGGGTCATTTGGACCGGTTTGAGTCGGGTCGATTCAAGTTTAGTGTGCGTTTGGCCGTTTGGGTAATTTCGATTTTTGATTTGATATCGTCATTAATGCAAATAATTCCAATTTATACGATTGTACTTTATGTTCATAAATTATTCATAACCTTGATACTAGTAACAATCCTAAATTATTGAATAATTATACGAAGTATCAAAATAGTCTAGACGGTTTTAGTAATTTATACTATACTTATCTTAATGAGCACAATCAAGGCTAGTTCATGCGAGTTTGAATTGATTTGAGACTTTAATAAGTCAAGTCAGAGCTATTCTAAGTTTGACTCTCAAGTAATGAGCAGAAGAGAGACAATTTAAACAAGGGTCACAAGAGACATGATCAAGTCATCATGTGGATGTCAACTAGCTTATTTGGTTAAAGTGATGGGGGTTGTCCCCAAAACCTGAAACCTCATCTACTACATTGATCTTCAGTCTATTAGATTGTTTCAGTTCGGGCTTACTAATTCGGCCAAAATCAATTCAATTCAAGTTAGGGATTCTACTTGGATAAATTCGAGTCTCATACCAAAATAATTCAAGTCAAATAATTGAGTTTGACTCAATTTTGTCAAGTCTAAGTAGTGTAGCAAATCTAGTAATGACAAACTGACAATCCTTTGTATGGGTCTAGAACTCTAGATGAAACATTAGATAGTAGTCCTTAAAAAATATACTTATATTTCATATCCTTAAAGTGTTTTTGAGTTCAAGTCTCTTTTAAATTTTGATAGACCTAAAGTCTTATGTGACTCACTATTTGATGAAAATCATAACAATACGGTCAATAATGACATAATGTCAGTAAACAATTTAATGACAAAATTTAATCATTAAAGACAATAATTATGTAATACACATCTCAAATTAGGTGCCACAATGTCTTTAATCATTTAATTAAAAACATAAACAACTTTACAAATGTATCCTTATTATATTATCTTAGTTTGACAGTACAACTTCTTTCCAAATGCAGGATAGATAATGACTTAATTCAAGATAGTGGGATCGTTATGTTTCATAGCTAACGTATTCATCTTGTCTAAAATTTTCGCACCCTTTCCCTAAATAATGTAGCATATGGAAAAGAGAACACCACAGTGAACAATGAATTTAACACATAATGGATGCCCAAAAGAACAAAGGCGAAAGAATAATACAGTGATGGAAAATTTTACGACTATAAGTTTAATGTAGCCATTGAAATACTAAGATCAATACCCTTGATCTATAATCTTAGTAAATTAGTCATTTCTCTCAATTTTTTTCCCTAAAATAATGGTTAGAGTGTTTTGAATGAGCCTAATATACTAAGCGAGAACAATTATACATCAAATGAAAAGATTTCTCAAATCTTCACAATATAAAGCTTGATTGTGTTCTTGTTCAATTCCTGTAACTGATCACGGTCTTTTCATCAACCTTTCGAGCAACTAGAGGCCGCATTTCGCCTTGCACAGCATCCCACAAAGTACACTATTGACTGATACAAGAAAAAGTGGAAGCAAGAAATGAGAAAAAGAGCAGACATTTCGTTTCTAGTCCTATATGATGATGATGCATGCATGTTTATGCTTGGAGATCAAAAACTTATTTATTATGCACACAAGCTAGTATTAGGCTATAGAAAATATGTACGAGTAGATTCATTAAGTGGGTAGTATTTGACTTCTATATCTTACCAAAACAACGAAAAGGACTACATTGAATATTGCAACCACCCTCCACTCAGTTTTCATGTACTGAGCAACTCCTGCCCTGAAAAAGTACAAGCAAACGCATTATAATTGACAAACAAATCGAGTTACAATGGAAAAAGATACGCAAGAATTTTAAGGTGAATTACACTTACTTGCAGGAATCACAATTGTAGCATCTAATGGTCTTCTTGTTCTTGTACAACTTGCAATCTTTGTTAAAACTAGCCGGATGATAGCTCAGATCATAGTATGAAGCATTGACAGCAGGATAGTCACACCTAACAGGTGGATAGAAAACAAGCTTTTAAAACGCTAGGCTACAGCTGTGTCACAGACATCCCTCACATCTATTGCAATTGAGTACTTGGTCAATGATGCTTAACAATATACAAAAGCAACAAGAAATATCTCAACAAACGCATGATGAATAATTCCAAGTTCCAACAACTGAGTTCAGCTTCCAGCGAATCCCAGGTAATACGAGTCAAAGATAAAGAAGAAAGAATGTAATTTCAATTTGAAACAATTTTCGATAATTGTTGCCACTGAAAATGGAGAAGGGGAAGATAAAATTATTTGCTTTTAATATTTTGAAACTAGAGTATTGGAAACTTACTCAGATGGCGGCCTGCAACAACCAGCCTCAATAGGGGTCAGTTTTGCTGCTTTATACTTCTTCAAAGTCTGTACTGGATACAAAAAGATTATTGTAAACACAATAGTAATTTGTGCATCCCCCGTTCCAAAAGATCACATTTTATATCTATCAGTGCAAGAAAACCCCTTATTTCCAAACTCCCTCTGATACAAAGTTACATTTTATATTTGGCACCATGTTAAAACTTGATAATTTTGGTAACTTTTCAAATGATGTACTGATTATCATAATCATCTCAACAAGCACATTCACAAAAATATTTATATGCTTAACTTGAAGTAGTGATCAATATTGTGGTCAGAATTATAAACATTTTGTTGGAATGCATAAAACTAATAATCCTGCCAAACTGAGACATGCTAGTATATGGATTTTGGACAGTCATTGCTTGTCTTTGTTTACATAAAACACAGATTCAATTAAGAGCAGTAAAGATCAGTAAAGTTATATGGTCTATCACAATTCACAAACCTAAGTCATGCGTCAGTCTGCAATGATCTACTATATAGTGTGAATTATATAGATTCAAAATCAGAAACCCCAAATGATCAGGAAGCTTCCTAGGAAAACCCAAGTATATTTTACTCCATACTTAGGATTAGTGGATGTCAGCTAGCTTAGACAATTATAGTCTTAAAGTGTAACAAAGACCTGGGATCAAATCACTTTGTGGCTCCCTATTCCACCGATAAGAAATTAGGATTAGGTTCTCCACTCTTCTAGAAAATATTATAAGTCCATAACCTTTGATTAGACATGGAATGGCATCCCCTGTTCATTGTCATCATACAGATTTTAAAGAAAAAGAGAAATTGAGCAACTACTGTTGACTCTTAATTTTGCATTGAAAGATCAAGAATTTTCAATTGTTCAATGCGTAAAACCTTTTAATCTATTATTTTTATAATATCATCTCAAACATTTGACCGCATAAGCCATAGGGAATACTATTTTTAGCTTACTCTCTTAATTTACCATCCTCTTAAGGTTGGTTTGTTATTGTAACGAGTATTCAATTATTGAAAACTAAAAACAAGTTTTTGGAAACTAGACAGTAGTTCCCCAGCTTTTGGTCACAAGTTTCAAAATTTGTGCGGCTAATTCATGTGTCATGTCTACTAATTTTCAGTTCATTGTACAACTTATATCATACAAATTCAAAATCTGAAATCCAAAAACCAAAAACTAGTAAATATGAGTTATACACACAAATCCGTAAAGTTTGTGCATTGTTATTCTGAGATGGAAAGAATATAACTTAACAGTTAAAGAAGGAATATGGAAGACAGACCTTGTACTTCTTGGACAGATTAGCACAGTCCTTCGATTTCACAAGACAGGCCTTCAAATTCTTCCAGTTATGGGTATTATTTAGCTGAAAGAAATTAAATTAGCTATGTAACTCAAGTTGTCATCCATAATCAGTATCTCTCCCCAAGTTTGTAAGCCCAGAATTCTTACTTCCTTCAGAAACCACGAACTGTAATCATGCAGTTGATACTCCTTATATCTGATGAGATAAGAATAGGAACAAGAGTAATTGAACAAAAGTAAAATATCAAAGCAAATTAACAGTTTTGACCACATTTAGGCATGTATCCACAAAATTCCACTTAAATTTGACATTAGACTGTTGCCACAACAAAACTAAAGGTTAAAAAGCAGAACCTGGGTCTAGGATATTACCTTAATCCAGCCACCTTGTGTCCTGATCCATTATTTGTCACAATAAATCTGATACATAAAGAATCATTTGCCTCAGAACTTAATTTTACACGTGAGAAGGAAACTGAGAATATACATAATCATCTAGAAACCAACGACATCACTATAAAAAGGAAAGGCACTACAAACAACATTAGGAGTTTGGAAACCAAATAAAGCCCTTCTCAGTAGAAGCTATCAACTGCATAAATTCCTCACTAAAAATACATTTTTAATATATTGTTTTGGCCTAACTATCTAATACATCAAAAGTTATCCCATAATCTCATTGCCTACCTCTAAGTTTTAAACTATAACAGTTGACTTTCCTTCCTGATCTTCTCATCATACTAAACATATCTTTAATTAATACTTAAAATCCAGAAAGAGAACAATCAAGTTATTTACTGCAGCCAGGTTATCCACCTTTTCACCAACCTACAAAGCCAACTACCCATTGACCAAGTGAAGATTCAGAAGAAGACCTAAAGAGTTTGGAATCTAATTGTATAGTTTGGTAGGAACATTTTTTATAATAAGAAAATAAAAGAGGTAGAAAGACAGAGTGAGCCCAAAAAAAACGGAAGCAACTATAATGAAAATGAGTATAGTTGCATTGCAACATATTAAGGATAAACAATTGGGAACATGAAATAGGAAAGGATTGGTATTGAAAATCAATCAATTAATCAATAAAAGCCTTAATCCCATAAATGGGGTCGGCTACATGAACCAAAAGTGGTTATTCCGTGTAGTCATCGACAAAAATCTTCCTTTTCCAACCCTTACGATCCAATGCCTTATCCTCATGCAAATCCATATACTTCATATCCTTCCTAACTTCTTCCAACCAAGTCATTTTCAATCTTCCTCTCCCTCGTTTAACCCCTCCATGGTCTCACTGTTCGTACTGGTGCACCAGCACCCTCGGGTCTCCGTCTTACATGCCCAAACCAAGGCAGGAGACTTTCCCTTAGTTTGTCTGCAATGCCTGCCACACCTACTTTCTTGCAAATAACCTCATTTCTGATTCTATCTCTTAAAGGATTGGTATTGAAAATTTATTATAAAATTTTTGTTGAACAAGTCATCAATATAGGGTTTTTTTACCAAAGAAGCAAACAAATGACTATAGATAAGAAAGATAGTACTTTTATGATATATCTATACAAAGGCTACTTTTATCACACATAGAAAGGAGCTAAAGTGATAAATCATGATGACCTAGAGAAGGGTTCACAACTTCCATTTCTGTACATCCAATAAACAAGTGTCCTTATTTTCTTTTTATCCAAAGCTTATTTACCCCGTCCAAAGGAAGTGTTCAACCACAAAAAATAGCCTGTTAGACAGCACAATTATCTACACCATCATAACACACCGCTTTGATCAGCATTGATATTTTCATTTCCAGCCATAATCTCTCATTTCTGAGCTTGCTTTATAGAAGAAACCATTTGTGCACTTATTTAGACTAATATTCTAATAAAAGAACAAGATTTTCCCCCACTCGTCTCCTACTTGACTGAGGTTTTACAGAATCCAAACAGCTTTTCAAGTGAAATTCTCTTACAATTTTCTGACATCAAGTGGACATAAAAGGTAAGATGACCATCTGGCAAGAGTTCATAACTTCCAAGTATCAATAACCAGCTAAATTGTGCTGACAAGGTAAAGTTTTTCAGCTACAATGTACCGATAATGACAATAGTCCATACATAAACAAAGACTCGAAACAAACAAATTCTCACCACATGAATAGCTATAGTGCTAACATTCTAACACAAAGCTACCATCAACCCTTATTAATGCCTAACTTAAGCTAATTGAAGAAACAAAGAATTACACTCGGAAGAAAAATACTTACGCCAATACGGTGAAGATCAAAATGGCGATGAGTATCAAACATAACAGTATCAAGTACTGAAAAAAGAACAAAGGTCAAGGAAACCTTATAACAGCAACAACAATGAAATCAACCCTATTTATTCATTAAGAATTCAAGACAAAGGATACAATCCATAATAAGATTGAGTTGTTCTTCCAGGCTCCCACTAACCCAATTAATGATCTGTAATCCAAAAAGGGATTTAAAATACATCATCATAGATATCCAAATATGCATTTTTTAATAAAAATTAAAAAAAATGAAAATTATGAAGAAATTAACAAGGGTTTACACTACAAGTATGATAGCACCAAGGCCTAGAACAGGAAAAGTGAGAGATTTTCTGCAACCATCAGTATGACTGCTCATCCATATTCCAAATCCAATTACTCCCAATGCTATAAGCTGCATCACATCACATAATCACAATATAAGCAAAACCCAATTCACAAATTAGCATTGAATTGATAACACCCAAAAGTAGCAGAGATTTCAAAATTAACCAGATTCAAAACAAACCCATTTCCCAATAATAGAAACCCATATCAAATAATCAGAATATGAAAGTATGAAACACATACAGAAATGCTCCCTAGTCCCTACTCGGTCCGGCTTAATTGGTGCGTTACTAATTTAAATTACACTATCAACGTGACGACTAATTCAAGCCGTGGCCGGTAAATAAAGAGTAGAGTATTACCGTGGTGAGAAAGTTGATCCATTTAATGACAAAGGTGCTAGTTCCTGCACCTTCAGAACCCATCTTCTCTGAAACAGAAGAGAGAGAAAATGGAAAGAAGCCGTTGAGTTAATTAAATTATAAGTTGAATAGAAGAGATTAGAATAGAAATTGAGATGGATCCAAAAAAAAATTAAATTTTTTCAACTTGTTTTCTTGTTGTTTGATGGCGCTTGCATTGTACTGCAAGTAGAAGTCTGTAACTTGGAACTTAGAAGGAACAACAAAGGGGTATGTTAAGGAATTTGGAAGTATGGGTATTTTAGTCATTATATTAATAGCGGGAATGGTACATCTAGAATCTAGATGTGTTTTTTTGTTTTTGTTTTTTTTTGTTTTTTTTTTTTTTTTGACGGGACTGTGTGTTTTTTGTTAATGAGGGTAAGTCCGATTTGTTAAATGTCTTGAATCTTGATTGATTTTTTATATATGGATACGGAGTATTTTAATTGATCTATAATAAGAATCTTGCTAACGAACGCTAGGGGTGTTTAAAAATTAATCCGGACTGAAAAATAGATCAGACCAGTCCAGACCGACCCCGAACCAGACCAAACCAAATCAATCGATCCGGTCTCCGAGCCGAGAAATTTATTTTCCGGTCCGCTCCAAGACCATATAGAACCGGTCTTGGACCGAACTGATTTTTTTTGCTTAAAATTATACATAATACCTTTAATGATGATTAAGATTATCCTTAACAAGTTTGGAAAACTTTAGTCGTATGAGGTTTTTTGAACTAAATATACAAAAACAGACGTTAAAATATTGTTTTCCATTATTTTTTTTCGAATTTTCCATAAATTATTTAAAATTTAGGAAATTTTTTTATAAAAATTCTAAAATCGATCCAAACCGGTCCGGTCCGGGTCCGGTCCTAGCTTAATTGGTCCGGTTTTCGGTTCTTGAAATTCAATTTCCGGTCCAGTCTGGTCTTGGACCGATGAATAGCCCTAACAAACGCTCCCAGGGCGTTAGATAACCCTTTAAAATATTTCATAAAATGCTACTCACTCCGCTTTCATATGATAGTCCCATATGCAATCAACCGCATAAAATAAGAAGAAAAAAATATTTGGAATCTAACATTAAAGTACAAAAACATTTCATAATTAGTTTTGCTTTATTTAAATTTTTTGATTTTTTTGGAAAGCATCAGCCATAATTGCATAATTTAAGGGAGGGATTCCTTACTTAGAGTCATGTCATCAATCAACAATAAATTAATTTAACCAATCAGAATTTAATATGTATAAAATAGGAAATAAAACCCAAGTCAAAAATGGAATACATTCAATATGGGTAGATCTTTTTAAAACACCCAAAACAATATATAGGACTAACAAATAGAAACGAAGATAGTATTAATTTTAGGGTTGTTCAGAGTGCAGTCTAGACCATACTAAACAGCAATTTTGCAGTTTTGTGCGGTTTGCGATATGAAAATTGCGGTGCGGTTTCCGAAAATGACCAAACCGCACTTTAATGCGATTTGCAGTTTAGACCGTCAAACCGCAAACCGTTATACCAATTTTATACTATTTCTATTAAAAATATATAAAATAGCTTAAATTATGATGTAATTTTTTACTATTAGCTAATTAAAAGTTAAAAAAAGAGTTAAATATTTAAATTATAAATTAATATTCACAAAATGAAATAAAAAATCTTTTTTAAAAAAATATTTATATTTTTTTTTAAATGTGGCTAAACCGCAAACTGCACGGCACCAAACCGCATTTTGCGGTGCGGTTTGGTTATAAGTGCGGTTTGAAAAAAATGCAAACCGCACCGCAAACACCCCTAATTAATTTGGTAATGCATGCCAAAATCACGTGTCGATCGGTGTAATTAATGTTTATTTCAAGTTAACTTAATATTTCTACTTTTAGTTATCTTTTTATCCAACGCCCCTGAGGCGTTGGTTATTTTTTGCCCAATTTTAAATAACTTTCATGTGAGATATGTAATCAAGTTGCCTACACCGTATTATTTGTTTGTTTCAATGTGTATTTTTGTATATTATTTTTTATATAGTTTTTACTTAAAAAAAACATAATAATTAATAAATGAGCTTAAAAATCAAATTGTGCAACTAAAAGAAAGCCAGTCTCATGTCAAAAACAAAAGGAAAAAGAGTATATAAAAAAAACGCATCCGTGGAATGAAATTATTTGAAAAAAAAATCAAAATCTAATCTATTAAATATTACTAAAACAAAACATTGCTGACATCATCATTGTCCACATGTCACTCACATATTAAACCTTTTTTTTTTTTTTTGTGGAGCTATCGTACTTAAAAATTCCTAAATTTAAATATTAGAAGCTTCTACATTACAACTACAACCTATCAATTTATCTTTAAAAAATGAAACAATTGTAAATAGCACACTAATAAATGGACTCCTATATTGAAATATGTATTACGCGATGACAGGTATTATATCATAATTTTGATGAAAATCTAAAACTATAAAATTACAAATATTTTTGTACAAGGTTCATAATTCTTATTTATATTTTTCTATTTTTTTTAAATGTACAAATTATAAAAATAGATTTTATATAAACTGTACATCGCACAGGTTCTAACCTAGTATATAAATAAAGTAGGCATTTTTGGAGAGCATTCGGAGAGCCACGTAAGAAATATAATTATTTCGACCAATAAGAAAAAGATGTGTATTTTATTTTTGAATTAAAAAATTATATCGCCACCTAGATAAAAGTAACGAATTAGATTTGATATATCTAAAATTTTAATGCCACGTAGATTATAATCCACGAATTAAATTATTTTAATGGAAAAAAATAAAGTACAATATAGAAAAAGATAAATTCATTAAATCAATACTGCGAGTATAAGAAATCCAAAAAAATATAGGAAAAGATAAATCTCCAAAAAGATATTTAATTGGTTCAAATTATAAAAATATCCTACTATCCAAAAATTATCTCCACGTAACTGTAAATATGGTGGGTTCAAATATTAATTTTTTTTAAAAATTTATGATATGGTGAAAATTATCCCCACGTAACTAAACTTGGTGGAGAAATATAGTGGGTTCAAATATTAATTTTTTTTAATTTATGATATGGTGGAGAAATATGGTGGATTCAAATAGAAAAATACGTCACTATAATATGATAATTTATGAGTACATGTAGATATACATGGAATGAAAATATGACTTCATGATAACCCAATAAAATAAATAAAAAATATTCAAATGATAAATGATTATAATAAAGTTTGATACCTTCCATTATAAGATAAATTTTAATAGTATTTATGATAAGAAATAAAAATTGTTCGTTAATTATAATTAAATCAAAATTTGTGATACCTACCATTATAAATTGACACATCATACGATACAAAATTTCGTATCAATACAAAATCGCATCAAGCCAATTTTGTGTTACTTTTTGGTCATCAATGGTCGGGTAATTTTAGCTTAATTTCTAAACTCCTATATCTAAATTTGTATTTGTAATATTACTTACATTGTGTTTATTTGGGATACTTAACGATTATATGTTTATATTTTATTTATTAAATTTTGTTTTTACATGCAGATCTAACGCATCATACAACACTAACAAAATTTCGTATCAATATAAAACCTCATCAAGTGAATTTTGTGTTAGTGATTTTGTGTTAGTTTTAGCTTATCAATGTCTGGGGTAATTTTTAAAATTAATTTATATTTGTAATTATTACTTACATTGTATTTATTTGGGATACTTAACGATTATCGGTTTATGTTTTGTTTATTGAATTTTGTTTTTACATGCAGATCTAATTTAATTAGAGAATTAAATTCGAGCAAAAATGATTGGAAAATCAAAGTTCAAGTTTTTCGCCTATTTGACATACTAAATTTCTATAAACAACATAGCTTAAAAGTTTGGATATGGTCCTAATGGAAGAGGAGGTTTTTTTTTTTTTTTAAATAAATTGTTTAATTTACATTTATTATATTTTTTTATATACCTCTTTAGTTTTTTATTAATTAATTTTATTAAAAAAAATTGTAATTTAAGTGGCTTAATCAAGTTATTAAATTAACTTAATTTCTTATTTTTAATTATAGGGTGATTACGTTCATGCCTCAATTAACACCAGCTTTGTTCAACACTTTCATCAAAAATTGATTGAAGAAAAAGTTTACTTCTTTAGATACTTTTCAATCATTCCAATCCAATGCCTTGATTTTTTGTCATTATATTGATTTAATAAAAGTTCCATGCATGAATAAACACAGGGATGGACCGCATTTTAATTGCAATTAGTGGTCTTGATCTCATTGATGCAATTCATATCATACTACTTTTGATTAAAGATGTAATGGATGTATATTCTCCACGACATTGTAGACAAAATGTAACAATTTGGAAGCTAGCTAATTATTGACTAGCTTAGTTTAGTTACTAAGAAATTTTATGTTGAGCATTGTAAAAGCATATATGGTTGAAATTAATTACTTTTTGGCTTTTATACATATATTTAATGCAACTATTTCAAATTAATTTTAAAAATTGTAAGAAGAAGCTAAGGCAAATGACACACGATTTGATGTTGTATACTTATTATATGGATGACTTTCGCTATTATTGGAGATGATGAAAAAATTCCAATGCATAGATTTGATTTTATACAATTACAATTTTTTGATCAATTTCACGACAATTTTTCATTTATTAGTAAATATATTGATTTACTTTGTATAAATGTAAAGATTTAATTTTTTGCTAACATAAACCATGAATGATGATTTAGGATTTAGGATTTAAATTATTTAAAAAATTAAAAATTTATCTTTTCACATAAAAGATTTTAGGTAACGGATAAAATATCATATTTACAATTTATTTATATTTAATAAATTCAATTATAATGAATAAAGTTGTATTATAAATTACAGTAAAAAAAAATTTAAAATTAAACTTTTGTAATTTTAATTGAAATTATTAAACACAATAAATCAAATAATTAAAAACTTTAGATGAAAAAACCGTGCATCGCACGGGCTTTCATCTAATTTACTATATAAAGAATCAAAATCAACTCATTTAACCAATCTAGAGTTGAAAAAAAACCTTAGGAGAGTGTTATTAACTAATTTCCGAGCAACAAGAACTCAAGGTCAAAAGATGTCATAAAAAAGAAAAAAAAAACTCAGGGTTTAAAAAACCAAGAAGACTTGCTCCGATCCTTTAAGCAAGAAGACTTGCTTAAGAGTGTGTTTGGATTGAAGGAAATAGAGGGAAAGGAAGGGAAGGGAAATGGAGGGAAAAAGTTTCTTTCATATAGATAAAAAATTAGGGATGAAGGGAATGAGAGGGGAGATAAATGGAGGGACTAAATTCTAAGAAAATGATCCCTATAACAATGGAGAGATTTGGAAGGAAAACTCATCCTTCTTCCTTCACCTTTCTTTCTCTTCCCTCCCTTTCACCTCCCTTCCTTTCTTTTCCTTCCCTTAACATTACCCAAACAAACTGTAAATTTCGGTGCAAATTTCGAAAATTGACAAAACAATAAAAAAATCAACTAATTTAACCAATCTAGAGCTGAAAAAAAAAGTATTGTAGTCAACAAGACCATAAAGTTCCTCGATACAAGAACGAATAGGAACGGTGATCAACCCTTTGATATTCTGTATTTCAAAGACTAGAAGGAAGAAACAAACACCGGGCAAAAGTCAAGTATTTAAATAAGAACGCCCCGAGGTGTTAGATAAACATTTAAAATATTATCTAAAGACTAAAGTGGTATTAATTTAAAATTTCATTGATTTTAGCATGTTTTGTCGTGTCACTTTCTTCCAAATAAAGGCGGCCCACGGCCCACACGCACAGTAACGTGTCGTCCCATGTCGGGCCAGGCCTGCATCATGCCTATGTCGTGCCGTGCTTTTTTCGTGCCGGGCCTTGGGCCAGCTTGCATAGTGCCATCTTTAGCCATTGGGGTACAAATAATTATTTAAAATTTAAATAATCTTGTGTGGCAAGGCAAATAATTTGACACTAAAAATTTATCACACAAGTCTCACAACTAACAAATCTCAAATAAGATTATTTTAGGAATTTCTTTTAGAGTTAGATAGATTTTTCTTATAAAATAAACGGAAAAAACTTGCGTGGACCTGGTCCACAATATTATTATTGTGGACTTGAAGCTTATACGCACGCAACTGACATTATATTGAACATAGTGACCCTAATTTGAACATAGTGACCTTATTTTTAACATAGTAACCTTTATTAAAAAATGTGTGACCTTAATATTATTGTGAACATTAAGTACGACGTTATATTGAACATAGTGACCTTAATTCTAACATCATGATCTTTATTATTCATATTGACCAGTATACAAGAAATTTCATTAAAAAAAATAAAAAAAAATTAATCGCTTATAGCCTTTATAATACCAAAATGACTTTTATTTCAATATAATAACCCTTATTGTAATAGTGACCTTTTTCTTTATTAATAAAACAATCATAGTGTATCTAATGTTATGGTTCACAATAAATTAATATGAACCAGGTTATTTAAGAATTTGTAAAAATAAACATACAAAATTGGAATTTGTCTGTTACATAGAATTATTTTAGGAATTAATATTTCAGAGATGATAGATTATACTAGGGTATTGGGAGCCTATTAAAAATAAATAAATAAATAAATAAAATACTAGGGTACTTGGGTTACATGCGCGCAGAAGCTTCCGCTTCCTATATTAGGAAGGTTTTGGATAACAAGTGATATAACTATATGCATGATAGAATGATAGTTTTTTTTTTTTTTTTTTTTTTTTTTTTTTTTTTTTTTGGTAAGTAACTTTATGATAGAATTAGTTCATATCATATAACTTTACTTAATTAGATTAAATTAGAATAATTTTAAGAAGTTGCCACCGCCCTAGATTGTATTACCGACCCAAAAGCTGTATAATATATGTACGTACATTTTAGTTTCACATAACTTCATAGCATAAGATCTTTTTTATTTGTAATAATTATCCATATTATTGCATTGCAACCATATTTTTCGAGACACACTTAATTTCCCACCATATTATGGAAGTTCATCATCCTATCCTCTCTCAATCTTCTCAACAATTTTCTAGAATGGAAGTTAATCATGAATATACTTCGGAAGTCGTAGAGCTAGCAAGAATAACGGTAGACATCTTAAGAAAGTTAACCAATTGGGGCGAATACTCCAAGTACCATGACTTGGATTCCAAGGAAGGGGACGAACTCATGAACACCCTAGCCAAGACCAAAGGCCGTCTTGCCGAGGTGGCTAGGAGAAGGGCGGAAGCTAGTGGCCGGGATTTCACCACGGTGTTTGATGAGACATACTTCGAGTTTATGCACATCGAGGCCAAGATAATGGTGAAAGAGATGCTGGTTGATCCACGTGAAATGGCGATGAAAGACACGGTTGTTTTGGAAGAAGATAGAGGAGAAGTCTGTGGTGTTTGTCAAGAAGAATTTGAAGTTGGAGAAACGGTTTCGGGAACTACGTGCATGCATAAGTTTCATGGGAGTTGCTTGTGGAAGTGGTTGTATGATCGTCAGACTTGTCCCTTGTGTAGGTTTATTATTTTGCCATAGAACTTTTAATTGAAGTTTAATTTGGTGTATTGATTTAGATCGATTGTTGAATTATTGATGCTGCATAGTTACAAATCCAATGTGATAAGATTTGATTTTGTAATTTGTTAGAGATTAGTAGTTATTACAAGAATAGTAACAAAGTTAGATAGATATTGACCATATTGTATGTATGTAATACTCTAATGCGTATGCTTCTTGAATCTTGATTTAATAAAGATGTTTATTTTGATAAATCTTTAGTAACCAAACATTAGGGTTCCTTTATTTCTTTTTATTTTAAGAACAAAGTCGTTCCTTAGTGTCTAATTGAGGAGGCTTGAGATGTCACAAAATTAATACTTTTGATAATAAATAATGTGGAGTACAGCCTTTCAAAAAAAAAAAAAATAATAATAATAATAATATGGAGTACAAAATTCAGGAGACTTGAGACGCAAACAATACAAAAGTTGAGGATAAGATTTTTCCTCAATAATTAGACAAAAAAAAAAAGAAAAATTAAGGGGCTGGCCGACTGGGTGTGGGGTGGGAATAATGGAAGAGGGGTGGCCGGGAATAATGGAGGGCGAAGGGGTTGGTTTTGGGTATGGGGTTAATACTACGTAAAATATTTGGGAGGTAGGTTAGTTATTTAGGATATTAGGGTTAAAATAGGCCCAAAACCATATATGGTTTGCCATTTAATGAAATAAGGACAATGTATAGAGCTAATCAAATGTAAAGTGTCACTAAAATTATGGTCAAAAAAAGTTTGTTTCCAAACAATATTGTACGTAGTAGAATTACATACATGCAAAAGTTTCATGGGTTTTGCTTGTGTACGTAGAGTAGCTATTTTGCCATAGAAGTGAAGATTGAGAACAATGAAAAGAAAAATAGTGACTAAAATAAAAAATAAAAAAAATAAAAAAATAAAAAAAAAAAACTATATAACAAACACTCTTTATTTACATTCGTGATTACTGAATATAATTTAAATGGATGATAATTTCTGCTGATTGGTATTGTTCGTATAATTGGTACAGCCTTACAGGTAATATAAGATCCTATAGCATGTCCTCGTAGGATAGTATAAGAACCAAAATATCCCAATCCCAACTAAGAAATTACAATCAACAAATAAACAAAGGTTAGGGAGCCCCAAATCAAGAGAAAAGATGAAAGCATTAAGAATCGCCAATTTGTGGAAGGAGAGAATGTACATATTGGAGGTAGAGGTTGATCAAAATCATAGCTCAACTCTGTTTGTGCAATTGAGAATCGCCGATTTCATCTCTTCTTTATCCAGTGATGCTTGAACCATTAACTACAAAAATCAGGGAGAGAGAATTTACAGAGTTGATATTAATTAATCAACAAAGAACACAAATTTATCAAAAATCAGATAATTGATATTAGTCATGGCAAATCTTATGAGGCATATTTCAGTGGACCAAACATGAAACTAACAACTATCTGATCCCATCATAAAAGGATGGAACTGCCACACACAGGGAGCAACGAGATTACGAGAGTCTGATGTTAAGAGAAACACTACATAGCAACAAGTTTGAACATTACCTCCTGTACTTTGTTTCCAGATCGAGCTAGTAGCTTGTACTCGTTTTCGAACATAGATGCCATATAAACCTGAAAAGAAGAGTTAGATGGAGATATAAGACCACGAGAGTGATTAAAAGCAAAAGCTTACTCAAGAAGACAAAATTGTGGACTTTAGATAAAACGTCCCCTTATTTGAAAGGGCTTGATCAATAAATAAATGTCCCAGGGATTTTTATTTATTTTAAGAGCACAAACATTGGAGCATTTGCTTTTTCTGACAGTGCACAAGACTAATCTTCCTATGAATGACATATTGACATTTTATACTATTCGACGACATTTGATATGTTTTTACCTCTTGTGAGAGTGCACAATACTATTTTTTACTACAAAAGATGAATCCACAAACAGCAATTTATGTATTGATGACATTTAATTCCCCAAACAAAAAAGATGCAATGAAGTAATAAACAAAGGAAATAAATATGTAGCCGCACTCTGTTTAATGTAAACTACTTAAGTCCTCAAGGCCCTAACACTATCATGGTAATTAGCGGCACATATGGCTCATCACCATAAGATCTCATTTTAAGCGACTATTGGCAAACAATCACATATTTCATTCATAGAAATGTGAAAGACACCTATTACAATTGAGATAAATATTGACACCACATTGAGCTCACCTGAAACGTGGGAGCTAAACCAGGACTCAAGAAATACCGGCCCTTAGTGACTTTCTGAACACCATCAATTGCTTGCAGTTCTTTAAAAAGTAAATCCACCTCAGCCCACTGGTTAATAAATTCAAGAAAATAATGTTAAGTTCGACCATGACCAAACTACATGCCCATAAACAATTAAGCTGTGAATCAATAATTCAATAAAAGGCAATAATTAGCTTCAGCATCATGCCACAAAATATGCATATTACATCCATCTTGATTCTACAAGGGTTTTAGGATTTATGTTGATGACAAAATTATTTCCCTAAGCAACTGCAATTTATGAAATTAACTTAGCCAAGATTAGTAAGTTACAAATTTTGTTAATGACTTATGGCTTCCTTCTCTACATAGAATTTTAACTAGACAATAAGCTCAAACAAAACAATATAAACACTTTTCAGTATATACTACAGAACTAGTCCAATAGCTTTTTAAGACAAGTACTCAATTATGAAAGCATTTTTTGACATGTGGGTAAGACTAAGGATTCCCGAGAAGCTAAGGATATGGAGATATTTGCAATATGGCAGCACAAAATGGCATAATTAAGGTAAAACATGAAGGCACAAACCTCTGAGTCAATTTCTGCAGCATTTGATCCCCCACTGCAGCCGTTGTTTCCAACAATGCATTCTAATGCCTCATTTAGTGGATCCGGCTGCCTCAAGAAAATACAAGATAAGATCTGAGCAACAAGTAATTAGCCTAAAACAGAATAGCAATAAGAGAGCATGCTTACTGTTATCTCCTTTAGGGACAAGAAAATGCGCTCGAGTTGAAAATCTAACTGAAAAACTTTAGCCTCCACAATCTGCAAGCAAAAGCAGCCTCTTTAGACCTCAAAAAAAAAAAAAAAAAAAAAAAAAAAAAAAAAAAAAAAAAGGCTACTAGCTATGCAAAATGCTAAAATAGCTGTTTCTCGAGTTTGTAAAATACTAGAATCTCTACAGGTAGAGGAAGCATGAGTTTTCAAGATCCAGGTTACATGGCGTTCCTTATATACATGAACATGCACTTTTAATGATAAAAGGCAAGCCTCCTTACCTGGCCAATCTTAAGGTATGATGCAGGGTCTAGTGTGCCATCCCATGTTACTTCTGTCTGATGTATTAAAGCAGGTACTCCTTCAACCTACAAAAGCTCATCTCATTACCAGAACATCGATTAATTGATTCCTCATCTACAAAAAATAAGTTTTTCCATACCTCAACAAAGATACCAAAATAAGTTATCTTCTTTATGCAGCATTTCACAACATCTCCTACGCTAAGCTTTGCCTACAGTCAGAACGTACAGTAAATACATTAAAATTTAGTGTTACAAGAAAAAGGTGACAATCAATCATGAATCATTTTATTACAAAATCTATGTACAAAGCTTATAGCCTTTTCTAGGACCATATGCTCAAATCATCTCTATTTTGCAACAAAAATTCCTGTACATAGAAATATAGTACTGCTACCCTCTATTAAGTGAATTTAATATCCTGTCTTATTACAAAATAAGAGTACTTCTTGCCATGGAGGTGAAAACATCTGAACATGTATGCAGCGTTATTTCAAGCAAGAAGAGATTGTTTCCCAAAAGACGCACTCAGAAAAATACGAAGTAATTGTTGTAAAAAGGATAAAGGTAGTAACAAAGGGGTAACAGTAGGTGTTATCAGCCAAAAAATATAAGCAACATACCACATGAAGTCTTAGCAGAGAGTAATCAACAGATTCAACACAGTCCAGCATTACAAAGTGTATAATTAATCAATAGACTACTATAACATGCCGTCAAAACATTACTTACTCCCAAGGCTTGGCTCTTGGGAGGTCACCTGATCAAGTAATACTAGTCAAGCATATCAAACTTCAGAGTTTTCATGAAAGCAATCACAGTTACTTTCTTGTCCTGCAGAGTCTGACAAAATTTCACACTAGCTGTTAGAAACATAGTTCATCTTTTCATGATTCATCCAGTAAGAGAGCCAACTAAGGGTATACTTGGATTAAGGGTAATACATTATGAGGATAATATAAGTCAAACTAAGATAATGAAGGTGAGTAGCGCTTAGTAATTCTTTTGGATGAGGTGGTAGTTAAAGAGAATATGTTAGTATGAAGGGAAAAAAAGAAAGATAGAAATTATTACCCTCATATTGGGTATAGCACTTACCCACCTCCAACCTAGGATAACTATTACAAAGGAGGGTGATAGATTCCCCCTCTCTCCTTTCTTGTTGCACTTTTATTACTTCATCTTCCTTACTAACAACCTCTTCTCACCTTTATTTTTGTCTTTGAGTTTTATTACACCGCCAACACATTATTTCAATCTAAGCATGCCTAAGGGAAGGATAGGATCCTCAATCAGAGATATAGGACCCAATAGAGTTTATAAGGTTGCTAATCATTCAAAGCAGCCCATCTTCATTAATTTGAGCTGGTCTCTTTACTAACATTATGCAGACAGCCTATAGCTCGAAAAGTTGAAAGTATGATGTATTCTGGACTACATGAAGACTCATACGCTGTCAAAGAATATTATGAATAGTTTGCACTTCACTTTACGAGTATAACTAGCCAACTACTTCATGGCTAGAGTCACTCTTGCTATTCTATCATCTCCACAATGGCTAGGTTATCCTAGGCTCCTAGCTAATTTGCATAACGATCCTCTTACCTTATTAGAAAACCCTTTCCCCCCACCCCCACCCCCACCCCCACCCTCACCCTAAAAGTATACCAAAAATACAGTCTGTAATATGACATTCTATGACCTTATTCAGAAGGTAACAGCACACAGTATCTCTAGCTGATAGATTCATCCCATTTAACTATTTAAGATCCACAATATGCACTAATCTGCAACACCACAACAGGTGAAGATGATAAAACTGTAAATCAATTTAACTGCTGGGGGAGGGGGGTGTTATGCACTAAGTCAAAAGGCTATGATAGTAACATAAGTCAAACGCAATCATAGATCTTATTATATAAAATTAGCTTGCATTTATATCACAACTACCATAGGGAAGCCCATATATGTGGTAGCCTAATGGAACTTCCCTAATCACATTTTGAATTAATATCTAGGTCACTGATGTCAAAACGCAGTTTTTAAACAAATGAACATTTGATCTGCTGTAAAGAAAATAAGGTTGCATTTACAAAATGAAAGAACCAAATGCATATACAAGATGGAAAAGCTCACTACCATGAGGCTTCTTTTTTTCTCAACTGTTTCTTCCTTTTCCTTTGGCCTCATAGAAAATATAAGCTTCCTGGACTTCCTATCAGCCAACATGACATTCACTCTGATATGCTGCAAAGATGCAATACATAATAAATACTACATTTTCATGAATCTAAGCATATGCACAGCAAAATGCTGAGTTCATGGTAATTTGATCGAACCTGACCAATATATGATGATAAATAGTGGATCTTCTCTTGGTCATATATTTTCAAAAGATCTTCCAGTTCCATATCAGCAGTAATTTCAGGTTTTTCTTTTTCTTTATGACTGGCTTCTTGAACTGGTGAGGACTCAAGAGAACTGCTCTTTTTATAAACATCATCATTTCCTATAATACCTAAATGTTGCCTGTACTTGGACGGATCTAAACCATTTCTTCTCAACCATGACTCAAAAGCTAAGAACTTCCACTTTGCTGCCAGGTTTCGGTATGGCAAAAATCCTATTAACGACACATAGGATACCTGAAAGAGGAGCCAATATATGTAAGATAAAAACAAATATAGAAAACAAGGAAGAACGAATTTGTAAGCTTCAGTCAAATCCATACCACAAATCCTCTTGGACTGCAATTAATTAATTCCACATCCACCTTATCTCCAAGATTAAAATGATGCTCCAATTGTGTCCAAGCAGTCTCTTCAGTTTCCTACAAGAGCATAGAGGATCAGATCTACCCCCATTAATAGTGGTTAATTATAACCAGTGGAACATAAGAGATCTAACCTTCAGAGGCTGTGGCTGAGACAATTCTTCCTGGACACCTTTACCATCGAACCTTTCAGGATATGCATGAACCGTACTCTCTTGAATTGGGTAGGATGATGTTTCTTTTACAGATTGGTCTAATCTATTATTTAAAACCCTATTAGCATATTAAACTTTCTAAGGTTAAGAAACATGTGGAAAGTATCCAGAATTGTATACCTTTTTGGTTTTCCCCGGAGAGCAGAATCAACAAAGAACTGAGAGGCAGTCTCTGTTACACCTGAGGATTTACTCACCCCGTCTCCATTTCCTGAATTCCCAGCATCAGTCTGCTCAAGGTTCTGCATTCCTTGAAAATAAATACTTACAAGCATTAATAGCTAGTCTTCTGCAAATACCTTCAGCCTAGAATAGAATGCAAAATCAAAGGAAATGCATTATTTACCTGTCGGGGAGATCTCTCCCGGTCCATCTTGCTTTGAAATCAATTCGCCTCCAAATTCTAGAAACGTTTCAGTATAAACCTCTAGCATGTCATCCATTCCATTAGGCATAGAATTGCTTCCAATCCCTTCAGTGCCCTGGGGCACCATGGCTTGGGGTTTCTCCAACAGCATTTCTTCACCAAATCTAGTCAAGCTTTGACCTTCATCATCCATATTAGACTCAAATTTATTTGCTGGTTTGTTCAGTAGTCCACCATACAATGATCCATCTCTTGAACTGCTTTCATTTATACCATCATCCTCATTCGCCTCTCTCATGTTAGGCTTCTTTAACAATGTCATCCCACTAAAATTCTCCCTCACTGGTTCTGTCCTCATTGACAATGTCAAATTCGGCTTAATCTTCAACCTCGATGAACTATAAATTTCATCGTCTTCCTCATTATACACACTCGGTTTTCGTAATATAACATTCGGAACATTAGACTTACTAACACTACTCGTCGTATTTCTAATCGACCCACCTGGCCTCTTTACCTCAGGTAAATTAGAATTATCCTCACTAATCGTCTTATTTCTAATGGACTCACTAGGCCTCTTTATCTCAGGCAAATTAGAATTATCCTCACCACCCCCTACAACAATCCCTTTCTTTGGAACCGGTTTCACCAAATTCAACCCAGTCGAAACTTTTTTCGACCCAAGCTTCTCTGGCACATCAAATGGAACCTCTTTCACTTCCACTATTTTCCCCTTGTTTCTATAAAAATCCTTCTCAATATCGACATAAGATGCATCCGGGTTTAATTTTCTTCCCTTTATCTAAATCACCAACCACATAACACCAAAAAAAAAAAAAACAAGCAAATTAACCAGCAGAAAACCCATATAAATACAAATTTACTCTAACTAAATATTTCAATCAAAACATATCAGCAAACCCACCCATTATCATGCCCATGTAACAAATTCATTAAGCTATAAAACACATAAATAACAGCAAAAACATGAACCAAAACACAATAATTATGAACTTGATACAAAAATTGCAGAAAAGGGAGTGTTGATAAGGTTGAGAATTGACCTTAGCTAAGGTAAGTTTAGGGTCTTCTCCCAACATTTTTCCAAATTTAAGCTCCATAAGGTCCCATTGATTGAGCTTATTATCATCAATAGGGTCATTTTTAGAGGCAGAAACTGAGAATTTCTTAGGGTTAGTAAGAGTAAAGGACACCCTTTTAGTAGAGGGTAGAAGAGGAGAGAGAAAGGGGCGAGAAAACGATGGAGTTGGCGTTGAAGAGAGAGAAAGTTTTTCCATAGTTGAGATAAATTTAGATAATGTTGATGAAGAAGGTGTTGCAGAAGAAGAACATTTGAAAAATTGTTAAGCCCAGAAAATTGCAGGGAAATACTGTAAAAGGAACGGCTAGAGAAGGGAGGGAGTATGTTTATCCGCCAATTTGGAGACGTGGCGCCTTATGATTTGCACTTCTTAGAAGAAGATCTTTTTCTTCAATCTTAGAATTTCATGGCATGGTACCTGATCAAGATGGGCCCGACCTATCGACCCGTCCCAATTTTGGGCGGGCTATATAATAATTAAAATTAGCATGAAATGAGTCGGGCTTTGCCCATCCTAAGTTTTTTTTAAACAGCCCACGGGCAAGTTTTTTTGGTCCGGCCCAAACAACCCGCTAAATCCAATTAAAATTTACGGATTTAGGCAAGCATAAATAAGGTTAGTATATCAAATAGGTCTTTTTCTTAACGTTAGGTTTTAGATATAAGGCATTAACTCATTAAGGAATCTATCAACTTTTTTTACCTTAAAATATTCTAGGCACTTTTTATAACACCCTAGAAATTCTTTCATTTTAAAATATCTGTTTTGTCCTTTATATAATACGAAATAAGAAATTTTAAGACATTACCGCCACCGTGTTAACGTCTAAGGCAAATATCAAAGACACACAGCGGAAGACTCGTTTCAAAAATCCTTTTAAAAATATCAAACCCAACTCAAGTCAAACCAACGAAAGTAAATTCAAACCAAAGTCAAATGAAAATAAAACGAAGTCAACCTACAACTTGGAACCATTGTAAGCCCTTTCAAAACCCAACCAAATAATTAAAATCATTTGCGTTAGTCTCACAAGCAATAAATAATATTTAGGGGCCGTTTGATTGGGGGTATTCAACAAAGGGAAAGGGAATCAACTGTCGTGATTCCCTTTGTTGATGTTTGATAGGCAAATTCAATCATTCCCTTTACCCCTCCCATTACCCCATTTTCCTCTATTTTCATTCCCCCCCCCCAAGGGAATCACCCTAACCCCCAAACTCCTCTTCACCCAACTACCTTGACCAACCTTTTAACTACCTTGACCACCCTCGAAACACCAACTGCCCACCGACACCACCGCCCAACCACCAATAGATCCATTGCCTAGCCACCAACAAATCGTCGACACACTAACGCCACCACCCAGCCACCACCGAAACTACCCAAAACCACCCAGCCACCACCAAAATTACCCAAAACCACCCAGCCACCACCACACCACACTCCCCACCATCGAAACAGCTAGCCACCCCACCGAAACCCCTCGCCCACCACCGAAACCCCTCGCCTCACCCTCGCCCACCACCGAAAACCCTTGCCTTACCCTCGCCCACCACCGAAACCCCTCGCCTCACCTTACCTTGCCTTACCCTCCCTGAAAATCACCCCACCGAAAACACCCTAAACCCACCCTCCCCGAAAACATTCGCACCAAAATCGACCCAAACCCACCCGAAAAACCCACCTTTTGTGTAAACCACTTAACCCAATTCGACACAACCACCACCCATATCTCC
Source organism: Chenopodium quinoa (assembly GCF_001683475.1). NCBI lineage: Eukaryota > Viridiplantae > Streptophyta > Magnoliopsida > Caryophyllales > Amaranthaceae > Chenopodium > Chenopodium quinoa. The sequence continues at coordinate 4,115,410 of NW_018742484.1, forward strand.
AAAACCTCCAGATCCACCACAAAACCACCCCAAAAAAATCAAAAATTGAGAGAGAAGAGGGCATCAACGGAAGTAGAGAGGAGGGAATCAGCGTGGCCAGGCAGGCGACAGGGGAGACAGTGGTAGGTCGTGAGGAGGGTGATGGCTAAATTGGTGGTGGTGGTAGGTGAATGGTAGATTTAAGGGGTAGTGGTGGTTGACTGGTTGTAGAAGGAGGAGAGTAGTTGTGGTTGCAAATGTGATTCCCTTTGTTTATGTAAAACAAACACAATACAAAAATGAGGGATTAACTTTCCTTTCTCCTCCTTTCCCTTTGTTGATTCCATTCCGTTTACCCTGTGCGAACCAAACGACCCCTTAAAGTAAATAAACACATCATATCCTCATGGAAACTAAACAAGATTCGATCTTCACTCATGCCCCAACATGAATATGTCGCCATCTGAAAAGCTTCTCTTTACTTTGTCCCCACTACTCGCCATTAGAAATGGGTCGTCGTAGGGCCAAGATAAAGACAAGGCCAACAAACATACAAACACATAATTAGCAATGCTGAATATATAAACGTAAACGAAACACACTAATATGCTTACAACCTAGCAACACATAACTTAACTTTTAGCACCTGTTTACAAGCATACAACAATAATTCCTTAAAATAAACAATTCAATTGCTTAATTATTTGATTACGCATTGAACGGGTTTCCCCCCTAACCTGCCCCATCAAAGAGGTACTAAAATGGGAGCTAACCATGCTAGTATAAAAGAACCACTCGTAAGTGGCGGAATCCTGCGCATAATAAAAAAGAAAATACAGCGTCATGTACTCCCAGTAGAAGCTATGGTTAAATATAAAACCTCATAACTCCCCCCATATGTTCATACTCTAGGTGTATACGTTCCAAGAGTTTGGTGCGTAATCTTTTTTTTTTTTACGTTCTTTACATATTTTAGACTTGGTGATGACTCTCAATCCATAACACAATCAATCAATATAATTTATTCAAGTAATCAAACATTCCAATTTAATTCTCGAATTATTAGTGATCATAAATAATTTAATGTTGAATCCTTTTTTAAACTAGTTCGGCGTTAAATAACACCTTAAGCGCATAATGCACCGCAAATCCTATCCCTCGGTGATTAGAACACCATAAGTGCACTTAATCACCAAAATATAAGTTAATCATCGTGTACATAGACACTTAAATAGCTCAATTCCCATGCTTATAACATCAATAAAAATTATAGAAACCATAATAAAATTCCCTTTTTATATTCCAAACCAAATTAAACATATAGTTTAATTAAATAAACCTTAAAACATGCCAATAATAAAAGAATGGTTCAACAACAATATTCCAACATCACTAATTTCAATAAATAAATTCCTCGCAAATATTTCACCAAAACCATTCCAAAACAATCAATCCAATTCCATTCACCAATTCTAACCAATTCCTAGAATGATACTAGTTTAGAACCAACTAAAACAAATCCTAGCGTGCTTCTCCACGCTTAATAAATATCGAGTACATGTACGTACCTCGTATATAATCTCAAAATCACCACGACTACACAAAATCGCTCACTTGGAAGTCTCCTATTTAAAAATTCCAGCAATATAAAAATCCTTAAACTTGCTGTAATTTAGTTTTAAAACATTAATTTCAATAGGTTTAATCAACCACAATCAAATTCTTTCAATAAACATCAATTTAGAAACCTATGGTTTATCAATTTGGGGTTTTTTCATATAAAAATCAAATCTGAAAATTACATATATTAAACAACATTAAAAACATCATAATTCATCACCCAACATCCCAAAACAATTATCAAACAAATCTAGATTAAATTTAAAACAAGAAAGAACAAGGTTAAAAAAAAAACCCCAAACCGCAAGGAGGGGAGGGTGGTCGGTGCAGCCACCTCCCGCGCCTGCTGCTCCGTGCTGGCGGCGGCTTGCTGTGGTGGTGGTGGTGTGTGTGTCGTGAGGTGTGAGCAAGGGGAAGGGGAAATAAGGAGGAAAATAAAAGAGAGAGGGAGAGATGATTTACCTCTTGGAATTATCACCATTGGCAAAAATCAGATTTTTGCCTTTAGGTGAATATTTATACTCCTCTGTAAAACCCTCTTCCACTTGAATTTCCCTTTTTGACCTTAATGATTCTCACTTCCACTCAAATTGGTATTTTGACTTTAATTAAAATCTTTTTGACTTTAAAACTCGTTTATAAGTATAGATATGCTCCAAAATTTCCAAATATAACAATAAAATATTTCTTAACCATTTAAATAAATAATAAATGAGTTTTTAATTAAAAAACACCTTTTAAATATTAAAATACCATAAATAATTCATTTTAAATTATTTAAATACGTCATAAAATAATACTTAAATTAATATATGTATAAAAATACGGAGTATTACACCTTTTTATTTTTTTTAAATGCTAAAATACTCTAAGCATTTTGATTCAAGTCTAATTCCTTGTTATCTTCCAACATTCGAGTGGGATTGTTTCGTCTAGGTATAGAATTCGTACTTTTTAAAAGAGAGTCATCTAAATGATGATTTCATTTCCCGTAGTTGGGTGATTTTGCAATTACAACTACTCCTTCAACTCTGATGTCCACTCCACTCTTTGTAGTTACAATTCCTATCACTACCTTCCAATCTTCATGTTTAAATTGCTCTCTTTCATTTATGCTCCATCAACTAACCAAGACTCTAAAGTAATTCCGGGATGTAAGATTCCCCATAGGCCACAGCCCATGCAATGGTGTGGTCTCGACCTGATGTCTCTGTCTGGGTTGGTGATTCCATAGTAATCAACTAATGGTTGATATGATAATCATTCACTCACGCAACAACTTGTAGTCTGATGATTGAAGCCAGATTTGTAATTATGGGATGATGATTTCTCTAGAATAATCAATTACTCTCTCCGGCCATTATCGTAGCTTAGATTTAACACTAATCATGACACATAATTTTAGGTGATAAGTAGTTGTTTGGGTATCAATTTTTATCTTAATGCAAAAGTAGATTTAAAAGAAGATAGTGGGCTCTTATTTATATTACGGCTATTTCATCATTAATACTGAGTACTTACAAAATTCACCAAATGTCATTAAGGTTTTTAAAATTCACCAAATGCCGCAAACAAACAGTACAATGACACCTCGTGCCATTAATTGCATAGGGACGTTAGCTCTCCGTTAATGCAATTCTTATTGCACCAAATGCCATTACTTTTGGAAATTTATTTCACCAAAAGCCATTATTTTTTAAAATTAATATACAATAATCATTTATTTTAATGAATAAAAATAATGCTTTATTCTCGTTTTTCATGACAAAAATTGCTCGGGTAAAGTTTTGGGGTCATTTTGACCTTTTATGGGTACAAATTAAGCTCGGAATTGGCAAAGAAATAACGTAAATGCTCCGTTGTGTGTGTCAAAAAATATCTTGACTAGCGTGTCGTTATTTTTTAACCATGGAAATTGATTAGGTAAGGTTTTGGGTTTCTTTTTAACCCTTTATTGAGATATTTTTCAACACACAAAACGGAACATTAACGTTATTTTTTGCCAATTTCGAGCTTAATTTGTTCCCATAAATATTCAAAATGACCCCTAACACCTTACCCGATCAATTTTCATGGTTAAAAAATAACGATACGCTAATCGAGATATTTTTTAACATACAAAACGGGGCATTTACGTTATTTTTTTTTGCCAATTCCGGGCTTAATTTGTTTCCATAAGGTTCAAAATGAACCCCAAAACTTTAACCAAGCAATTTTTGTCACAAAAATCGAGAAAAAAAATATTATTTTTATTAATTAAAATAAATGATTAAAATAAACCAATCATATCATGACACGTGTCATGATTTAATCTTAATGACTAACGGAGTTAACGAGCATTAGTCATTAATGGCATTTGGTGAATTTTTTGAAAAGCTCGCTGCCATTTGGGTAATTTTGAAAATCTTGATGGCATTTGATGAATTTTTTAAGTACTCAGTGACATTTTGTGAAATAATCGTTTATATTAAGGAGTAGATATGGCAGGAGATAGTGGAGTATTTTTTTTAAAATGGATGTGATAGAGTATTGGACCCTCACTTTTTGGTTAAGAGAGATGCTCAAAATAATAATAATGGAGCTTTTACCCAAAAAAAAATAAAATAAAAATAAAAGTATAAAAACTAATGTGGGACAATTGAAAAAGAAAAGTGTCAAAACTAATTTGAAAGTTGAAACAAAGGGAGTAATAAATGGATGGAGATATCATAGACAGATGTTGTATTCGTTTAAACAAATGACACTTACGTGAACTGCAAATTGTTTAACTAATAATGAAATTATGGTTAAGTGTTTATCTTGCATAAAATAAGTGTGTAGTAAATATTGTAGATTTGATGAGATAATTAAAAATAACTTTTTGATAAAAATGAGATAATTGGATTATCTTATTGAATAATCCAAACTATGATTACTAAGTTTAACATACATCCACAACCAAATGACATTTGTGGAAAAAGTTTGTGAAAAAAGTTTGTGTTTCCAGTTTTCAGTTCGCCACTTTGCATTCCAGTGCCAAGTCTTTAGATTAACCGTTTTACCATTACGGGTCTATTTTTCATCCTCGCTTTAGGAAAATGAGTTGTGTGGAAGACCGACCAAGATCAACTGCGGATTGCAGGTGGTTCGTGTGGGTACAAAGCGTGATCGTGGGCCTAGTGTGGAGTTCAAGTACTCCAACTTGGCTCGAATAAAGTTTTCTCGCAAGTGTCTCTTTGGTGTTTTTGCGTAGTGTTATTTGTTGGTTGTCTTGTTTTTTGTATTTCTTTATTAGTACTCTTTGTCAAAAAAAAAAGACATTTGTGCATTTGTGGGTACAAATTAAAAGGGAATAATAAATATATTTATTAACTGATCACATAAATTGAACCACATTAATTGAAAATTCTTTCAACTTACAAAAATGCATCTTCATTCCAAATATAAATATAGCCACAAACTCAAAAATACACCTCAATGTCGTTCCAATTCAACAAGGTGATGTTTCACATCCTCTAAATAAAGAAGTTGTAACACGACCTCCCATAGCACTATCCCTCAATCATATGCAAATTAAAGAACATGATTTTTGTTCTTTTGAACTCAAAGAAAATTTTGTTTATTAATTGAGAGCCTAATTTAAGATCTAATAATAACCTCGTGTGACATATGATCTATATAGGTTCAATATGGGACGATGAAATTGCAATACCAAACCAAAAGGTTGCATTTGAGGCATACTATAACAAATCACTACTCCTCGTGTGATATTTCTTTCTCTTTTCCTTGTGCTACTTCAAGTTCTGAAGTTGTATGTTGCTTATCTTCTTCAAAATTATTTTTCTTCATTGAAATTGAATTTGTGAGGTAGTTATATGATCCCTTTTCCTTAAATAGTTGGGAAAGTGAGGTTTGCAATACAAATATCCATCTAGAGCAGCATAATTGGACGCGGAAAGGAAGCAACCTCCTTTTGCACACCTAAAGCATGACTTGTGGTAATTTTCTCCCTCTACAACAATCTATAATATATTGTCATTAAATAAACAAGAATTAGTGAACCTATTCTATTATAGACTAAAAATAGTTAAGTATATCTTATATATTTGCTAACCTTCTCAAGGGGGTATGCGGTTTTCTTACAGGTAGCACATTTGTCTTGGGTCCCAGAAAACATTAATGAGAGTTTGCTAGAAGACTTGCTCTATAATCACAAGCAAACAAAGACTTTAGAATTATTATCATTACATTATTTTAATTTGATGATCAAAATAATATGAGAAGCTTACCAATTCAGGTTTTGCGGTTGTTATCCAAAAAAAAAAAAGTGTCAGACTATAATAATATACAAGCGTATAAATCTTATAAAACTTATTTCTACGAGCGAGAACAACATAATATTGTATAAGACTTTGTAGAGAAAGAGTTTACATGATTGAGACTTATTATTGGAATAAGTGCCATTTTTCTTAAAATGTTGCTCAAAATGTGGCATACAATATAATACTCCGTCCAATGATGAAAATCTACATGTCTGTAAGGTAAACAATAATGATGAATTGATAAATTGTATTAGATGTAACGAAACTTAAAATGTCATATACAAGCCAATATTGGCATCTTGTTTAGTTCCATGATTACCTTATCTTAGTATACATGAGGTTTATGGTGTACTTTGTATAAGAAATTTTTTTTTTTTAAAAAAAAACCTTGATAAATGCACTTACCATGAGCCTCCCATTGCAATGGCTGCATTTGAAACAAGTTTTGTGATAACGAACCCCGTCAGCTGTTACCATATCGACCACATACACCGTTTTGTCACATGCCTTACATTTGTCGAGGGTTCCTGTAAACACCATTTTATATAATCTTCCTCTTCCTCCTCCTAAGATATAATTGGATTATCTTCGAATGAGGAATGTGGAAGAAATATGTTCACAGTAATTGTATTCAATGCAAACACTTTGATCTCAATATTCTTAGACAAAATATTGAGATATAAAAAACAAACTAAGTTGATGTAAAAACTAGAGGCCACAAAATTAAACATTGATGGATGGACGTTACCTACTTGATCTACCATATTTTGAGGAAATATAGATATATTTAGAAGATGATTTGTAGCTTGATTAGGTTTTTGGGAGATAAAGTTAGAAAGGCACTAATTTGACCAAATATTATGAAATATATTAATTATACTTCAAACTTAACCGTTAATTTGAGACAATAGAGTATATATCTAGTTGATCTAGATAAAAATGTACTAAATCAATATAAACTTATTAATAATGTCTTGTAAATTATTATTATTATTATTATTATGATTATTATGATTATTATTATTATTATTATTATTATTATTATTATTATTATTATTATTATTATTATTATTATTATTATTATTGTTAACAAAACCTACAAAGTCAAACAATTTACAAGAAATTAGTGGGGAGCCGAGACACAATCTGGGGCCCCACTCCTGTAGCTATAGCGAACCCAATCCTGCTGAAGATGTGAGTACCAGCACGAGCACCTATATCTTGAGTCCTTGCGAACGCCTGAACCCGCTTCAGCAACGCAACAACATCCTTCTCTAATTCCCCTAATGAAGAAAAGGAGAAAGGAAGACAACCATAGCCAATAGCCCTGCAACGCACCCCATACTTGTCTCGCTTCCGCTGAGCCGCAACCGACACAACACGACCAGGAATGAAGTCATACAACCTAGATTGCGTCAAAGGAGAAGACCCCGTCAAGTCAACATATACATTGTTGCCTCTATCCCAGGAATAAAGCAACACATCTTCTGGTCGAAGAACCCCGTCGTTCCCTCCAGTCAACCCAACGTTAACCTCCTTTCTTGCAGAAATCCCAGAGCAAAAACAAACATCAATAAGGGTTTCACGAACAACGTTGTGCCGTTGTTTAATACCCACCATCCCAGCACAAGACATTGCATGATCCCCATAAATATCCCCATCAAAAACCCTTGAGCAAGCAGAACACGGGGCTGAAACGGAGAACAAGGGAACACCTAACCGGTAGCAAAGAACACAATGATAAGTCTTACCATTCATAGTCTGACCCAAACCTAATATTGGGACCGCTCGCAACCAGGCAGAAGTGTGATCCCCCTTCTGGGATTTCCATAAGGCAACTTGACGCGGAGATAAGGAGAAAGTGGATTCTACAGATGCAGTGACCTTCGTGAAATATATATCTGCCAATCTCTTCATGAGTTTGGGGGCAGCAATCTCACTAGGGTTACGCATAAGGTCAGTCTCCACAGTCCTATTAAAAAGACTAAGAGCACCATCGAAGGTTGGTCCTGGACCAACAATACCAGAATTGCGAAGAAGCGTAGCCTGAAGACCAGAAGGCTGGAAACGTGATGCAAGGAAAGCATAGTGCCGAACATCACCCGCTGAATAGACACCCAATCCACCATAAGAAAAAGGTAAGGTGGCAAGTCGCCATTGCCAATCACCAAAACCTGGCCCCGAAGCAGTTGCAATGCGCTCCAAAGAAGCTCAAAGGGCCATATCAAAAGAAATCTGGGCCGCTTCAAAAAGACGAGGAGGACAAGTGCACATAGAAAAGTAGAGTTTTAAAACCCCAGTACACGCACGAAGTAGTAACAACTCACATTGGGGATCATCAAGCTTAGCAACAGCATCCATTAGTACAATGGTATTCGACACTCTCTGCGAAACAAGCTCACCACAGAAAGATGAATCCGCACTGACAAGACCACCAAGCAACTTAACACCATGTACAGGACGAGCAATATCTGGAGGAAAGACATTGACCAGACGGCTACGTGGGTCCTCCGTGGGCCAGAAAACTTCCGTTTTCTCAATGTTTACATGGAGGCCGAGACGGGTCCCTCCACCAAAATCAACTCCATAACCTTTCCTACCACCAAGGTGTCACCAATAATAGTGTCGTCATCCAAATACCAAGCCTGCAAACATAAGTCGAAAGAATCCCTGATTCGGCACACCAACGGATGGAGCACCAAAGCAAAAAGCAAAGGGTCGAGAAGATCACCCTACTGCACTCCTTGACATGACCTTAAGGTATGCTCCCCATAAAACAGTCTGGCTGGAGAAGAGTAACAAAATTAAATCCAACGCGAGAGAGCTGGACAACGGAGACGGACCTCACGCAGTAAAGTCGTACGATCAACCAAATTAAAGGCATTCTGGAAATCCACCAGCAACATAGAGAGGCCAACATCACCACCACGAGCCTCAACCAAACGATTAACAGCATGAAGAATAACCTCACCACCCGCCGGCACACCAACACCAAACTGAAGACCTCCTAGATAGCTCCCCGGACGTGGACCAATTAAAGCAACCCCAACCTTAGAAACCAGACGCCTACAAAGGTACCCACAACAATAGGTCGAATACCACTACCAGGCTTAACAAGTGGCGTAAGAGGAGCATTAGCAATGTATTCTCCCAACTCAGTAGGACATTTCCTAGCAAGAAAGAGATTAACCACCTGCGTAATAGAGTCTACCAACTCATCCGAAATAACAACTGCAGCACCACTCAAGCAATCCATAAGGTGTTGAGCACGCAAGTCGTCTCTACCGCATGATGTACCACTGGGAAAACCCTTAATCTGATCCAAAACAACAGCAAGAGAAGCAATAAGGTGCTGATCAACGGGAATATCCGGTAAGATAGGAGCCGGAAAGGAAGGGTGCTTTGCTTGTAAATCTGCAAGAGTAGCATCATTGTAAGGGGCAAGACCTAAAGACAAAAGAACCCTAACTGCAATAGTGTAATGTCCGTCACAAATCTTTCTCTTACATTGCTTAATATTACGCTCAGACAAATCATGCTCATCATGAGCATCCAACAAAGGTGGAGACACATCAACCAACGTGTCCCACACAAGATGCACAGAACCACCAGGCTCACACCAAGATCGAATAGCAGCGCCGATACTCTCTTCCTGCCGCTGCTGCCTGACACCCAAAAAACACTCACGACTACTCCTCGGAGAAAAGGATTTTAGAACACAGAGAGGCAACACAAGTAGTTGAACCCAACAAGAGACGTCATCAAGCTTGCAAATCACCTTATCAAGCTCACCTTTGAGACCCCGAGAAAAACCTAATCGAAACTTAGGAGGAATAGATTTCACCGAACGAAACTGCTTAGATAGCAAAATATCCAGGAGAGCAACATCGAACGCAAAAAGAGGCTCATGAGGCACACTAGGAACAAGATCGGATACCTCCAAAGATGGACTCAGCTGTTTAGGAAAACCATATAGAACAAACCGAACAACACCATCCCCAGAATCAGGCGGGGCCACAATATCATTAGAACCAGGACCATGTCGACACTTCGTACGAAGAGTATGTGTCTTGAAACACTCCCCACAAAGCCAAATTCCCATACGACGAATGGTTGACTTCCCCTCTAAGAAAATACCCAAATCAGAGGTAAGAGAGTTTCGGGTCATATCCCGCGCATCCATACAACAATGAAGGTCATGGAGATGAGTGATCAAATATGCTTTAGTGAGCCCATTCCCCCCACCATCTAGACACCCATTAAGACCCACAAATGGGCAATGAAAGCGAACAAAAGGAGGCATGAACGTAACCTCAAACAACCGCAAAACCAACTCACTACACCACCACCGAAGGCCGCAACAAACTCGCTACAAACTTATTATTATTATTATTATTGTTATTATTATTATTATTATTACTATTATTATTATAATTATTATTATTTATTATCTCAAAACAGACAAAGTCATACAACCTACAATAAATTAATGGGAAGCCGAGATACAATCTGGGCCCCCACTCCTCTAGCTATAGCAAAGCCTACCCTAGTGAAGATATGAGCTGCAGCACGAGCCCCAATGTTTTGCGTCGTCGAGAACCTCTGAACCCGCTTATGCAACACAACAACCTCCTTCTCTAATTCCCCAAGAAAAGAAAAGGAGAAGGGAATGAAACCATATCCAATCTGCTGGCAACTAGCCGCATACTTCACCCGCTTCCGATGAGCCGCATCAGCCACAACCCGTCCAGGAACAAAGTCAGATAGCTCCTTCTGTGTCAAAGGAGAAGACCCTGTTAAGTCCACACACACATCGCGACCATGATCCCAGGAATAAAGTAACACATCAACAGGTCTAAGGGCTCCGTCATTCCCTCCAGACAACCCTATGTCAACCTCCTTTCTTGCTGAAATCCCAGATCTATATCAGAAATCAACAAGGGTATCCCAGACAACATTATGCCGATGTTTAAGACCCACAATACCAGCACACGACACCGCGTGATCACCGAAAATATCCCCAATAAAAACTCGAGAACAAGCAGAGCACGGCGTCGAGACAGAGAACAATGGAACACCCATCCGGTAGCACAACACACATCGGTAAGTCTTAGCGTTCATCGTCTGTCCCAACCCCGAAATAGGAACCGCCCGAAGCCAAGCAGAGGTGTGATCTCCCTGCTGCGATTTCCACAATGTTGATTGATAAGGAGATAAAGTGAAGGTGGATTATGCAGAATCGGTAACCTTTGTGAAATATATATCTGCCAATTTTTTCATGAGTTTAGGGGTAGCGACCTCACTAGGATTACTCAAAATGTCAGACTCCGCCGTTCTATTGAATAGGCTCAACACATCCTCAAAGGCTCGACCAAGGTCAACAACGCCAGCATGCCATAGAAGCTTTGTTTGAAACCCAACAGACTGTAACCGCGAAGCAAGAAAAGCAAATGACGAACATCACCTACGGAATAAACACCAAGCTCGCCATATGCAAAAGGTAAGGTGGCAAGCCGCCACTACCAATCGCCAAACCCAGGCCTTGAAGCAGCAACGATACGCTCCAAAGAAGATTGAAGAGCCTCGTCAAATGTGTGCTGAGCCTCCTCAAAAGTACTAGGTGGACAAGTACACAAAGCAAAGTAGAGTTTCAAAACTCCGGTACAAGCCCTAAGCAACAACATCTTGCACTGTGGATCATCAAGCTTAGCAACCCTATCCATAAGCGCAATGGTCTTGGTAACCCTTTGCATCACAAGCTCACCTCCAAACCCAGAATCGGAACTAGCCGGACCACCAAGAAACTTAACACCACGCAAGGGTCGAGCAATATTAGGTGGAAAGACACCCACAAGCCTGCTTTGGGGGTCTTCTGTAGGCCAGAAAACTTCAGTTTTTTCCACGTTAGATGTAACCCAAAACGAGGCCCTTCCTCCACAATCAACTGTAGAACCTTCCCCACCACCAACGTGTCACCAATAACAGTGCCATCATCCAAATACCAAGCCTGAAGACATACATCAAAAGTGTCTCTGATTTTACACACCAGAGGCTGTAAAACCAAAGCAAAAAGCAGAGGACCAAGGGGATCACCCTGCCGTACCCCCTTATTATTATTATTATTATTATTATTATTATTATTATTATTATTATTATTATTATTATTATTACTACTACTAATACTACTATTACTACTACTACTATATCTCAAAAACAAGTAAAGTCATACAACCTACAATAAATTAGTGGGAAATCGAGATACAATCTGGGCCCCACTCCTCTAACTATAGCAAATCTTATCCTAGTGAAAATATGAGCAGCAGCTCGTGCCCCAATGTGATGCTGCTCATATTATTATTATTATTATTATTCCATATGGGGTATCGGTTTTCTTTTAATATGATGCTTATAAACCACTTATTGAATATGATAAGATGAATATCACCAATGTCTCACAATCGATCAGTATAAAATACTTTGAAATCTAATAATTAAAATAATTAAAATCAAACATTGTGACCTTAAGTTTTTTTTTTTTATCTATAACATTTTAACAATTTTGTTATGGAAATCTTATATGATCCTAAACCTTACAATAATCCCTTACCATTATTTGCTAACCACTATATGATATATTCTAATGTTATTGGAAGCAAAACATATGTTAGAATGAAGATGTCTTAAATGGTGTGGAACGTGCTTGATTAAACTTAGCTCGGTTAAGCCTAAGTGATATGATACTTTCTCAATTTTAAATATTTTTGATGATTTTTAACTATCAACATTTATAAAAATAGCCGTATGAATTTGACCTTAAAAAAGTTTGAAAAAATTGAAAAGAATAATCTCACCTTTGCTCGATCTACTCAAAACAATCCCACCTTTGCATTATTTGAGAACAATCCTACCTTTGCCCCCTATTTTCTCAACGGGTATTTTTACCCACAACCTGTTTAACATGTAATTTTTAATTTTTTAATTTTTCCCCTTAATCTCTCTCCTCCCACCCTTCCACCAAACTACCACATCACAACCGCTTCCCCGGCAGCCCCACCCCCGGCCGCCTTCCTGGGTAGCCCCACCCCCACCCAGCCGCCTCGAAAACCCTCCCAACCACCCCAGAAACCGCAACCACCAACCCCAAAAACTCTAGCCACCTCGAAAACCCTACTCCTACCCCGAAAACTCTGCCAGCCACCCCGAAAACCTTACCCTCACCTCAAAAACAACCCACCCAACAACCCGAAAAACCCTACCCCCACCTCAAAAACCCCCTCCCTACCCCGAAAACAACCACCCCCAATGAATCAACTCATTTATATTTTATTAAAAGAACTTTATAGCCAGAAAAATATAGTGAATTGAGTAAAAACATCAACCTCGTAATGACGGGTTGCCGGAAGAGGGGAAGGTAAGGCGGGGATGGGGTGATCGTTTAGGCGAAGGCGGCGCTGGGGCAGTGAAAGGGGTGGTCGTATAGGCGGGGCAAAATTGGGGCGGAAAAGAGGTTGTTTTTTGTTTAAATTATTAAAAAAAGAAATTAGGACCAATTGGACGGTGACACGTGGCAAGTCACCTTCACAAACCGGTTACTATTTTTAAAAAATCGGTTAAAGGCTTGTTTTGAGAAAATAGGGGGCGAAGGTGGGATTATTCCCAGATAACGCAAAAGTAGGCTCGTTTTGAGTAGATCGAGCAAAGGTGGGATTATTCTTTTCAATTTTTCCAAAAAGATTTGAAAGTGGCTTCTAAAAACAAAAAAACAATTAAAGGTGTGATGATATATATCCTTACTCCTTTGTACTCCTTAACTTATCTAAAAACAAAAACAAAAAACTTCCTAATGTACCCTCATAAGTTCAATAATGCATTAGGCAATCCTGATGTATTAGATACCCCTAATTATCGAGTATTTGAAATTTTATGTTAGATTATATGTTTACAATCGATTAAATGGAAGTTTTATGTAGAAAAATTTCTAGAATTCAATCTTAAGATCTTTAACAACGGATGATAGGTGCGGATTGGTGGCCTGGTCATGGTAGATTAGGAAGAGCAAAGAGAGAATTGGAGGTTTTGAAGAAGTCACATGAGGGCCAGTGTTGGAAAAATTAAGTCAACAGTCAAATTTCATTCAAAGGACAAATTCATCAATTTTATGTACATTTAAGGTCTAATTTCCTTTTTTTTTGTTTTTTTTTTCTTCGTTTTTTAAATACTGTATAAAGAACCTCTCTCATTTTTTTAGGAAGAACCTCTCTCATTAAAGGTCTACATTAAAAGGTCATTTCTAACAAATTGCCATAAAAAATAAAATTGGACCAATAAAACTAGACAAAACCCTCTTGTCACAAGTCATGTGTACAACATTGATCGATGGAGTTAGGCGAGCCGATAAAACCAGACAAAACCCTCTCGTCACAAGTCATACGTATAACATTAATCGATGGGGTTAGGCAAACCGATATAACTAGACAAAACCCTCTCGTGACAACTCACAAGTCACAAGCTCACAACAACAAGAAAGCAATCATCCAGTAAAAAAATGGACGCAGTGAACTACTAGAGTCCCACAACACCCACTCCTCTTACTCCCAAAGAATGTTCCATTTCCATTTCTTCTTAGATCCAAAATAATACGGAGTATTCCATCAAAATTCTTCGTTCTTAATAAATCACTCACTACTACACTCTCTTTCTCTCTCATCGTTTACTCTTCCTTTGACCTTCATCACTCCAGATTCCGATGAACCACAACTCTCGCCCCAGGTTTCCGCCGGGGATCGGTAACGGCCGCGGTGCCGGAGGGGGCGGTTATGTGCAGCAAAACCCTAATTTTCAAAATAGGCCGCCGTACCACCACCAACAACAGCAGCAACCTCAGTATGTGCCGCGCAACGCGCCGCCGCAGAATCAACATCAGTATCAACAGCAGCAGCAGCAGCAGCAACAACAACAGCAGCAACAGCAGCAGCAGCAGCAGTGGATGATGAGACGTCCTGCTAATTCTGCTACTGATGGTGGTTCTAATCAGTCTTCTGTTAATCAAGTTGAGAAATCTATTCAAACTGCTGCTTCTGGTGTGGATTCTAGGTATTTTTTAATCCCAATATTAGGGTTTTTGTTTGATTGTTGGATTGTTTTATGATTTGTGGGATTTGTTGGAATTGATATGATTTTGTGTCTGTCTAATGAGGGATTATGATTGTGGGATTACTATTTAATTGATTTACTCTCTTAAGGAGTAGAATTGGAGAGTAAGATTTGGGTTTTTTCGTTATTGTGAAGCATTGCAGACTTTGAAAATTGGAGATGTAAGAAGTAGAAAGTTTATTCAGGAGACAAGCTTTGCGATTATTGATTCAATTTTGGGTTTTGGAAGTTAGAATAAGTGTGAAGATCTGTTTTAGGGCATTTAATTTGGGTTTAGAGTGGAGACCTGATTGGGGACCTTTTAAATTAAGTAGGTGTTTGATTTGTCTTGTGACCGAGTACTTCTAGCAAAAAGCGCCCTTTATGTTGCCTGGACTCTTGGTTCTCGCTGTGTTTACTTTGTTTGTAGCTGGATAGGATGACTCAGGTAAGCTGTGACATTGTGAAGCAGGTAAAATTGGATCGAAGTTTGGTCTCTTAAACGAGATGGGTATGCTCCTTACGACCACTATCCTTTGCCAGAGTTCAAGTATCTGCAGGTCATATTATAATTGACTCTTGACTTCTTTGATTACATTCCGATTTTTACCCTCTCATCATTAATGGATGATTGGATGGATAAGTCATTTGTTGGTTGTCAGTGTATTTGTGCTGAATTGTGTAATATTGGAATTCGCCTGCTCTGACTATTTCAAATGGGATAATCGACATAATTATTATAAGATGAACATCTAAAAGTATATGTTCTTTTTAATGGCTGTATTTAGATATTTAAATGAAGTTCTCTGTTTGTATAGTACATTAGTACTTGAGAGTGGGTGGAGTTATGCTTCAGCTGGATAATGTGGGGGTTTGGTGCTTGATGACTATATTGAGATTTTTGCATTTGGTTGTTATAATAATCAACCATTTACAATTTGGTATGCTACATTCCACGTCCAAAACACGTCTAGGTGACTATTTTCTCATTTGTGTTATAGACTAAAATCTTAAGACTAATAGGTGAATGGTGAACAAACTTTTAAAATTAATTTGGTATGAAGGTTTTCAATATTACCATGGTCCAAATTTGAAAATTCCCAAATGCTATCTAAATCCTCATTTAACCAGCATGTTTATGGCAGTGTTGGTGTAGACTGTAGTGATATAGTTTGAGGGTACACTTCTAGACTACTTTTACCATATCAGGTAGTAAATTGTGTTGTTGTACCAATTCCACTTACCAAACCATACCATGACTTAGGGTAACCCTTTTATGAACATAACTCATGGGACATATGTGTTACTTAATTGTAAAGTTGTAGACTTGAAGTGATAAGAGTTAGTGAGGCAATATTTTGTTGAAGGAAAGGTTTTATGGGCAATTTTATGGTATTTTATTGAAAAAGGTGATGGGAAAGTAGATGATGGGGGATCAAACTAGGAGATTAAATAGTAAAAATAATGGGTTCTTATATAAGGAAGTGAAGGAGTAGAATATTGTAATATTTGTTTGCTTTGAGTTGATGGTTTAGGAATTATAGCCATATTGTATTATAGAGAGACAAAGAGATAGAAAAAATAATAACTTACCACCATTGCTCATTGGAAATAATTGTCATAAATGGCAAGTTGGTGACCACGAGTCCACAACTATTCAATTTCTATCTAAAAAGGTTTCTTTAAAGAGCCTGTTTTATAAGTTTTATGCAAAGGACGAGGATGCTATAGGTAAGGAAAATAAGAGGCTAAATCAAGGGTTCATAAGGATTTGAGATTTATAAGATTGCTAGGAGGACAAATGATGACCAAGGACTTATAACATGAAGTGCTAAAGGGTAAGATCCAAAGAATTCTTGATTTGGTTGTGAGATTAAGTATAAGAGGGGATATTGGTGAGCTATGTAATAAATGTCAAGTGTGTTATTGCAGACATTTCATTTGAGAATCAAGAAGTTGGAATTGCATGGAAGGATTCAAAATTAGAGGTAGAGAAAACATTGATAAAAATGAGAATAAGGAAAGCATTTGTGCTAAATGGTATTCTTATTAAGGTTTGGAGAAGCCTAGGAAAGGGTTTGGTTAACACACATTCATGCCTATTTATAAGAACAAAACAGATTAGTATATCAAGGAATAAAGCTTTAGTCATACCATGAAATTGTGGGAAAGAGTGATTAAACATTGATTGAGTAAATATACTAGTATTTTAAAGAATTAGTCTGGGTTTATGTCGAGACAATCTGAATAGAAAATATCCATTTGCAGAGGCAAATAATGGAGTATTTTAGGGCAAGAAAGAAGGATTTGCACCTTTATTTGTTTTGTGAAGGTATATGACAAGGTATCAAGAGGGGCTTTGGTGGGCAATGATGAAGAAAAGATTATCACTCAAATATGGGCCTAGCTGATGGTATAGATAGTGATGTGAAAAAATATGGGAGTGAAGCAACAAAAGATTTCCCTAATACGATAAGTTTACTCTAAAAATCTACCCTAAGCTCTTCCCCTTTGCAATAGTTTTAGACATAATAACAAGGTTTATCTAAAATGATATATCATGTTGTTCGTTGTTTGCGGATGATATTGTGTTGGTGGATGAGATGGGTAATGATAAGTTGGAGTGTTAGGAAACAAAAGCTGTAGTCTTGAGGTTTACACTAAGTAGGATTCAAATTTGGTAAATGGAGTGCCTTTTTAAGATTGTGAGGAGGCAAAGTGAGGATGCTGTGAGCCTTTTTAGTATTGGGAGGTGGCAAAATGAGGATGTTGTGCCTTAAGATGGTTATAAGTTACCTGTTTACAAATGTTTTAAGCATTTTAGATCGATACTACAAAGATATGGAGATGTTGAATGTATATTATAGAATCAAGTATGGGATTTTCCTTGTCCCTTCACTTTCTTCAACCTATCGTGTTTTTGAAGGTGGACTTTATTTTTGTAAGATTTAGCTGAATCAAATATGCTTCAAAAGTTCTCAGATGGGCTTTCCTCATGCCTTCCTTGCATTTCTGGTGTTCTTAGTCACTCATAGGTGTCCATGTGCGGATGTTCATGTGAGCTTCCATCACTGTTGGAAAGTTTGTGTAAATAGGCTCATTGCTTGATTAGTAAGCCTTGGGTCTAGTTTGTCTTTTTTGTGGATTTACATAGGAGTTGTAGGACTTGATTTTGTTATGTGATCAATACAAATTAGGTTATTAGATTACATATGGATAATTGGATGCCTGATATACCAATAAGTTTCCAGTGTTGCTATGTGGAGAAGTGTAGGTTCGTAAAGTTTGTAAAGGTCATACCAAAGTTGGACAATTGCAAATTATCATACTTGTATGTTGTTGAAAATGATAATAGATTTTTGGTGGATACTTTTCTGTGATTGTTTGGTAAGTGGAGTCTCATCATCTACTTTGTTTCTTTCTTTTTTTCTTTTCTTTTCGTTTCTTTTTTTTTTTTTTACTAGAGGTCCATGGTTTTTATATCTACCTATAATGGCAGGCAAGCCAAATGAATGATTTTTTTTTTTTTTTTTTTTTTTGGTGAGAACTCCCGATGGTTGTGAACAAATCGTTAATCAGAAGGTCAGGACGTAATTGATAAGTTTTATTGCTTTAGTGTGTCACCTGCGCAGCTGCACTGATGGGAGAGATGATTGAGTGATGCTTTAGTGGTGATGTGTCCAATTATTGAGTTGTGGACCGGAGGAAAGAGAGAGAGCCTAGCCTCTCAACTTTACTGCCTGCTGGAGTTGTTAGTTATGGGCTTTTGGCCGATGATGTTATCTAGTGCCTTGCCAATGCAGTAAGCCGATGCCCATCCTTCAACTTGGAAGGGTCCTAATATCCCATTTCTATCCGAATTTCCTTAGCAAATTTCCCAACAGCATCACTCCTATACCGTTATATGTTTCTTTGTGGAGAAATATGGAAATAGGTAGGTAAATCTCATCAAAGAAAAGCAAATCTTGACTTTTAATTTGGGAGGGAGGGAGGGAGGGGGGGGGGAGTAGAATGATATCTTGGTCAAAGTTCGTCTTTTAAATGAGCTTTGAAAACATGGCGAGCTTAATCAAAGTCTTCATATACAATATGGTTGTGTACTCCTCTCCCCTCCTTTGAGGTATATTCCAAGCTTTTAGTTAGCTGTGAAAATAATGAGGTCCAAAATCTGTTCTTTTCTTTCAAACATATATGAGTTGTCTACATCTTGTCTGCCACATGTTCTTTAAATTTATGTGCTCCCCACCTCCCTTACCCCAAAATATGGTCTAGTGACAATGTGCAGGTATGACACTTTTTTTTTTAGATGTGTTAATCCAAGGTCACCGTTGTTTTCATTTTTGAGAGCTGACATATATCATAAATCTCAAAACATGCTGATGGAAATTGTAAAAAATATATTGTAAGACTTGTATGGTAAACTACTTAAATTATGCTCCCTTTATTTGGAATTATTTTTAACATTATTCTTGTCCCTCTTAATTAATGTTTTACCATGAGTTTACTTAAATTAAATACCCTTTATATTGGTTTTCTCATTCCCATCGTCTATCTTACTCTATTTTAGTGAGGGTATGATGAGAATTCTAACCATGAATTAATGATTTTGGAAGCATGGCAATTTTTTTTTTTTTTTTTTTGAGGATAACACTTATTTCCAGACATAAGTAGTAATATTATTTTATGTAAAATACTTAGTTTATAAAGCGTGCCTAGGCGCAAGGCGCAGTAAGGCACGAGAGTTGGCGCCTTAGCTGTGCTTGGTGCAAAGACCTTCAAATGGTGTGCACTTATGCGCTTCTTTCTAGGCTGCCATGTGACTTTTGCATTGGTCAGGTTTACTTTAATACTACAGGAGAGAGAAACCCCATATCCCCATATTCCATTCAAAGAACCCTAGCTATCAATCACATAACCTTTTTCACCTTGTTATCAGAATTCTGTTTTTAGACTTATTTAATAGAAATTAATTAATTGCGCCGCTCCTAGAGAAGGCGTGCTCCTTAACCTTGTGCCTTTAAAAACTAAGATATAATTAATGAGTGTTTTAAGATGAATTAGTGGTCAATGTGGAAGCAGGAAAATAACAATAAATGCTTTGGAATGCAGGGAGTATAACTCTTGTGTCTTGTCCGCCAGGTCAATGAGATTGCTACTGTTTTATAGTTATGGATGTCAAAGTAATTGATATATAAATATCATGTACTTGTGTTTCTTTAATTCGATGCTAATTACGAAGGTTGTTGTGATGTGACTTTGTATTGCCTTTGGTTCAGTTCCCAAGATTGGAAAGCAAACCTTAAGCTTCCACCTGCTGATACCCGTTACATGACAGAGGTACTGCATATATACTTGCAAATTTATGCTTGTTTCACATCAGTTGCACATTGGTGTCTGCATGTTGCTTCCCCTGGATAACTGTAGCTGGCTAAACAAGAATTGTAGATTGCCAAATTTTTGATTTTGAGGAGTTATGATTGCAAGGGGAAAAAAAAAATTTCAAGACTGAATTTGTTAAACCTGCAAGCTTATTTCCTCTGAGTTTCAGGAATTCAAAATAAGGTGCTGTAAATTCAATATTTTTATCTGGTGATTTAAGGGTAATTTTCATCGGAAAAAAATTCTTAACAAATATAATTTTAGACTATAAAACACTGTATATGTAAAAAACAAGGTGGACTAGGAGAACTGAAAGAGTCTTGTAACTAGTGGACTTGTAAAGTAGCCTTGAGAAAAATTATTTAGCAAGTTATCTCTTTTGTGATAAGTTTGAAAATGGCCTTGACGCAGCTAAAAATTTATACCTAGTTATTTGAAAGTGAAGTAGCTTGCCAGCTTGGTGTCGCGTGTAGCCTCTCTAAAAACAGAAAGTCTTTTTTTTTTTTTGTGATTAAGTTTTTTGCTTTGCACGATCATTTTAAACAGTAGACAGAAGAAAGAAGTGAAGGAGATGAAAGTCATGGGGGCACGACTAAGATTCTAAGAACCTAAAATAGCTTTCTGTTTTTTTTTTTGAAGAGTCAAAACATTTCATGCATTCCAAAAAATTGCCCCCTTATATTAGGGTGAAGACTGTAGCTTAAGCAAATTATTGTGCTACTCCGGGAATTGAACACATAATTCATTTTGATACCGTCATACGCTTATACGTGCTATCTTTGTGTTGCATCCACTTTTCTTAAGACCTTAATGATATCAATAGACAATCTTCCATGATTAATTCCAGTATTATATAATACTTTCTCCATTCCATATTAGTTGACATAGTTCACTTATGCACGTTTGCCAATGCTTAACTTCAAATTATATTATCTTCAATTGTGTACAACCCAAAATTATAAAATTTGGAAAATAGATGTTGAGACAAATCAAACAGGACCCTTTTCGACTATGTTTCTTCTTTGGGATAAATCACATAATGAAGTCAAAGTAACTTATATGAGAGTCAAGATGAAATTGGAATGAAGGAAATATAAGAATTGGGATATTTTATGAGAAGGACAAGGTGAGGTAGGGAAAACAGGCTTATGGCTTTGGAATTTGGAGTAGTGACACTTCCACTCTTGGTAATTTACACGAGTTCTGTTTTCATCTTCGGAAAGCAATAATGCACTAACAACATTGAAAGAAGTTATATAATGGTACTTGGTGCTGTTGGGAGAAGGCGAGACATTATGAGCCTGTGATGTGGGTAGTGTATCTAGGCAAGGTTGCCTGCAAATTCCTATAGAGTTTGGAAGTGTGCATAGGTAGGTTGATAGTCTGTTTTGCTCATGTAAGCATTTCCCAAAAAAGTGTGGCCTTATATCATAATATGCATCCTTATGTGTTACTGTATAATATTATGCTCCCTTCGTTTAGCCTCATTTTGCGTGCATAAAAGTATATATTATACAGTAATACATACGGATGCAATTATATTTAATCCCTACTTGATGTAGCTATGGATACTTGGTAAAAGTTAAGACAGTTGTATCTCTATTTGATGTTATGAATCTAATGATTATACTTCGTAGTCCAAACATTAAAAAAAAAATCTTTAATGGAATTTCTGATTATTGCTGAATTTCATCTCTAAGAGACTCTCATAACATGCTACTTGCCGATTGATTGTAAGCTGATGTATAATTTATCATGGATCAGGATGTCACTGCTACAAAAGGAAATGAATTCGAGGATTATTTCTTGAAACGTGAGCTACTTATGGGTATATATGAGAAGGGATTTGAACGTCCTTCTCCAATCCAGGAGGAAAGTATCCCGATTGCGTTAACAGGAAGTGATATTCTTGCCAGAGCTAAAAATGGAACTGGAAAAACCGCTGCATTTTGCATCCCTGCTCTGGAAAAAATAGACCAAGACAACAATGTAATTCAAGGTGATAACCAGCATTAATTATTCTAGCGTCTGCCCATTTGGGTAGCCTAACTAAGCTTTATTAGTTTCTGATTTTTCAAAAATAAATCATTCTAGCATCTAAGCATTGCTGCCTCAGCTGCGTATTCTATTGATAATTACTTGTCTAGTAGCTCAATGGGTGTCCTGGTTGTTCACTGCAGCTGTTATACTCGTTCCCACTAGAGAGTTGGCTCTTCAAACATCACAAGTATGCAAAGAGCTTGGCAAGCATCTAAAGATCCAAGTTATGGTCACAACAGGAGGGACTAGTTTGAAGGATGATATTATGCGTTTGTATCAACCAGTGCATTTGCTGGTCGGAACACCAGGAAGAATACTAGATCTTGCAAAGAGGGGTATATGTGTTCTAAAAGACTGCTCCATGCTTGTAATGGATGAGGTACTTCCATTTTTGCCTGAATATTTAGTGTTGATTCCTTCCACTTTTTTCATTCTGCAAGTCCTTGCCGAATGCACTCTCTGCCCAGACCTAGCATCATTTTGAAGTTTTTTTTTAATAATGTTTTTACTTTGTAAGAGAAATTCATGTTAATCTTAACATGCTAAGCTTAGTAAAGTTTTTATTAATGAAGCAAGGAAATCTTGGGGGCAGGTGTTTTTTGAGCTCCATTGGCATTCCCCTCGATGTTTCCAGAATGTTTCAGGCGCTCAAAACGTGTACAATACTTTAAAGAGTCGGGTGGCATACAATTCATTTCAGGTTCTTGGAAGTTGGAACGTCTAAAAGTGATATTAGGAGGACATTTTGAGACAGATTTGTAGCTCATACATGGGTCTTATTTATTTATTCTTAGAAATGTCTAAAGAAAAAAATATTAGTTGCATTACTCTCCTGAGCAATCCCTCAGGACCGTGAAGAAGTTATCCTTGTCCTCACTCACTCCGTCTAATGTTGTCAGTTTGTTAGCTCTCTGTTAACAGTTCTGGCTCGGGCTTCCCCAGAAAAGTTCTTACAGCAAAATTAGAGTCAGTTGTCTGGTCAAAGTTTGTCTCAGGCAACTTTCTTATTTTTTTTTGTCATCTTATCCATTTTTCTGTCAATTACCATGTTAGTGAATGACCAGTGAGGCAAAATGCTAGGGAGAAGGGATGGGGACTGGTGAGAGCAGTTAATATAGGGATGGCAATGGCCTATGGGTCCAGTTGCCTATCCTAATTTTAGGGTACAGGAAGGTTATGGGTCTAGGTTCAAATTTTGAGTATTGACCATTCAATCACCCACCCTTAGTGCAACTGTGGACTGATGTTTTGTGTGGCTGCTGGCCCATTTAGCTTTTTATGCGCATTTTATGTATTGAAAAATAGGCATTAGATTCTATAAATAGTATTTGAAGGATCCATATTGGACCCTAGACCTTGGCCATACCCTATTATACCCTATGGGTCCGAGTAACGGTTTTAGTTATTTAGAGCCCATGGGTCAGTGTAGGGTATGACTATACATAAAAGAATAAAAAGTATAGGGTTTGAACTTATTGTGCAGGTGTTATCGGACCCTGCCCAAACCCTACCCAATGCCATCTCTGATATGACGAGTAACTTTGCAGAGGTGGTGGTGGTGGGTATTTATCTAGTAAAAGGTTAATGTGGGTTTATAATTTTGGTTATTTCTTTCTTTTTAATATATTATTTATTTTTGTATTTTCTTGTTCTTGAATTACAAGGTAAGAATTTGTTTGTGCCCTTCTAGAGAAAAAGAATTGTTTTGTTTTATCATAAAAGTAGCCTATGTATTTTCTTAAAATGAATATTTCAAAACATATTGATCAACCTTTTTCGATGCTATATTGCTCTTGATTGATCTTGAGCGATCTCACTCAAAAGCTTTTTGAAGTTGAGCGATTAGATGTGGATTTATCTGATGCTCCATGTTTCTTTTCTCTTCAGGCCGACAAACTTTTATCCCCTGAATTTCAACCATCTGTGGAGCAGTTGATTCGTTTTCTTCCTGGAAACAGGCAGGTTTTGATGTTTTCGGCTACTTTTCCCGTCACTGTCAAGGATTTCAAAGATAGATTCTTGCAAAAACCTTACGTAATCAACCTTATGGACGAGCTTACTCTCAAAGGTATTACACAGTTTTATGCTTTTGTTGAAGAAAGACAGAAGCTCCACTGCCTGAACACGCTTTTCTCGAAGGTTTGTCATCGTCTTATGTGCTAGTGTGTTACTATTGTCTCTGCATTACGTCTGAAGGCTTTCTGATATTGTTATGGGTTGGCTTTTCAGCTGCAAATAAACCAATCCATTATTTTTTGCAATTCTGTGAATCGAGTGGAATTATTGGCCAAGAAAATTACAGAGCTTGGTTATTCTTGCTTTTACATCCATGCTAAGATGCTCCAGGACCATCGAAATAGAGTATTTCATGATTTTCGCAATGGTGCCTGCAGGAACCTTGTTTGCACAGGTAATAGAAAACATTTGATCCTAATGTCATAAACTAGCCTTTCAATTGGTTTCTGGATCTTCCTCCTATTCCCTTGATGATCATTGGCTGATTGCGTTTGGGTTGTAGTACTTGGTTGGGTGACCATGGGAGTTCTTCGTTTTGCATATCCTCTGCTCCATTGGCCCTGTATTATAAGATCTAATGATGATCAATTGATTTGTGTGATTTGGTCAGGATATTTTATTTTATTTTATTTATTATGTGCTTATGGGCTATATGCCTGTAGGACGAGGGTGATCTCTTATATTGTTGGACATAGAACTAGGGTGATGTCTAAGGAATTGTGCTACTACCTTTACTTTATTGCTTTCTTTGTAAGTGCTTGTAAGTACTCATTGGTTGACATATTATTCATGGACCAGTGCTTAAATGGTTTCTCCTGAGAATAACAACTATGTCCTAACATTTTATGTGCAAGGATGTTGGAAAAGGATAATGATGATTCTTCCTCCCTTCCTCAGATCCTAAACGAGTGGAAAACATACTGCTAATTATATCAAATGATTAACCAGAGTGACAACTTGAATAATAGAGCTACTTCGTCGTCACGCTCTTATTCTTTTTGGAGGATATCAGATGCGACTGCTTATGAACAATAGTATATGTTCTCTTTTGGATATGTTAACACAAATTCTTCATTGCTTTCTGTAGGACAGGTGGCACCCTTTAATTTTAGTGCTGTGCCAATTATTACTACAAGAATCATGTTTTATGATCTTGTTGGATATTAGGGTGCCAGGATGTTGTTGATAATAGGTTTTTAAATGTGGGCTTGGAAGGGGCTTCATGGATTTGCAATGTGATTTTGTTAGAAGGGAGGTAGAGCTAGACCTCTTAACATTCGATGAAGATGCTGTCATGCTTGGTGTTGTTTGTTTCGAAGGTAACTTGTCTTGACCACAGTGGTGAAGGATCCGCGAGACTTTGCCATATTAGTTGGAAATAATTTGTTTGGCCTCTTCTGCTTTGCAGTGGGTCTTAATGCCTTGACAATAGTCATTTATACCTTGCCTCTTTGATTTTCAGTCCTTTAATCCTTCGCTTAAAAGCTTTTCTTATTTGCTGTATAAAGATTTCATGCGTGTGATGGAAAGTAGTTTCCTCTAAGTTTCCTTTAATCTCTTTATCAGTTACATTTTCAAGATGTATAGGATTTTCTATTTATTTTTTTTGTTTTTTCCTGGTTACCTGAAGATTAACAAAACAAGCTAAAATAACAATCACATCTTATTGGATTGTTTGTGGTAACCCTGAATATGCTGCTCAAGTTCATGAATGGCCTTGCTATTGACAGCCACCTGACACTGTTACTGCTGTTAAAGAGTAATCATCTCTGATTTTCTTTTTTCCCCTTTCTTTGTTTTCCCACTCTTTCTGCTCACAATGATAAGTCTAGGTTTGTTCTTCTTCCACAATCTTACCCTTTTTTTCCAACTCCTACTTTCTCCCCTTTCATCTCTTTGGTCATAGACAGTGTTACCTAATACTTAAACCACCACCCCCCCCCCCCCAAAAAAAAAAAAAAAAAGAAAAGAAAGAGAATAGCGTATCAGGAAAGTGCGTACTGGTATGGCAGAACACTTTTGCTCTATTCTACAATAATTTGGTAGCAAGCGAACTACATCCCGCTATATAAGCGAATTCCCAACTGTGGATTAGGTAACACTTGTCATAGTAGAAGAGGAAGGCAAAAGTGTCGTGCAAGGCCACAGTTTCAAAGGCAGCAATGGGAAGCAACAGCAGCAGTAGTGGCAACAGAGGGGTCTTTTAATGGCAGAAAGTGATGTAGGTAGGTGTAAGTGTGCAACCACCACCACAGATTATAGTGGAGGAGATAAAGTGTATGAAAGAAAGTTTATCATGAGAGAATTCTCAAAATTTAAATGGAGGGACAAGTGTTCTACTGGTCAAATGGTAATTCAAGAGTGGAAGTGCGTCGTATACTAGATTTTTTATAATTGAGATTATTCTTTTCTTTGCATCTGTTAATTACGCTTGCATTAGCATCCATAATTTCTTACTAATAATTGGCTTCTGTGGCAAAGTTTTAAATTGCATGCTGGATTGCTCTTTTTCCTATGAGTATGCAGGATAGCTTCTTTATATTTCTGAATTTTGGCAGTAGTGTGTTATGTGCTTACAGCTAGTGTTCTTGTTTGGCCCTTTTTCAGATTTGTTTACAAGGGGTATAGACATTCAAGCAGTAAATGTTGTAATCAATTTTGATTTCCCAAAAAACTCAGAAACCTATCTGCACAGAGTATGTTAGGTTCTTTCTTTTGATTTTGGTCAGATGTATGTTTTTTTTTTTCCTTCTGTATCGTACTTAATATCTATCTGCTGTACAGGTTGGTCGTTCTGGAAGATATGGGCACCTTGGATTGGCTGTTAACCTAATCACATATGAGGATCGCTTTAACTTGTATGTGCTGTGAATTGATATTCATTGGGAGTGCCAACGATTGGGGCAACAATTGAGATGTTAAGCAAATTTCTTCTTTTTTTTTTCAGGTACAAGATTGAACAAGAGCTTGGGACCGAAATCAAGCAAATTCCTCCACACATAGATCAGGGTATCTACTGCCGGTAGCAAAGTGTTCTCTGGTGAGTTAGTGAGACAATAATCCGCAAATGTGTTTTGACTGTTGTCTTTTTCATTTTTATATCCCACATCCCTTCAGTGTCTTTGGGGGGGGGGGGAGGTGGGTGTTTTCGTGTTTGGGGCTGTATGCGCTCAAAATGAATTCTGTGAGAGGGTAGCTACAGATGTGTTGTTACTTTTGTTGAGGTAGTATTTTGCATGAATTCCGACACAGTGAGAGAGGAGGGGGTTTGGCGTCAACGGTTTGACTTTTTTACAGGATATTAAGCAATACTTTATATTTTTCCAAGAAGTACGAGACTGATTTGACTTCTGAACATACTTGAGTAGTTGAGTTATTGTGGTTTCTGAGGTGTTGTCCTTGTTATCACATTTTACTTGGAGTTTAACTTTTTCATAGCAAGGTTCTGTGCTGCTATTTTTTGTACATAAACTGTCCCCCTTAGTACAATATTGTTTCTCTTTGCTGAATATCTTAGTGGTGTGATCTGACGTGATTGCATTACTACTGATTAAAATTGTCTGTTTGGGATTGTGAATTGAATTTTGGGTTATGAATTTGTGTTTTCTCCTGAGAGTCTAGTTTAGGGTGCTTCTAATGATAGAGTTTGCCATCTCCTGCTACACGTGCGACTGTTTTTTGTCCGTAGCTTGCTTACACTTGAAGAAGATTCAAGAAAGTAACAATCAGTTGTTGCAAATAACAATTTTTTTTTTTTTTTTTTTTGACAAATTACCATTTTTTTAAAATTGTTCCCCTCAACTCACCTTTGCCTGTATCTACATATGGCTGAAGGCCCTCCTTTCCCTTTTTAGTGATTTTTCCATAGATCTTCTCTTCCCCTGCATGGGCTTAACTTGTTTCTTCTGATTGGTTCTTTATGGAAGAACTTGCTTCTTCCTCGAAATATTTCGCCGGTCAATGCCACCCTTACTCCTACTCCTGTTGCTCTTCTGGACCATACTCCCTCTACTCTTGTCACTACGTACGTATGGACCAATTTCTTGTTTGCTCCTGTTGGCTACTCTGTTTGATACCCACACTTGTCAAATTTGAAGTTGAAATAGTTTCTTTATGTCAGATGAATTTTGTTTCTTTTCGATATATCTTTTATTTGACATATGCTTAAAGAACGGAATTAAAAATTACAGATTATGGAGTAAGTTCGGTAAACTATTCAAAGAAGCCTTACTAGCTTCCATGATACAAACGTTATAAATAAAACTACATAACATCTTCCTTGCAAGAAACAGCCGGTTTGGTAAATAAAGTAATTGCTGTTATAAGGAGTATATTGTTTGAAAATCACTTTTGCAGTTAATTTCGTAGATAACTGAAGAAAGTGAGTCTTCTGTTTTCTTTATGGGATGAACGATATCTTGCTGTATACGTCCCCCAAGAATTCAAGTTTGGGGATGCTATTAAAACTAGATATGAACATGTGATCATATAACATCTGGTCTATGTAAATTAGCTTTTTGTTGCTTGACCTAATTTGAGTTTAACTGGATAAAATGACATAAGAGATTAAATTGTTGTATAGAGTTTGATTAAACCATAAAGGTGTTTTGGAATGAAGTTTATCAAAATTTATTAAGCTATATTTAGCATTTTAGCCTCTTTTTGTTTGCAGTTAGCACTTATAATTATTTAAATTTGGGCATATGTTGCCCAGAGTTGGACTTGGGTGTCGTGTCCGACACGGTGTTGGATCCTTCGACACTCTGGATTTTATAAAATCATATAATGCAATTATATATTTGGGTGTCGTTCTGAATTGTCGAGGATCCGACACGCGTCACGCGACGTACAAAAGGGCGTTGAAGTAACATAGGTTGGGCCATATCTCATCGTAAGTTGAATATTAAATAGAAAAGGTCTCTCCCCCCCCCCCCCCCTTCTCCCACTGCTCCTCCCCCGCGTGCGTGTGCACACTCAAATACACACATTTAGCCTCTGCCTTTTTGTTAAAAATGTGAAAGTTGGCATAGGCTTGATGAGCACATTTCAATGACTGGGAAAATGTTTTTTCACATGCAAACTTTGCTAGATATTTAGCTGGTCTTGCTGTGGATGATTGGTTAAATGGATCAGTGCGTTTCTTCTTCCTTTTTCTTTCTATATTTGCCATTTTCCTTGCACTTGTATATTGATTCTAAGTTTAGCCATTGTAATTCTCTCTGTAAGAGTAGACTTATGTTTGAGCATATTTCTGGTTCAAGGATCAATGCAGAGGATGGAGAAGAAGCTAGCAACACTTTTTCAAGAGGCAGCTGAAGACCTGTGCTGATTTGTGAGATGATATTGAGGGGGTTGTCCATTAGACTTCCCTGAAATTGATGAAGCCCGACTGCTTGAAGACACGTTTGAAAATTCACATATCCTAGCAGCGAAAAGGTTTCTGTAACTTCCTGTTTTTTCATATTCTTTATTCGCATTTAACTTTAGGCGTCAACTCCCCCCCCCCCCAAAAAAAAAAAAAAAAAAGAAAAAATAATAAAAACAAAAAAAAAAAGGTAGGCATCAACAGCTTTAAACTTAGTTACATGTAGAGGGCTTTTAATCTTGTACTTTTTTTAAAAATCCTTTTAGAGTTTAGACTGTGTATTCAACGTGTTGTTGCACATTAACTGTAAGGAGGTGGAATGTTATGTGATAGATGTTTAATTCCAGCAAATCACCAGAATCTGCTTCCATGTTCTGAGTGGGAGGTTACTCTGTTCCTCAACCCTCTATTTTGTGGTTTTGCCCTCAAGTTGAGCATTGCCGTTGTAGCCTTTTTTTTTTTTTTTTTTTGGAACCTTCAACATATTCTCGTCCGTTGTTATCAACAGCAATAAAACTTTAGGGTGTTACTCTACAAATGTGTCGATTAATCACTGATCGGTTCTCTCAACGGTCTGTCTGTCTGTCATGGAGGTGCCTTTGATCAGCAACGATACCACGCTTCTTAGGTTGTAGCATATTTTCAGCGTACTCGTAAAATGACAGTTATAAAGATGATGGAGGATGTCACCACATTCTTAATGTAGTTGTGTAATATAAACTCTAAGTTAGCTGTCCAACTAAAAGGTACGTAAGTAATACCTCAAATGACAGCAAGCATAAGAAGAAATCAAAGATATTTAAGAATTCAAGTTAGCACATGGGGAGTTAGAAGTTGTAGCCCTACCAACTTGGGTATGAATTGTCTGTCTTTAAGGGCAATTTTCAATAGTTGCAAAATTAATTTTGTGTTAAGAGGTAACTATGATATTGTATATTTTATGATGATGGAGATGGAAGAGAGCAAAAGAGCAATTAGAGAATGTCGGTTTTTCTTCTTACTCTACTAGTTCACAAGATAGTGAACTTATTTATAGGCAAATATTGCCCATAAAGTATGTTACATAATTGTACTTATATACAAATTATTGTCCTAAATATAGCTCATGTGATGAGCTATAAGCTATTGTGCTCCAAACTCATGTGAACTTCATTTGACATTTTCTTAACACTCCTCCTTGAAGTTCGCATGAAATGAAGTATGGGTTGCTTCAAAGAAAAATATTATATGCTTTGATATACTGCCTCGTTAAAAACCTTGTCAGGAAAAACCTAGTGGGATAAAAACCTGATCGAAGGGAAAAAGAGTGCAGTGCATATAATACTCCTCCTGATTTCAGCATAGATCACGAAGATGTCGCATTCCAATTTTGTGAACCAATTGCTCAAATTTATTGGAAGGAAGTGATTTGGTGAAAAGGTCGGCAAGATTTTCACAAGACTGAATTTGCTGGATATTTATTTCCTCGTCCTTTTGCAGATCATGTGTGAAGAACAGTTTTGGGGCAATATGTTTCGTTTTATCTCCCTTAATATATCCTTCAGTTACTTGAGCGATACATGCTGTATTGTCTTCAAAGATGATGGTTGAGTCTTCTGTTATTGCGTTCATTCCACACTCCTTTTGAATATTACTGATCATCGACCTCAGCCACACACATTCCCGTCCTGCTTCATAGAGGGCTATCAACTCTGCATGATTTGATGATGTCGCGGTCAATGTCTGCTTTGTTGATTTCCATGATATTGCAGTGCCGCCATAAGTGAATACATATCCATTTTGTGACTTGGCATTTTGAGGATCTGATAAGTATCCAGCGTCTGCATACCCAATGAGAGCAGCATCTTGTTTTGGTTGGTAATATAAACCAAGGTCTCGTGTCCCTCGTAGGTACCGGAGTAAGTGTCGAACTCCCTTCCAATGTCTATATGTTGGTGCATTGCTGTGCCTGGCTAACAAATTCACAGAGAAAGCTATGTCGGGTCTAGTATTGTTAGCTAAGTACATTAAGGCTCCAATTGCACTTAAGTATGGTACTTCTGGACCCAGAATCTCTTCATTTTCTTCTCGGGGTCTGAATGGATCATTTTTCATATTCAAAGAACGAACAACCATTGGGAAGTTGGTTGGGGTTGCTTTGTCCATGAAGAAACGTTTCAAAACTCATTCTGTATAGTTTGATTGATGGACAAAAATGCCATGACTCAAGTGCTCAATTTGTAGTCCAAGGCAAAATTTAGTTTTCCCAAGGTCTTTCATCTCAAATTCTTTCATCAAGTATTTTGCAGTTTTCTCGAGTTCATTTGGGGTTCCGATGATATTTAAATCATCAACATAAACTACAATGATAGCGAATCCTGATTGTGATCGCTTTATGAAAACACAGGGACTAACTTGGTTGTTTTTGAATCCTTCTCTCATAAGGTATTCACTCCGACGGTTGTACCACATCCTTCCAGATTGTTTCAATCCATAAAGTGGCCTTTTTAGTTTTATGGAAAGCAGTTGTCTAGGCTTGTGGTTTTCTGGTAGTTTTAGTCCTTCGGGGACTTTCATGTAAATGTCCGTATCGAGTGACCCATACAAATACGCAGTCACTACATCCATTAATCGCATTTGCAGTCCTTTTGTGACTGTCAAACTTACCAGAAATCTTAATGTAGTTGCATCAACCACTAGAGAATATGTTTCTTCATAATCAATCCCTGGAATTTGAGAAAATCCTTGGGCTACAAGTCTTGCCTTGTATCTAACTATCTCATTTATCTCATTACGTTTTCTCACAAATACCCATTTGTAGCCAACGGGTTTTACACCTGCTGGTGTAAGAGTTATTTTTCCGAAAACTTCTCGTTTTTCAAGTGACTTCAACTCAGCCAGCATTGCCTCCTTCCACTTTGCCCAATCACTCCTGTGTCGGCATTCTTCCACTGTCCTTGGTTCAACATCATTTTCATCAGACACAATGTCGATTGCGATGGAATTTGCAAATATTTCATCCACGATAACATCTTTCCTATTCCAATGAGTCTTGGTAGAGACGTAATTCATTGAAATTTCATTGTTATCGACGTTTTGAACGTCTTGTTCAT
Organism: Chenopodium quinoa; assembly: GCF_001683475.1. Lineage (NCBI taxonomy): Eukaryota > Viridiplantae > Streptophyta > Magnoliopsida > Caryophyllales > Amaranthaceae > Chenopodium > Chenopodium quinoa. Next base: position 4,148,334 of record NW_018742484.1, read on the forward strand.
TTCCCGTAGGGTTGTCTTCTTGTTCGTCCCCTTTTGGATTATCATCATTTTCTTTACTTTCATCCACATTTGGTCTTTCTTGACCTTCTGGCGAGGGAACATTATTAGTCTCATTTTCTATTCCATCCAATCTTTTCAATTTTCTTGGCTTAGAATCTTTTGAACCAAGTGGTCTTCCACGCTTTCTGCGTGCCTGAGATTCATTTTCTATGGCCTTATTTTCAGTTGGGATTTCAATACGTGCAGGGGCATTTTCTGCTGGTATATGTGATTTTGTCACCTTCTTTGTGTCTACAAATGCATCAGGCAATTGATTTGCAACACTTTGTAAATGAACAATTTTCTTAACTTCTTGTTCACACATATTTGTTCGTGGGTCTAACATCAACAATTGTGTTGCATTCCAAATAAGTTCTATTTCTTTCTTGTGTGGGTCCACTTTCTCTCCCCCTAAGGCTGGGAATACTGTTTCATTAAAGTGACAGTCGGCAAATCTAGCCGTAAATAAGTCACCAGTCAATGGTTCAAGATATTTAATTATAGATGGGGATTCAAACCCGACATAAATTCCCAGCCTTCTTTGTGGACCCATTTTTGTTCGTTGGGGTGGAGCAATAGGAACATATACAGCACAACCAAAGATTTTTAGATGTGAGATACTTGGTTCTCTACCACAAACAAGTTGTAGTGGTGAGAATTTATGATAAGTTGTAGGTCTCAATCTAATTAGTGTTGCTGCATGTATTATAGCATGTCCCCAAGTAGATGATGACAATTTTGATCTCATTAATAATGGTCTTGCAATCAATTGTAATCTCTTAATTAGTGATTCAGCTAGACCATTTTGTGTATGGACATGAGCTACTGGATGTTCAACATCAATTCCAATTGACATACAATAATCATTAAATGTTTGGGATGTAAATTCCCCAGCATTATCGAGCCTTATTTTCTTTATTGTATGATCTAGGAATTGTGCTCTTAATTTGATAATTTGGGCAAGTAATTTTGCAAAAGCAACATTTTTGCTTGAAAGCAGACTGACATGTGACCATCGTGTGGAAGCATCAATTAAAACCATAAAATATCGAAATGGTCAACATGCCGGATTAATTGGCCCGCAAATATCTCCCTGAATTCTTTCCAAGAATTTTGGAGAGTCAATAGCAATTTTGTTCATGGATGGTCTTATTATTAATTTGCCAAGTGAACATGCGGAGCATGTTAATTCATCCGATCGAGGAATTTTGGCATTCCTTATTGTATGTCCAATTGAATTCGCTATTATTCTTTGCATCATCCCAGTTGCTGGATGTCCCAAACGATCATGCCATAAAATAATCAAATGTTTGTCATCTAACTTCTGGTTAGATATCATATTGATTTCCACGGGTCGTATGTTTATACGGTATAACCCCGAAGAGTATGCTGACAATTTCTCATAAATGTGTTTCTTGCCATATTTTCCTGTCGTAAGGCATAAATACTCCTTTTGACCCGTTGTCATTGTTTCTAAATGATAGCCATTTTGGCGCACATCTTTGAAACTTATGAGATTTCTTCGAGATTTACTCGAGTATAAAGCATTATTGATCATCAATTTTGTTCCATTTGGAAGCATTATACAAGCCTTTCCAGATCCTTCAATTAATTTTGCTGACCCGGAGATAGTGTTTACATTTGCCTGAAACAACTTTAGTTGTGAAAAATATTTCCTATCCTTTAAGATAGTGTGTGTTGTTCCACTGTCCAAAAGGCAATGATATTCGGAACCAACTTCGGGTATATCCATATCTTCATAAAATAAATATGAGATTAGTTTAGAATAATATCATACAAACTTTTATTTATGATAGAAATTAAGAGTACATGACTAATCATTTAAAATACATATCAGAAAATTCATTAAAACGTAGTATATATTACATCAGTAGATGGGTTGATTAAGCATTGTTATTTTCTCCAAAGATGAAATCATTCCCAGTTTCAGCATTGTCCATGAAGAAATCGGACACATCAAGGGTAGGACATGGAGCATTTTCTTCATTAACATAATTTGCTTCTGCATTTTTCTCTTTTCCTTTTACAGAAGCCTGGTAAAGGTCTACCAAATGTTTGGCCGTACGACAAGTACGTCCCCAATGTCCTGTCATGCCACATCTGTAACATGTGTCTTTTCCTTTTGAAAGAGTTTGTTTGTGGCTTCCAGATGACTGTCCCTTCTGTTTTTCAAAATTTTTGAAATTACTGTTTCTTTGAAAATTGTTTCTACCACGTCCTCAGCCTCGTCCGCGATAATTTCCACGACCTTTTCCACGACCATTGTAATTTCCACGTCCACCTCTTCGTGCAGCATTTGCCTCGAGTGGATAAGAACTTGTTGCATTTGCCTCATGATGAGTGCCAAAGACCCAGTTGGTCTGAGATTATGATTTTTCAACAAAAGATCGCTATTTTGTTCTGCAACAAGCAATACACTCATTAATTCATTAAACTTCTTAAAACCTCTTTCACGATATTGTTCTTGCAACAATATGTTGCTTGCATGAAAGGTAGTGAGTGTTTTTTTCAATCATTTGTTCATCGGTGACTGGATGATCACAGTATCTCAATATAGATACTATCTCATGTATGGTTGAATTGTAATCTATTACAGATTTGAAATCCTGGAATCGTAAATTTGTCCAGTCAAATAAAGCCTTAGGAAGGAGCACCCTTTTGTGGTGTCCAAATCTTTCATTAAGGCAGTCCCATAATTCTTTGGGATCTTCAACCATCATGTACTCAGTTTTAAGGCCTTCATGTAAATGATGCCTTAGTAACACTAAGGCTTTTGCCTTTTCTTGTTCGGTAATGGGTTTTTCAACCGTCATTGCAGAAGTGGTAGTATCAGTTGTTTGACCAGGAGGACTTTTATTAACAGTATGCTCCAACCCTTGAGCTTTTAAATTCATCATGGCATCCACTTTCCATTCCAAAAATTTCTTTCCAGATAAATCTAGAATGCTGAATTGTCTTTTCACAAGATCTCCCATTTTAACTACAACAAATTACGTGATAATTAGTTTATAATCATACGTATATCACATGTGTTTAATTCTTCCATATTTTTAGTTTGTTAATGAAACACATGATAATTAAATTCTTTTTTTTTAACAATAATAAGACATAAATAAAATAGTTCTTTCTCCCCCCCTTGGTTTATTATTGTGAGTAATTATATAACTATGAAAAAAAAATCATATTAGTCGTATAAACAGCAAAACGACAACAACAATAGTAGTAACAATAACTATAATAATAATGGTAATATTATACAATGATGATTTAAAACAACAAAACAACATAATAAAACAAAACATGCTTTTAATCGACAAAATAAACAAACTTCACTTGTACATTATGACAAAAATTAATATTGCTACTAACAGAACTACAAGCGCCGTAATTAGGAGAAAATATTGTTTTATTTTCTTTAAATCTTCCTCAAAGATGAAGGTGTGGGTGTTTTGGATGTTTTGGTCGCCGTCGGGGAACATATTGGAGAAGAAGGGGTGAATAATTTTTGGGTGATTTTTGGATAAAGAGAGGATAAGAGATTTGTGGTGAAAATCGGGGGAAAATCTACCTTTTATAGAGGTAGGTTTATCTGTTACTGTTTTTTACAATTGTAAAAATATCATATAATGGTTTAATGTACTGGCAAAATTATGATTCAAATATAAGTATTTATAATTGTAAAAGGTTATCACACTGGGAATGCAAGTCATAGTGGTCCGAGAGCCCTAATATCTATAAAAGATCATGGGTTCGAAAACTGAAAGAAACACAAACAGTTCGTAAAAGAAAGAAAAATAATAAGTATAAAAGGCTGCATCTTTTTGTCAATTTAGTTAATAATATGCATGCAAAGTTACGACTAATTATAATTACTAAAATTAAATTTTACATAGAAGGTGAGTATGTAATATCAACATGTATGAATCAAACATAAACCAAGATACCAACATAAATAAAACAAGGCAAGATAGTAATAAATTCATAAGTAAGGATATTTTTCACCGTTGTTTTGAGATATATGATATAATAAATGTTTGAGTTTCTGGTATAGAGGATCCCAAAATATGGGCAACTATAGAGCATACTCCTCAAAACATTTAGAAGTAGATAGTATTTATTTGTTATAATTTTGAGTAGTAGGTATAAATATACCTGACTAGTAACTCGTGCTGATAACGTGTTAAGAGGTAACTATGATATTGTTTATTTTATGATGATGGAGATGGAAGAGAGCAAAAGAGCAATTAGAGAATGTCGGTTTTTCTTCTTACTCTACTAGTTCACAAGATAGTGAACTTATTTATAGGCAAATATTGCCCATAAAGTATGTTACATAATTGTACTTATATACAAATTATTGTCCTAAATATAGCTCATGTGATGAGCTATAAGCTATTGTGCTCCAAACTCATGTGAACTTCATTTGACATTTTCTTAACATTTTGGACCTTTTATCATAATTTTCCAAAATGTTTTATGATTCACTTTTTTGCATGCAGTACAAATGAGGTCAAATATATATGGAAGATTGTGAACTTACTGGATTTTTGTTTATAGAAAACGTTTTTTATTTGTTTGACAAAAAAATTATTAATAGCAAATTAGTGATAATTAAAATCTGCATTGGTTATTCAAAATATTTTTTTGACTAAATCTTAGAGAGCTTGTTTATGCGCGACATGATTTAGGATTGATCATTATTCTATTGAAACGAACCAGCCTCATTTCTTTATTATTGTCTTAAAAATCAGACAAGTCTCAAGAAGTCAAGAGTATGCACGAGATCATTACAAATAAAAATGTTTATCACATGTTTGAATACATGATCTTTTTTTTTTTTTTTTTTGAAATTGCTACCAATCTATTGTAGATGGGTGAATACAAGAAAATTTAATTATGCTTCATATTCAATTATGATACACTAAATACTTTAATTTGTACAAAATATTTCATCAAAAAAAAAAAAAATTTGTCCAAAACATAAATTTGAGAGCATTTATTTAGTTTCAACAGTTATTATTGTTCACTTATTTTTTGTAGTTATATAGTTTACTTCATCTGTTCCACAAATATTGCAACAAAGATGAAATTACGCATCCCAAAGCACATTTTATATGCTAAATATCTATAATTATATAAGAGTAAAAATTATAAAAAGTTGATATTGTGAAAGTATTTTACGAGACGAATCTAAATAAGACCCCACATGATTATATTTTACTTTACGTATAATATGTGGTCAAACAAGCACAATAAATAGTGTAAAAGTCCAGTTGTTGCAATATTACTAAAACGGAGGATGCATAATTTTATACCTCAAAAATATTTATTGATATTCAAAGTAAAACCTAGTGCATTGTCCGGGCCACACACTAGTCATTGGATTAAAACTGCTAGATTATAAGCTTATGTTTATATTAGGGCAATAATGTAGAAAAAAGAAAATCGATCCTAGGTCTTTGGTACTACCCACTAAGTCTTTAATCAATTAAGTTAATTGGCATCCATTGGTAATGTTTTGTTTGTAGATGTTAAACTAATTGATTTTATTTCAAAGTCAATGATTTGACATATAATATTACACTTCGTAACATTATTCACACGTATTTAAGTTAAAATAGTCATATGATATTTTGTTAGATTCACCTTAATTAGTACTATTATAATAATATTATAATATGATATTTTTGTATTTTTACTAATTGATAATTAAAAATAATAGAGATTTAAATTATATATTGGCTCGTAATATAAAATGTGAAACAAGTTCAAACAACTCGAAGTAATTAGAAACATCTAAGGAGTTTTCTTACTTTCTTTTATGGTTGTGTTCTTTAAAAGTCAGGGATTTTTGGATGATGGGAGAACAATTAGGAGAAGGTTAGCCCCACCTCTAATGATATTGTTGGCACAACATTTGTTTTCTAAACGGATATGTCGGCAAAACATATCAAATTTTACACCCTTTCAATTTTTCACTTTTTTTCCTACACTTTTTTTCCTAATAAAATTGACTGGAATATCACTTGGTAGTTGGTATCTGTTTTTTTCAAAAATGGGGCCTGAATTTCAGCCCCACCCTTCTTTAAAAATTGAAAAACAAAAAAAAACCAACAAAAAAAAAATTGAAAAAATAAACAAAAAAAAAAAAAAAAAAAAAAAAAAAAATCAAAATTACCCATAATAATCTGCAAACAGTCAAACACTGAGCATAATTTACTGATAAGTAATTAACCACACCAGACAAAATCTTCACTGTACACATTGACAAACCAAATCCAGACACCCAAACAATTGAAAATATATAAAAAAAAAAACTTATAAAAACAAATAAATTACACAATTACTTTCAAATTTTTTTTTGTACTAGAATTAATTAATAAACCAGCAACTAAAAGCAGCCAAGAAATTTCTTTGGTATTTGGCCAGTAACACGGAATTTAGCAGCACATTCTTCTGCTTTAAGTAGCTCTTCTCCTTTCTGGGCTTCAATCATTGCTCTCTTTTCTTCTGCTAATTTGTGCACTTCTGCCACCTTATTCTTCATTTTCTCTGCATACTCTGCCTTCTTTTTCTCCAATTTTTCCTGTTTCATTACACACGAGTTACACTATTACTCCTTCCATCCCAAAATATTAATAATGATACGACTAAAGGGTATTCGAGTAAAGGGTGCTGATATAATGTTGTGACTATCATCCGTTTTTCCTGTCTCATTACAGGATCAGGAATACTCCTTCCGTCTCAAGTGATAACACGACGACTAAAGGGTATTCAAGTGAAAATGTGTTGATATAATGTGACTATTACCAATTTCTCCAGTTTCGTACAGGATTTTCACGAATACTCCTTCCTCTCAAATAATAATACGACTAAAAGGTGTTCAAGTAAATAAGTGTTGACATATTGTGACTATTATTTTCAGTTCGTCCGAGTGTTTCAGAACTCGAAGTATTAACAAAACATCAAAACATGTAAAGGTTATATTTGAAGTACCTCCATATGTCTGAGTTCAGCTTCTAATGTAGCTTTCTTGCTCTTTTCCCAGGCTTCTACGTCTGACAGCTTTTTGCATGCCCTGTACATTAAAAACCCAGCAATTTAATCATCTTTGTCAAAGCATATAAGTTCTGGCAACTCCACTTTCATAAGTTAAGATTACTTCAAATATGATTAACAATTCACATAAAGTTGACAACTTCACAGAACTTGCAACTAAAGCATGATAAATACAACTATACAAGTTGTCAATAAAATTCATCAAACTATTGCTTAGTAGATAATCTATGAACTTAATACTCTAATCGATTTTCTAAAATGTGTCCACGACCACTTGTTAAGTTTCATGATACTCCGTATTCTATATAGAATATCTCTAGAGTAGATAAACCCTTGTAACTACCCATGGACACTCGTTAGAAAAACCGTTCTATAATTAATATACCTATATGAATCACCCTCTAACAGTCCCACAGATGTACTAGAATTATGGAGGTTATAATAAAACTAGTAAACAAAAGTATGGTTAGCAGATACATTATTTATAAGAAAAAGTACATACTTGTTTTCTGCCTTGGATTTTTCACTTTCTTCCCATGCTTTGACAAGGGCCAATTTCTTGTCTTCTTCAACCTTTGCCATCACAACATCTGAATTTTACAAGGATTAATTATAATTCAGTTTATAATGATTTCAATAAAAAATACAGAATATTTTTGCAACAAAAAAATTTAAAAGAGTAGTAATAAAAAAATTGTTAAATACCTCTGTCAATTGAACCTCCAGAAGGTTTTTTCTCAGGTGCTGGAGCTGGTGGAGGTGTTGCTACTGGTACAATAGCCTCTGCCATAATTACCAAAATTAATCACTTTTTAACACCAAAATTACTTCATATTATAAACAAAAAAAAAAAAAAATCAATTAATTACATAAAACAAGGGGCTAAAGCTAAATTGATTATCTGTATTAAACTAATTCAACCCCTCAAACATATTTAACTTATATAACTCGGGAACTACAAAATTCTTATAATCAAAAGAACTTTAGGCTAAAATAAGTAAGCATTTAAACCAAAATAACTAACATTTAGAACCAAAATCACTTCAAATTAAGCAAAAATGAGTAATCAATTAATCAAAGGCTAAATATTGTAAGAAAATTAAACAAAACTAATCCAAACCTCACAATTTTTTCTCTTAAATTAACAAAAAATCAATCAATGGCTAAATACTGTAAGAAAATTAAACTAAACTAATCCAAACCTCACAATTTTTTCACTAAAATTAACAAAAAAATTAATCAATGAAAAAAATTATGGGTTAGAGAAGAAAAAGTACTTTCATCAGCAGGGGGAGGCTTGGAGTCTGAATCTTTGTGATCAGAAACAACAGGAATCACACTCTTTTCTTCACTAACATCTTTTGATGTTTCTTCAACATTTTGAGCTTTCACTTCTTCTACTTTCTTTTGTTCTTCTTCACCCATTTTTTCTGTTATTTTTGTTTACAAAAAATTTATGATATTTTTAATTGAAAATTGAAGAAAAAACCAGAAAGAAATGAAATGAGAGTGGTAGGAGAGAAAGAGAAACAGAGGAGATGATAAAGAGAGGTGGAGGGCAGGTTGAAATTATAGGAGTTTATAATAATAATTTATTGTATGGTGTGCCAGGAGAGCATATCAAATATACAGCTGAGATTTACCAAACTATTTTTATGTTTATTTCTGAAATTATTAAAATTTCATCATTTTTATTATAAAAATTATTATTTTGTTCTGTTCTGTTGTGTTATGTGTAGGTATGAGTTGTGTTGGATACTGTATCAAAAATAGCATGAAGACTAGTACTATTTGACATTTGTTATAGGTTTGTTATGGTTTGTTCTATAGAATCTTGACTTTCATGGAAATAATCTTCTTTTTTAATGGTAACCCCAATTAGGAGGGCTTTGGGGTGGCTGAGTGGCAAATAAATTGTTTGGTTCGGATACATCTCTACGATGGATAATTTCAAGTAAGAAGTTATTCGATTTGGATATTTGTTGACTCGCTTTCAAGCTAGTTATCATATAAAATAGATATCGATTTTAACCGTGTTCATTTATGAATTGTATTACCATGACTTTAACATAATAGTACGATACATAAAACGAAGTTCAATCTCAAATTTTGGCTCTTACTACCTAAATTTAAATTAACTAAAATAATTATTATTTGCACTTGTAAATCTGTGCAACTCTTATAATTGTAGTACAGAGCGGTAATACTACTTCATAGTTCAAAATCATCAGTACTCTATCTAATTAAACTTATTAAATGTAATTGTACCTAGTGATCCTTAATTTTCTATCTTATGTTTACACTTAATTAGATTTCATCAGCTCTAATTAGCCCTAAAACTTACTTCGTATCATCTAAGGTTGACAGAACACAAATGTAGTTACCTAATTTATCTTATAATTTGTACAATATTTTAGGGATTAGGGGGATACGTTCTAGTAAATAAAAGAAAAAAGGGAAAAAAAAGCATGTCGGCTCTATATATTATACATCAATGCTTGTAAAATGTGAAAGATATAAAATTGTGAAATGTGTCCCTCATATTTTTTTTCTTTAAAAAAGAAGGGAAAAAGAGAAAGTAATGTAAATGTGTCCCATTGGATTCTATATCCAAAGAATAAGTTCCCTTAAAGATTTTTTATGAAAAAAATAATCAATCAAAAATCGTATGTGGCCTGTCTTTGACTATATCCAAAGGCCCAAATTAGTGGGCCCCATTTATGGGTGGCGAATGACCTCTTTCTACTTTACACTCTACTCTATTGTGTCCACATAATTAATTGAGTAATTAAGAGAACTAATTATAGATTCACTAGCTAATTAGTTGCTTTTTTGAGTTGTTGATATTCCAATAATATTTCTCCATTTATTTGGCCACCTAAAAAAAGCTCTTTAAGGATTCTTCTTTTCACTTGGAAAGTACTGGAGTAGGTTACTTTCTTGTTGTTGATAAAGATGGCACGACTAAAATACAAGAAATTAACTTATAGCTTGCCTACTTTTAAGAGCGAAGCTAATGTATACTCCGTTCGTTCTACTTATATAGATCACATTTTAGTTTGAGACGTTCGAAATTAAGCTACTTTTTATGTTTTGGAAGCTCTAGTATTTACTTGATTTCTATAGATATTAATTGACATTGATATTTGCTAGTAAAAACTAAATTTTATTACTCCCTGTCTCCCTCTGTTTCACTTAAGTAAAGGAGGAATCCTAATAATTTAGAATTGATTGCAGCTTTGTAATTAATGTTTGTCTTTTCTGTTTTATTTTTTTTTATTTATGCGAATTGGCTGTAATTAAATCGCCTATAATAAATTTTGATTGGAAGAATTTGCCATGTCAACAATCCACTAGCACATATATTAACCAATTAGAATTATTTGACTCTTTAAACACCCAATTAGACTAATTATTCACAAATTAAGAAAATTATTCACCATATAATAATGTTAGGAATATATTCTATATGGATATATCATTTTGAAACGCCTAAAATAATACTACCTCCGTTTTTTTTTATGTGCAACTTTTGCCATTTTAGTCCGTTCACTATTATGTGCAACTTTCCTTTTTCATTCTATTTTTGGTAAATAAAAACCCTGAAAATTACAAACTTACCCTTACTTAAAAATTCAGATTTTCTTAATGCTATCCTTATCTTATTTTAATCACAATAACTTTTTTATCTAATCTAAAATCATTAACCTAATTGTACCTTCTCCAAGACTACCTCCCCTCAGAAATTCATTCCCAATTTCTTCATCACCTCAGAAATCCCAAATTCCCCCAAATCTGCCATTTTCTCTCTCCTCTCTTCACTTCTCCTTCAATGGCGTCATCGTCGGTGACCTCCATTTTCTCTCTCCTCCTGATCTCCACCATCCTCTCGGTCGTCTCAACCCGCCCCGGCCTCCTTTTCCACCCCTGCAACACCCTCATCGTTTCCACCTACTCCTCTTTCCTCCCTCAAAACCCTAACTCCGACCTCCCCAACAACCCCCATTTCATCGTCGTCTCCGCCGATCTCCGCCCTCTCCACCACCACCATTTCCGCCACCGTCGTTTCCTCCCTCTCATCGACAAAACCCAGAAACACGAATCCAAACCCGAACCCATCAATGAAAGACCCGAATTCTTGAACGAAAACTGGGTCTCTTGAACGACCCTTTTTCGAATGGTAACGCCTGCAAGTTTGTTCACGGCGCCGGCGGTGGTGGGTTCTCGGATACCGGTGATGATTCCGGCCCAATTGTTGCTCCCTATGACCACCGGCTTTCTCTCTTTCATCTTTGATTTTGATTTTCAGGGTTTTGATTTTGATTTTGATTTTCAGGGTTTTGATTTTGATTTTCTGGGTTTCGATTTTCTGGGTTAGAGGTGGGTTTGGGTGGTGGGGTGGTCTGGGTTAGGGTTGGGTCTTGGTGGCGTAGGTGGTGGGGTGGTCTAGGTTAGATGTGGGTCTAGGTGGTGGGGTAGTCTGGGTTAGATGTGGGTCTAGGTGGTCTGGGTTAGATCTGGGTTTTTTGGTTAGGGAGGGGGCTGCCGGAAAAAAGAAGGAAAGACGTGAGGGTGGTGGTGGTTTCGTGGGGTCGGTTGTGGTGGTGGTTTTGTGGGGGTGGTAGTGGTGGTGGTGAAGCCAGTGGCGGTGGTGGTGAAGCCGACAGTGGTGGTGGTGAAGGCGGCGGCGGTGGTGGTTGGTCTTGGTGGTGGCAATGGGTGGTTTGATTAATTATTCAAACATTCTCTCTCCACCTTAATTACATACTCTTATAATATATTAATCACCATTATACTTTCTTAATCTTTGCCCTTCAATCTTTTGCCTCGTGAACCGTTTTATGTGCCAAAGTTGCACATAAAAAAAAACGGAGGTAGTATATGGAACCAATAAAGTGTAACGGAAGGAGTAATATATTTGTGTTTTTTTAAAAAAAAATAAAATAACAACATAGACGCCAAACTATAAACATTAGAAAATCAACCCTCGTTCAAAATAGCCAGAGACAATTGTGTGACGAGGGGCGTGTGTAACGGATTTTTCAGCGTGCAATAACCACGAGTATTGTCATCGATGTTCCGGCCCAATTCTTATCATTGACAACTCTAATATTACTCTTTTCTATAAAAAAAAATTTTATCTAATCAAATAAACCATTCTACCATTTTTTAATAGACCATATGTCATTATAGATCGTTTTACAGTACTAATGTGGTATTACATGTAACTTTACAGCACCAATAAAATACAGCTTTAAAAGGTTTAGAATTTTTGGATTAGTCCGTAGAGAATTCTGATAGGTAAAGGCTACACATATAATGGTTGTATGTGGTCCGTATATACAACTTTAATTTATCATGTTTTTATTGGCTAGAATAATGGGCCCAAGTTCTATTAAAATTTAATTTATATTTGAATCCTAATTTTCTCCCCTCTTTTGATGATGTGCAAATTTTTTAATGATGTTGTATGTAGGGACAACATATAATGACTGTATGTGTATCGCTCGGAGAAAAGGTTAACTGACTAACTGATAAGTGAGTCTTTAAATTCAATGTTCACCGACCATTTTGATTTCCTTAATACAAGGACGTTAGTCTTCAGTTAGTATAACACTTGTACCTCTCAGCCTCCACAACTGCTAGTTCCATTACTTTTTTGGTTGTCTCAGTTCATTGAATCATTAATTCATTTAATTGGGTCACATATAGAATGCCATTCAATTCTTTTAACTCTATAATTGGTATCATACAAAATTTTATGAAAAAAGTGCGAGTTAATAACTAGGGTTTGTTTGTTATCGTTTAGGAAAAAAATAAATATGGAAACTAGAAAATGTGTGCTATTAATTTTCAAAAATAACATAGTATCTCCGTTACATTTTAATTGTAATTTTGAAATATTTTATGTATATTAATCTATATTAATAATTTTTTTGTCAAAAGAATAAACGAGAAGTAATGATTTTTAAATTCTAATAACCAAAACTTAATGACCTAAACTTGTATTCTAAAATCATTTTATTTAACGACCTAAACTAGTTTTTCCTAGCTCAATTTTGGTTTCTCATGTGTTATGAGCCCAAAGATCAATAATTTTTCTAGCCCAAAAGAAACGGGTTTCATATCCTCCATTGGCCCAAAGCGTTCAACTGATAATTTTTGTCAAAAGAATATTGTAATGATATTTTATTTAAAATCTAATAATCAAAAACTAGAAATTGTATTGGCTATGTTTGGTAAATAGCTTATTTGAGCAAAATTAGCTTATTTGACCAACATTAGATTATTGACTATTAAATAAGCTAATTTAAAGTGTTTGGTTGAAAACTTATTTCACTTAATAAGCTCTTTTTCAAAATGCTTTTTTTAGAAGCTTTTCATTAGCTTATTCAATATCTTAAGGTGAAATGACATTTATACCCCCATTTAATTTAAAATTCTATCTCAACTACCTACCCCCACAATTAGCTTATTGATCATTTCACATACTCAATCAACTTTAAATAATAAGCTATTAACCAAACACTTTTATACAATCAGCTAATAAAATAAGTTAGTCAAATTAGTTAATACAATCAGCTAGTCAAAATCTGCTACACAATCAACTACAACTTTCAGCTTTCAAGTTTCAGTTTTTCCACCAAACATGGCCATTATACTTAAGGACCAAAAACTTATATTTCCAAATCATTTTACTTAACGACCTGAACTTGTTTTTTTCATTCCTAGTTGAATTTTGGTTTCTCATGTGATATGAGCCCAAAGATCAATAATTTTTCAAGCCCAAAAGAAACTGGTTTCATATCCTTTATTGGAATTTTACCCTATACCTCCGTGTAGGGTGTTCTACCTGAAAGGAATGGTGTGCTTCAAACAAGTGTATTACCCCGATAGAGGGTTCGGAATTAATAAGGAAAACTAATTGTTCAGTGAAGTCAAGTGATCGGAATGCCTAGCTGGAGGCCGCTTCGATTGAACCTTACGGGTCACACCTGATCGTGTAATCGAACAAAGGCGACGAATTAATCCAAAGGATTAAATAAGTTGATAAGGATTTTACGAACTAAGACCTTGGATTCCAAGCTTAGAGCGTCAAAGTCGAGCGTCAAGCATCGAGTCAATTTTAGGAATTGACGAAGACGATAAAATAATTTAAATGATACAATGGTCAAAACTTTGGCCGTAGCCCCGCATCGGTCTAGCATGGTTCTATCCATGTGGGGGGTAAGCCAAGGGTAGCTATCCGAAGCATGGTAGCTAGGCTGTCTGGTCATACGTGGAGCATGGCAGCCAACCCTACACACCATGCGGGGCATGGCTAGCAGCACTTGGCTACGTGTGCGTGCCAGCACGCACGCTAGCAGCTAGCTAGCAGGCCGGTACGCGCATTAGCACACCAGCCCACCAGCCGAGCGTGCTGGGCCGGGAATGGTTAGCAGGCCCAGCCAAAGGGGCAGGGCGCCAGCGTGGCGTGCCTTGGAGCCCAAGGCTGGATTGCCAGTTGGCCGAAGCTAGCAAGGGGGCGGGTATGCTTATTGAGCAAGGGAGAGGAAGTGGTCCTCCTCCCTTATGGTCCTTACCTACTCCCTCCTTGGTTTTGTGTCAAGTGTCGTTTAATTGTTTGTCCAAGCTATTTAATTAATTTTGAATTAAATTAATTACTTATTCTCTCATTTCATCAACTCTCCCACATGGAAAGATGATTGAGGTTTTTGGGAGTGCTTTGCCTATATATACCAACCTTGGGAGTTGGGAAATTTACACTTTGAGCTGAACTCAATAAGGCATCTCCCAACAACGTAAGAAAACCTTTAAGTTTGTAAAACTCGAGTTTCTTTTGGTTTAGCCTCGTCTAAGCTACGAGGTAAGAACCTTGTTTGGAAGCGTGGGTGTGCGACATAGGAGGGTTCACACTTGCGGGTCTTGAGCTTTTCGTGGTTCGTGCTCAGGGTTCATGAGAAGCACGCTTCAAGGGTAAGAAAATATTTTCCTTACTTTCTCTCTCTCCCTCTTTATGTGTTTATTGCTTTTAATAATTGCATGTTAGTTTGTTTAGTTGTATTAATTATGCACGCGGTCCGGGTGGGTTTTGGTTCCGCACGGTGCTCACGCATCGTAAAACCCAACACTACCTACACCCCCCCTCAAAGCTACGTCGTTTTGTAGCTGGTGTAGGTAGTACTATGAGCTGCTTTGATTATATTATTTCCTTTTTTAATAATTATTTTTTTTATTTTTTAAATTCCTTCCTTTTCTTATCATTCAAGCTATGTATTATGGCTTTAAACCCTATATTTTCTCTCTCCTCAATTGATCAACTTCAACTGATTTTAATACCTACATTTTCGCTGCTCAATTTATCTTCTTCATTTGATTTTCATACTAATTTTCCAGTTTATTTTTTTTACGATTTTGATAATTATTGTTGATCATCAATGGATAATTCTTCCTCTGCCGATTTCGATCGTGATTGCGAAAGTCTATTTCCATCTGGAATTTGATTGATTGACTTGTTTATTCATCAATGTGATTAAATATGATCATAATTTTTTAATTTTTGATTATAATACTCTGTTACGTCAACGCTCTGTTTATTTCTACGTAATTTTGTTACTCGATGTTTTTTTGTGTATTGTTATTTATGTATTATATGTTTTGTTGATTCAATTTTCATATTTTGATTATGATGATGATGAACATTTTTGGATTGTTAATACTTTTAATGTATTTCATTAATCTATGTTTGAGAATTGCGTGTTTTTGTTTCGTACCTTTAATTTTTTTTCCCTTTTTTTGTTTTCGTTTTGATCATTTTTATATTCATAAATAATCATTTATGTTTTATCATTTTGACTTATATATTTGTTTATGTTCACTTTCAAATTAAAGTCATATATGATAATTTGCTTTTACATTTTTTTCCTGATAATATTATGTGTTAAAATTTTACAAATTGATCATGTGCAGTTTTGTTATTGAACATTTTTTGTATTAATTATTGATCATTTTTTAAACCGTTTATGTTCATTTATAATTGTATATTAAAAATTTGTGTAGTGGAAAAAAAGGATGATATTGTTTATGAAGAAGCAGCTAAGTCTGAATTAATGGGCAAACAATTTAAATCTGAAGAAGAAACTTATGAAATGTATAACGAATATGCTTTTAGGAAAGGTTTTGGAATTCGAATTGGGAAGAGTAATAGGAGAAGAGATGATTCATTTTTTATGAAAAGATTTGTTTGTTGTAATGAGGGTTATAAAGATGATAAGTGTAGGAATAATAGGTGTTATGAGAAGCTGGAAATTCTAACGTGTTGTTTAGCTTTTGTGTAGTTTCATATTGATCATTTAGGTGTTTATACATGTACAAGACATGAAATAATGCATAATCATGATATGATTCATGCTGAAAAGAGGTATTTGCTAAGGTCTCAAAGGGGTGTCACTAAAGTCCAACTTCTTTTTATTTCTACAATGAAATTGAGCGAAGTCAAAGTTTTTGATTCTTTGAGGGCTTTAAAGAAGGAGGTTAGGGGATTTCCTAATCTTTGTTTTACTGCTCCTGATGTGTATGATGCATTATCATTTGAAAAAGCTGCCAAACTTGATGGATGTGATATTAACCAACTGATTACTACCTCTGTTTCATATTTTTTTACAAATTTGGGGTATTATTTGTGAGATATAAAATATTCCAAAGTTGCAAAAAATATGCAACGGAGGTAGTAAATATTTTTCCGAGAGACATGTAGATGAGGCAGATTTTTACTAAGATTTTGGAAAGGATGATAGTGGTGCTTTAGTTAGCTTTTTTTGGCACGATGGTAGGATGATGAGAGATTATCATTACTTTGGAGATTTGTTAGGTTTTGATACAACCTATAGAACTAATAAATATGGAATGATATGTGCTCCATTTGTTGGGATGAACCATCATGGTAATATTGTCATGTTTGGTATGAGTTTTATTCTAAATGAGCGCAACGAGTCTTTTGATTGGTTGTTCAATACATTTCTACACTCAATGGGAAGGAAAAGTCCCATTACAATTATGACTAATCAAGAACAAGCAATTGCAGTGGGTATAAGAAATATTTTTCCTTCAACTGACCATCATCGTTTATGTGTATGGCATCTTGAACAAAATTCAAAGAAACACATTGCATCATTGAGAGCTTTGGAGGGCTTTATAGATTTGTTCGGCTATCTTCTGAAGTATTGTGAAACCCTTGGTGAATTTGAGCATTTCTGGAAAAGGTAAATTAATGTTTTTGATATTTAGTGTTTATTTGATTAAGTTATATATTTGATTATAACGTAATATATATATGAACATTACGTGTTTTACATATGATCATTGTTAAATATAAAGATTTGTTCTGATATTAAACATGTACATTTTATTTTTTATAAGTGAACATAATATTTTCTACATTATTGTATTATAATGGCCATGTTGTTTTTAAACATCTTATTCTGTTATTGTTTAAAAATGAATTTTTGTTTTTGAACATTGTCCTTTATACAAATGTGCATATATGCATTTATAGTTTGTTCATTTTCTAAATCATAAATGATCATTTCTACTATACAGGATGTTGGATAAATACAAATGTAGAAATGTTGATTGATTATGTGATTTGTAAAGGAGATGTGGTGTCCAACTTACTCTAAGAAGTATTGATTTGGTGGTATTTTGTCCTCTCAATGTAGTGAAACTACTAATAAGTCAATTTCTCAACGTCTTAATAAGACCCAAGGTTTATGTGATTTTTATCATGTTTTTCTTGATGTCATTTCTGAGTGGAGAAGCAAGGAAGGTGGCAAAGATTTTAATACTTTTAGAGGTAATAGACACCTAGATTTTGCTAATATTGGGATATTAGTTCATGCAAGATCATTGTACACTATTCAAGCTTATGTGCTTTTTGAAGAGGAGTTCATTAAGGGGACTGCTTATGATCATGTAGATTCCGGTTTGCATTTTCTTGAGTATTCATATCATCTTTGGAGGCTTGGGAAGGATATGATTAAGCATGAAGTTGTTTTTAATAAAGAAACACATGCAATCTATTGTACATGCATGTACTTTAGTGAGACTGGTTTACTTTGTTCTTATTCTCTTCGAGTTTATCATTTGCATCGTGTTCGCAATATTCCACAAGAGTATATAATGAAACGATGGACAGAGGTTGCCATGTGTAGTCATGGTATTGAAGAACCTACTTTGAGGACAAATGTTGTGGCTACTAGTGTTTGGAGGTCACAAACACTAAGAAAATTTGTTAAGTGGATCACAAGTTGTCAGAATTCTTTGAATGCAAGGGCAGATGTTGATTGTTATTTTAATCTTTTAAAAGAAAAGGTTGAGAGTGTATCTGGTGCAATTGATTTTAGTGAACTTGTTGAAGGGGTTGAAATTGTTGATCTTGAAAGCAAGAATCCTCCAAAAGCTAGGCCTAAAGGTGAGAGGAATTTAAGGCCAAAGAGTACCCTAGAGAAGCAGTGCAATAAGGCAAAGGGTAATTGGAAGAAGAAAAAGTCAATTAACACTCTTTACAAAAGGGTTATAGGACAGGCAGTGCAACAAGGCAAAGGGTAATCAAGAATCTATCAGGTATGTTTGTTTGTTATTGACTATTACTTTATTTTATATTGTGCATTTATTATGTATATAATAAACTTTTTATTAAATTTTTTTATTGAAGGCTTCTGGTGAAAGCACTCTTCAATCCAACATATCTGTTGATCCAGATATTTCATCTTTTGCTAAGGTTTTGTTTTTCTTATATGTTAATATAAGTATTTGTAACTGAACATTTATTGATTTCATAATGATTAATTAACTTTTTTTGCAAGCGAAGGATTTAAATGTTGTTGAAGGTATTTTTGCTGTTCAAGCTCATTCTAATGTTCCTACAAATAAAGCTGCTACTAGTGTTAAAACTAATGCTCAAGTTAATCAAAGAGTTACAATTCATAATAGTGCTTCTATAAAATCTCAAGTTGGTTCTTTTGTTCCACCCACAGTTCCCGGCATTGTTCAAACTTCAACTCAGGATTGTTCAAACTTCAACACAGAAATGTTCAGACCCTATCCTAGAAACGTTCAAGTTATTCCTTCCAAATTTCCAAGAAATGATCAAGGTGCTCGTGTTCAAAATTCTTCAAGTGTTTCAAGAAATGTTCAATTTGGTTATGGAAAGAACTCTTCTAAGCATGACAGGTTGTTAGCGTTTTTTGATACAAATGTAGCTAAACGTTTGGCTAATAAAGATAAATAAGTTAGTATATTAGAACTTTATAAATGTTGGAATAACTACTATTCTGTAATGCTGAATTTTCTATATTTTTAGTATGTTAAAGACATAAGAATTTGTTTCTATATAGTACTTTTTTTAGTATATTGTTTTTAAATTCAACATATATAAATGAACATTTATTAATTTGAAAACGAACAAAAGTGAAGAAAAAACAACCAATTTATAAACACGCAATTATTATATAAATTGAATCTAATTTTTTTTTTCATACAAAGATTAAAATAAAATATCAATTACAATAATTTTTTTAACAAATATCATTCATAAGTCTATTTTCCTCAAAAAAAAAAAATCTATAAGTCTATATATAAGATATGAACATATACACATTCATAAATGAACATATGATACTACTCTTTTGTAAACTTTCTTGCTTTTCTTCTATTTAACCTAGATTTAGTGTTTTCTTCAAATAGCATCAGTTCTGCTATGTATTGCATCCTTAGCTTCCTAATTTAGTCTACCTGTTGAAGAAAATGAATTAAAAATGTTAATTATTATGCATTGTCTTATAAATGAACAATATATCTTACATTATTGAACAATTATGTGAAGAACTCACTACCTCACTCACTGTATTCTCACTGTATTCACGCAAAACAGAGACAAGCACAAGCAAAAGAACACACACAAGCAAGAAAATAGGATCGAAAGGTTGATGATTGATTGAAAGATAGCTTCAGCCTACCACTCTCCAAAAGTATCTTCAGGATACTACTCTCAATTACAAATTTCTAATCTCACACCCTTCTCTCTAAGAAAAGCAGTCTTATATATACAAGTCTAGGCTACATTGCCCTTAATTACATTTGTCTCATTCTACTGCTACTTTCTGCTCAACTGTTAAGCTGCTCCATTACTTGATGTTGTTGGTGTGCTCCTCCCCTTCATTTAGAATTGTAGTCCTTAACTACTCTTGTCCTCATGTGGTAGAAGTACCAAGGTGTTGGCTACCTTCCCCTTTCTCTGATAGTACAACTTAATTGGCGGTTTAGGCTTAGGAATTAGACCGTTAGCTGGGTCCATTACATCACTCCCCAGCTGGACTTTCACCTTGTCCTCAAGGTGGAATGTTGGAAAGCTCTGATCAATGGCAGTCCCCTCATCCTAGGTTGCTTCAAGGTGCGATAGCCCCTTCCATTTAATGAGAACCTTGAGATCATTCTTGCCTTGCCTCACTCCCAACAACTCCTCCGGTTCAGCCACCAGCTCTAGCTCAGGTGTGAGTTGCTCGGGAATGGTCGAGTCGACTGGATGCCCTTCTATGACCTTAAGTTATGAAATGTGAAACACAAGGTGTATCTTGCATGTGGCAGGAAGTTCAAGCTTATAAACAACCTTACCAATTTTCCGTAACACTCGGAAAGGACCATAAAACCTTGCTGCCAACTTCTCATTAGGCCTCCGGGATAAGGAACGTTGTCGGTACGGTTGTAATTTCAAAAATACATGATCCCCAATTTCAAATTCTTCTTCGCATCGGCATTGGCTTTCATGATTTGTTGTGCTCGCAAAAAATTAACCTTCAACTCATCCAACATAAAATCCCGCTCCTTGAGCCACTCATTGAGGCTGTCAACTGCCGTCTATTCTTCTCCCATTCGCCATAGCTTAGGCGATTCATGTTCATAAACCACCTTGAAAGGAGACACTTTGGTGGAAGTGTGAGACGAAGTATTATAGGAATACTCTGCCCAAACCAGCCATTGAGCCCACGATTTTGACTTATCATTCGCGAAACATCGCAAATACGTTTCCAGCCCTTTGTTAACAATCTTTGATTGCCTGTCGGTTTATGGGTGATACGAGGTACTGCGCTTCAAGTGGGTTCCTTGAAGGCGAAACAATTCTTGCCAAAAATTACTCATGAAGAGACGATCTCAGTCTAAGACAATTGAGTCTGGAAACTCACGGAGCTTGACTATGTTGTTGATGAA
Source organism: Chenopodium quinoa (assembly GCF_001683475.1). NCBI lineage: Eukaryota > Viridiplantae > Streptophyta > Magnoliopsida > Caryophyllales > Amaranthaceae > Chenopodium > Chenopodium quinoa. The sequence goes on from NW_018742484.1 coordinate 4,169,718, forward strand.
CAATTCTACCACCCTGAGTGCATTAAAAGGGTGGCGGAGGCCGATGAAATGGGAGTATTTAGAAAGCCGATCCACTACTACCAAGATCGAATCAACCCCCTTAGAATTCGGAAGTCCCTCAGTAATATCCATTGAGAGGTCTTCGCAGATGGCTGCCGGTACAGGCAAGGGTTGCAGCAACCCAAGTGGGTGGCGGTGCGCCACCTTGTTCCTTTGGCACACATCGCACTCACAAACAGGATTCCCCACGTCTTGCCGAATTCCCGGCCAAAACCAATTCGCAACCACCCTGTTGTAGGTTTTCACCTCTCCTTCGTGACCCCCCACCGGTGTATCATGGTACTCCTTCAATATGATAGGGGTAAAGGTTGAAGTTTTAGGTAAAACCATTCTCCCCCTAGACAGTAATTTCTAGCCTTGTACCGTGAATCCTTTTGGGTATTCAAGCCCACCTACATCTGGATTGTTTCATTCATCCAGGCATCTCTTTTTTGCTCCTCTTCTAGCTCGACCCAATTCACCATTTGAGTGTAGATCTAGGCCCAAAGTGTCCCATTTTCCGGACAAAGCATCAACTACCTTATTAGAAACTCCAGGTTTGTATTGGATTTCGAAGTCAAACCCAATAAGCTTTCTAATCCAATTCTGATAATGTTTCCACTTAATTATAGCAAAACAAATTGCCATTAACTCTTTTTCATAAATGGACTTGCCTTAGGCCTGGACTCCTAACAACTTGTTTTAGAATTCTATAGGCCGGCCCATTTGCATCATGACAGCTCCAATCCCAAATACACTTGCATCAGTTTCCACAACAAAGTCTTTCTCGAAGTTTGGCATCGCAAGGACAGGGTCCGTGGTCATGGCCTCCTTGAGCTGCCGGAATGTCTGAGTTGCCTCGTCCGTCCACCTGAAGGCATCCTTGCGTAGTTGTGCCGTAAGTGGGGCTGCTGTTTGGGCATATTTCGCGAAAAATTTGCGATAATACCCCGTTAACCCTAAGAAACCCCGTAACTCCTTCAAACTTCTCGGAATTTCCCACTTTAGTATTACCTTAATTTTTTCCTTATCCATGGCTACTCCCTCATTGAAGATGACGTGACCTAAATAAGCCACCTTCTGTTTACTAAACTCGCACTTCTTGTAATTAGCAAACAACTTATTCTCGGTGAGTTTCTCTAACACCATTCGGACATGCTCAATATGCTCATCAATATTACGGCGATAGATTAGAACATCGTCAAAGAACACCAATACAAATCGCCTAAAATACGGCCGGAACACATCGTTTATTAATGATTAGGAGGTGGTGGGAGTGTTGGTAAACCCAAAGGGTATCACCAAAAATTCATAATGGCCTTCATGAGTTCGGAAAGCGGTTTTATGAGTGTCACTTTCCTTCATGAGGATTTGGTGATAGCTAGACTTGAGGTCCAACTTAGTAAAAACCGAGGGGCCATACAACTCATCAAAAAACTCGTTTATGATGGGAATGGGGTATTTATTGGGGGACGGTTTCTTTGTTGAGGGCCCTATAATCAACGCAAAACCTCCAAGAGCCGTCCTTCTTTTTAACGAGAAGAACCGGGCTTGAAAATGGGCTGCTCGACGGTTTGATGATACCCGTTGCCAACATTTCTCGGATGAGTCTTTTGATTTCATCCTTTTGTATTTGGGGGTAGCGGTAAGGGTGTCCACTCACTGGATCACTACCGCCTTCGAGTACAATTTGATGTTCATGCCCTCGATGGGGAGGCAGCCCTTGCGGTAGTTTAAACACCGCCTGGAACTGCTCAGTGGTGGCTGCTAGGAACTTTGGTACTACAACCTCTTCCTCACCCTCCTTAGCTCTCTCCAATTGTGCCATTTCAACAAGCACTCCTTGTTTCTCCTTTATCAAAGTTCGAACCATGGCCTTAAGAGAGATCTAGGTCCTTTCCAAGATCGGGTCACCCGTGAGAATGACCGGTACCCCACCAATGGTGAACCTCATGACGCGGGTTTTCCAATTGGTGTTGACGGAATTGAGCTTCTCAAGCAATTGAATGCCTAAAATCACGCCGGCATTACCAAGCTCGAGTGGTAAGAAATCTTCAACAATGGTCACTCTGCCTTCCAATTTAACCTTCACTTCCTGACATACACCACTCCCCCTAATCATCTCACCATTTCCGAGGGCCACCCCAAACGGCCCGCTGTTGGTGGTCGGTAATTGAGTTTTCTCCACCAACGACATGGAGGCAAAGTTATGCGTGACTCTGGGGTTCACCATAACTATTACATTCTCCCCCTTGATTTTACATCTCATCTTCATGGTTTTCAGGTTGGTTAATCCAATCACCGAGCACAAGGAGACCTCCACCAACGCCGCTTCTTCTACCTCCTCCCCTCCTTCACCACCGTCAACTTTCACCCCCAAATAATCTTCGGCCACCAACAAACACTCATCTCTCTCCTTTTACAATGATGATTCACCCCCATCTTTCATCACTTCTAAAACACAACCTTTTTACTCTCTTCTTTTGCAATTCCGCTTTAGTCAAACGACAAGGTGCGTTGGAATTTTAATTGGAGGAACTGGATGGCTGACGGTTTAATCCAACACATCCTTGAAAAGATTGTTGGTCTGGGGCCTTTGGCCAACTCTTGATGGTGTGGGTTGGCCCTGGAGTGTCGTAAGTGCTTATAAGCCCACCACTCACAGCCTTGGAACTTGATGAGCCTGCTGAGGTGCTTGTCTAGGCTGGTCCACTCTTCCAAAACCCACTTCATCCTTTACTCATTTGGCTGACCCGGTTTCTCTCCTCCACTCAACCCGCCAGATCCATGGCTTGCTCCAGATTCGCCGGATTCAACAACTGGACCTCCGCCCGAATATCATCCCTCAGGCCATTAATAAATTGCCTTAGCATTATATTTTTTCCGAAATATTCTCCAAGGGTGCAACTAACTCAATAAAGGTTCGCCGGTAGACACCTGATTGTGTCTCCCCAAAAACCAAACCTAGTGATGAGTACCTTTCACGTCTTTGATTAACGAGTTCGGTGAAGAGATGAAAAGTCTTGTGAAGTTCCCTTAAGCCTTGAACATATTCCTAACCTTTCCTAAAATGTTTTAATCCAAAATCATTCATATCGTGTCTTTAACCCAAAATCATTCATTTCGTATCCAATCCATAAAACATTCCAACCAGATTATTTTGGTCCAAAATCCTAGTCAAATTATTGTTTGTTTGGATGGGGCTTGAAAAGATCTTTCCAACAATATATTATAATCCCAAATTCGACTTAAAACGAGTAAGTTATGACCAAAATACTAAACCGAGCCCAAACCGAGCCTAGGTCCACCTTACCTACGACCCAATGATCATGTGAGGGTCCAAATACCTTATTCCCAATCCTAAACCAATTAGGATTACTTAGGATCTTCTAGACTCCTATTAAAGGTTCTAATTTATCCTTTTTGAAAAGATGAAGATTAAGGAGTTCGAAATTGAATAAAACTCCTCTTTTTGATAATCCTTGTTCTATTCGAATTTAATGACGTTCTAATATGATTTTCGTGCCTCATAATTTTTATAAAAATATTAGATGATTGGATAGCCCTTGAAATTATCTCTCCAATGATATATCATGATCCCAATACCGAGCTATAACGAAAAAGATATGAACGAAATACCAAACTCTATCCAAAACTGACACTGTTCCACTATTTTGGTCATATCTTTTATTATAAAAAAGATATCGATTTGATTCTAATTGGGTTGAAAATTATACTTCTAGATCTTTCCAACGATATATTTTTATCTTATTTCGATTTCTGGATCAAAAGTTATGATAAAAACAAAAATAGCAAAAACTGTTGTCTAACGAGCCGCGATGGTTCTGAGGGTTTGGTCCCAAATCCTTTTTTTTCAATTCATATTTGATTTATTAATTTAATATTTCTCATGAAGTTACTAACGTGTTTATTTTTTTAATAGCAAGAAAGCCGAGGCATCAAAGTGAGTAATTCAATTATCCTTCTAATTAGTCTTTTGATTTTGGAGTAGAAATCATGTTTAGAATATTATTTTAATTCCTAGTATCATGTTAGGATGCTTTTATGATTTCTAGTATCATGTTTAGGATGTTGATTATGATTTCTATTATCATGTTTAGGATAATGCTTTGATTATGATTTTTATTAGTGACATGCTAGGATTTGCTATTAATCCGTTTAGTATCATGGCTAGGATCTTACTAATGATGTTTTGATGATGTTATTATGATGATGATTGTTGTGTCAATTAATTATATGTTGCTTGATTATTCATGGTTTATTGCTATTGCTTGATCACACACTTTTGTAAGTTTAAAGGGAATTTGTTCTTAAAATCACGCCTAATAAGATAATTGATAATTTGATTTAAGCTAATATGATTTTAATTCAAATGATCACCAATAATAGATTTGATTGTGCATTAATAATTAACCAACGTAGATCAAACAGGTTTAGGGCTAACTTGATGTATGTACGTTGATCAAAAAGCGCACATGAATATCATAAGAATTAAGTAGAGGCCAATTTAGGGCGGGTTCAATCTCTTTTAGGTTGGATTCGTAACATCATCCCCGAATATCCAGTCATGGTTTCGAACCACTATGGAGTTAGCGATCTCCGTGATCGTGAATGGGGTGTAACCTTCACATCCGTGGACGGTTTACAAGTTCCTAAAACTTGTTGGCGACTCTTCTATCTCTAGCTTCCTTCCCTTGGAGCACCGCCATGCCTAAAAGCATGAACACAATGGGGCTCAAAAGGTTGAGTTTGAAAAATTCCCTACAGCCGGTACTTAGAGACAGTGGTGGTCTTGGTGGACGTCAGCCACTGTTCATGTAGCGTTCCCTTGATGGCCGGCCTGAACTCGCGTAACACCCTCTGTTTGAGATCCCCCCCCCCCCACGACCTCACCGGTCTTCTCTTGTTCTCCCAATGGTACCATTTCAAAGCAGCTCCATCCATGATGAATACCGCCGCCTCCATCCTTTCCTTCTCTTACAACCCATAGCTCGAAAAACATCTAAGGCCCTTAAAAATCCAATTGTCCGAATCCACCCCTTCAAACACCAGCATCTCTAACTTCCGATGTTTCCACCGCCCCCGTAACCTCGATTATCCTCTTCTTCCTTGTTTCCATTTTGGTTCCATCTATTTTCGTTCCGTATTCTTGACCCCTCCGCCTCGTCAAAGAGCGGTGGTGGCCTAGGGAATTTTAGTTGCCCCGCTATCAGGTCTTGTAACTCTTGCTGAAACTTGAGTTGGTTTGCTCTCTCAATGTTTCACTCGATTTCCTGTTGGGTGCGAAACCGGTCCAGTCTACCTTCCTTTTTTTGCACGGCTTCTTCCAAGGACTTCTTCAAATTATCCTCTTGGCTTTTCATCCCTTCCACCACCGTTCCCAGCTGTTGCTCGACCTCACCCATCCTATACTCCAATTGGTCGAAACGTTGAGGTGCTAGTAGAACCATTTTTTTTATACTTTCTCGGACGGTGGTTATGTTGTTGGCGGCCGCAAGGCCGTATGCTCTGATACCACTTGTGAAGAACTCACTACCTCATTCATTGTATTCACGCAAAATAGAGACAAGCACAAGCAAAAGCACATACACAAGCAAGAAAATAGGATCGAAAGGTTGATGATTGATTGAAAGATAAACGGTAGCTTTGGCCTACCACTCTCCAAAAGTATCTTCAAGATACTACTCTCAATTACACATGTCTAATATCATACCCTTCTCTCGAAGACAAGAATTCTTATATATACAAGTCTAGGCTACATTGCCTTTAATTACATTTGTCTCATTCTACTGCTACTTTCTGCTCTACTACTTGATGTTGTTGGTGTGCTCCTCCCCTTCATTTAGAATTGCAGTCCTTAACTACTCTTGTCCTCATGTGGTGGAAGTGCCAAGGTGTTGGCTGCCTTCCCCCTTCTCTGATAGTATAACTTAATTGGTGCTTTAGGCTTAGGAATTGGACCATTAGCTGGGTCCATTACAATTTAACACACTTACATGGTTTGGTTTCAAATCACAAATCCAACTTTCATTAGGATCAACAGTGAAGGTTTCCATGTGTTTCATAATGTATACACCACAGTTTGTATAATCAGCGTTGTTACGCCATTTCATCTTCTACAAAACAATTGCATAGTCTTCAATTCTATGTGCATCTTCATATCCAAGGTGTTTTATGTATTCTGCCAGTCCTTTTAACTGATAAATATGTACAACGAATTAGTAAAAACAAGAGATAAAAATGTTGAGAAGTTGCTACTGGGAAGAAGACCTGAACAAATAATAAAATGTTATTGATCATTTAACTAAGCATAATTGAACATGTTTACTCACAATCATTTTTGGTTGGTCAAGATACTTCATTTGAACTGTTACATGTTGTGGTAGTTTCCTATTGTCAATTATATGAATTTTGTCTTCCATATGATTGATGCACAAGAGATAAAAATGTTGAGAAGTTGCTACTGGAAAGAAGACCTGAACAAATAATAAAATGTTATTGATCATTTAACTAAGTATAATTGAACATTTTTTATATGAACTTCATAGCAATACCTGTTTGTATCCAACAATGCTATCAATCTTATTCAGCTTCAACTCATTTTCAATTCTTTTTATGAAGGCTTTAATTTTTGTCTCCATGAATGAGCCTTCTGGACAAACTCTATTGTACACATAATGTGCTGTGATTTGTATATGCATATACAAAATTAATAAATTTTGTAATTAAATATTATAGGGAAATAGAAACAATCATATAAAACAACATTTCTATTATAACTAAAATATGTCAAACTTACATGAAGCATAGTAGAGAAGTAAATCTTGTTTTTCGGCTTTTTATGATTAAGAATTTTTTCCCATGCATCTATCACACAATTCGTCACTTCAACATCATCTCCAAGTGTTTTCATTTCTTTTCTATTGATGAGATTCAACCCATCAAAATATAGAAGTGCACTGCAATATGAACATTTGGTCATAAATCAATCTGAACAAATTGTTAGAGAACATATTTAACCTAAGTTAAATCAGTATAAGTAAATAGCTGTCATCATTTTCACTGAGAGCAAAGTTTGATACAATTTGATTCATTGTTTTCTCATCTTTGAAAAGATCTTTGTATTTGACCATGTACGGAGATCGAAAAGCAAGAGGAATCGTTTGGCTTTCACGTTGTGGTCTTGTTGTTTCATTGGAAATAGTTCAATAAAATTAAGAACATTATATAAATGAAATGAACATTTATAATGTATATAAGGGAATTTGAAATTATACGTTTCAACTATTTCCTTTCTAGGCTTTTTATGCATTTCTACAATAGACCTTTTCTTTTCATCTACCTTTTGTTCACCATTAAAAAAATTAAAATAAAAATTGAGCATTTTCCTATCTAGAAATAATCAATTTCAAAATAGATTTTGAGTAAAATACCTTGGATAGATTTGTTTCCTTGTTTTTGTCCTCAATGAGCTTCTTCTCATTATTCCTGAACATATTAAATAATACAAATGAACATTTAGTTTAATATATATGTACCTTTTGGTGACTTTTGAGGATGATATTCCATCTTCATGGGGTCACTGAAATGTCAAACAATGTCAGTACATAACTAAAAGGATAAGTCATATAATACTTTATGTGCATTTTTAATTCAGAAAATCAAAGACATTCATATTACTTAAACAACAAAATATTATACATGTACATACAATAGTTTTTGACACACCAGTTTCAAGTTCAAAAACAATAGTTACATAACTTAAATTATTCCATTCTAGATAAATTATCCTTACTTATTTCATAACTTTAAATGTTCAATTATTTAATACTAATATCTAGTTAGATAGATCTTCAAGTTTGTTTTTACCCCTGGCTTCCTTCATTCTTGTTTGTTTCATCAAGCACATCTTCCATACTAGGACATGTTGGGGGAGGATAAAAACTTAGAAATTTCATCAACAGTTTCTTTGTTTGGAGTTTCTACTTCAGTTGGTGTATTGGGATCATCACTTTTTTCACCAATTTCTGAACCAGATGATGCAACTAAGAAATGCTATAATTAGAAATGAACATTATTTGTTTAGAAATGAACATTTTAGTCTTTATAATTGAACATTTTACCATTGCTAGGAATTCCTTTAGCATTTTCTTGTGTTGCTGCTGAACTTGTACCCACAACATTTTATGATGATTTAACTATTTATAATCATTAGGAGATACATGAGGTTATTTTTGTTAACATATAATAATTAGAAATGAACATTTATTATTTAGTTATGTACATTGTATTCTATATAAGTGAACATTTTACCATTTTTTTAATTTCCTTGAATATCCTCTTCTGGTGGTGTTTCTGAACTTGTATCTCTAACATTTTCTGATTATTTGATTAATTTATAGATAATTATTATTAAATATACATGAACATATTACCAACTATACATAATCAAATTACTTACTTTGATCTTCCTTGGATAGAATTTTAGTACTTGTTGTTGTTGTTGAAGTTGGTTGTTCTTCTGTGGGTTTAATTATAACACCTACTGTTGAAGAAGTTGGACATGGCTCTTTTTAAAAAATAATAAATTATTATAGTTTATAACAATAGGATTTCAATGATCAATTTAAATATCCATCTTTTATTACTTACCAATGGCTGGTGATGGGGGTGTTAATCCTAAGCTGAATGCTTTTCTTATATCATATTCCTGCTGTTTCTCCTTCCCTTTTTTCTATTTTTGTTGCTCACTTGCTTTCAACAGTTCCTTCTCAGCGTCAGCCATCCCATTCAAGAAATTTTCAGAGCCATAGATGTCTTCATCTTGGCTTAGAATTGATTGTTCCCTAGCAATCTTTCCTAAAACTTCATCAACTTTCCTCACTAAGTCATTTTCAGGAAATATTTCCTTTGCCTTGACCAATTTAGTTGAAAGTTTTGATAAGCATTCCCCAGTTTGATTAACCAGGGTAACAAAATCATCCATGAAAACCTATATAATAAATAAAATATTAGATTTTTCACAATACATATAACATTACAAAAATGATCATTTATGTTTAGGAAATTAAACATTCTGCATACCTAATGACTTGGTTCTGCTTTTTCAGCAATTCTTGGTAGGATTTTTCCTCTTCCAAATCCCAAATCTGATTCAATTTTTAATCTTTCAAGAGCCATGTCTCTTTTCCATGCAGATATGATAGGGATTGTTCTTGGTGGCCTTTTGTCTAACCTTTGTACCCTATCACGGCTATAGAGAAAGAAGAAAATGAATATTAATGATAATATAATGAACATTAATCATAATACAAATGATCATTTTAAACATTAAAATTAAATTTTTTACAGGAAGTTTAATCCATTCAAAGAAATGAACATTATTCATTATAAAACTGAACATATATATATATATATATATATATATATATATATATATATATATATATATATATATATATATATATATATATATATATATATATATGTTTTTAATTAACTTACCATTAGAAATTGTAGAGGGCCTTTGTAGAATCCCTTGCTTTGCTGCTATCTCCAATCAACATGGTTCTTGATAAGTGAGTCATATATATACTGACACCAATTCAAGTTTCTTATCCTTTCTTTATCCATCATTTAATAAAGAAACTTGAAATGGCATTAATTGTTTTGAATGCACTTCCATCATGGAATTTACAGCAACTGCCAAAAAGTTGGTTATGAAATACTCATTTGGTGGTCTGTTGTCCTTGAAACTGTCATGTATGTATCTTGTCACAATCTGAACAAAATAACGAACAAAAAGGATATCACATATGATCATTTAATGTATTGGATATGAACACTAGTATAAGTCATGATTATACCTGACTCACAGATGGAATTTTTCCTCCCCATGTGCTTTTCCCATTTTTCATAAATTCCCCAAACTCTTCACTTATTTTTTCAGACTTGGCCTCAACTCCGGGAATTTCTCCCGTAGGAAGCCCATAAACTATCCTAACATCCTTTACCTCAACATCAATTTTTTCATTTTTGGGCAATTCATAAACCTCACTACTCTCTTCGAAACTATCCAATACCAAATTAGAAAACCTTTGATCTAATTGCGGTAATTGGATGTCAAGAAGTGGCCCCAACCCAATCTCATGTACTTCATTCTTTTGAGTATCTGTCATTTTCTCAATCCATGCCATGAACTTGACATGTCCTCTTTTTGTAGCCTTATCTTCCTCAAATTTCTCTTCATCAATTTCCTCCACTTCCTCCACTTCAACTAGTTGTTTTTTCTGTTTCCTTCCCCCTTTAATGTGGCTTTTCTCTGGTTGGTACAGTACCATCTTTTGCTCTCACTTCTCATTCTCGACTTTTTTCTTCTTAGGCTCTATTTCTTCCTCTTCCAATTCTACATCTTCCTCACTGACTTGCTCTTTTTCAGCCTTGTAAGTTGAATCTTCACTATCTTCATCACTATCAGTAGAAGAAGACTCCTCATATGGTTCATCAAATGGTACTTCTTGTATTTTTTTTCCTTTTGCCAACATTCTTTTTGGGAGGGCTCACAACTGTTTCAAAACAATGAAATGAACATAAAAGTCATTATATGTGATCATTCTATATATTGAAAATGAACAATTATACAAATTATGATATGAACAATAACATGAACAAAAATGTTATTATAAATGATCATTCTATGTATGGAAAATGAACATTTATATATATAACGTTTACTGACAATTTCTTTCTAACCATAAAACGAACAAATATGTTAATATATATGATTATTATATGCATTGAACTTGAAAATTTATAAAAACATGTTTATACCTGCTTTCTTAGCAATTTTCTTCTTTAATTTTTCTAATTGGAGTAGGTGTTACAATTTTTTCAGCAGGTGCACCAGCTTTCTTTTGAATAAGAGAAGTCCTTGGAGAAATTCTCTTTTTCTGATCTTTTTTTGCTGGTGTAGTTTGTGATGCTTCAGCAGGTTGAGAATTTACCTCTTTCTAACCTCCTTCAGCAGATTAATCTGATACAACATTGAATGTGTATTTAAATTTTATATTAGTACACTTATGAATGTCCTATTAAAAAGTAAATACAAAAGTATTACCTTTATCTTGGCTTCTTGTAACTCTCCCACTTGACTTTTCTTCCACTAAAGGGGTTTTCTTTTTGTTTTTTCTTGCAACCGTTTTGAATCTTGTTTTCTTTTGGGCTGATTCTTCACTCTTTTGAGATGAGGCAGCTGGCTCATCACTCATTTTTGTCAATAGATCAACCGTTTCCTTTTCTTGATCTATCAGATGAGTCTCATCCTCAATATACACATATTCATGTAATATTTCTGCTGCATCTTTCTTACCATCTTTATTAAATGATCAAAGATAAACATTAAATGAACATTTATGTAAATACAATGATACATGTTTATTAAATATAACATATATGAACATTGTATATAATGAATATTACCCTTCTCATTTCCAATAGTCTCTTTCATCTCTTTAGTCTTTAGCATATCTTCTTGAACATTTTCCTTTTCTCCTTCTTCGTAAATGACCATATTAAATTTTAGTAAGTCAAATTTATTAATCTAAGTCAATAATGATTCATTCATAAAAAATCAATCATACATGTTCATTAAGCTTTAGGAATATGAACATTTTACCTTCCTGAGTTTCAGCTGTCTTTGTTCTTTCTGTCACCTCTTTTTCAGCATTATTTTTTGATCCTGCTATGTCTATCATCATATTTAATTGAATCAGTCAACATTTATTAAATTTCAAAGTTAATACAATGATTGTACATGTAGAATAGTTTTTGAAAGAATGCTCATTAAATTACCTTTGTGTTTGATGATCATTTTTTTTTATACTCTTCTTTAATTTTTCTAAAATACTCAGAGTAGATTTCTTGAACATCCTGAAAATTCATTATGAAGACATTAATGATTCAATTTTATAATTAGAAAATAATTCATTTATTAAAGGAACATTTTAGTCAATGTAAATGAACATAATTTGGATTTTTTTGTACATCTGATTGATGAATAGCTTTCAGTTTGCTGAAATTAATATTAATTAATATAATTAGCACCAAATTAATTATAATACTAAATTAAAAGATATTGTATGAATTAAGATGGTATGCATACTCTTTGATAGTTAGAGGTTGTTTCTGATCAACAATTTTGGAATTATCATCCTTGATTTCTTCCCTAAGAGAAAAAATAAAAATGCACATTTATGCAAACAAATATGAACATTTACTCAAACAAAAAGGAAATTTTTTCATGTAAATATAAAAAATTCATGAAATAATATTGACTATACCTTTTATTTCCTTATTTATCATCATCAGCATTTTTTTTGTCTTCTTCATAGTTAGTTTCATCTCTTTGTCCTCATCATCTGTTTTGGAAGTATCATCCTTGGTTTCTTCCTTGGGAGAAGAAAAAAAAATTAAAATGAACATTTATCATGTAAATGAAAAAAAAAACAAACTATGAAATATAATGGGAATACCTTTGAATTCCTTGTTGATCATCATTAGCATTCTTGTTGTCCTCCTTGCAAATAGAGGTATTTGCATCCTCTTTGTCCTTACTGAATATTATTTAATATTCATTAATTAAAATGAGGACTATAAATAATGAAAAATATTTTTAGAATGAACACTCTGTAAAATATTATTGAACATACTCTAAGTTCACTATTTCAGGTTGAATCCCAAGAATACTAGTGGTATGAGTAGCAGGTACATCCTCACTTTATTCACTAAAAATCAGAATTAGTTTTATTATATTATATTCAAATATGAACTTATTAATTTAATGATAAACTAAAATATTTAGAATAAAGTTTTTATACCTTATGGGTTGATTTGTCTCTAGTCTTGATTTTGACATTACAAAATTTCACTTGAACTTTTTGTTTTTTTACTAAAATTTTAAGAATTACCTAATAAGATCCATATATATATATATATACACACACAATACATAATGATTGTATATAAAATATACATATAAACTTACTTGTGGTTCAAGTGTATCTTTGATAACTAAAACCCAATTCATTATTTCCTATAACCTTCTTTAGAATTAATGGTTCAGATTTTGCATCTCTAAATCGCAGCAAATGTTTCACTTTAGATGGGACATCACTACAATATAGATTAATTATAGGGTATTAGTTTGAATGCATACAACTGAAATGATTATTATCGTATTTATATGTGTTCATGATGTTTCTAAGAAATGTACATTTGTTATTTAAACCTATATGTATACTCAAATGAACAAATATAAACATATTTAAAAATGTACATAACTATATCTATAAATGAACATTATGAATATCATATATGATCAAAGATTTCAAAGGATAATTTAGGCATATAAACTTATCTGCTTACTCAAATGAATGAATATTGATGAATTTCATAAATGTGCTTAACATATCATAAAAATGAACAATTTTTGTTTTGGCATATAAAGTCAAATATAAACTTAAATAAACAAATGAACATTTATATTTCACTAAATGTTCATATATTACCTTGAAATTGTAGAAAAATGTTAGCATCTGTACCATAAGACTTTTTAATATCTTTTAAAAGTTCTGAATCTACAACTTGAGACTTTTGTTCGCGGCTTTTGTTTTATAGTTTTTCTACTCTTGTTTGAATAGGTCCGTCATCATCGTCTCTATTTTTTAACAAATTGTTAATGTTTTTGAACTAAAACCTTTATTTAAGTAATAATTTTACATTGATTTGAAATAATTCTTACGTTTCTTCATAATCTGCCTTATTGTGTTCAGTAGGACTCTTCTTTGAAGTATCCTTCTCTATGTTACTATTCTCCGAAACTTCTTTTTCGGTTCTACAAAAACAACACAAAACATAGTAGATTTTAATGATTTTTGCATAAAAATAGTTATAATCAAGTTATTATGTTTCTAAACATGTAATTACAAAATAAAATAGAAAACTAGGGTTCATACAAAAAATTACACTAAAATGAACAAATTACTTACTCTTTCTCTGAATGTTGTTGCGATTGTTGAATTTCTTCGCAAATGTCAGACAATGAAGCAATTTTGCAGTATTTTGAAGTAATTTTGTAGTATTTTGAAGCAATTTTGGTTCCGATTTTTGGTTTTGATGAGAGAGAAAGTCTAGAGAAATGAAGAAGAAGGTTTTAGAGAGAGAAAGTGATTTGAAATGTAGGGTTTTTTTTTTTAATGTATATATATATATATGTGGGGTAGGGGCGGTTATCTTAATTTACTGCAGTTAGTGGGTAGTTACTGCGGGTTAGTGGGATGTGGATAGCAATCTAAACACATCGTTTAGAGGGGCGTAGGTACCCCTACCTACACTAGGGTGTAGGGCTCAACGATTAGCTGAAAGGCCAAAGCGTTTATGTCGCAGCCCATGTACAACTATAATTAATTAGGGCGAGTTCCACTATTCCTGCTAAGTTTTGTTGCACATTGGGTTTTAAAAAAAAAAAACTTTTCTTAAAGCATATATACATTAAAATTTAAAATATGCATACAATAATATAAAAATAGACAAGCCGAATATATATATATATATATATATATATATATATATATATATATATATATATATATATAATCACCCATTATGTTCTCGTTCCTTTTACGGGATCATAACCGTTCACATGAAAACTAGACTATATATGTTACTTTTCCCTTTCATGCAAATTACGACTGTTTAAACGAAAACTAGGTAATCATATTCGGGATCATGAAAAATGTACTCCATGACTAACAAAAAATGTGACAAGAAAGAGAAATTTTCTTCATCATTGCATGAAATGTAATGCACCACGTTACATTTTGTCTTATTTAATTACACTTTCCTTTATTTTAACAATATAGCATGAAATTTCCTCCATTGTTATATGATTATATATCATTTCCATAAAAACCAGGTGTTAGACATACACTTTGCCAACAGAAATAAATTCACACCACTTTCGTTAATCTCGAGTACATTGCACCAAAAACCATGACTTTGCCTGTTTTGTAACCCACAGTTTCTCTTCATACACTATACACTCTAAACCCCTCTTCTATTTATATGGGTCTTTTCATTCATCAACTAATTACATAAAATTTCCTTACTTTTTCGTATCATTGGCCTAATTAATTAGGCATAAATTCTAAGGCTGTGTTACTGTACAAATAGCTGCTGCTTAATTTAATTAGTGAGTTAAGCAGATAAGCACATTTGTACGTACTTTTTGTTACTACAAATAGGTCGTTAATTTTAGGTCATACTTAGTTTTTTTCCAAGAAACTATAATATAATGGATGTGTTTATTCCGGAAGAATATGTGATTAAGAGAAGGATGGAGAGAAGGGCTGCGGCGGCAGCGGAGGGGTCGAGGTCGAGATCGAGGTCAGGGAAGTGGTCGGAGACATCATCGTCGTCGTCATTAAGTGGCAAACAAGTAACTAACAATAATCAAGGTCAATCAATTTCATGGGTTGATCACCGTAGTGACAACTTCCTACATAGCTGTTGCTTCTAATTAAGTTATTTAGACTAGATATAGTAAATTAGCAAACTCTTTTTTGTATTTTTGCTTAGTGTAGTGAAAGAAAATAATGTAATTATTACCGCGTTATATTTTACCGCTAGACCAATACCTTTTTTTTTTTTTTCTTCTTCATACAGCAGTGTTGGGCTGGGGTTATTCATCCCAAGTCTCAGACTGAAGAAAAAAGAA
Source organism: Chenopodium quinoa (assembly GCF_001683475.1). Lineage (NCBI taxonomy): Eukaryota > Viridiplantae > Streptophyta > Magnoliopsida > Caryophyllales > Amaranthaceae > Chenopodium > Chenopodium quinoa. The sequence goes on from NW_018742484.1 coordinate 4,185,550, forward strand.
AGAGATGACTTCATTATAAGTGAATTCGCACTCTAATTAGAATGAGATTTTTTAGGAAGGTGCCTAAAAATAAAAAAGTGCGAGGTAGGCCTAAAGCGGACTCTATCATAGATTGTACTTGTGCTAAACTGCTAGTGCTAATGCCCAAAATCAAATAGTCACATACATAACATCTAAGGTAATTTGGACATAAAAAATAAATTGTCACAAAGATTTTCCATATATAAGTATATAACATAACTATTGTTGTTTTAATGCCTTTTAAGAAAATAAGTTGTATGATTAAATTAGCATGATTAATTTTAATAATACTAGAATAGACAACTTGATCATTCTTTTGAGCAAAGTTGGTAAAAGGTAAAATCGAGTTTTGCACAAGCTATATAATGGGGAAAAGCGGCGCAACGTTGATTATTTTTGTGATGTAAAAGAGACCTGAGGCTGGTTGCTCGGCTTGTGTACGTATCAGGCAAACTCGCCACGTCTCTGGTTGCATGCCTCTACGTCTGGAGTGTCATGAGGCTTCAAACTCTCACTCAAGAGTGCACTTGTGTGTGGAGTGTCGTGTTTCTCGGTCATATTGTTATTTATGTAGCTTTTAAAAACACGTTACAAACAATTACTAGGAAAATTAGAATTCCAACACAAGTACAAATCACATTAAAATTAGATATATCGTAGATTCGATAAATGATCGCCTTAATAAAATATTTCATTCGAAGCGATACAATTTGTGAATTAGCACTAATTCGGCTTGAAATCCACTGATGAATCATTGTTCAAAACACATTTTATTACCAAAAATCAGTACTATCACAATAAATATAGAGTAACTTTTACTACCTTGAGGGGCAATATGGGTCCAATAATAGAGGACAGAGAGACACATTTATAAAGTGAACTCTTGTCATATATAGAGGGATGATTTTAGGAAAAATTATCAGAAATCACCTTTTATAACACTTTTTTGTGAAAAAAATACCTTATAAAAATTTTCTTGTAAAAGCACACCTAAAACTAGATTTTTTTTTGCAAGGTAACACCTTAGGCCGGTTTCAAGTTGTTGACCCACTTGAGGGTCACGTGCTCAACCCCTCCCTCCACAAAACCACCAAAACTCTAACCTAGCCAACCCCAACCGCCGACATCACCACCTAGCCGCCACTGTGATTCATGCTTTTAGGCATGACGACGCTCCAAGGGAAGGAAGCTAGAGATAGAAGAGTTGCCAACAAGTTTTAGGAACTTGTAAACCGTACACGGATGTGAAGGTTACACCCCATTCACGATCACGGATATCGCTAACTCCATAGTGGTCCGGAACTATGACTAGATATTTAGGGATAATGGTACGAATCCAACCTAAAAGAGATTGAACCCGCCCTAGATCGGCCTCTACTTAATTCTTATGATATTCATGTGCGCTTTTCGATCAACATACATACATCAAATTAATCCTAAGCATATTTAATCTACGTTGGTTGATTATTGATGCACAATTAAATCTATTGTTGGTGATCACTTGAATTAAAATCATATTATCCTAAATCAAATTATCAATTATCTTTTTAGGCGTGATTTCATGTACATATTCCCTTTAAACCTACAAGAAGGAGAGTGATCAAGCAATAATAATAAATCATGAATAATCAAGCAACATATAATTGACACAACAATCATCATCATAATAACATCATCAAAACATCATTAGTAGTAAAATCCTAGGTATGATACTAAACGGATTAATAACAAATCCTAGCATGTCACTAATTAAAATCATAATCAAAGCATTATCCTAAACATGATACTAGAAATCATGAAAAAGCATCCTAACATGATACTAGGAATTAAAAAAATATTCTAAACATGATTTCTACTCCAAAATTAAGAGAATAATAATAAGAGATAATTGAATTACTCACTTTGATGCCTCAACCTTCTTGCTATCAAAACAATACACACATTAGTAACTTCAAGAAAGATTAAATCAACAAAATAAATAAATCAAATAATAATTTAAATATAGATTTGGGACCAAACCCTCAGAACTATCAACCTTTCCCGTCGAGGTCGAAGGCAACGTCGAGGATGGCTTGGAGTATTCAAATCTCGTGGATGAGGAATGGTGTTTTATTTGGATGAATATCAAGGATGTGTTTAAGCTAGGATAAGAACAAGAAGAATCGAGGGAGAGAGAGAGAGAGTATTAGAAAGGGTACTGATGATGATTATTGGTGATTGAAAACGGGGTGAAACGACCTCTATTTATAGGAGAAAAAAAAGATAGTCTAAGCGATAAGAAAAGATCTAAATTCAAATCGGACTAAAACAAGTCTCATCACAGCGCGATAGGTTTTTCGCAGCGCGATGGTTCTGTCGTTCTGCGATGGTTTTGGAAAGATAAGAATCCGTATGGAGTTTAATTCCCAATCGGATTGGGTTAACCAAATATCCGTACGTATTCTATTTTGACCGGGATTAGGATCATAAAAAAAAGATGTTTTTATTCAATATTGAATTCTTAAATCTTTATCTTTCGAAAACAAGATAAATTGGAACCTTCTAGAGGATTCTAGAAGTTCATAATAAATCCTAACGGATTTAGGATTGAAAACAACCTTCTAGAGGATTTTAGAAGCTTGTAATATGGGATTAAAGTAGTTGGACCCTCCACAGGATCATTGGGCCGAAGGTAAGGCTTAGTTCGGGTTCAGTTTGGTATTTTGGTAATAACTTTTTCGTTATAAGTCGGATCTAGGCTTATAATATGTCGTTGAAAAACTCTTTTCAACCCCATCCAAATAAATAATAATTGGACAGGGATTATGGACCAAAACAGTCAGGTTTGGTCATTTTTAAGGTTTGGACACGAAATGAATTATTTTGGGTTTAAAGACACGAAATAAATAACTTTGAATTAAAACATTTTAGGCAAAGTTAGAAATATGGTTAAGGCTTAAGGGAACTTCACGAGACTCTTCAACTCTTCACCAAACTCGATAACCAAAGATGTGAAAGGTACTCATCACTGGGTTTGGTTTTTGGGGAGACACAATCAGGTGTTTACACCTACCTCAAAATTAGATTAATTAAAGTTGTATTTGCACCAATTCGAGCAAAACAATGGAATTTTCCCCTTCAATTGACAAAATTCCAGAGTTGCTAGGAAGATTAGAGGAGTGAGAAAGTCTAACTAGAGGGGGAAATGGGGAAAAAAGAAAGAAAAAGGATTTTTTCAGGTGGGTTTAGAGTGATTTGGGTAGGCGATGATGGTGGCTAGGTTGATGGGTGGTGGAGACGGCGACTGAGAGGTGGTTCTAGTGGTGGTGTCGGCGGATGGGGTTGGCTAGGCTATGGTTTTGGTTGTTTTGAGGAGGGAGGAGTTGAGCACGTGACCCTCACGTGAGGGTCAATGCCAGAAAACAGGGTCAAAGCCCGAAAACCGGGTTAAGTGTTACTTTGCAAAAAAAAATTGGTTTAAGGTGTGCTTTCATAAGAAAATTTTTATAAAGTGTTTTTTCACAAAAAAGGTGTTATAAAAGGTGGTTTCTTACAATTTTTTCGATGATTTTATTGTATTGTAAGGTAAGGTAAATTTTGTGGTGTATGTGATTGGATCTTTTTTTGTTATCCGTGAATCATTCACTAGAGGAAGATATGATTTTATATTGTGAGATTTTATATAATATGAGAAATGAATTTTCTTTTGCTGCGTAAATTATATTCTAGTGTGTTTATATACAAGTTTTTAAATCCTTTATTAGAACCTTTTTCACCGGTGTCTTATTATGAAAAATAATACAACCTTAAATTTCAGATGGTAGGTAATATTGGGAGAATTATTCTTATTTGAATACAAAATTGAAACATTATGTTCTAATTTCCTTGATTTAAATCCAGATGGAAACGTTTTGGTGGAAATATAAAAGGGGAGAGAGAAAGAAGTGGAGTAGAAGGAGGTTTGAGCTTGAGAAGGATAACAATGGCGGAGCAGTAGTATTGTTGTTCCTCTGTTTTTTTTTTCTTTTCTTTGCCTCTTCCTATTTCTGGTATTTGTGTAGATGGACTACACAAATTTTTCCAAAACAGATTTAGTAGCATTTATAAAAAAGTTGTGAAAAACCTGAACTCTATATTAAGTTTGTAATTTTATTTTATTGGGAATAGCTATAATAGCGCTTCATAAGCTCTATTTTCAAGCGAAACAAATTTTATTTAAAGCTTAACTTGTATTAGGGCCTGAGCTTTTTCCCTGGTCACTACACAGAATTTGCAATTATACATTTAATTCATTATCATATTCGATCTCTTAATTTAATTATATTTCTCATATTGTCCTTCAATACATTTTGATATTAGTTTCCTAAAAAAAAAACCATGAACTATGATATCATTGTTTGGTAAGATATGTAGTGTTAAAACTTGAGGTTTCGTGTATTTTTTATATTATCTAATTCATGATAGTTAATTTGCGTGTTGTTACTTTAGAAGAATACTACAAGAGGGGGGTGAACTGTAGTATAGAGAAATTAGACAACCTTTTGCGGAAATATAAACTAAGCTAAATGAACTTAAACTCACACAGAGAGATTTTAGCATGGAAAACTTCTTAGCCCAAACAACTAGAAAAACCACGACCACTTGGGATTTTAGAAAATATTCTTTACTAGAATAGGGCAATTAACCTATTACAAGCTAACGACTCTATCTCCAAGTTCCTCAACGAACTTGGATTTCTCAGCAATAAATTCCTCGACTTACTGCACTTCTCTTCTCTTTCTCCTCTCTCTCTTTCTCTTCTGACTTCTCTTAAGTTCACTCAAACTCCCCAAACTCCAATTACAACTCTTAGAAAAGAAATACTCTAATGAAAGAAAATAAAAAAGTTATCAACCAAAGTAGAATGCGACTCTTAACTCTTTGAAAACTAAGAAGATAGAAAATATGATTGAGCAAGGTTGTGTTTTCCAGAAAACAACTTCTATATTTATAGAAAACATTGGCTTGAATAAAACGCCACACTTACGCCATTACTGCTGCACATCAACGCCACTATCCTCCACCACTTCCAGTGCTTCAATCATGTCCTAAAACTCAGGACACGTTAAACCAACAAGAAGCAGTTTCCTCGTTCAGTGGAGAAGACTTAATCAAACACCAGTAGCGCAAGTTTAGGAAGTTAGTTGCAAATACTTGGAAAGATATTTTTCCGAAAATAAAAGATATTCTTTTAAACAAGAAATCAGAATATATATATATATATATTCATAAATAAGTTTCCTAGAAATAAGCAACCTTTAAATTCTATCTTTTAATTAAATGTTTTATGCATTCTACTAAAGTATCAGACTTCAAATAACTTTCACTTACATAAAACCTAAAATAAAATTACTTTAGACTCTATTAATTCTCTCTTAACAAGTCTCTGCTCCGAGTCTTCATTCTCCAACTTATGTTCTTGCAAAGGAACACTGCAAACAGTCTTTGCTCTTTGAGCTCCAGTTCCTTTGTCTCGAATAACTCTGTAACTTGAACTTAGGCTACACAGTCAAGGAAAACATTAGTCCCAAATATAAGTTTGACTTGTGTTCTCATCAAAACATCAAGGGCAACAATATTCCCCCTTTTTGATGATGACAAACAAGGTAAACTATAAAAGCAAAAGACTGCTATAATGTTTAACTACTGTAAAAACAATAGGAAACAAAAGAAAAAGATTTTGTTTTTTTTTATACCTGACTGACTGAGATCCAAAGTGACACAAAACTTTGAGAAGAGATAGAGATGATTAAGTAGTTAAGTAGTTTGCCTGTGTATTTTCCCCTTTTTGGCATTATGAAAAACACAATGTATATAGAAAATTATCTCAAGCACAGCACCATAGCATAGTTTAATGATAAGGCAGAGAGCATATAAATCAGTCATAGTAAGCAAACACACAAGTTAACAATAAAACATATTCATCCAAAACCAATGTTAAAACATCGGCCAAAAGTGTACCAAATCCAGTAGTTTAAACAAAAGAAAGCAAGTGAACCCTCTAGGAAGGCACTGGTCAATGTGTTGGATCATTATTGAGGGGAAGTTGATGGGAAATTTATGCTCAAGACGGTACATGAAGATACAGTCAAGCTTGTTGGCTGAATTTCTTTTCTGGATATGAGGAACAATATTATTGTGAACAATTTCGAAAAGCAATTTTTGGAGAGGGGTGAAGTTATTGTGGTTGACATAGGTTAGCTCGGGGTTTCCTTGGTAGTGTTCGACAATGAAGTCAATGCTAATGCCAGACAGGGGTTTTTGAACAGATCCTTTGAAATACAACTCATAACCAACAGTCGGTACTTCATACAATTCAGCTAAATATGCAACATCAAATTCAATTTTCTTTTTCTGCACTTTACTAGTGATTTTTCCTTTCACACACTTATAATTGTTTTGAAATTCCTTTAGAGCACCAGCATATAAAGGTTTATTGAAGCAATCACTCAACAATTAAGTCCAATTCTGAATTTAATTAATTCGAGAAATTCATTAAACTTAAAAGCTTTGCACCATGGAAAATTCAAGCTCAGACCAGTCACGAAGTGCTTCGCATTCTCCTCGAGCTTTTTCATAGCAGCAGACTTGTTTTTGGTAAGAAACCCCCAATTCTTTAACATCTTCTTCTCTTGTCTCCACTGGTTCCTCCTCCATTTTCTTTAAGTGGGTAGAGTGATGTGATGCAAGGTATTCAAGAAGCAATTGGTCTATGGAGGTTTTAGCAGTTTCCCTAGAGATTTCTTGAATCTGAACGGTGGGTTCTTGATTTTTGGCTAGAGTTTCGTCTTTTGGAGAGATATCCATGGGACAGTAAGAGTGAGGTTCTTTGTAAGGTAGGTGAATAATTGATCTGAGTGGAATAAAATTTCCAGACTCACCCATCCTTTTTATTGAGGTGGTAAATGTGAGGTGTCGTTTCAGGGAAAAGGGTAGGTGAGGTGAATAATGATGATGTGAAACTGCATTTATAACTTGGGGAAACTAAAAAGATAAATTTTGAAAGTTAATTGTATTTTGCATGTAAAGGGATCACTTCAACAAAATTAGATGAACATTGGATGTATTCATCAGATAAACTGTGTTTGATGAGATAAATACAGAAAAATTCAAAAAATTAATTCAAACAAGATTTTTGTTGAAAATATAAACTTATGAACATGCAAATTGATACACGGAACAAGTTAACATAGCTCATGCCATCAGTCAAGGATTTCAAGAATTATCATTTTACTTGCGTACAACTTTGAGACAATATATGCTTAATTCTCATGCCAAATCTATGTAATTAAACATATCATTTTGTGTGAGATAAAATGTACATTAGTTTAGAGATCATACCTGAGGGAACATCAAGGCATTCCTCAACATAACTTAATCATTCCAAGCTCCATTCTCATCATCTCATGTCTTTCTCTATTTAAAGACTTAGTCAAAATATCAGCAATTTGATTATTAGTTTCACAAAATTCTAATTTTATTAAGCCCTTCTCAGCATTATCTTTTAGGAAATGATGTTTAATATGAATATGCTTAACACGAGAGTGATGAGCTGGATCTTTAGAGAGACAAATAGCACTTGTGTTATCACAGAAAACGGGAATGCAATCAAATTTCATACCAAAGTCTCTTAGTTGTTGTTTAATACAAAGCACTTGAGAACAACATGCGGCTGCAACAACATACTTTACTTTACCCATAGACAAAGCTACAGTGTTTTGTTTCTTTGATCCCCAAGAGACTAAGCTTGGCCCAAGGAACTGAACCATACCAAATGTACTTTTTTGATTGACTAAGTCTCCAGCATAATTTGCATCTGCAAAACCTTTTATCTCAAAAGAATCACTTCTAGGATAGAAGATACACAAATCATCATTTCCCTTCAAGTATCTTAAAATCCTCTTTTCATCAGTTAGGTGAGATTCCTTAGGATTTGATTGAAACCTGGCACACAATCTAACACTGAAAGCAATGTCAAGTCTACTAGCAGTTAAGTATAATAAGGGACCTATCATACCTCTGTACATCTTTTGATCCACACTAGTTCCTATTGGATCATCATCCAGTCTTGTGCATGTTCCCATAGGAGTATGGTTTGTTTTAGCCTGATGAAGGTTATACTTTTTCAGCAATTCCTTGACATACTTCTGTTGATGAATTAAGATTCCTATCTCAGTCTGCTTGATTTGTAGTCCGAGGAAGAAGTTCAATTCTCCCATCATGCTCATTTCAAACTTACCACTCATGAGTTCAGCAAAGTACTTGCACAAGACATCGTTAGTTGCACTAAAGATTATATCATCCACATAGATTTGTACAACTAAAAGATCAGTTCCTTGAGATTTTAAAAACAAAGTCTTGTCCACTTTTCCTCATTTAAAATCGTTTTGTAAAAGGAACTTGGAGAGCCTTTCATACTAGGCTCTTGGTGCTTGCTTAAGTCCATAAAGGGCTTTGTCAAGCTTGAAAACATGATTAGGAAATTTTGGATTTTCAAAACCTGGAGGTTGTTCCACAAACACATCCTCTACTAAGTAACCATTTAGAAAAGCACATTTCATCCATTTGATAAAGTTTGAAACCCATGAAAGAAGCAAAAGCAATAAGAATTCTAATAGCTTCTAATGTAGCTACAGGAGCAAAGGTTTCCTCGAAATCAATACCTTCCTGTTGATTGTAGCCTTTCACAACCAAATGTGCTTTGTTCCTTATGATTGTTCCATACTCGTCTAGCTTGTTGCTAAACACCCATTTGAGTCCAATAACCTTCTTGTTCTTCGGCTTAGGCTCAAGATGCCAGACCTTGTTTCTCTCAAACTTGTTTAGTTCCTTTTGCATAGCTACGATCCAGTCATCATCTTCCAAGGCTTCTTGATGGTTTTGGGGCTCCATGATGGAGAGAAATGCATGGAACGCACAAGAGTTCCTCATTTGAGATCTTCTTTGAGTTCCACTACCGATATCACTGATGATGAGATCAGTAGGATGGGAACCTTAATATTTGAATGGCTTAGGTTGAAATTCCCTTGCTAGAACTCCTATTTGAGGAGCTTCTTACTCTGTTCATTCTACTTCTTCTTTAGATGTAGGTTCCTCATTGATCTGATCTTCTGGTGTTTCTGGTTGAGGAACTTCAGCAATTTCTTGTTGATTTTGCACTAGAACATTTTTCTCTTCTCTGGTTTTCTTTTGGACTTCGTCCTCTTCTTCCCTGTTCCTTATCAATCCAATTTCGAAATCATTAATTTCTTGTTCCTGCACATTCATAAATGAGTTAGATTCATCAAAAATAATATGAATGCTTTCTTCCCCACACAATGTGTTCTTATTATAAACTCTGTAAGCCTTGCTGTTTGAGGCATAACCAAGGAATATTTCCTCTTCACTTCTCTCATCGAATTTTCCTAGGTTTTTCTTGCCATTGTTATGAACAAAGCTTTTACAACCAAAGGACCTGAGGTGAGAGATATTTGGTTTCCTTCCCTTGAATAGCTCATAGGGAGTCTTATTAGCTATAGCTCTGATGGTTACTCTATTAATAATATAGCATGCCGTGTTAACTGCTTCTACCCAGAAGTTCCTTGGCAGGGAGCTTGCAATCAACATTGTTCTTGCCATGTCTTCCACCGTTCAATTCTTCCTTTCGACCACTCCATTCTGTTAAGGTGTTCTTGGTGCAGAGAAATTATGATTCATGCACTGTTCCCTACAAAACTCATCAAACTTAAAATTTTTGAGCTCTGTACCATGGTCAGATCTCAAATGAATTATAGAGAATCCACTTGTTTTCTGTACATGCTTGGTAAATGCCACAAATTCATCAAATGTTTCATCCTTACTTGTTAGAAAAATCACCCCAAGTATATCTAGAGTAATCATCAGCAATAACCAAGACATATTTCTTGTCACTCCTACTCTAGACTCTCATGGGACCACACAAATCCATATGAATTAATTTTAATGGTTTTGTTGTGGTCACCATCTTTTTAGATTTGAAAGAGTTGCGGACATGCTTTCCTTTTACGCAGGCATCACATCTTTTATCGTTCAAGAACTTGAAGGAGGGAAGTCTTATTACCAAGTCCTTTGACTTGAGTTTATCAATTAAAGAATAGCTAGCATATCCAAAACGTTTGTGCTAGAGTAGAGAGTCATCTTTAATAACACTCAAGCATGTAAGACTACTCTTTGGGATTGAGTCAAGGTCAACTGTATAAGTATTTCCTTTTCTCGTTCCTTGTAGAATAACCTTTCCTGATTTGTTATTGGAGATGTGGCATTTATCTGAAGTAAAGCTTACCGAATTTCCTTTATCACAGAATTGCGATATACTGACTAGATTTTGCATCAAACCCTCGACCAGGAACACATTTTCTATTGCATGGGAGGTGGACTTTCCAATGTTGCTTTTAGCAATGATTTCTCCTTTCATGTTGTCTCCGAAAGTCACGGTTTCACTTGGATAGGCCTCTAGTGAAAGGAATTTTGATTTGTCTCCTGTCATATGCTTCAAACAACCACTGTCGAGGTACCATAGGTTGTTCCCCCTCACTAGGACCTACAAGAAAACTCAAGCGTTAGTTCCAGGAACCCCGTGATCCTTGGGTTCCTTTAAAGTTGAAGCAATATCAGTTTTCTTTACCCAAACTTGCTTAACATTTCTTTTATTATGTTCTATTTTCTTTCTACATTCAACATGCAAATGTCCAGTATTCCCACAAAAGTACAAACTTTGCTGCTAGGTGAATCCACATAATTTTTTTCAATTTTCCTTTCTTTTTGGATTCATAGCCAAGTCCTTCAATTCTTTTGACTTGGGTATCTTTGATCCATTTAGGAGTGATAATAGGATCAATCTTCTATTTTTTTTGTCCTGGAGTTCCTTTACAAGACGATCCTTATGACTTTTCAAATTATCAAGATCTATCTTGAGTTTTTCAAAATCAGCATTAACTTTCTACATAGGATCGTTAGGGGAACTACTAGAGCTAATATCAGTATTGATAAGTTTGTACTGGGAAAGCTCTACATTTAACATGACATTTTCCTTTTTGACTCTTTCAAGCATTTCAGTCATTAGGAGATGTTTATCATATAGCTCTTCAAATCTGGTTTGAATATCATTGAGTGTTGTTTCCAGCCACGCATTGTGATCTATCCATATTTTTTTAGAACATTTTGACATTCATCTTTCTGCATGCATTCATTGTTCAAATTTTCTCCTATTTAAATTAGATCAATAAATAAATCAGCACATCTTTAGACAAAGTTCTAAGCTGAGTAAGATTTAATTTAACATCACATACCACCTTTTCGAGTTCCTTGAGATAGGCTCTATTGTCATCTGATCTTACCATCAAAGCATAAATTTGCGATCTCCTCTTTTGGCTGATCCTCATCTTCTTTACTCTCAGAGTCACCATAGGCAGTGATCATTGCTTTCTGGACATCAGTCTTTGAGAAGGGAGTTTTGTACTTCTCTTTCCCTTGTTCCTTAGCCTTGCCTTTTCCCTTCTTAATATTCCATTGGGGACAATCTCTGATGAAGTGGTCTGTAGATCCACATTTGTGACAACCATAGTCAGGTTTGGTGTTGGAAGTCTTCTTCTAGAAGTTCCTTGAGTTCCGATTGTTTCTGTTGAACATCATCTTAAATCGTCTAACCAGCATTGCGGCTACTTCTTCGTCCACTCCAGAATCTTTTTGGTCAGCCTTCAGTGCCAACCCCTTGTTCTTAAGTCCTTCACTATTACTAATTCCCAAATGTAATTCATGAGTCATAAGAGAACCAGCAAGCTGGTTAATATTGAACTTCATGAAGTCATTGGTTTCTTGAAGGGTTGTCACCTTGGCTCTCCATCGCTCTGAGGCAGACTTCTAAGCACCTTTATCAGCTGTTCATCTATAGGAATTTTTCTACCAAGAGATACTAGCTCATTGATAATGTTAGTTAATTTAGTAAGCATTTCCTATATAGACTCTAGGTTGCATCTCAAAACGTTCATACTTTGACATTAATAGGTCAATCTTTGAACGTTTGATTTCATTTGTTCCCTCGTGCGTTATCTGAAGTCACTACTAGAAAACAAGCCATTTCCGACGGCAAAATTCCGTCGGAAACACCCTAAATTCCGTCGGAAAACACTGTTCCGACGGAATTTCCGTCGGAACTGGTTGTCGGAACACACTTTGTAGGTAAAATGGCCAATTCCGTCGGAAAACACTATTCCGACGGACTTCCGACGAAAATTTTTCGTCGGAAGAGGTTTTTCCGGTACCGGAAAATCCGTCGGAAATTTCCGACGGAATTTAAATCCGCCGGAAATTTCCGACGGAATTTAAATCCGCCGGAAATTTCCGACGGAATTTAAATCCGCCGGAAATTTCCGACAGAAATTTCGTCGGAAAATTTAATAAAAAAAAAAATATAAAAATACCCCCACCCACCAGCCCACCCCCTACCCCCCTGCCCCCCACAACCCACGCCCACCACCACTAGCCCACCCCACCCCACCCCTGCCCCTGACCTACCCCCCTACCCAGGCCACCCAGGCCACCACCAGCCCCACCCGCCTAACTTACCCAGACACCCCACCACAACCCACCCCCACCAGCAGCCCACCACAACCTAGTTCCCCACCCACCACCGAAAAACCGAAAAAAAGCAAAAAAAAAACGAAAATAAAGAACAATTCCAAACACCCACCACCCCTAACCCCCACCGCCACCCTGTAACTCACCACCCCCACCACACCACCACCCACAAATAAAACCAATTTAACCGAAAAAATCCAAAAAAAAAAACAAATTCACCCAAATAAACGCAAAAAATCAAGCAAATTCATCCGAAAATTAAACAACGACAATCACAAATTAAACAACCGAAATAAACCCAAATAAACAAAATTATATTAACACATTTTGTTTAAATAATACCAAAAATTCAAATAACCGAAAATTATACAACGAAAATAAAAAAAATTATGTAATTACACAATTATAATTACATTCAAATTGATTGTTTGTTGCGGCGAAAATTGTTGTTGATTCTTGATGTTGTTGTTGTTGTAGAAGACGAAAGAGGAGAGAGAATTTGTTGCTTGTTGTTGATTGATTGTTGTTGTTACGGCGAAAATTTGTTGCTTGTTGATGTTGTTGTTGTTGTAGAAGAGGAAGGAGGAGAGAGAAAGGGAAAAGATAGAGGAGAGGAGAGGAGATCAGAGAAGAAGAGGAAGAGAAGAGGAAGGAGGAGAGAGAAAGGGAAAATATCAGAGGAGAGGAGAGAGATAGGGAAAGAGGCGGATCTGGAATAAGGGAGAATAGGGTTCCCAAATGAAAAAGTTCTCCGGTTTTTTTTTTTATATTTTTGAAAGTTCCGACGGATAAAAATCCCTCGGAATATTTAGGTTTTTCGAGGGAATATTCCGACGGATTAAAATTCCGTAGGAAAACTAACTTTCCGATGGAATATTCCGAGGGAATTTATTTCCGTCGCAAGAATTCCGAGGGATTTTCCGCCGTAACGGGCATGTTTCCGACGGAATGTTCCGACAGACCATAATTCCGTCAAAAAGTACGGATTTTCCGACGGAATTTAGGTCCGTCAGAACGATTCCCTCGGAAAACGGCTTATTTCTAGTAGTGAGTAAATCCCAGATTTCTTTTGCATTCATGCACCAAATAACACAGTTGTGTTCATGTGGTCTAAGTCCGCAATAAAGTAGCTTTACCGCTAAGGCATTAATTTCCATTTTGTCAAAATCTTCCTTTTCATATTTAGAAATAGGTTTAGGAACTACCTCATTTGTAGCATTGGTTTTGGTTACTTCGAAATCTGCCACTTCGATGACCCTTCATACCTAGTAATTCTCAGCTTTGATGAAGATCTCCATTCTGTTCTTCCATTATGTGTAGAATTTTCCATTGAACATAGGAGGTCGTTGAGTAGAGTATGTATCCTTCTTCGAGTTTCTCGTGAGTATTCATTATGCAACAAGATTTTTCCTCTTCAGGGTTTCCTGATTTCTAGAGGATTAGGCTTTGATACCAATTGTTACTTTAGAAGAATACTACAAGAGGGGGATGAATTGTAGTATAGAGAAATTAGACAGCTTTTTGCGAAAATATAAAACTAAGCTAAAGGAACTCAAAGTCACACAAAGAGATTTTAGCGTGGAAAACTTCTTGACCCTACCAAGAAGAAAAACCACGACCACTTGGGATTTTAAGAAAGATTCTTTACTAGAATAGGGCAATCAACCTATTACAAGCTAAAGACTCTATCTCCAAGTTCCTCAACGAACTTGGAGTTCCCAACAATAAATCCCTCGACTTAATGCACTTCTCTTCTCTTTCTCTTCTCTCTCTTTCTCTTATGACTTATCTTGAGTTCACTCAAACTCCCCAAATCCCAATTACAACTCTTAGAAATAAATACTCTAATGAAAGAAAATAAGAAAGTTATCAACTAAAGTAGAATGCGACTCTTAACTCTTTGAAAACTAAGAAGATAGAAAATATGATTAAGCAAGGTTGTGTTTTCCAGAAAACAACTTCTATATTTATAGAAAACCTTGAATAAAACGCCGCCACACTTACGCAACTACTGTTGGACATCAACGCCATTATCCTCCACCAATTCCAGTGCTTCAATCATGTCCTAAAACTCAGGAAACGTTAAACCAGCAAGAAGCAATTTTCTCGTTCAGTGGAGAAGACTTAATCAAACACCAGTAGCGCATGTTTAGGAAGTTAGTTGCAAATACATTGAATTCCGAAAATAAAAGATATTCTTTTAAACAAGAAATCAGAAATATATATATATATATAGGGGAGGGATCCGGTAAGAACCCCTCCTTATATAAGAACTCTAGTTATATAAGAACTAATCTTAATCGTAGGATTAGATTGATATGAACGGCCACGATTAAAACAAATCACAAACCCTCAAACTCATAAAGCTTTCATTTTCTCTCTCCTCAATCTAAACGTTTGTGAGTTTCTCTCTCCTCAAAAGAAAATGCAAGAACAGGGGTTAGGGATGATGGGAGGCGGAAGCGGAGGCGAAAGTGGTGGTGGTTTTGGCGGTTTGATGGGCGGAGAAATGGCGTTTTCCGATCAGCATAGACAGCTGAAATTGCGACACATCCGCTGTATGAACAGTTGTTAGCGACTCATGTTGCTTGTTTAAGAGTTGCAACACCAATTGATCAGTTGCCTTTAATTGAAGCTCAATATAATCAATCTCATAATTTACTTCGTTCTTATGATACTAATTCTCAACATAATCACTCTCTCTCTCCTCATGAACGCCAAGACCTTGACAACTTTTTGGTAATAATTCTAATAATCATCATTTTTTTTGAAGGCATTTTTTATTTTAGTTTATGTTTGAGTAATTAGTTATAATGTATAGTTTGTGATTTAATTAGTCTAAACTTTGTTTTGGGTGTTGTATTTTTAGGCGCAATATTTGTTGGTGTTGAGTTTCTCTCTCCTCAAAAGAAAAAACTTTAGAACATATGAGTAGAATATACGAACAACTTTAGAACATAGGAAAAATTTGGAACATAAGAAAATTATTTGCAACATAGTAAAAATTTAGAACATAGAAAATTAGAACATTGAAAAAAAATTTAGATCATAGGAAAAAAAATTGAAAAATTAGAATATTGGAAAAAAAAAATAAGAGCATAGAAAATAAGTTTAGAACATAGGGTGAAAAAATTTAGAACATAAGGTGAAAAAATTTAGAACATAGGATAAAGTTTAGAGCATAGATAGAAAAAATTTAGAACGTACGAAAAAAAAAATTAGAAAATAGGTAGAAAAAATTTAGAATATAGGATAAAATTTAGAACATAGGTTTAGAACATAGGAAATAAATTTAGAACATAGACAAAAAAATTTAAATATAGGATATATATTTAGAACATGGACAGAAAAATTTAGAACATAAACAATAAAATGTGGAACATAGGAAAATAGTTTAGAACATACATATATTTAAAGCTTAGATTGAAAAAGTTAGAGCTTAAGCAATAAATTTTAGAACATATGCAAATAATATTTAGAACATATGATAAAACCTATTAGCTCAACTGGAAGAGCACTATGCAAATGCATAGAAGATATAGGTTCAATTCCTACATAGGTTATCTTTATAAATAACTAAAAAAACTTCAAATGTTTTATTTTTTTTTAAAAAAAAAAACAATAAAACAAATTAAATTAGCACTAAGTTATATGAGCAGTAAATAAGTAGACTAGATTTAGAACGTAGGAAAAAAAAAACTTTAGAACATATGTAAAAAAAATATTTAGAACGTAGGAAAAAAATACTTTAGAACATAGGTAGTAAAAATTTAGAACATAGGAAAAAAAAAAACTTTAGAACATAAATAGACTAAATTTAGAACATAGGCAAAAGAATATAGAACATAGGTAAAAGAATATTTAGAACATAGAAGAAAAAAAAACTTTGGAACATAGGGAAAAAAACTTTAGAACATAAGTAGACTAAATTTAGAACATAGGAAAAAAAAATAGAACATAAGTAGACTAAATTTAGAACATAGGAGTGGGGAAAAAAAATTAGAACATAAAAGAAGAATTACAGAAATGTCATTACTAAAGGATCATTTTAGATTGTTGGATCAAAACTAATATACGGTTGAGATTGGTTCTTATATAAAATTGGGTTCTTACATGAGCCTTCCTCAATATATATATATATATATATATATATATATATATATATATATATATATATATATATATATATATATATATATATATATATATATATATATATAAGGGATCCGGTAAGAACCCCTCCTTATATAAGAACTCTAGTTATATAGGAACCAATCTCAACCGTAGAATTAAGTTACTTTGGACGATTAAGATTAAAATGTTTATCCTCCCTCAAACCCTTTACCAACCGTCCAAAATTTTCTCTCTCCTCTAACTTTCTCTCTCTTTGTGTTCATCACTTTCTCTCTCCTCAAACCCCCAAAAATCTTCATAGAAATTGCAATTTGAAGGATTTTCAAATCAGGTACGTTTTTTTTTTTCGATTTTGTTCAAATTTTCATGAAATTAGCATGATGTTCAAGTAGATTTTGCTATTTTATGTTTTGCGATTTTCGTGATTTGAATTTTGCGATTTTTCTGTTTTGATTTTCATGAATTTTGCATGAGTTCGATTTTTCGGATTTGATTTTAATGAATTTCGCATGAGTTCGATTTTTTTTATTTCTTCTATCTTTTTGCAGAGGAATATGAGATAGAGGCATTCGTTGATGCTCATATCTTTAAGGAAACTTCTGTAGATTTCAACGGCAAAATCATGGTATATATGTCTTCATCCCTCAAATCGGAAGGATGTGTACTTTGTGTTGAATACTGTGACATCTTTATTCGAATTGTAGATGTTTTGTTGTATCTTATTATATTTTCTTCTAAATTATTCAGATGAATTCATCAGGGAATTCTAATGCAATCTATATAGCGCATCCTGTGCTTTCTGGTACCATTTTTTTAATCAATAATTAAGTGTGTTAAATTTATTTTATTTTACCACAAATGAAATGATTGCAAATCAGAAAGGATGTTCATTGATTTTATGACTTGATTATCTTGTGACAGCTATGTCCGAAAATTATATGTTTTGGAAGGTGAAATTGGTGATGGAAGGTAAATATTTGTCTTGGAATTGTCCCTTTGCCACCATTTGCATTTGAGTATCTCTATTTGATTTTTGCCTATTTTTGTTGTGTGATTTAAGCTCTTGACCAGTATGCAAGTGTTTGTATGTCCAATTTTGTTACTTGTGATTTTTGGATTATTATCCCAAAGTCATGTTGTGTGTTTAGTTATTATTTTGTCTTTTGGTTTGGTTTTGCAACTAATTATGCAATTTTCAGAATGGAATCAATGGATGAACATCCAACTCTATATTTTCCTCTGTCAGACTGATGTAATTTACTAGATAATACTTCCTAGTAGTAGTTGTGTTGGGTAATTTGTGAGCAGGTGTTGGTTAATTTGTGAGCTATGGTGGCTGTTGTAGTAATAATGGAGGCATTTGAGTTTCTACATGTGATTGTTTTCCTCTGCTTATATGGGAGGGCGTTGATCTATATCAAAAACCTATCAGCTCAAGTGGTAGAGCACTATGCAAATGCATAGATGATGTAGGTTCGAATCCTACATAGGCTATATTTATAAATAACTATATAAAAAAAAATTTAGAACATAGGTAGTAAAAATTTAGAACATAGGGAAAAAAAACATTAGAACATAAGTAGATTGAATTTAGATTATAGGCAAAAGAATTTAGAACATAGGTAGAAAAATTTAAAACATAGGAAAAAAAACTTTAGAACATAAGTAGACTAAATTTAAAACATAGGAAAAAAAATATTTAGAACATAGGTAAAAGAATATTTAGAACATAAAAAAAAAAAACTTTAGAACATAGGTAGTAAAAATTTAGAATATAGGAAAAAAAAAACTTTAGAACATAAGTAGACTAAATGTAGAACATAGGCAAAAGAATTTAGAACATAGGTAAAAGAATATTTAGAACTTAGGAAAAAAAAACTTTAGAACATAGGTAGAAAAAATTTAGAACATAGGAAAAAATTAGAACATAGGTTGAAAAAATTTAGAACACAGGAAAAAAAACTTAAGAATATAAGTAGACTAAATTTAGAACATAGGGAAAAAAAATTTAGAACATAGGTAAAAGAATATTTAGAACATAAAAAATAAAAAAAAATAAAAAAATAAACTTTAGAGCATAGATAGTAAAAATTTAGAACATAGGAAAAAAAAAACTTTAGAACATAAGTAGACTAAATTTAGAACATAGGTAATAGAATTTAGAACATAGGTAAAAGAATATTTAGAACTTAGGGAAAAAAAATTTAGAACATAGGTAAAAAAAATTTAGAACATAGGAAAAAATTAGAACATAGGTTGAAAAAATTTAGAACACAGGAAAAAAAAAACTTTAGAACATAAGTAGAGTAAATTTAGAACATAGGGAAAAAAAATTTAGAACATAGGTAAAAGAATATTTAGAACATAAAATAAATAAATAAATAAACTTTAAAACATAGGTAGTAAAAATTTAGAACATATAAAAAAAAAATAGAACATAAGTAGACTGAATTTAGAACATAGGCAAAAGAATTTAAAACATAGGTAAAAGAATATTTAGAACATAGGAAAAAAACAAAAAAACTTTAGAACATAGGAAAAAAGAAAATTAGAACATAAGTAGACTAAATTACAAAAATGCCATTACTAAAGGATTATTTTAGATGGTTGGATCAAAACTAATAAATGGTTGAGATTGGTTCTTATATAAGATTGGGTTCTTATATAGAGTAGGGTTCTTACATGTGCCTTCCTCTATATATATATATGTATATATATATATATATGTATGTATGTATATATATATATATATATAACTAAGTTTCCTATAAATAAGCAACCTTTAAATTCTATTAAATGATTTGTGCATTCTACTAAACTATCAGACTTTAAATAACTTTCGCTTACATAAAACCTAAAATAAAAATACTTTAGACTTTATTAATTCTCTTAATAAGTCTCTGCTCCGAATCTTCTTTCTCCAGCTTATGTTCCTGCAAAGTAACACTGCAAACAGTCTTTGCTTTTTGAGCTCCAGTTCTTTTGTCTCGAATAACTCTGTAACTTGAACTCAAGCTACACAGTCAAGGAAAACGTTAGTCCCAAATATAAGTTTTTAACATCAAGGGCAACACGTGGAAAGAGAAACAATGAATGATATGATAGAGAATGTCATATGACAAGTAAACTTCCTTTGAAACGTTTTTTAATATTTATGTATAGATATAAATATAGATGTGATGCAGTGTACATATTTCACAAAAAGTTCGAAAATCACCTAAATTGCCACCTCATTAATAAGTGATGTAAAACACTATAAGGAGGCAATCTATAACAATGGATCTAATAATATAAGTGTTCCACCCAAACAGTGATTATTAGGTTATAAATCCCCATACATATATATATACACAATGTTCTTTTTAATTTATTATTATTTTAAACAATATACATATGACATAGTTAATCATTAATTAATTGGCATCTAGAGAAAGGGGTTATCTCTTCTCTCTAGAAATCTTATCCTCCTATTCACTAAAACCCTTCTTTTCCTTACACTTTAGACCTAGGCCTTGTTTGAAAAATGGATGTTGGCGGTTGGCTGGTTCACTTGACTTGTTTGACCAGCTTGAATGTTTAGCTATTTATAATGGCTTTTGAAATTAGCTGTTTATAAAAGTGTTTGGTAAATTTAGTTGGTGAATGTTGGCTGTTTATTAGATAATTTGTGGGCTAACAAGCCAAAAGCCAACAAAAAAAAAAGTTACTCATAGCAGCTTTTTCATTTTGGCTTAAAAGCAAGCTTTTTCGCTGAATGAAAAGCCAATTACCAAACACTTTTTTTGGCTGTTTAACCACATAAAAAAACCGAAAAACCAAAAGCTAACCAAAAAGCCATTTACCAAACATGGCCCTAACCATCTCTAAGATTAGTTGATGTGCTAGATATTTTCAGCCAATCTCCTCTTATGATTATGCGACTAGATAAAATAAGAAAACACTTACAAGCTTGGAATGTGTCGAGGGTCGTGATGATCTAGCCCGCTCGCATGCTTCAAAGATGCCGACTCGAGGAACATTCAATTCAATATAACTAAGGATCGCGGTGGTGTAAAACAATGTCGACTAGGGATGACAACGGGTCAGATCTGGACCAGGTCCAGATGGTCCCAGATCTAGATCCGTTTTTTGACCCTGGATCCATATCCGACCCGGATCCGTTGGGTCTGGAAAATGGAGACCGAGATCCAGATCCGACGGGTCCGAATCCGAGTCCAAAACGGGTCCCGCAAAGTTAAAGCATATACGTTTTGATTTGATGATGAAATTAAGATTTTATTCAAGTTGAAATTGGCCTCACAGTACAAATGACTAAAAGGTCTAAAACAAATAAACGCAAATTACATAAAAAAAAAAAAAAAAAAAAAAAAAAAAACAAAAAAAAAAAAACAAAACAAAAAAAACAAAACAAAAAAAAAAACAAAACAAAACAAAATCACAACATAAATACATATAAAAAAGCTAGAAATTCTTCAAATTAAACAAAACTTGTACTGAAAAATCAAAAACATAAATGAATTACTAGATAAGGTAAACAACGAAGACAGAGAGGGCTTATTTAATGGAGGATGGCTCGCGATTGAAGAAGGTCCTCGGTGTTAGTTCGATCGCCGATTTAATGGAGGTTCAGTTGCCGACTTGACAAAGAGTTAGGGGCAGAGAGAGAAAGTTAAGGTTTGTACTTGAAGGAAAGAGAAAATATCGTATTATGAGATATGTACATTGTGTTTCTTGTATAGTTGTATGGGTTCGACCCAGTTGTATTATAGAAATTTTATTTTATTTCGTTTCCTTTTTTTTTGGAGGGAAACTATAAATGGCTTAACGGATTTGGGTTCGGGTCCGGGTCACCCATATCCGTTTTTTTCAACAGGATCCGGATCCGACCCGAATTCGTCGGGTTTAAAATTTGAAGATCCATATTCGTTAAAAATGGATCTAAATCCACGGATTCGGGTCGGGTCTAAATCCATTGCCATCCCTATTGTCGGCGTTGAGGCATGTGATAGAGTATAAAACATATTTCTGGCCTCAACCATTAGCTTAAACTTTTGGCTGAGGCCTAGAAATATGTTTTATACTCTATCAAGTTAATTGACCAACTCAACCAAAAGCTTAAGTTAATGATTGAGGCTCAGGAATATGTTTTATTCTCTATCACGCCTCCTCACACGATAGTCCGTTGAGCTTGAAGTGTGGATGAAGCATGAGCCCTCCACATAACCTGCGCGAAATATTCCACTTTGAAGGTGGGGGTGGATGAGATTCGATCCTGTGACCTTTGTGTCACGTTGGTTCCGATACCAAGTTAATGGTTGAGACTCAAGAATATATTTTATACTCTATCAGCATGGGTTAAGGCAATCAGGATGATGGCCAAGGAAAGTTTCAAAGCGATCACACCAGATTCATGAAATAAGAAATTTCACTGTGGCAAGATTTTTCCACCTTATTGGTTGTTTGTTGCCGGATTTGCTTGCCATTGTCCTTATATTAGCTTAGCTTCCTTGATCAGCTTAATTATAAAGCTTGTTTTTTTTAAAAAAAAAAAAAAAAATCTAGTCTATTGGTCTATCCTGAGGCATGGGAGATTTATGCACATGGATCTTAATCCTTTCAAAATAAACACCACCACTTTATCTAGCAAACAATCTATTGGTCAATCCCGAAAGTATCAAATTGTACGTCACGTACATTTATAGCTTTAAAAATAAAAGACACGTATGCGATAAAAATCACATTTGGCCCACCATATATTTCAAAGTTCCTGATAAAAACAAGAAACATTATTCAGATGAGATTTATGTATCCTCCTAGTTCCTAAAGTTTTGGAGTTACGGATATCTATAGAGTAATTCTGACAAAAAAGATATGTAAATTCAAAAAATTTATTGCTTGATTTGCTTTATCATTAAATAAAAATATCTCTACTTTTCATTTTCTACAATTAAAAGTTACAAGTATCTTTATAATCTACTGGAAGAGGTGAAAGAGTGATGCCCTCATGAAAATTAAGACTTTTTAACCCCTATTAAGTTCATAAATATTGACCATTTTTATGTTTACACACAATAATATCTTAATGATTGACAAAAAAAATACATTAGACAAAGTCACAAGAAAAATTAAAACAACATTATATCCAAATAATTTACTAATAATAACCCATATTTAGGTCATATATTAGACAAATTAATGCATAATACATTTGTTTATATAATATATTCAACTAATTAACTGTAAGGGACAAAGGTGTTAATGAAGGGTAGGATTATGCATGTATTCCATTATTATTATTAAAAATAATTATACCTATTACATAAGCATTAAGGGGTCGTTTGGTTTGCATAGGGTAAACTGAATGAAATGCACAAAGGGAAAGAAAGAGAATGGAATGAAAAACCATTTCATGTAAAATGTTGTTTGTTTTACAAAAAACAGAAAGAAACAAACCACCAATCGAACCACCACACCACCACCACAAAACCACCTATTTCCTTCACTTTGAAACATTTTCTAGCCACCCCACCACCCAACCTCACTCGCCGCACATCCCCCACCCTTCGCCGCTCATCCTCTCTCCCTGAAAAGCCCTCCCCCTCCCTTGAAAACAGTCACCCAGCCGCGAAAAACCCTAGAAACCCTTTTCCCTCCTTGTAAAAGCGTTGGCTGACAAGCCCTAAGTAAATATGAAGTAGTTTATTTTCATGTTTTTTTTTTACTTTACAATTTTGGTCCCGTTAAATCCCCATGTTATTACATGAAATGAATGATTGTATAGTTAATTTGGACTCAACTTTCTCTCAATTAATATATTATTTTACATCATTAGCTAAAATTTGATATTTTATTTTAGAAAAAAAAACATGAAATAAGATATAGCTCAATAGTAATGCAACTAGTGTCAAAACTTGAGGCTACATGTTCAAAATTTATTTAGACCAAATTTACAATAATAATGTAAGTCCATAACATGGAGTGAGAAACAATGATTTATGGAGTGTCACGACACTCACATATAGACTATCTTTGGAATGCAATTAAGGATAAAAATTTGATAAACTAACTTTTATACACCGTACTATTTATCTAAAAGTTTTTTTTTTTTTTTTTTTGGTGTTCAGATAGCCACAAGGACGGGTTGAGAATTGATCCCAGGATCTCCTGAAATCAGATCGAAAGGAAAGCTTTAACCACTTGAGTTATCCCTCACCCAATCACCCTCAAAGAAAAAAAAAAATTATTGATTTTAAAATAAAATAAAATCAGATTGAATTGGATTGACATTTTTATTTTTTTTGGAAAATCAGAAATTCACATCGAATTGGCTTGAGAGAATTCAAGTCAAATACACCAATATTAGTGAGCTTTATTTATTTATTTATTTGAAACAATTGAGCTTTGTTTTTGGTTCATAATATTTTTATAAATATACACCTCTCTCTTTGTCTCAACTTTTTTTTTGTTTTTTGATGGGTTTTATCACTTTTTTTTAAATGGAATAATTTTATACTTCCTCTGTTCCACAAATATTGCAACAAGGATGAAATTACGCATCTCAAAGCACATTTTATATGTTAAATATCTATAATTATATAATAGTAAAAATTATAAAAAGTTGATTTTGTGAAACTATTTTACTAGACTAATCTAACAAGATCCCACATGACTATATTTTACTTTACGTATAAATCATAATTTGTGGTCAAACAAGCATGATGAATAGTGCAAAAGTCCAGTTGTTGCAAAAGTCACACAGAGAGATTTTAGCGTGGAAAACTTATTGGCCCTAACAAGAAGAAAAACCACGACCACTTGGGATTTTAAGAAAGATTCTTTACTAGAATAGGGCAATCAACCTATTACAAGCTAAAGACTCTATCTCCAAGTTCCTCAACGAACTTGGAGTTCCCAACAATAAATCCCTCGACTTAATGCACTTCTCTTCTCTTTCTCTTCTCTCTTTCTCTTATGACTTATCTTGAGTTCACTCAAACTCCCCAAATCCCAATTACAACTCTTAGAAATAAATACTCTAATGAAAGAAAATAAGAAAGTTATCAACTAAAGTAGAATGCGACTCTTAACTCTTTGAAAACTAAGAAGATAGAAAATATGATTAAGCAAGGTTGTGTTTTCCAGAAAACAACTTCTATATTTATAGAAAACCTTGAATAAAACGCCGCCACACTTACGCAACTACTGCTGGACATCAACGCCATTATCCTCCACCAATTCCAGTGCTTCAATCATGTCCTAAAACTCAGGAAACGTTAAACCAGCAAGAAGCAATTTTCTCGTTCAGTGGAGAAAACTTAATCAAACACCAGTAGCGCATGTTTAGGAAGTTAGTTGCAAATACATTGAATTCCGAAAATAAAAGATATTCTTTTAAACAAGAAATCAGAAATATATATATATATATATATATATATATATATATAACTAAGTTTCCTATAAATAAGCAACCTTTAAATTCTATTAAATGATTTGTGCATTCTACTAAACTATCAGACTTCAAATAACTTTCGCTTACATAAAACCTAAAATAAAAATACTTTAGACTTTATTAATTCTCTTAATAAGTCTCTGCTCCGAATCTTCTTTCTCCAGCTTATGTTCCTGCAAAGTAACACTGCAAACAGTCTTTGCTTTTTGAGCTCCAGTTCTTTTGTCTCGAATAACTCTGTAACTTGAACTCAGGCTACACAGTCAAGGAAAACATTAGTCCCAAATATAAGTTTTTAACATCATGGGCAACACGTGGAAAGAGAAACAATGAATGATATGATAGAGAATGTCATATGACAAGTAAACTTCCTTTGAAACGCTTTTTAATATTTATTTATAGATATAAATATAGATGTGGTGCAGTGTACATAGTTCACAATAAGTTCGAAAATCACCTAAATTGCCACCTCATTAATAAGTGATTTAAAACACTATAAGGAGGCAATCTATAACAATAGATCTAATAATGTAAGTGTTCCACCCAAACAGTGATTATTAGGTTATAAATCCCCATATATATATATATATATATATATATATATAATATAATATACACACACAATATTATTTTTAATTTATTATTATTTTAAACAATATACATATGATATAGTTAATCATTAATTAATTGGCATCTAGAGAAAGGGGTTATTTCTTCTCTCTAACCCTATCCTCCTATTCACTAAAACCCTTCTTTTCCCTACAGTTTAGACCTAGGCCTTGTTTAAAAAATGGATGTTGGCTGTTGGAGGTTGGCTGGTTCACTTGACTTGTTTGACCAGCTTGAATGTTTAGCTATTTATAATGGCTTTTGAAATTGGCTGTTTATAAAAGTGTTTGGTAAATTTAGTTGGTGGCTGTTGGCTGTTTATTAGATAATTTGTGGGCCAACAAGCCAAAAGCCTATACACAATGTTCTTTTTAATTTATTATTATTTTAAACAATATACATATGACATAGTTAATCATTAATTAATTGGCATCTAGAAAAAGGGGCTATCTCTTCTCTCTAGAAACCCTATCCTCCTATTCACTAAAACCCTTCTTTTCCCTACACTTTAGACCTAGGCCTTATTTGGAAAATGGATGTTGGTTGTTGGCGGTTGGCTGGTTCACTTGGCTTGTTTGACCAGCTTGAATGTTTAGCTATTTATAATGGCTTTTGAAATTGGTTGTTTATAAAAGTGTTTGGTAAATTTAGTTGGTGGTTGTTGGCTGTTTATTTGATAATTTGTGGGCCAACAAGCCAAAAGCCAACAAAAAAAAAGCCAACAAAAATTTGATAAACTAACTTTTATACACCGTACCATTTATCTAAAAGAATTTTTTTTTTTTGGTGTTAAGAGATCCACAAGGACGGGGTGAGAATTGATCCTAGGATCTCCTGAAATCGGATCGGAAGGAAAGCTCTAACCACTTGAGTTATCCTTCACCCAATCACCCTCAAAGAAAAAAAAATTATTGATTTTAAAATAAAATAAAATCAGATTGAATTGGATTGACATTTTTATTTTTTTGGAAAATCAGAAATTCACATTTAGTTGGCTTGAGAGAATTCTAGTTAAATACACCAATATTAGTGAGCTTTATTTATTTATTTATTTATTTGAAACAATTGAGCTTTTTTTTTGGTTCATAATATTTTTATAAATATACACCTCTCTCTTTGTCTCAACTTTTTTTTTTGTTTTTTGATGGGTTTTATCACTTTTTTTTAAATGGAATAATTTTATACTTCCTCTGTTCCACAAAATATTGCAACAAGGATAAAATTACGCATCTTAAAGCACATTTTATATGTTAAATATCAATAATTATATAATAATAAAAATTATAAAAAGTTGATTTTGTGAAACTATTTTACAAAACGAATCTAACAAGATCCCACATGACTATATTTTACTTTATGTATAAATCATAATTTGTGGTCAAATAAGCATGATGAATAGTGCAAAAGTCCAATTGTTGCAATATTACTAAAACGGAGGAAGTAATTTACAAAGTGTTGTTGTCGAAATTTATTTTTATTCCTCGAGATCGTATATTAGCTTTCAAGTCATTTTGAGTTTGTGGGATGGAATATATTGGGTTACATTGTATTTTTTTTTTTTCACATCATCGAAAATAATTTGTAAAGAAAAGATAATTTCAATTTGAATTTCGGATTGAATCCAAACTACATACCAAACTTATATTTGGTGGATCAAATGAAAGTTGGTAAATCTTTGGATCGAATTGGACTCAATATTTCCAAACAACCAAAGTTGAATTTATTAGATTGGACTTCAATCCAAAACATACATAAAACTACTTTTCAATTTTTTTTTTTTTTAAGCATACTTTTCATTTTCCTATTTACACCCATTTAATTGGGAATAATAATACTCCCTATGTATAATTAACTCCCACAAGTCACCCAACCAAAAAAAATCCAAAAACCTTTATTATGCTCACTTTTTTTCTTCTAAATTTATTATTCTGGTAATTCTACTCAACAAATATATAAAAGAGTAGGGTCCATAAGGAGAGAAAAATAATAAAGTGCCATATGTAGAAGTGGAGACCAAAGAGTAAAATAAGACATTTTGGGGATTAAATGTAGTATATATACTAGTTTAGTAGTTTATTAAAAAATTAAAAATTAAAAGTTTATGTATTACATGTCACTCTCTTCTAAATTCTAATGCAAATATTTCGTCTCTATGTCAATCCTTCAATTTTTTTTCAAGAAAATCAATATTATTGCTCCTCCATACAAGAGTATAAAGTATCGGATGGTGCGCATGACCGTATTGTTGAAATGAAAAATGAGAAATTAACCACCAATATAATTTAACATCATTGTTGATATTTAAAAAACTTTATAGAAAATAAAAGTCTTATAAGTATAATCCTTTACAAGACAAGATTTAGGTAATGTTCAAAAAAAAAAAAAAAAAAATTCCTGAAATTATTTTTTGTTGAAATTAAATTATTTTTACTAATTAAAACTTAAAATTGTTGAGTCTCTACTACATTTGTTCTTTGAATTTCTTGATTTATATTGATTAAAACTTATATTTATTAAACTGAATTCATTTTTGTTGAAGCTAACATTTTTTTATTGAACTGAATATAAACAATTTTAGTTCGTGAAAACTAATTTCAAATCAGTAAAAATAATTTAAGCTCAACAAAAATAAATTTAGTTCAGTAAAAATAATTTCAGTTCAACACAAGTAATGTAAAGTAAACAAGACCCATAATAATATTGTTAATTTGCTATATATGGTAAAAATAAGAGTGCATTTATAAACATCTTTTCTTGGTAAGACAATACAAATTGAAGTACAATTTAAGCCGTTGTTTTTTCACTTCCAAACTTGTAAGTTTTTTTTTTTTTTTTTTTTTTTTTTTTTTTATAAATAAAATAAAATCATGCAATCACTTGTATAGTCACCAAACCATTTGTTCTTCACTAGGTAAAGATTACCGAAAGTACTCTTTTTTTTAAAAAAATAAAAATAAAATACGAAAAGTAACAATTTGAAACACGCTCATGACACTCATCAATAGCTATAAACTAAATAAAATTATCATAAACAAAAGGAAAAACAAAAACCTCTAATGATCTTGATCTTCAAAATTATTACTCTGCACTATATTTTTAATTTGACTAACCCCTCAATTCAAAAGTTGGTTATTGTGAAAATGAGAACAATGAATGATTCATGACTGATTTTTCATTTTTTAAAAAAGCCCATTGATAAATAAAGATAAATTACATTTAAGAAGAGTATTATTAACTAAGCTTTTACTGTCATCTATGTACTTATTTGAGAGTATTTTTTAACTAAGCTTTTACTGTCATCTATATAATTAGTGACATCATTTTTTTTTTTTAAAAAAGGGGTGATTTATTAAAATCCTTAAAATATTTTTAAAAGGGAAATAAATCCGCTTACTTTTTAGTCCTCACAACAAACTCGCAAGACATTCACCAATACAGCTACACTCACACAAATTGTCCAATACTCACAAGACACACACATTTAAAAACCCAAAAGTTCCAACATTTCAACAAGCCCTTCATTTCTTTCTTCCATCAAACCAAAAATTTTATCCTTCTCCATTTCATGATGACTCCTTCCTCTCAACCAAAAAAAATGTCCCCAGTCCACCAAGCTCCACCACCACCGCCGCCGCCGCCCACCAACACCGACGAAATCATGCCAATCATTTCATCCTCACCATCGTCCCAAAAACCAACAAAACGTTACATGGTGCTACTAGTCTTAAACTATATGTTACTCTTTGTAGGCTCCTTGGCCTCCTCACTCTTGGCCAAATTTTACTTCATCCACAATGGCTCAAGCCGATGGGTCTCAACTTGGGTCCAATGTGCTGGCTTTCCCATCCTTATCATCCCTATAGTTCTCCCTTACATGTTTGAATTAAGCCCTAGAAAACCCTTCAAAAAATTTACCAAAAGATTAATTCTCCTCTCTATGATAATTGGAGTTTTATTTTTCCTAAACAACTTTTTAATTTCTTGGGGCACTTCTTATTTGCCGGTCTCAACATCTTCCTTGCTTTTATCTTCTCAACTCGTGTTCACATTAATCTTATCGTGCCTCATTGTTAAGCAAAAAATCACCTTTAACAACTTAAATTGTGTGATTTTATTAACCATAAGTTCGGTTTTATTAGCTTTAATTTCGAGCCATGACCATCCCGAGGGTGTAACCAAGCGCATGTATTTTATTGGCTATTTTTGTACCATTGGTGCCGGATTGCTCTTCTCTCTTTATCTTCCTCTCATGGAGAAAATCTATAGGTACAATATATTTTTTTTTTTTCATGTCATCTTAATTTAAATTTATGAATCAATTACGTATACTCTTTAATTTGTGTGTGAATTTCTGTCTCCATTTTTTGGTACATAATAGTGCATTAAATGCATGCAAGATTATTATCTTAGGAGAATTATTAGATGGAAAATTTATTTGGTAATTAAAATTATTATTGGGGCAATTATTATAAACTAGGTGCATTAAACTTATTATTGGGGCAATTAATATTATAAACTAGGTGACATTAAACTTATTATTGGAGCAGCTATTATAAATTAGGTGACATTCGATAAATTTTTATTGTTTAATTTATTTATAACTTTTTTTTTAATAAAAAATTCTAACTAATTTTTTTCCTAAAAAAATAGTCCCTTATTTTTTCAATAGTCCTCAAAAAAATAGTCCCTTGTTTGTTCTTTCAATAGTCCCTAAAAATCGTTACAAAACATGTGTTCTGTGACAAGGGCCAACTTAAACTGTTTTGAAGTAACTGAAATTTGGATTAATTTAAAAATGAGTAACCATCTGTAAAAAGCTAATACTTCTTCCGTTTTTCAATAGATATATCAGTTTGAATTTTTACATTGTTCATAAACTTTCTTTGACCTTTTGTATCTTTGATTATATACTCCGTATTGGTAAAATTTACGTAATTTTGATGATTTGATACTCGTAATATACATTGAGTAATAACAATAAAAATAATGACATCATTTATCATTTCCTAAAAAAATGACATTATTTATCATAGTATATATATACTCGTACAAGTGGGCAAAGTATATAAATAGTTTTAATAGTCAAATCGATGCATCTGTTAAGAAACGAAGGTTGTATATATTTTTTTTCTAATACTTTGAATCTTTTAAAAATCCATTAATAACTATGTAGTATAAGAAGACAACAATTATACTCAATCCGTATTTGACATTATTGAAGATCGATTAAAAGAATGCAATATATGTCTTTTAAAAATAATTGTAGAATTTCTCAAGATCGCTTCTTAGCTTGATTTAATAA
Organism: Chenopodium quinoa; assembly: GCF_001683475.1. NCBI lineage: Eukaryota > Viridiplantae > Streptophyta > Magnoliopsida > Caryophyllales > Amaranthaceae > Chenopodium > Chenopodium quinoa. The sequence goes on from NW_018742484.1 coordinate 4,216,677, forward strand.
TTGTGCTATCCACATCTTTTTTCCAACAATGTTATACGATCGAAACTAGAAAGAGAATGAAAGTGACAAAGCCATATTCCAATTATGGATAAATAAATTGCTTACATTTTTCTTTAAATCGATCCAATAATGGGTAATAAATCACATATGTTTTGTGTTTGTTCGTATTCCTTTTCAACTTAATTAATCCATTTGAAAGTGAAAAAAAGTTTTTGGGAATTTGGATTTAGCAAATTTTCCTCGTAGGATAGTACCAATTTCGTCTACTTGTAGATTTAACCAAAACTCACGAAATGTCAGAAATTCCAAAAATAAATTAAAAAAACAAAGATTGGAATAGCTAAATGCCTAGAGCAATTGTACACAGATCTTTACAAATTCACCTTTTACTTTTTATTGTTTTTTTTTCATTTTTTGTTTATTATTCATTTTTTAATTTTTTGTATTTTTGGAGAAAAAGACAATTTTACATTTGATAAAGTAAAGAAGTATTTGCAAAGTCCATTCTACATATACATGGATACTTTTGGTAATTAAAGCGGAAATAAGAATTAGTGGATGACGTGGTAATTCATCAACTTCTTACTTCGCTTGTTATATTGTACCCATCAAAATATATATATATATATATATATATATATATATATATATATATATATATATATATATAAATTGTTTGGATTGTAACGAGAATAGATTCGAAATACGTTATAAAACTACCCATAAGCCCGGCCTCCTTTATACGTAATTCTTCCTTATTAGATCACAATTATGGTTTATAATCTTTAGCACGTTTATTTAATTCTTATTTCTCACAGTTATTATTTATGATCCGCCTCAAAAATGTTAATTTTTCTTCTTTCTTACCATTTATATTTATTATTTTAGAGTTTTTATTTTCATTAATAGCATTAAACATATTACATACCAATAATTATATTTTAATTTTATAAAGAATTAGTTTGAGTTAGAGGTGATCAGTGGCCGGGCCGGGCCGGGCCAAGGCTAAAAAATTTGGCCATTTTTAGGGCCGGGCCGGGCCAAAAATTTTGTGCCCAAAGTGGTCGGGCTGGACGGGCTTTCGGGTTATTTTCGGGCCGGGCAAAAAAATACAACTAAAATGCATAAAAAACGCATTCCCAAACCCGCCCAAAAAAATAATTTTTCGGGCCGGAAAAATCTGCCCAAAACCCGCCCAAAATCGGGCCGGGCCAACTTTGATCAACTCTAGTTTGAGTCAATGAAAGTTGCCCATTGCATCACATGAAATCTCTCATTTATGCTAACAAAGTCAAAATCATATGCAACTTTTATAAGAGTAGTTTTAATTTGTAAGTAAATCCATGAAGGCCATAATTACATATAAAAAAAAATAGAAAATTATTCACTATTTTTTCTTTTTTCATTTATCTTATTTTCTCATAATATTAAACAATTTATGTAACGGTACACATATATTGTTTTTTACATAGGGAGGTTTATTGCTATGAAATGGTGGTAGAGATGCAATTTGTTATGGAGTTTACAACAACGGTGATCGCCACCATAGCAATGGCGGCGGCTGGTGGTTTCAAAGAGATGAAGAGGGAGAGCATGGTCGAATACGACCTAGGTCATAACATGTACTGGCTAACCGTGATGGGTAACATCATAAGTTGGCAAGTGTGCTTCATGGGCACCGCGGGGATGGTGTTTCTGACCACCTCGTTAACCGGAGGCGTGTGCATGACCGCCCTCCTAGCGTTGAACGTGATCGGCGGGGTCTTAGTGTACGGGGACAACTTTAGCGGCCCCAAAGCTGTGTCCACCGTGATATGTGCATGGGGGTTTTGCTCCTACGTGTATGGGTTGTATGTGAACAGGGAAAAGGGAGGGACTGATGAGAAAAATCGTGCAAAAGAGATGACGCAAATTTTAATTGATGAGCATTAAATTTAATTTTGTTATCTTTTGAAATAAGCCTAGCAAATACAATGGTATAGTGTTACATTATGTAACTTAATTACATACATCTTACATGTTATGAAAACAAAACAATACAAAGTTTATTTTTTATTTACAAAATGTATGTACTTTTAAATGGAAATGTGTGAATGGGTTGAACACTTACTATAAGTTTTGGTGCATCGTATTTTAAATTGGGTTTATCTTCCGGTTTTTTTTTTTTTTTTTTTTCTTTTTTCTTTTGTATAAGCTAAGTAAACAAAAGTAGTAATTCTAACACATTATCAAAATTCTCATAATAAGGCTATATACAATCGCACTGCCATTTTAATGGTTAATAAACATGCGTTTATGATAAAAAGATTTTACAATATGCTTCTAGAAATTATATGTGTAATGTGTTAGACTCTTTTCTAAGTTATTAACCGTGAGTGCACGGATCTTATTGTAAACGTAAATACCAATTAATACATGTTGTATTCCACGCTAACTAACCATAATATATGCAAATCATGAATATGAATTAACTATAACTAAGTCTACTAAGATCACACTTACATAGTACTTGTATATATGCTACTTAGATAGGCAATGTGACAAGGACGTAACCAATTAATGATAAATTGGATTAGGACTAGGATTTTCCACTAGTTTCCATAAATGCGGATGTCTACTCATATAGAGTTAAAAACTTGCTTTAACGTTAGATTAACAAAATGATGAATTATATACTCAAGAAGATACGTGCAATGCCTAAATAATACCAAATTAAAACAATGTTTTAATAAGTGAATTGCCTTCACTTCACAAGCTATCTATTTTCATGGGAGCAAACATGATTTGGACATTGGATATAGAACCCTAGCATACAATCAATTCCTACCGCGAATATTAATGGGATAGTTCATGGTAAAATTACAGTGTTTAACCAACTTAGCTCTTCAATTTAGATAAAAGTTGTCTCATGTGTAGCTCTCAAAATATAATGAAACTCAACTTCATGTAATTATAGTGCATTTTTTGGCTAGAGTATGAACCTTCAGTCCTACAATATGTGTGAGGGCCGAGGGGTTTAATAATATTGTGATGACGTTGTTAATTTTAGTGGACCATCTCAACCATAAACGTAAGCTGATGGTTGAGGCCAATGAATATGTTTATACTCTATCATACCCCCTCATATAAGAGTCCATTGGACTTGAAGTGTGGATGTAACATGGGCCCCATCATACCCAGCATTTAATATTCCACTTTGAAAGAAGGGGTGGATGAGATTCGAACCCGTGACCTCTGTGTCACGTTGGCTCTGATACCATGTTAATGGACCAATTCAACTAAAAGTTTAAGCTGATGGTTGAAGTCCAAAATCGAATTATATACTCTATCACTATAGTGCTATGTATAGCAATTGATGAGTGTGAATGATGAGTTACTTTAATTTCATCTCTAAAATTGCATAAATCAAATAATAAATTTCGATGTAAAGCATTAAAAATTGACTGTAACTTGCCTAATATGTTGGAATGTGGGGTAAATTGATGTATGTAAGGTTTTTTGAACTTTTAATTTGCATGTTGAGAATTTCTATTCATGTGAATAAAAAGAAATTGTCCCATCGAAAAACTTAGATAAAAAAATTACCTCCATTCTAATGTATCTTAAAAATAAATGTACGTATAGTTTTCCCCAAAAATGTAATTGATAGTTGCTGTTTTGGGGTTTTCTGATGTCCTGCGGGAGAGTTACAATTTCGAGACTGGAACCGGACGCCTGTACCTGCGAAACAAACGGATACTCCGGATGGTTGGAGATCCGCCTCCGACGGTCAAGTTAGTACTTGATTAAGGAGTAATTAATGCGGAAATTAAAGTGATTGGGTCTCTCTAGGTGAGAGTGTTTAATGTGTGTAATCTGCGTTTTTTGCGTGTAATCTCCCTTAATGAGGATTAAGGGAGGTATTTATAACCTCGGGAAACGTGTCAATCTAGGTTTAGGTTAACCTTGGGCTGATTGGGCTTCCCTCGGGAGTTGGGCCTAGGTGACCGGTTATCCCAGGTGTCATGGGAAGGACACGTGTCGTGTCGTAATTGGTCCATGGTGGACGGATCATTGCTTGACACGTGGCAGGCTCCTATTGGCCCATGTGACGGACACATGGCGGAACCTGATTGGTCCACTTGTCAGATGGTGATTGGTGGGGAAAAATCCCCTAATCATTTGCCCCTCACAGGTGGCACGTGACTGGTCACGTGTTACCTGTGACAGGTATCGCCCTGTAACAGGCGACGACCTGCTACAGGTGTCACTCGGCGAGAGGCCGAGAGATTCTCCCGCCAAAATTTTGAATTCTGGAAGTGACCCTTCGCCTTCTCACTTCGCCTATATAAAGGAGTGTTGACTTCGGTCATTTTCACACTTGAAAACTTTGTGAGAGAACATTCGGACCCCTGAACTTGCTCTGACATTTTGGACCCTTTCTGCCTACCGCCTGCTCTGACAAGCCGACTGCAAAGGATTTTCAGAACTTCATCAATCGTCACTCGTTCAGGTAACCGTCGGTTCTCTTACTCTTAATTTTCTCTTTACTTTATTCTTTTTTGAAATGGCACCACGGAAGCACACGACACGACCTAGGTTAGTGATCAGCCGGTCACCGGGGACGGCTGAATCTAGGACTAGGAGTGCCGCCTGCCCTTTTCTGGACCCATCTTTGCCCTTTATACAAAGTCCGACTGTATCTGTGTCTATGCAGAGCATGATGGCCAGAACAAAAATGACTGTCAGGATCTCAAACTCAGACGGCTCCTCCCACAGGGTGCCGATTAGTGAAACATCTGACCAGGCGCCAGATGTGGAAGTGAAACAAAGCGGCTTGAAAGCCGGCAGTTCTGAGGGAGGAGTCAAAGTGACCCCTTCCCATTTTACAGTTGACAATTCTACATTCTCTCCTGCTCCTTTTAAAGGAGAGGAGGCGGGCCCCTCCGGGAGAGGGGAGGAGTCGTCCTCTTCGGACTCGTCAGAGGACGATTTCGAGTCTAGCTCTTCTGGCCATGCTTCTCTGGACACAGAAGAGAAAAACTGTCGCCTACAAGAGGCGAGGCTTTCTCACGCAGTTGAGAAGGGGGACGATTGGGCGGAGCCATCCGCCTCTCACCGAGAGAAAAATACCCCCTACTACTGCACGGTACCTCGGGGCCGGATCACAGCCATGCAAGAGAAAGTGGAGAGCTTTATCGCAAACCACACAATGGGCCCCGGCTTTTTAGTGTTCGTGCCGGATCCAGAAGACACAGTCGTCTGGCCGGCTGGTACCAGTTATGATGGCGCCTGCTTTGGCTGCTACGAGGCGGCCATCAAGGCTGGGCTGCGCTTCCCACTACATCCGGTTGTTCAGCGGATCTTGGATGGGTATGAGTTGGGGTTGTGGCAGTTAGCCCCGAACTCCTGGGTCAACGTACTCGGCTATGTGGCCGGGTGCGAACTGCACGGGGTGGAGCCGAACTTCGAGGCTTTCGCCCACATGAACTACCTCAGCCGGACCCCTAAGGCAGGCGGTACCGGCTGGTATCAATTGACGAGCCACAGGGGCTACCTCATGACGAGAGGTAAAGAAAACAAATGGAAGGACTGGCGGAGCACCTTCCTCATCATTGAGAGTTCAGACACAGAGCTGAACAAGCGCTTCAACAGGTGGAACAAGAATCCGCCCCTTCTTGCAGGCGGCCGCAGCATGCCGCCTGTTCCCCCCAAGGCTAAGAAAGAGATCCTAGATAAAGGACTCTTCAAAGTAGAGTCGAAGGTGAACTCTACTTCAGGGGTACGAGAGCAAGTACCCCTGCACTGCGTCCCGAGCTTCAAATGGCTCTATGACGAGTACTTTTTGGCCGCCTGTGGCCTCAGCAGTCGGTGCTCAAGAGGTAGCCGGCCTGTCGAATACTCTGTTGTTCCGTGCATTTCTTGTTATGACTTTTATTAACTTTGCTATTTGTTTTTGCAGCGGACGCCATGAGCAAAATTACCGCCTCCAAGACTGTGGCGGCCATGTTGCGGGCCTCCATCATGCAACAGCCTTCAACCGACTCCCCCAACAAGGGGGCACCCTTGGTGGGCTTCGAACCTTTCACCCTCTTTTTGGAGTTGTGTTTATGTATATACTGACTCTTTTCTTCTTTTTTAGACGGGCGCTCCAAGAGCTTCTTCTTCCCAACAGCCGGACCCCAAGGCCCGGAGGACGACTGTTGCGAGCTCTCCTGGTTCTGCCAGGAAAAATGCGGCGGCTGAGAAACAGCCGGCCACTTCTTCTAAAACTCCAGCTGGGCCACCTAGAAGTATGAGATTATCCTTGTAAATTTTAGACTTGCTCCCTTCTTTACTAGGTCTAATCCGTTTGTTTATGCTTGATGCAGACGGCCCTCAGGAGCCTGACTTGGTCGAGGTGGCCAAGTCTATGATCAAGGCCGTTCCTCCAGCTGAAAGGGAGGCGGTCAGGGGTGTCGGCACCCTTGACCTAGAAGGGATTGCAGGGGTCCTTGCTGAGGTATACTTAGCATATTTTTGAGTATTTGAATTCCAGGACGCCTGTTTTCTTTTTTGTTTGGAAACTGACGCCTGTTCCCCTTTTTACTTAGGCCCTACTCCGAGTGAACGGCCTTCGCAAGCCGCTTGACCGGAAGAACAAAGAGGTAAAGGCTGCAAAAGCTATGGCCGCCTCTGACTGTGATAAGGCAATGTTTCAAATTGCCCAAAATGAAGTTCTGACCATTGATATTCTTTATTATCAGGCGCAGGCTACCGCCGCTATCCGGGCTCAGTTAGAGGCGGCCCAGAAGAGGAATAGCGAGCTGGAGGCGACCATCAACAACCTCAAGGCCGAGCTGAGACCTCTTCGCCAAAAGATGTCCTCATACGAAACCTTGGAGAAATCCTTGGCGAGCGTAAAGGAACGCCTGGTGACCCAGGAGAAGAGTCTTACTCAGGAGCTCTCGGAAAAGGCCGAGCAAGAAAAGAAAGAGCTGGTCCAGGAGATGATGGAAGACTCTGCTCAAATCCAGCGCATGACTTGGGGCCGCCTATTCCCCAATGCCGACTTTGCCTCATGGGAAAAAACGTACCGCCAGTGTTCTGATAGATATAATCAAGAGATCCTGGCGGCTGCTGAGGAAATGGCGTTGGAGGAGGAGGAGGAGCCGGTAGTGGCGCTTGTGCCGCTTGGGGGTAATGCATCAAAGAAGGATGCAGCTGAAGCCGAGTTCAGCAAGAAGAGTGCTGACCAGGCGGCAGCTGCTAGTATTGAAGATCTGCCCCCTTCTTAAGCTTTATGTCTTCTTTCCACGGCCTGCGTGCCGTTTGTTTTGTATTTACCCGACCAGGGGGCCGGGGCTCTGAATATTTTGCCGGTCTTTAATGACCGGCTTCTTTTTAATGAATTTTTTTTTGTTTTGCTTCAAATTTGTTAAAGTATTGAATATTCTGATATCCAATTGTACACTATACCGACTGTTTTACATGGCCGATAGTTGCAGACAAGTACGGATAGTTAGTCACGCCGCCTATGCCCCTGGACGACTGGTTGTCTGTTTCCAGGCTAGACGATCAGTCGGCCATTTATCCAATCGGTATTCGAACCATTTTAAAGACAGGATCCCCTTTAGGCAGGCGGTTCCGTCATATAAAATTAACCAAGTAGGAAAGTGGTTTCCTACCTGTCATGTTTTTAGGCTAGAGACGTTAGGCAATCTAGGCCGACTGTTCCCCGCCACATTTAATTTAGTGTGAACAGGTGTTGTATGAACACCTTTTTAGTTTCATACTAAATTTTTAAGGAGTGACCAAGTAAACATGATTGTTACCTAGTCGCCAAGTAACTGAGTAGTAGAGGTATCAAGCGGTGGGTACCGGTTGTTCCCCTTTATTCGCCAATGATTGTTGGCTTTTAACTCATAGGTTGTTAACCTAGCAGGAGTAGTGGTTGAGAGCCCCTGTTTCTAAAAACAGGCGGACGACTCATACCTTTTAGGCTCCATACTAAGTTTGAGAGAGTGACTATGAGTTAACTTTGGTGTTACTCAGTCGCCGTCACTCCTGCTTGAGTAGTAAAGGTACCAGGCGGCGGAGGCCGGCTGAACCTTTTGATTCGCCAATGTTTATTGGCTATTAACTCAAGAGGTACCCCCTGCATTTATCCCAAGTAATACAGGCGGTCATCTGACTCAGATGCCAACTGCTACCACTGGTTTGGTTAGTGATAGAGTTATCCTTGTCTCAAAAACGGCTACGTGGTTGCCCTTGGGGACAGTCGTATAGGTGCCGTGTAATTAGTTTATAGAGCAGTGTTCCACCCAAAAGGGAGCTGCTCTCTGCGACGAATTTCATCCGGAGGGATGCCGCCGGACGACTGCTATGATGTTGGGACAGGTCGTATTAGTTTTGAAGATTGGATCAGTTGGCTTGGCGCCTGGTCTGATCATTCGGCCTGTGGCCTTGGTTAGTTCTTGGTGAACGTAGGTGCTAAGTAAAAGGAGGGTAGCCGCCTGTTTAGGCACAGGGTCGGCCAGGCCCTGATCATTTTTAGTTAAGTATAAGGGGGTGGCTGTGTGTTTGGAATCAGTCGGCCCTCTTCTATGGAGAGTAGCCGACTATATGTCCAGACGGCATGCCCCTATGGTGATAGAGTAAAATATTCAATGGAGAGTAGCCGACTGTAAAGGTACAGGCGGCATGCCCCTCTGAAGATAGAGTAAAATACTCAATGGAGAGTAGCCGACTATAAAGGTACAGACGGCATGCCCCTCTGAAGATAGAGTAAAATACTCAATGGAGAGTAGCCGACTGTAAAGGTACAGGCGGCATGCCCCTCTGAAGATAGTAAAATACTCAATGGAGAGTAGCCGACTGTAAAGGTACAGGCGGCATGCCCCTCTGAAGATAGAGTAAAATACTCAATGGAGAGTAGCCGACTGTAAATGTATAGGCGGCCTGCCCCTCTGAAGATAGAGTAAAATACTCAATGGAGAGTAGCCGACTGTAAAGGTATAGACGGCATGCCCCTCTGAAGATAGAGTAAAATACTCAATGGAGAGTAGCCGACTGTAAAGGTACAGGCGGCATGTCCCTCTGAAGTAAGAATAAAAATTAAACATGGAGAGTAGCCGACTGTTTGTTAGTAGGCGTGCCCCTCTTAGTACAAAATTGAATATTAAGTATGCAAACTTTTATTAAGTAGCCCTTGACTATTTACATCATTCAAAAGAAATATTTCTTAAGATTATCTACATTCCAAGTTCGAGGCAACGGTTGTCCGTCTGGTGTTCCTAGACGGTAGGTACCGTCCCTGACCTCTTCACAGATTCGGTAGGGTCCTTCCCAGTTGGGAGTTAGTTTGCCAGACTCATTAGCCCTACCAATTGCTTCCATTTTTCTAAGTACAAAGTCCCCCACTTTGAGTGGACGCCTGTGTACTTTTTTGTTGTATGATCTAGTCATTCTTAAGCGGTAAATTTCATGGCGCAAGACAGCATTGCCCCTCCTTTCAGGAAGTGAGTCTAATGCCAGGCGCATGGCTTCCCAGTTTGCCTCTTCGTCATATAGCATTACTCGAAGAGTCGGCTCGTAGTGTTCTATTGGAAGAACAGCTTCCGCACCATAAGTTAGGAGGAATGGAGTTTCTCCAGTCGCCCCTTTTTCAGTCGTCCTAATGGCCCAGAGAACATGTGGTAATTCATCCGCCCATAGGCCGCCTGCTCGTTCAATCTTTTTCTTGAGACCGTCTGAGATGATTAAAGGCTTCTACCTGGCCGTTTGCTTGTGGACGGCCGACAGATGCAAAGTAGTGTGCAATTCCTTGGTCACCCAACCAGCTTTTGAGAACATGCGTCTCAAATTGGGGACCATTATCAAAAACCATAGACATGGGAACCCCGAACCGAGTGATGACATTTTTCCAAATGAATGAAATTACATCCTTTGTCTTGATTCCATTTACAGCCTCCGCTTCTACCCATTTAGTGAAGTAGTCGACGACAACAAGTATGTACCTCCTTCCGCCTGTAGCAGGCGTATATGGACCCAGAATATCCATGCCCCACTTAGCAAACGGTAGTGGGATATGAATGGTAGTGAGGTTAGTAGCCGGACGGTGAATTAGTTTCTTGCGGCCCCCGTCTGGGCTGCCTTTCTCTTCTTGCCACCTGCTTCTTGAACAGGCGCACTCTCCTTGACATTGTCAAGGTCTATTTTTCCACCACTCGACCCAGTGGCCATAACAGTGGGCTTGACATCCGAGAGATAGCACTCTCGGGCCATCCTCTGATCTCCCCTTAGGGACCCGACTGTTCCATTATCCCTCTCAAACTTGAGCAACATAAGAGATGGGATTATAACAGCCTTGGAATTATTCAGGGTTGGTCGTCCCAGAATCATGTTGTAGGCCGAGAGTTCTTCTACTACCAGGAACTGGACTACCATGTGTCGTCCTTCCCCTTTTTCGCCCAGGCGGATGGGTAAATCCACTCGTCCCACTGGGTGGACGAATCCTCCTCCAAACCCTACTAAAGGGTGGGATGCCGGATGTATGCAATCAGTCTGATATTTTAGTTTCGACAGACATTTGCTACTGATGAGATCTGAGGAGCTTCCGGTATCTATGAGGATTCGGCCAACTCTCTGGTTGGCCACTTTACATTCAATAACGATAGGGTCGTCATGCGGCCCTCTTACCCCTCCTAGATCTTCTTCAGTGATGACAATCTCAGGAAATGAATATTTGGAGGGCCGTTCTTGGTGAACGAAATTTACAACTAACCGTCTGATATTGTCTTTGTTGCCCCTAATAGTGGGGCCGCCTCCTGAGAAGCCGCCTGCAATGGTGTAGACGACTGCATCATCTGTATCGGAGCTGTCGGCCTTTTGATTCTTTTTGGCCGACTTCTTTTTTGAGGAAGTGTTCCTTGTAGATTTCTTGACATAAGTGTCAAGATCACCTTGCTCAGCCAGGCGGTCCAGATACCGCATGAGACTGATGCATTCATTGGTGTGATGACCAACATCTTCATGATAATCACAGAATTTTTCTTGGTTCCGACTGTTTGCAGAACCCTTCATGGGGACCGGCTTCTCAATTGAGATCCGTCCCTTGATTTCCTTTAGGATAAATTGGCTATCCTTGTTAAACGTATACTTTGGGGAATATGGTTTGAATTCTTTTTTCTTTTTCTGGGCCGGCTGTTTAGAGGAATCAGCCGCCCAGACCTCTTTTCTCTTCTCGTCTTTGTTTGACGACTGTTTCTGTCGTCCTTCTCTTTTGTCGGACCTTTTCCCGTCTGACTGTTTTACCGTACTACAAAGATCAGTCGCCAGTATATAGGCTTCCGCTTCAATCAAGGCCTCTTGAAGAGTCGCCACCCTCTTTCGGACCAAATCAAATTTGAAGGTCGACCCGTCTTTGAGACCTCTGAAAAAGTCAGTATAGGCTACTTCATCCGGTAACCCTTGAATCTGTATTCTCATCAGGTTAAACCGCCTGATGTAAGAACGAAGCCCCTCCTTCTCGCCCTGCTGAATTGTTCCTAAATCAAGAGTCGTCTTCTTCGCAGGGATGTTCATGGCGAAGTTGGAGGTGAATAAGTAAGCAAGCGTCTTGAAGCTATTTACACAACCAGTCGGCAGGTTGCCGAACCATTGTTGTGCGATTCCTTTGAGAGTCGCTGGAAAACACTTGCACCAAGTGGGATCATCCAATCCTTGAAGGTACATCAGGTTGGTGAATGCCATCAGATGGTCTTCTGGGTTAGTAGTGCCGTCATAGGCGCCTACTAATACATTTTTCACTTTGGCCGGCTGAGCGGCTTCAGTAATTTCCTTGGAGAAGGCCGACGGCTGTTCACCAAGTCTAAGCAACCGTAGCTGCCAGTCCATAGGTTGAACATTTTTTCCTGCATGTCCACCAAACGGAGGTGGCTGTAAAAAATACTGTTGTTGCGGTACAAACGGTAAGTTTGGTACCGCCTGGTCGCTATGAAAGCCGGACTGACGGGAGGTGCCGCCTGACTGACTCTCATGATACGACTGAGTATGCCTCATCGAGGTATTTCGCAGACTGTCTTGGAAGTTTGAAGTAGAGGCCGACTCTGACAATCGGTCACTCTTCTTCTGCTCTAGCAGTAGCCGAGCGTCTGTGTATGTTTTCCTCGACCCGTCCGCCTGAATATGACGAACAAGTTTCCTATTTCCTGGAGTAGGAAAACGGTATTTTGTGAAATCAAGGGTAGGTGGCTCCCACTTCCTAGATTTAGGATGAGGGGTCGCCTCTCGCCCTTGAACTGGTTTCCTCTTCCGTGAAGTGGAGGGTTTCTTAGCCGACTGCTCCTTGTCCAGAGCAGGCGGCTTCTTGTTGATCAACTCTTGAATTTCTCCCTTGAAGTCCCTCATGAAGGTCATGAGTTCGTTCCTTGTGATGGGAGCAGACCCATCAGTCGGCTGTTGCCGAACAGGCGGTGCGCCTGCTGGCTCGCTTCCTGTTTGAAGATGTTCCCATTCCCTCCTTTCGGTATGACGGGTACGTCGGGCCCTTAGGGTCCCGTCTGAAGCTGTGTGAGCTGCAACTTCAAATTCATTCTCAGTATCGTGGTCCGACTGAACTAGAGGGTCGTCCAGGGGACGTCTCTCTTCAGGAGTCGGTACAGACGTGGATGCCATCTCAGAAGTACTCTCCGCACAGACGGCGCCAAATGTTTCGGGGTTTTCTGATGTCCTGCGGGAGAGTTACAATTTCGAGACTGGAACCGGACGCCTGTACCTGCGAAACAAACGGATACTCCGGATGGTTGGAGATCCGCCTCCGACGGTCAAGTTAGTACTTGATTAAGGAGTAATTAATGCGGAAATTAAAGTGATTGGGTCTCTCTAGGTGAGAGTGTTTAATGTGTGTAATCTGCGTTTTTTGCGTGTAATCTCCCTTAATGAGGATTAAGGGAGGTATTTATAACCTCGGGAAACGTGTCAATCTAGGTTTAGGTTAACCTTGGGCTGATTGGGCTTCCCTCGGGAGTTGGGCCTAGGTGACCGGTTATCCCAGGTGTCATGGGAAGGACACGTGTCGTGTCGTAATTGGTCCATGGTGGACGGATCATTGCTTGACACGTGGCAGGCTCCTATTGGCCCATGTGACGGACACATGGCGGAACCTGATTGGTCCACTTGTCAGATGGTGATTGGTGGGGAAAAATCCCCTAATCAGTTGCGATCTTTAAAATGGGAAATTGACATGGTATGCAGTGTGCCAATATACCCTTATTGTTTTAAGACTTTGTAATAGCAGTCTATAATATATACAACCTGTTTTTATAAATTATCGATCAACTTTGGTAGTAGGATAGAATAAGATTCTATTCACTTCACCTTATTTTTGCTGAACTGAAATTATTTTTACTGAACTGAAATTTTTTTTTTTGAATTTAATTTATTTTTACAGAGCTGAAATTAATTTTACTAAAATAAAAATTTACTAAGCTGAATTATTTTTACTGATTTTCTATTATATATCTTTTTTAAAGTTACTAATTTTTACTAAAATGAAATTATTTTTACTATATTGAACTTATATTTACTAAAATGGGGCATAAATGACTAGCAATGGCTGCTAAATAATCTCAAAATGGTAACTGTAGTTGATCAACTTGGCCAACCTGCTCGATTTAGGGCATAATTTAATTTCATTTCAAATTTGAGTTTGTAAAAAGGGATCCTAAATTTGATCTCATGTCGACGGTTATTATAAAGTTATAATTAATTTTTTTTTTTAACTTTTTTTTACTTTTATCACCATTAAAAATAAAGTTTTGACTTTATCTTCCTTAAATTAAATAATTTAAAATTTTAATTTTTCTCTTTAAACTTTTTTTTATAAAAATTTCACCGCTTTAATATTTATGGACAGAAATTAATAGTGTCGGTCAAAAAAAAAAACGGTTATTATTACTTTAATTTTCCTTTTTTTAAGGTGGTAAATAAAAAATATTAATGTGTAGTTAAAAAAGTACAAATTTTGTTTCATTTTTAAGATTATAATTAAAAAATATTTATGGATAACTAACAAAATCGAGTTTATTGAGAGCGAAGGATAGCTCAAGTAGTTAGTGTTCCCCTCCCGATTCCAAGAAATATAGGGATCGATTCTCATCACCCGGCCTTTTAGCTCTCTAAACAAACACACACACCAAAAAAAAAAAAAAAAAAAAAAAAAAAAAACCGATGTTGGCCTAGCCCAATTGTTCGGTCAGGGGTTTAGACGGTAACATATATTATAGAATCGATATTATCTGATCGACTGGATAGCGGTCCATGATTACCATATGTATCCTAACTAATTAAAGCAATTACCCCATGGTCTCTAACTCTCCATGGATGGTTTCTCACTACATGCCTAGGTATTATGGTCTCGACACATGTTAGTCAAAGTGATACAAATATTTAAAAAATGAATTGACTATAATTTTCATCCGTTATTAAGATGTCATACAACTGTACAAGTAATCAAGCATACAACATCATGTGACCTAAAAACAAAAGGCAAACAAGCTTGGCTATTCAAATTGGTCAACCCCCTTGTGACTAAAGTTGTTTCACCTGTTTACGGACTTTATGGATGAACAATTTTAATGGTTTTTGACTACAAATAAAAGATTAACTAAGGTTTTAGGCTAATCCATTCACATTTACATGAACAAATATTCCTTAAATGGATAAACTAACCAATTTCATACTTCCTTCATTGACCTTTTTGTTAGTCTGATACAATTTGTTACCTTTTATTTTTAAATTGGATGAAATTGAAGAATATTAGTGTGATCTTATGTACGGAGTAGTAAATATGAAAGTAAAGCGATGATCCTTAACAGTCATTTTTACCTAGAATAAAATAAACCCAATGGCCAAGACTAATAATCCCGCTAATAACCCTATGCATTCATTGCTAGCCACCGGAGCCAATCCTTGTTGATGTTGTAAAGCTGCATTCATTAGCATATAACAATATTTGAAAAGAACTCCCCCCCCCCAACTTTGCCCTTGGTAGACCATGTACTCCATCGCTCGCAACTCACCTTGTTAAGCATTTCATACTTTCATAATTAATTGCTTAATTTTTGAATCACCATATAGTTCTATTTGCTTTTATATTAATACGTGGTACATTTTTAGAAAATGTGACAACTTTCAAATAAAGCAATAATGCAAATAAACACTCCATATGTGTGAAATATGAGTATGACATAACGAAATTCAACTATGACTTTAATTTAGGGCAATCGGAGTATATATATTATCTGGATTCATGACTAGAGATAATGATGCTCGATCTTGTCCTACAAATTGAATTTTTCAACTTAATGTAAACTTTAATTGCTTGATTTTTACTTAATAAAAGTTAGTGAATTAAATAATTTAAGGTCAACAAAAATTATTTAACTTTAATAAAATACTTTAATTTTAATTTAGCAAAAATAATCATTTAATTTTAATGAAATACTTTACTAGAACATGCCCTAATTTGATGAGCAAAATCTACAAATTGCAACAAACTTTATAACCGGTTTTAACAAGTGTATGAACATCGATCTAACATTAATGGTATCCCCTCAAACAAATAAAAAATAAATAAAAAAAAAACAAATTAAAAAAAAACACATTTATGGTGCAATATCTCAGACGATTATTATTCATAAAACACTTGACAGCAAAATTCAATAGTGTAAACGGCTTAACAAACTATACTAGCATTGATGACCGGTTATCAGGCGTGATCTCGTACCATTATGAACTACATTCCCCCCCCCCCTCCCCTTTTTTTTTTTTTTTTGCAGGTTTCTACATGTGTTCTTCTTTGCTTCATTTATTTTTTGAAGGTTGCGTTAAAGTCTATCAATTGCTTCATTTTAACACGTTGCATGGCTTATTACATTAAGTTATGTTATACTTCGTCTAAAAAATTATAGTGCTCTCGAATTCGTTTTAATTATTACGATATAAAATTTTTTATGACGCGTCACCCCATTATTTAATGATATAAGCTGTATAACATGTTAAAATTTCAAAATATATATATATATATATATATATATATATATATATATATATATATATATATATATATATATATATATATATATTACGAGTATATAAGTCAAAAATATAAATATCAATTTGGATAGATGGCTTATTAATTTTTAGCGACAATAGACTTAAAAAAGTAGATTTGAAAATAGTTGCTTGTTTAGGATTAATACATTACATTTTATGTAAATCGTAGTTTCTTTTAGACAATACTAGTATAGTGCCCGTGCGATGCACGGTTTACAAATTATTATGTTAATATCGTCAAATAATAATACATACAGTATGAACAAATTAAATTCAATGAGTATTATAGGGTAATAGACTCCTTTACATTAACAAATGATCTACCTATGTGAGCTCTAAGAAAAAAAAAAATCAATTTTGGAATACAAATAAACTTATGGTAATAATAGTGTTTAAAAATAAGATTTTGTATAAGAGAAGTAGATAATTTATTTTCCTCAAAAAAAAATATATAAAAAAAAAAAAAGTAGATCATTTATCTATTCACGTAATTGTAGTAGCAGTCTAGCGAGTACCAAATATGAAATTATTTTTTTCGTACGACCAATTGCTTAAGTAGGCATAAATTCTAATAATTAATACCCATTTTATCGGTCGCACTCGGCAATTTATTGAGCCAAAATAACAAACTTTTTATTCAACCCACCTATAGGTATATTTTTTTCCTAGCATTGTGCCATGAACTATTACACAATAGTCATACAACTAATGAACTAATAACATCTGACTAAATATAATCCATAAATATTTAGATATTGGTATAAATAAATTTCATATAGATCAAAGATACATGTTGAGATTTAGAAAAATGTTAGACATAGTTCCTCAACCAAACATGTAATGTACTAACCAAACATGTAATGTACTCTTATAATTATAAATTAATAATTGGCATAAGAATCATATTCTATACATAGGATACAAAATTTTATAAAAATAAGAGCATTAATAATTGTAGAAAAAATGTAAATTATAAAATTGAACATATTCTCCATATTTAAACTTATAAAATATCTAAGTTAGTTTAAATTTATTTTAAAATATTAAAGTTTCTTAAAACATCGAAGCTAGTTTAATTTCATTTTTAAACTAAAACAGAAATATAGAATCTTACATTAACATAGAGTATAATGCATATATATTTTCGCATATTGTTATGATATCGGTTGGCATATTATACCAATAAAAATAACGCATGTTTTGTAACTTTAGGCTTTATTCTAATATACTTATAAACAAAATTATTATATATATTTTCCTTAATTACATAGCAAATATTTATACTCCGTATTAAAAAGATTATTTATGATAGTGACCTAAATATATATTTGTAAAAATTTTAGGCAAGGATTTTCTGATTCGGTGAATATATGGTAAATCCTATGTATAATCAATCAAGGGATATTTAACAAAAAAAAAAAAAAAAGATTTTTTAATTTTTTTCCCCTTAAAAAATGTTAGGTGGAAAAAAACAGCACCAGGAAGTGTCACGTGTCATTCCTGGTGTCTTAGTATTATGTTATTATTATTAGATTAATGCCCGTGCGATGCACGGTGGTAATAATATTTTTTCCATAATTAATTGTGATATAATATAAAAATGAGGCAACTCATGTGGAATAAACAAATGCAATGCATATAGAAAAATAAAATAATAAGGCAAACATTATCAAACTACAATTGAGAAAAAAAAATATATTGTTGATTAGTTGTGTTGAAAATATTTAAAAGTTATATACATTATATTACATTAACGATGCATACTATTCCCAATAAAGCTATACAATCTAGTGACTCTATGACTATAGACTTATTTATAAATTTCTTCTAATAAACATGAATATATTAATCACACAACAAAATAAAATCTACATTAAAACTATTAGCACAACATACATCTAAATATATATTACAATAATATATCACCTTTATATCCAATAAAATAATTTCAATGGAAATAAATACTACTCAAACCATTAAAGGCAATAATAATAATCAATTAGGCAACACTAACCTATATTATTAATAGTACATTTTCTGTTTATGAATTGATGTTCTACATGATATCGTCACTCTTTGTTATTATATAAAAATGTGTTTGAAGCTATCCAATAAGTGTAGTTTGATCATTGTTTGTGTATTGCCTTAAAAGTTTATTTGTAAATGATAGTTATTTATCAAAAAAAAAAAAAAAAAAAAAAGGATACACATGAAGACGTCACTTATTAATATGTTCGACGTGTCATTTACTATGCATCTTATTTATAATGTTGAATGTAATAAATTTATTATCTCAATCACATGTTTTAGCAAAAGATAATTTTTTTTTTTGTATTTACTAAGATATTAATTTATTTAATTACGTAATAACAAAAAGATTGATTGATATTTCACATTTTCCTAGAATTAAACATATGATGTAGTTTTTGTAAATATTAGAGGTATTTGAAAAAGAATCAAAATGTTAGAGGTATTTGAAAAAAAAGGGGGGGATGTTTTAAAGTAATTTCTTTAATATCAATTATATGAATCAATTTTATTATTACTTTTTGGGCAAAATTTCAATAATACTCCGTTTAAAAGATGTCTAGGCGGTAATGATAATATCTTGTACTTGATCAACGACTTACTTTTTCTATAATTAAAAAAGAGTAAGAATAACATTTTAGATAATTATGTATAGAAGAATTAAAAAAAAAAAAATTATGTAAAGATAGTATATAGGATTTTGAATAATATTATTAAAGTTGTATTATACAAATATTCCAAAAAAAAAAAAAACAATAAAGTGCTAGAAAGGGAGGGGGAGTTTTGGAGGGAAAAAACACCATCAGGAACACCTAGAAGTGACATGTGTCATTCCTAATGTCTGTTTTAATATTATGTTATTGATTGATGGAGAACACTTCATCTTATTTCTCTTAAATGTATCAATACAGTAATATATATATATATATATATATATATATATATATATATATATATATATATATATATATATATATTTTATCGTTCACGTTGCTTCACTTTTCCCGACTTTCTTAAGAATCTTAACCCATTTTCTCTCGCATCCTTGACCCAACCTCCATTACATCGTAAATCCAATAATCATATCCCAATTTTTTTCTAAACAATTGAAACTCCCTTTTTCTCCCAGCTCTCCTACCCCTTTTCTTTCTCTCTCCTCTGTTAAGAATTTTTTGCTGAATATTAGGAACGACAAAATTTGAGTTATATTAGTTTTTAGGTCCATATTTTAAGGAAAAGAAATTGATGTATCTAAAGGTGATTTCAATGTATCTGTATTGTACATTGGGTGCATCTTTAATGTTCTTTCAATGTATCTAGAGCTGACAACAAATCAGCAACTTAACCTCTGTTTTAACACTAAACTATTGCTTTCAAAAAAAAAAAAAAAAAAAAAACTATACTATTGCTAAACGAAATCCTCTAACCTTCAAATTGACTTTTCTTGTCAATTTTTTTTTTTAACAAAAATCACTCAACTTCAGCATTATGAAAACGTTGCTAAGTTATACTATCTTAAGTACCTAAATTTTCTTGGATAAATGCTAAAATTATGATTTGTGTGCTAATGGTTTTGATGGCTTAATTGCTATGTACACTATAATTAAAGGAGATATAATTCATTACTGTGCGTGACAAAGTGTTAATTTGAGTAATATTAATGATAATTTTATCTCACGCATTTCACCCTTATTGGACTTTAATGTATACAATTTAATAACTTTTTTTTAAGCATAATATAATTTAATACATATTGTGCTTGATAAAATATCAATTTCAACAATGCTAATCATATTCAACTCTACAAGATTGTAATGTATTTGCAACATATTTTTGATGTATCTACCGTATATTATCAATGTATTTGTAGTGTATTATCTATGTAATTGAATTTCTCATGCTTCTCATGCTAAGGATATTTTTCACAGTATCCCATATATATATTTTGAAAAAAAGAATGTCACTAATACAAGTATAGTGACAACATGTTACATAATAACAATTATACACATTATTAAATGTTAGTAAAAAAAAAAAATTAAATTAAATAAACAAGTTATTACCCTCCTAAAACCTTAAAAAATATTCTACTCTCTCCATTCAATGTTTTGTGCAATTCTAAGGCTTGACACGGATATCAATGCAAAATTTTATAATTGCAATTAATGAGTTAGAGAAGTCTATTATTAAGGAGGAGAGAGAATGTGTGGATAATTAATCAACCACCCAGCGTCACCACCAACACCACCCACACTGCCTTCATCAACACCACGACGGCTTTACCACCCCCATGAAACCACCACCGCCTTAACGAAAACCCAGGCCACTACCTCCACAAAAACAACCCCACGAAACCACCATCACCACCTTCACGAAAACCCAGCCACCACCTCCACAAAAACAACCCCACGAAACCACCTTCACGAATACCCAGGCCACCACCTCCACAAAAACAACCCCATGAAAACCAACTCTATGAAACCCACCACCACCCACACGAAATCCCACCACCACAAACTCTCCTCCACGAAACTTAGACAACCACCCCGGCGCGACAAAATCCCACGACCACGAAATCCCACGACGAAATCCCACGACCACGAAACTTAGACAACTCACCCCACGAAAACTCACCACAAAACCGACGAAAACCACCACGAAATCCCCAAAAATTCGATAAAACCCACCATGAATTTAATTTCTTGAAAGTTGAAGAGAGAGAAAGAAGATCTCAAATCCAATGAAACCAACCACAAATTTCTTGAAGTTGAAGAGAGAGAAAGAAGATCTAAAGAAGATTCAAAGAGATAATAAGGCCCTGTTTAGTTCACCTTATTTTTACTTATTTCAGAAAAACTAAGTTCAGATCAGATCAGATTAGAAAAAATAAGTTCAGATCAAATTATTATTATTATTATTATTATTATTGATTTATGATGTATCGGATTTGATTTTATCGTTTGTTTGAACTAGCAACATTGTCTATGTTATTAAATAGCACAAACAATAAACGATAATAATTAAATTTTCATTATAAACTCCAAATCATAAACGTTTACAAATATAAT
Source organism: Chenopodium quinoa (assembly GCF_001683475.1). Taxonomy (NCBI): domain Eukaryota; kingdom Viridiplantae; phylum Streptophyta; class Magnoliopsida; order Caryophyllales; family Amaranthaceae; genus Chenopodium; species Chenopodium quinoa. The sequence continues at coordinate 4,237,850 of NW_018742484.1, forward strand.
TTTCAGTACAAGAAGTTCCAAAATTCCTTCGCTATATTAAGTTGTACTTCTTTCATTACAGCTTTACGATTCTCGTTAAACAAATCATAATCTGCTCTTGGTTCGATTTCTATACCACTATCAATGGGTATATCCAACTCATGTAATCGAATAAAACTGTGAAGTGTGAATGTAGCAACCATAATTGCCAATTGATGTTTAGTGTCCATTTGTGGCATCATTGTCAATATTTTCCATCGACTTTTTAATTGTCCAAAACATCTCTCGATCGTTGTTCGAAGTGAAGAGTGAAAATAATTAAAAAGTTCAAGCATGCCTTGTGGTGGTGGACCATTTCGAAATTCAGGCAAATGGGTTCTAATATCTTTTTCTTTTATTGAACTCAAATATCCAACGGTATTCGGATATCCAGAATCTACTAGATAATATTTTCCTGTTACAAAATAAAGTTATACAGCATATTAGTATAGTGTCATGTATGGAGTAAAAACATACACTATTTTAAATTATACCTGGAGGTGGATGGGGAAATCGAAATTTTGGTACAGTTAAGCAATGGTTCCATACAGTAATATAATATTTTTATTTTTATTTTATTTTTTATTTTTACTTTAAATGCAATCATTAGTAATATGTATATATATATGAGGTGATTGGACTATAGAGAAACACAAGTTTAAATGGTCCCTATGGACAAAAAATTTCATATATTTATGATTAGTATATTATATTGACCTTTACGGAGTAATTAAGGCTTAACGATAGTCAATTCAAAAACGACATTTAACTAAGCAATTGGATCAATTTGACATAAAATCGCATGAAATTAGATGATTCTCATTTAACTTTAAAATTCTTTAACATGACTCTGAGTCATTATAAACCACATCGGCCTACCAACAAAAGGAATTTTGTAGGGAAGTTTTATTGCTCGGTCGTTTATGGCCAGGTTTACCAATTACCATATTGATCTTTCAACAAAATAGAGATTTATTAAAGAAAACAACAAAAGTATCATATCTAATTATATACGTAGTATATTTTTTGAGTTATACTACTACACTACATTGTGATGTGACTATTTATGTTGTTATTATTACTACAACTTCCATTCTTCTTTTTTTATTATTCTCCACTTAAAATAAAGAAAAGGTCATCATTTTTAAAAATACCAATAACAAAATAATAATTGAAAATTAAATAATTCCTCCTTAGATAAAAATTCAATTGAAACAATAATATACTCCGTAACTAGTAAATTACCCGATGAAGTGATGATTGTAAACGAAATTATGAAAATATAATATAATAAAAAAACAACAAAGAGTTAAGGTATTTACCTGTCAACGGGATTGTATACGAGCAAGCTACTACAATGACCAACAGAAGGACAAAATTTGGGAGAGATTGATGTGTTGTAGGTAAGAGATATCGCAATACGAAAATATATATATATACACAAAAAAAAACTGTAGTACCAAACTACCAATACTCCCAATTAATATTTTTGTCAGTCAACCCAATTAGAGAAAACCCAATTCAGATTTCTAGAAAAATGAAGTGTAAAGTACCAACAATGGTGAAGAGTGTGAAGTAAACACAAAAAACAGAGAAGAGAGAGAAAGTGTGAGTACAGAAAAAGAGATAGAAGGTTGTTATGGGAAAAAGGAAAGCAAGGTCAAAAGCAGGAAAAGTGAAAAATTAAAGAATAGAAAACAAAGTAAAAAAAAAATTAGGGGGGCAATAATATTAATGGAGGAAAAGTGGTTACAATTGCTGGGGCGGTTTTCCACAATTTTTGAGACATTTGTCCGATTTATAAGGTCCTTTGTAATCACAATGGTCACTGCAACCACCACTTAGCGAACTTAAATTTGGCCAATAGCGTCCTATGCTTTGCCCATTCACCCATGCCTCACCTTTTCCCATCCCGGTGAAGTCCAGAGCAAGTGGGTCATTCCCATCGGGAGCATTGAACGATGTATTTATACACCCATTTCATTGAACGATGTATTCCCATTCACCCATTGAACGATGTATTCCCATCAAATGGGTCTTCTCGAGGCAACCATAATTGTATTTATACACCCATTTCATATAGAGGAGCCTAACGCGAACATGGGTCGGAAGTTGAGCTGTCAATTCGGGTAAACATGTCGGGTAAGTGTGGGTCGGATTAATTCGGGTCGGATCATTTCGGGTTGACTACATTAATGCACATGCACCTACAAAGTAATAGTATTCGTAAATAGTAATTACTAAATTTGAATAAAGAATGCACATACATCCAAAAAGTAGTGGTATTCATAAATTTTCATAGGTTTTTTTGAGACGTAAATTATAATACATTTGATAATAGAGAATTTTTTTGAAAATATTTGAATAAGCTTAAATAGGAAAATAACTCATAGAATTAGGGAAAGAAAAAAAATGACGTAATCCTAGATTGCTAGTTAATTTCGGGTCAATAACAAGTCGGGTTGATTTCAGGTCGGGTTAATGATAGATCGGGTTGAATTCGGGTCGGGCTAGTAATAGGTCGAGTTAAATTCGGGTCGGGTTAGTAATAGGTCAGGTTAAATTCGGGTCGGGTTAGGAATAGGTCGGGTTAAATTCAGGTTTTGACGGGTTAAGGTCAATGTGTCATTCCCACACAACCATACACGCATGAATAAAAAAAAGGTTCAATAGAGGAACAAATGAATAAAAAAAAACCCTTAAACGCCCTAAACAAGTTAAATATAAAAGCTTAAATAAAAAAAGGAAAATGAAATCTAATAATCACACCTTTGCTCCATCTTCCAGAAACAATCTCACCCTTTTGAAATTTTAGAAACAATTCCATTAACAATAATGATATTATTATTTAATAATAATAATATAATATAATATAATATAATAGTAATAATATAATATAATATAATATAATATAATATAATATAATATAAATTAAATAATAATAATAATAATAATGATAATAATAATAATGATAATAACAATAATAATTAAACATTAATATTGATTAACATTAAAAGTAGAATATTGAAATAATTAAAATAAGGTCAAATCAGAAAAAATAAGTTCAGATCAGATCAGATCGGAAAAAATAAGTTCAGATCAGATCAGCTAAAATCAGGTGAACTAAACAGCCTCTAAGATTGAAAGAGGAGAGAGAAAATATGGGGGAAGATGAAGATGAATGAAGATGATAACTGAAAGAGGAGAGAAAATTAGGTGATTAATTAAATCTGATTATAGTTACTAAAATGTGTTTTAATTTTTTAAATGAGGGTAAAATGGATTTTTGATCAGTTTTTTTTACTAAAAGAGGAAAGAAATATTTTGGTTGCACATAATATTTAGCGGCCAAAAATAGTAAAAGTTGCACAAAATATTTAACGGAGGTAGTATGTTCTCTCTCTTCAAACCTAGCTTCCACAGTAAAACTTAGAGGCTGTCATCGGTAAGCCCCGAATTCTTCTTCAATTCAGTGTTTTTAGCCAATAAAGATCATCAACAATATGGTGATTATAGTCAGTCCCTCCACGTGGGGTTTAGTCAGTTCCCTAATAGTGGGTTTTTTAGTATTGTTTGTTTGTTTGTTTTTCGTGTGTGTAGAGACACAAATTTGGAAGATTCGTCTTGTAAATTTGTGGAATTACGGCCTATTGGTATAGGGGTGCGGATTCAAAAGATTCGTTTTGCAAATTTGCCGATCTAAATGACCAATCAAGTTTTATCACTTTTGCGACTATACATCAATGGAGCTCCGTCAAGAACAATGCAAAGGCATCTAAAATTATTCAGGAGTAGTTCAAAAGCGATGTCAAAATTAATTTAAGAATGTTTAATACTTGTATTGAATATTAAGATCTCTTAAAGGATGATTGTAAGTGTCGAATGACGATTATTATTTAATGAAACACTTCTCTCTATTCTATTCAAAAAAATAAAAATAAATGATGAGTTAGTAAAGATATAGTGCAGTTCTTCAAAAAAAAAAAAAAAAAAAAAAGGTAGAAGTAAAAGTGATCAATTTAAAAGAAAATAGAGATCCTTTTTTTTTAGTTTTTTTTTTTGGTGGGATTTGGTGTGTGGCTAATGAATTGTGGTAAATGGACAAAATGGCCCAATCAAAATACATACACTGTTACACGGGCTCTACTTGATCAAGTAAGGCCACCAAAACTACGGGGGCCCAGTAGACATAATACCGAACCTTCTGATGGGGCCTTGTAATATAAGAATCGCTATTGGTCCCAAACTTATTTAATAAATGTTCCTTCACGTCCAATAGTTTTTGTAAAAAAAATTTATTTATTTATTTATTTCGATAGTTATCATGCCCTTTTACTACCTCGTTCTTTTAAATACTTGCTCCACTTTTTATTTTTGGCCGTTTTTAAATGTTTGCTCCATTTTCTTATTTGGAAAGCTTTTACAATATTTAATTCATTTCCCTCAACTAGTGGACCCAACATAAATTATATTTTATTAATTTCATATTCTCTCTCCTCCAATTCTCTCAATTACTTTTGCTTTTTACAATTTTTTATTCTTTCACCTACCCCACTACCTTTAAAAACGGAGGGTGTATCTACGAAGTATATTGGTGTCTCCACTCAATTCATTTTTCAGGCTAATCTGGATTTAGGGGCTAGTTTTAGGTGATTAGGTTTTAATTCTCTCTCAATTGTTGTTATGGGGGATCGAACATGATTAGGGGATTTTTCCCCACCAATCACCATCTGACAAGTGGACCAATCAGGTTCCGCCATGTGTCCGTCACATGGGCCAATAGGAGCCTGCCACGTGTCAAGCAATGATCCGTCCACTATAGACCAATTACGACACGACACGTGTCCTTCCCATGACACCTGGGATAACCGGTCACCTAGGCCCAACTTCCGTGGGAAGCCCAATCAGCCCAAGGTTAACCTAAACCTAGATTGGCACGTTTCCCGAGGTTATAAATACCTCCCTTAATCCTCATTAAGGGAGATTACGCAGATTACACACATTAAACTCTCTCACCTAGAGAGACCCAATCACTTTAATTTCCGCATTAATTACTCCTTAATCAAGTACTAACTTGACCGTCGGAGGCGGATCTCCAATCATCCGGAGCATCCGTTTGTTTTGCAGGTACAGGCGTCCGGTTCTAGTCTCGGAATTGTAACTCTCCCGCAGGACATCAGAAAACCCTGAAACATCTTGGCGCCGTCTGTGGGGAGAGTACTTCTGAGATGGCATCCACGTTTGTACCGGCTCCTGAAGAGAGACGTCCCCTGGACGACCCTCTAGTTTAGTCGGACCACGATACTGAGAATGAATTTGAAGTTGAAGCTCACACAGCTTCAGACGGGACCCTAAGGGCCCGACGTACCCATCATACCGAAAGGAGGGAACGGGAACATCTTCAAATTAGAAGCGACCAGCAGGCGCACCGCCTGTTCGGCAGCAACCGACTGATGGGTCTGCTCCCATCACAAGGAACGAACTCATGACCTTCATGAGGGACTTCAAGGGAGAAATTCAAAAGTTGATCAACAAGAAGCCGCCTGCTCTGGACAAGGAGCAGTCGGCTAAGAAACCCTCCACTTCACGGAAGAGAAAACCAGTTCAAGGGCGAGAGGCGACCCCTCATCCTAAATCTAGGAAGTGGGAGCCACCTTCCCTTGATTTCACAAAATACCGATTTCCTACTCCAGGAAATAGGAAACCTGTTCGTCATATTCAGGCGGACGGGTCGAGGAAAACATACACAGAAGCTCGGCTACTGCTAGAGAAGAAGAAGAGTGACCGATTGTCAGAGTCGGCCTCTACTTCAAACTTCCAAGACAGTCTGCGAAATACCTCGATGAGGCATACTCAGTCGTATCATGAGAGTCAGTCAGGCGGCACCTCCCGTCAGTCCGACTTTCATAGCGACCAGGCGGTACCAAACTTACCGTTTGTACCGCAACAACAGTATTTTTTACAGCCACCTCCGTTTGGTGGACATGCAGCAAAAAATGTCCAACCTATGGACTGGCGGCTACGGCTGCTTAGACTTGGTGAACAGCCGTCGACCTTCTCCAAGGAAATTACTGAAGCCGCTCAGCCGGCCAAAGTGAAAAATGTATTAGTAGGCGCCTATGACGGCACTACTAACCCAGAAGACCATCTGATGGCATTCACCAACCTGATGTACCTTCAAGGGTTGGATGATCCCACTTGGTGCAAGTGTTTCCCAGCGACTCTCAAAGGAATCGCACAACAATGGTTCGGCAACCTGCCGACTGGTTGTGTAAATAGCTTCAAGACGCTTGCTTACTTATTCACCTCCAACTTCGCCATGAACATCCCTGCGAAGAAGACGACCCTTGATTTAGGAACAATTCAGCAGGGCGAGAAGGAGGGGCTTCGTTCTTACATCAGGCGGTTTAACCTGATGAGAATACAGATTCAAGGGTTACCGGATGAAGTAGCCTATACTGACTTTTTCAGAGGTCTCAAAGACGGGTCGACCTTCAAATTTGATTTGGTCCGAAAGAGGGTGGCGACTCTTCAAGAGGCCTTGATTGAAGCGGAAGCTTATATACAGGCGACTGATCTTTGTAGTACGGTAAAACAGTCAGACGGGAGAAGGTCCGACAAAAGAGAAGGACGACAGAAACAGTCGTCAAACAAAGACGAGAAGAGAAAAGAGGTCTGGGCGGCTGATTCCTCTAAACAGCCGGCCCAGAAAAAGAAAAAAGACTTCAAACCATACTCCCCAAAGTATGCGTTTAACAAGGATAGCCAATTTATCCTAAAGGAAATCAAGGGACGGATCTCAATTGAGAAGCCGGTCCCCATGAAGGGTTCTGCAAACAACCGGAACCAAGAAAAATTCTGTGATTATCATGAAGATGTTGGTCATCACACCAATGAATGCATCAGTCTCATGCGGTATCTGGACCGCCTGGCTGAGCAAGGTGATCTTGACACTTATGTCAAGAAATCTACGGGGAACACTTCCTCGAAAAAGCAGTCGGCCAAAAAGAATCAACAGGCCGACAGTTCCGATACAGATAATGCAGTCGTCTACACCATTGCAGGCGGCTTCTCAGGAGGCGGCCCCACTATTAGGGGCAACAAAGACAATATCAGACGGTTAGATGTAAATTCCGTTCACCAAGAACGGCCCTCCAAATATTCATTTCCTGAGATTGTCATCACTGAAGAAGATCTAGGAGGGGTAAGAGGGCCGCATGACGACCCTATCGTTATTGAATGTAAAGTGGCCAACCAGAGAGTTGGCCGAATCCTCATAGATACCGGAAGCTCTTCAGATCTCATCAGTAGCAAATGTCTGTCGAAACTAAAATATCAGACTGATTGCATACATCCGGTATCCCACCCTTTAGTAGGGTTTGGAGGAGGAGTCGTCCACCCAGTGGGACGAGTTGATTTACCCATCCGCCTAGGCAAAAAAGGGGAAGGACGACACATGGTAGTCCGGTTCCTGGTAGTAGAAGAACTCTCGGCCTACAACATGATTCTGGGACGACCAACCCTGAATAATTCCAAGGCTGTTATAATCCCATCTCTTATGTTGCTCAAGTTTGAGAGGGATAATGGAACAGTCGGGTCCCTAAGGGGAGATCAGAGGATGGCCCGTGAGTGCTATCTCTCGGATGTCAAGCCCACTGTTATGGCCACTAGGTCGAGCGGTGGAAAAATAGACCTTGACAATGTCAAGGAGAGTGCGCCTGTTCAAGAAGCAGGCGACAAGAAGAGAAAGGCATCCCAGACAGGGGCCGCAAGAAAAGACAGAAAATAGCAATCATTGGCAGAGGAGCGGTCGGATGAATTCCGCCCTCAGCCAGCTGGTGAGCATACGGACCTGATCTTAGATGACTCGCGTCCTGACAGAACAATCAAGGTTGGGACGACTTCTCTAGGGGACCTGGGTGACGACTTTCACAAACTATTGAAAGAATACAAGGACATCTTTGCATTCGAAGTCCATGAAATGCCAGGCATTAGTCCTGATCTGGCGGTACATAAACTGGCCGTGGATCCGAAAAAGAAGCCGGTACGGCAGAAGAAGCGGAACCATGGAGAAGAAAGAAGTCAGGCGGCAGCCGCCGAAGTTAAAAAATTACTTGATGCAGGGTTCATTCGGCAATGTTACTTCCCAGACTGGGTTGCAAATGTGGTGCTTGTTAAAAAGCCGAATGGCACCTTGCGAATGTGTGTAGACTACACAGACTTAAACAAGGCGTGCCCTAAAGACAGTTACCCTCTGCCTAAAATTGATAACCTGGTCGACTCAACAGTCGGCCATGCTTTGATGAGCTTTATGGACGCCTACTCTGGTTTCCATCAAATTCCTTTATGGGAGAAAGATCAGGAAAAGACTGCCTTCGTCACTGATCAGGGGTTATACTGTTACACGGTCATGCCGTTTGGTCTTAAGAATGCCCCGGCCACTTTTCAGCGAATGATAAACACTGTGTTCTTTGATCAGATTGGGAGAAATGTCGAGGCATATATTGATGATATGATTGTCAAGTCTAAACTTCAGAAAGATCATCTGTCGGACCTCCGAGAAACTTTCGCCACACTCAGGCGGCACCATGTCATGCTCAATCCCAAGAAATGTGTCTTTGGAGTTGAGTCTGGGAAATTTCTCGGATTCCTTATCAATCAGAGAGGAATAGAGGCGAACCCTGAGAAGGTGCAGGCGGTCATCGACATGCAGTCGCCTCGTACCATCCGAGAGGTTCAGAAGTTAACAGGTTTGTCTGGCGGCCTTGGGAAGATTTCTAAGCCGATCAGGCGACAAATGCCTATACTTTTTCCAGGCAATTAAGAAAAAGGCAAGGTTTGAATGGGGGCCGGATGCTGAGGCGGCCTTCCAGAAATTGAAAGTTCACTTGCATTCCTTGCCGAGGCTGGTCAGCCCCTTGCCCAAAGAAGTACTTTACATGTACCTGGCCGTCTCTGATCATGCGTTAAGCGCTGTTCTCCTTGCTGAAAGAGACGGCTGTCAGCTCCCGGTCTACTTTGTCAGTCATGTACTGAAAAATGCCGAGTTGAGGTATCCCTTAGTGGAGAAATTTGGTCTTGCACTCTTCATGGCTGTTAAAAAATTGAAGCCCTACTTTTTGGCACATGCAGTCATCGTGTATACAGACCAACCTATCAAGCGGCCACTGACCATCATGGAGTCGTCAGGCCGAATGATCAAATGGGCCATAGAAATACAGAGCCTCGAAGTTACCTTCGAGCCTAGAAAAGCAGTGAAGGGGCAAGCCTTTGCTGACTTTATTGTTGAGATGACTCGTCCTCCTGACTCTCAAGTTCCAGACCAAGTCTGGAAGGTATATGTGTATGGAAGCTCTACTTCAAATGGTTGTGGAGCAGGCATCATATGTCAGTCGCCAGAGGGCGACAGGTACGAGTATGCTCTACGCTTCAGTTTTCAGGCCTCAAACAATGAGGCAGAATATGAAGCTTTACTAGCCGGAATCCGCATGTGCAAGGCGGCTGGGGCAAGAAAAATAGACGCCTGTTCCGATTCACAATTGATAGTGAGTCAGTACAATGGCGAATACGAAGCAACCCATCCGGCCATGATCAAGTATTTACAGGCGGTACGACAGGCGGTCGGATCCCTTGAAGATTTTCGTCTGACCCAAGTGCCGAGATCAGAAAACAACCAGGCGGATGCACTTTCAAAATTAGCATCATCCGCCTCCTGTGATACTCCTCGAACTGTTTTTTGGGAAGTAATGGAGAGGAGAAGCATTAAGGAAGAACCTATTGGAATCTTAGACAGAAGCTCAACCTGGATGGATCCAATCAGGGCATATCTGACAAAGGGTACCCTGCCGGATGATCATCAACAGGCGGAAGCACTGAAAAAACGAGCAACCAGTTTTGAAATAATAAAGGAAGAACTTCACAAAAGGGGGTACCTTCAACCCTTCTTAAAGTGTGTTACTCCAGAAAAGGGACGAGAGATACTAGGCGATCTTCACTCTAGTTACTGTGCTTCCCATATAGGCGGTAGGACGCTTGCTCAACGGGCAAGGCGGCAGGGCTACTTTTGGTCTACTTTAGAAGCAGATGCAATGGAGATGGTGAAAAAATGTGACAAGTGCCAAAGGTTTGGCAAGCTAATTCACCGTCCGGCTACTGACCTCACTACCATTCATAGCCCACTACCGTTTGCTAAGTGGGGCATGGATATTCTGGGTCCATATACGCCTGCTACAGGCGGAAGGAGGTACATACTTGTTGTCGTCGACTACTTCACTTAATGGGTAGAGGCGGAGGCTGTAAAGAGAATCAAGACGAAGGATGTAATTTCATTCATTTGGAAAAATGCCATCACTCGGTTCGGGGTTCCCATGTCTATGGTTTTTGATAATGGTCCCCAATTTGAGACGCCTGTTCTCAAAAGCTGGTTGGGTGACCAAGGAATTGCACACTACTTTGCATCTGTCGGCCGTCCACAAGCAAACGGCCAGGTAGAAGCCTTTAATAAAATCATCTCAGACGGTCTCAAGAAAAAGATTGAACGAGCAGGCGGCCTATGGGCGGATGAATTACCACATGTTCTCTAGGCCATTAGGACGACTGAAAAAGGGGCAACTGGAGAAACTCCATTCCTCCTAACTTATGGTGCGGAAGCTGTTCTTCCAATAGAACACTATGAGCCGACTCTTCGAGTAATTCTATATGACGAAGAGGAAAACTGGGAAGCCATGCGCCTGGCATTAGACTCACTTCCTGAAAGGAGGGGCAATGCTGTCTTGCGCCATGAAATTTACCGTCTGAGAATGACTAGATCATACAACAAAAAAGTACACAGGCGTCCACTCAAAGTGGGGGACTTTGTACTTAGAAAAATGGAAGCAGTTGGAAGGGCTAATGAGTCTGGCAAACTAACTCCCAACCGGGAAGGACCCTACCGAATCTGTGAAGAGTTCAGGGACGGTACCTACCATCTGGAAACACCAGACGGCCAACCGTTATCTCGAACTTGGAATGCAGATAATCTTAAGAAATATTTCTTTTGAATGATATAAATAGTCAAGGGCTACTTAATAAAAGTTTGCATACTTAATATTCAATTTTGTACTAAGAGGGGCACGCCTACTAACAAACAATCGGCTACTCTCCATACTCAGTTTTCATTTTTACCTAAGAGGGGCATGCCTACTGACAAACAGTCGGCTACTCTCCATGTTTAATTTTTATTCTTATCGGCTACCCTCCTCTTACTTAGCACCTACGTTCACCAAGAACTAACCAATTCCACAAGCCGAATGATCAGTCCAGGCGCCAAGCCAACTGATCCAATCTTTAAACTAATACGACCTGTCCCAACATCATAGCAGGCGTCCGGCGACATCCCTCCGGATGAAATTCGTCGCAGAGAGCAGCTCCCTTTTGGGTGGAACATTGCTCTATAAACTAATTACACGGCACCTATACGACTGTCCCCAAGGGCAACCACGTAGCCGTTTTTGAGACAAGGATAACTCTATCACTAACCAAACTAGTGGTAGCAGTTGGCATCTGAGTCAGATGACCGCCTGTATTACTTGGGATAAATGCAGGGGGTACCTATTGAGTTAATAGCCAACATTGGCGAATCAAAAGGTTCAGCCGGCCTCCGCCGCCTGGTACCTTTACTACTCAAGCAGGAGTGACGGCGACTGAGTAACACCAAAGTTAACTCATAGTCACTCTCTCAAACTTAGTATGGAGCCCAAAAGGTATGAGTCGTCCGCCTGTTTTTAGCAAACAGGGGCTCTCAACCACTACTCCTGCTAGGTTAACAACCTATGAGTTAAAAGCCAACAAACATTGGCGAATAAAGGGGAACAACCGGTACCCACCGCTTGATACCTCTACTACTCAGTTACTTGGCGACTAGGTAACAATCATGTTTACTTGGTCACTCCTTAAAAATTTAGTATGAAACTAAAAAGGTGTTCATACAGCACCTGTTCACACTAGATTAAATATGGTGGGAAACAGTCGGCCTAGACGGCCTAAAGTCTCTAGCCTAAAAGCATGACAAGTAGGAAACAACTTTCCTACTTGGTTAAATTTTACAAATGACAGGATCGCCTGCCTAAAGGGGATCCAGTCTATAAAATGGTTCGAATACCGATTGGATAAATGGCCGACTGATCGTCTAGCCTGGAAACAGACAACCAGTCGTCCAGGGGCATAGGCGGCGTGAATAACTGTCCGTACCTGTCTGCAACTATCGGCCATGTAAAACAGTCGGTATAGTGTACAATTGGATATCAGAATATTCAATACTTAAACAAATTTGAAGCAAAACAAAAAAAAATTCATTAAAAAGAAGCCGGTCATTAAAGACTGGCAAAATATTCAGAGCCCCGGCCCCCTGGCCGGGTAAATACAAACAAACGGCACGCAGGCCGTGGAAAGAAGACATAAAGCTTAGGAAGGGGGCAGATCTTCAATATTAGCAGCTGCCGCCTGGTCAGCACTCTTCTTGCTGGACTCGGCTTCAGCTGCATCCTTCTTTGATGCATTACCCCCAAGCGACACAAGCGCCCACTACCGGCTGCTCCTCCTCCTCCAACGCCTCTTCCTCAGCAGCCGCCAGGATCTCTTGATTATATCTATCAGAACATTGGCGGTACGTTTTTTCCCATGAGGCAAAGTCGGCATTGGGGAAGAGGCGGCCCCAAGTCATGCGCTGGATTTGAGCAGAGTCTTCCATCATCTCCCGGACCAGCTCTTTCTTTTCTTGCTCGGCCTTTTCCGAGAGCTCCTGAGTAAGACTCTTCTCCTGGGTCACCAGGCGTACCTTTACAATCGCCAAGGATTTCCCCAAGGTTTCGTATGAGGACATCTTTTGGCGAAGAGGTCTCAGCTCGGCCTTGAGGTTGTTGATGGTCGCCTCCAGCTCGCTATTCCTCTTCTGGGCCGCCTCTAACTGAGCCCGGATAGCGGCGGTAGCCTGCGCCTGATAATAAAGAATATCAATGGGCAGAACTTCATTTTGGGCAATTTGAAACATTGCCTTATCACAGTCAGAGGCGGCCATAGCTTTTGCAGCCTTTACCTCTTTGTTCTTCCGGTCAAGCGGCTTGCGAAGGCCGTTCACTCGGAGCAGGGCCTAAGTAAAAAGGGGAACATGCGTCAGTTTCCAAACAAAAAAGAAAACAGGCGTCCTGGAATTCAAGTACTCAAAAATATGCTAAGTATACCTCAGCAAGGACCCCTGCAATCCCGTCTAGGTCAAGGGTGCCGACACCCCTGACCGCCTCCCTTTCAGCTGGAGGAACGGCCTTGATCATAGACTTGGCCACCTCGACCAAGTCAGGCTCCTGAGGGCCGGCTGCATCAAGCATAAACAAACGGATTAGACCTAGTAAAGAAGGGAGCAAGTCTAAAATTTACAAGGATAATTTCATACTTCTAGGTGGCCCAGCTGGAGTTTTAGAAGAAGTGGCCGGCTGTTTCTCAGCCGCCGCATGTTTCCTGGCAGAACTAGGAGAGCTCGCAACAGTCGTCCTCCGGGCCTTGGGGTCCGGCTGTTGGGAAGAAGAAGCTCTTGGAGCGCCCGTCTAAAAAAGAAGAAAAGAGTCAGTATATGCATAAACACAACTCCAAAAAGAGGGTGAAAGGTTCGAAGCCCACCAAGGGTGCCCCCTTGTTGGGGGAGTCGGTTGAAGACTGTTGCATGATGGAGGCCCGCAACATGGCCGCCGCAGTCTTGGAGGAATAGCGAGCTGGAGGCGGTTGAAGACTGTTGCATGATGGAGGCTCTCGTACCCCTGAAGTAGAGTTCACCTTCGACTCTACTTTGAAGAGTCCTTGATCTAGGATCTCTTTCTTAGCCTTGGGGGGAACAGGCGGCATGCTGCGGCCGCCTGCAAGAAGGGGCGGATTCCTGTTCCACCTGTTGAAGCGCTTGTTCAGCTCTGTGTCTGAACTCTCAATGATGAGGAAGGTGCTCCGCCAGTCCTTCCATTTGTTTTCTTTACCTCTCGTCATGAGGTAGCCCCTGTGGCTCGTCAATTGATACCAGCCGGTACCGCCTGCCTTAGGGGTCCGGCTGAGGTAGTTCATGTGGGCGAAAGCCTCGAAGTTCGGCTCCACCCCGTGCAGTTCGCACCCGGCCACATAGCCGAGTACGTTGACCCAGGAGTTCGGGGCTAACTGCCACAACCCCAACTCATACCCATCCAAGATCCGCTGAACAACCGGATGTAGTGGGAAGCGCAGCCCAGCCTTGATGGCCGCCTCGTAGCAGCCAAAGCAGGCGCCATCATAACTGGTACCAGCCGGCCAGACGACTGTGTCTTCTGGATCCGGCACGAACACTAAAAAGCCGGGGCCCATTGTGTGGTTTGCGATAAAGCTCTCCACTTTCTCTTGCATGGCTGTGATTCGGCCCCGAGGTACCGTGCAGTAGTAGGGGGTATTTTGCTCTCGGTGAGAGGCGGATGGCTCCGCCCAATCGTCCCCCTTCTCAACTGCGTGAGAAAGCCTCGCCTCTTGTAGGCGACAGTTTTTCTCTTCTGTGTCCAGAGAAGCATGGCCAGAAGAGCTAGACTCGAAATCGTCCTCTGACGAGTCCGAAGAGGACGACTCCTCCCCTCTCCCGGAGGGGCCCGCCTCCTCTCCTTTAAAAGGAGCAGGAGAGAATGTAGAATTGTCAACTGTAAAATGGGAAGGGGTCACTTTGACTCCTCCCTCAGAACTGCCGGCTTTCAAGCCGCTTTGTTTCACTTCCACATCTGGCGCCTGGTCAGATGTTTCACTAATCGGCACCCTGTGGGAGGAGCCGTCTGAGTTTGAGATCCTGACAGTCATTTTTGTTCTGGCCATCATGCTCTGCATAGACACAGATACAGTCGGACTTTGTATAAAGGGCAAAGATGGGTCCAGAAAAGGGCAGGCGACACTCCTAGTCCTAGATTCAGCCGTCCCCGGTGACCGGCTGATCACTAACCTAGGTCGTGTCGTGTGCTTCCGTGGTGCCATTTCAAAAAAGAATAAAGTAAAGAGAAAATTAAGAGTAAGAGAACCGACGGTTACCTGAACGAGTGACGATTGATGAAGTTCTGAAAATCCTTTGCAGTCGGCTTGTCAGAGCAGGCGGTAGGCAGAAAGGGTCCAAAATGTCAGAGCAAGTTCAGGGGTCCGAATGTTCTCTCACAAAGTTTTCAAGTGTGAAAATGACCGAAGTCAACACTCCTTTATATAGGCGAAGTGAGAAGGCGAAGGGTCACTTCCATAATTCAAAATTTTGGCGGGAGAATCTCTCGGCCTCTCGCCAAGTGACACCTGTAGCAGGCCGTCGCCTGTTACAGGGCGATACCTGTCACAGGTAACACGTGACCAGTCACGTGCCACCTGTGAGGGGCAAATGATTAGGGGATTTTTCCCCACCAATCACCATCTGACAAGTGGACCAATCAGGTTCCGCCATGTGTCCGTCACATGGGCCAATAGGAGTCTGCCACGTGTCAAGCAATGATCCGTCCACTATAGACCAATTACGACACGACACGTGTCCTTCCCATGACACCTGGGATAACCGGTCACCTAGGCCCAACTTCCGTGGGAAGCCCAATCAGCCCAAGGTTAACCTAAACCTAGATTGACACGTTTCCCGAGGTTATAAATACCTCCCTTAATCCTCATTAAGGGAGATTACGCAGATTACACACATTAAACTCTCTCACCTAGAGAGACTCAATCACTTTAATTTCCGCATTAATTACTCCTTAATCAAGTACTAACTTGACCGTCGGAGGCGGATCTCCAATCATCCGGAGCATCCGTTTGTTTTGCAGGTACAGGCGTCCGGTTCCAGTCTCGGAATTGTACTCCCGCAGGACATCAGAAAACCCCGAAACAGAACACGCAATTTTTTCTACCAAGTGTAGTCTCAATCACCACTGCACTAACAACCAATTGGTCATCTACGGAGTATATGATAGAGTATGTAAACAAATTAGGGTTTTCAATTATCAAATTAAGCTTTTGATTGAGATTTTTTTTTTTTTTGAGGGAAGCTTTTGATTAAGATGATTCTTTATGATATCAAAGTTAGTGTTTTAGTTATTGACATATCAATCAAAACTACATGTATTATAACAAACAATTTACAAAAAATAAATAAAAATAAAAATTACCTTTACAAGTTACTGGTATGTAATTACATAACTTAATTGGTTGGAAATTTATCTGAAATTTAATGGGATAAGTTTCGTTTTTTTTTTGTTTTTTGTTTTTTTTTTTTTTGGCAAAATGGGATAAGTTTTGTGAGTGGTGAAGAAATGATTTTTGCAACAATACATAGTTGGAGTGGGCTAGCATGCTGGTTATTGGGCCATTGCCTAAAGGACCACCGATTGAACAACAAATCCTCTTACATTATTTTGTCCTTCTTTGTGAAGTCATTTTTTTTATTCTTGCTAAATTTGACGTGACTTAATCCCAAACTAGTTTTTGAGACCGGATAATGCATTGGGTCATACTCAATACTCATACAAGTATTTTGTACTACCCACTCCTTATTGAGGTGTGCAATATACCATGTGAAAAGAGTAAGAAAGTGATGACTTGATTATAAGTGTTCACCTCTCCATTAGTATGAGACTTTTTGGAAGGGTGTCCCAAAACAAATTCGTATGGGATACGTCAAAGCAATCAATATCATAATAAGATCAAGTCATATCTAAGCCGATGGTACAACTGAGACAAAACAAATGCGCTGAAGTATGGAATCGACAGTGTTAGAACACTCAGTTTTAGAGTCGTGTGGCTTCATGGCGAGGGTACAAGTCTTTGGTAGAGTTTTGTGGGAGACTCTCATGTATGTGACCTCACAATTGAAGAGTTGTGGTGTCTTCCATGTGGGCTAATTAAATTCAAAGTGGACAATATGATACTAAGATTTTGTAGTCAAGGTGAGCATACTCTCTCTATATCCCAAAATGATGTTCCGATATTATTAGATTAGCCTCAATGTGTAATTTCATAATATCGTATTTTTATAATTTTTATTAATACATAATTAGTGGAAATTAAGATTTGCTAACCGTATAAAATCAAAACGGAAACATCTTCTTGAAACGGAAGAAGTATGTAGGAATGATTTTTGAGATCATTCTCAAGAGTGTAACCAATTTAAATACTCCGTAATTGGTAAGAAGCATTAAAGATAGATGTGTGAAATTGGTACTCTCGAAGAGGGTTATTAGAATTAGGTGCAAGGCTGCTGCCATTAGTAGTCTTAAAAACAGCACCAAAGTACTAGGATTAGTACATCGTACCAGTATTTATGATATATGCAAACTAAGGAGCTTTAAAGCCAAGTAAAAGCTTAAACGGTTGTTAATAAATAAAAAGTAGAGAGAGATTGTTAAAAAGTAACTTACCAACATAACACATCCCTACTCTCAAGCATACGCTTCATTCCTGTGATCTACATTTGTTATTTTATTGATATTGGAAGTCATTTTTCCAAAAGAAATTACTACTACTATAACGTAAATACGTGGCATATTTGCTACTTTATCTCAAGCTTTGTCATCATGTATTGGAACTTGAAAGTTGCAAACTTGCAATTACATGCTTAAAAAAAAAATACTTATACACGTACATTATCTATTACACAAAATTAGGAGAAAATGTTTTAAATCATGAATCTTGTACGCAATGTTTGTAGTTTTTTTTACTTTTATCACTCTCATAATTTGTAGGGTATTGATGTAATTTCTTGTAAAAAGAAACTCTTTTACTAGAGTACTTTGTAATAAGAGTAGTAACGTAAGGACTTAGGAGCGATATTTTTTATGTCTGATGTTTAATTCTAAGGAAGAATTATCTATCGATCAATATATGATATATATTCTTAATTTCTTTTAGGTCAATCAATCAATAATCATCAATCAATTCAATAACTTAACTATATACTAAAGACACATCAACAAAGACACGTATCATCTCTTGGTGTGTCTTTAGCTATTTTTTTTTTATTTTTTTTATTCTTTTTTTTTTACAAAAAATCTATTAATTAAGGAAACAAATCACTTATCAAAATTATATTATTTTTTTTATACATATTCCATATTGTAGTAATTATTATATTTAAAATAAAAGATTTCACAAATCTTTCTAAAAAAAATTTGGACAACTATAAACCAAAAATCATATTCTTAAAATAATTTATGACCTGTTTTACAACAAGAAAAAAAAATATTGCTCTCATTTTTTGCCTACTTTTGTTTTATTTGTGTATTAAAAGGTATAATTAAAAAATGCAAAAACCAAATCAAAATACAACATTCTTTATTATCACCGTACATGACACGGGATCTAACCTAGTAGTATATCTATAAGTACTCCATACAATATAATCCATCTATTTTATTTTTGCACCATCCTTTCACTTATAGATTATTACATTTACCTATCCAACATGTTCCTTTTCAATGTAATTGATTCGTATTAGCTTTTCATATACACGGATCTGTTAATTATGCCATGTAATGTTCTGTTAATATAATAATATGAAAAGTGTATATATATAATAATCATGCATTCTGAAAAATGCAAAGCAGATTATACTCCTCTCGTGACTAAAGGGAAAAGGCAGAAAGATAGCACAAGCACAAAATGAAGAGTTATGATGTTTATCCCTACTTCTTTTCTGTTACAGTACAGTAGCTTTTTTAACATGCATGAGAATTGCTTCAACCTCAAGCTAGCAAGCCTAATTTTATTAAGCCCCATTTCTTTTTGTAATGTACAAAGGTTATTGATGAGCCGATGTCATCAGTCTTCTTAGATCATATAAAAGTTATGACGAAGAAAAAAAAAATAAAATCGATGTAACTATATAGGTTGACAATTATAATTAAGTTACATACTATAATTCATATTAAAAGTTGAAAAAGATAATAATTGATTATGGATAGATCGATTGGAACTAAACTAGAGAATAACTGTATTTCTACGGATATTACTCGATTCTATGGATCAATTACTGAACTTAACTATATTCAATTAAATAAAACTAAGAGGGATAATACACAATTCTACGGATCAATTGAACTAATTTCATGATCTTCTATGATAGTTTCCATTCTTTATAATGTGTATATTAATTAACCTTGACAATCTTCATTAAGTTATCAATTTCTCAATGTGCTACTTTCTTTGTTTTTAAATACTTGCTCTATTTCTCTTCGACACGTATGTCGATGCTAATCTTTGATCAATAATATCTTTAATTATCGATAAGATAAATTCTAACAATTAAAAATTAATAATCTATTCATTGAGACGATTCCAACAACTACCCACAAGACTATATTTTTTCTTATGTACAAATCACATACATTAGTCAAAGTAAGACAAATAAATAATGCAAAAAATAGAAATGAAGCAAGTATTTAAAAACGGAGGGAGTACTAAATTTATGAATATAAATACTTAATTATTGTATAACAGTTTGTCTAATGTGTGCCTTAAGCTAATGCTTACATGCATATAGTAAGAGCGGTTAGTATCAAAATCTATATACACCCAATTGAAAGATTGAGACTAAAGCTCTAAGCTAATCATCAAAAGATTTTAATACAAACATTTGATTTGGAAAGTATGATATGATTACTCTAAAATGCAATATGATAAGTCTAATTGAACTGTATAATTGGGCAAATTCGTTGCAAATTAGCTTTCTGGTAGGTGATCGTATGTTAATTCATTCTTAAATTGATGTAATTTATCATCAATCTGTGATAAGTACAATACTTTTATTTTAGATTCCTTTTTCATTATTGCATTATGAGTTAAAAATAATTAGCCAAAAAGTTAACATCTTTAAGCACTACTACAGTACTACTTTTAGATTAGAGATGGATAGAGACATGATTAGTATTTGATTAATTAAGCAACTTCATTGGACCATACCTAATTAAGGATTCTCATTGTAGTAAAACTAGTAATCCTACCTAATCTTAACATATATTAGTTGTTGGTGTCAAAATTGATACTTAATACAGTACTTGATATCGAATCTCATCTACAATTTACACACATCATAACATGTCAAAATAATAAAATTAAAATAAAAGGGGTAATTTAATGTGGAGCACATGATTTAAAGTGGGGAAAATTTAAGGATTTTTTTATGGAAAATTATGAAAAGGTTAAAGAAAGCATATGATATGAAATGATGATGACCATATTCTATATTTCTGCAGATTAAATCATCACATCACTAGGATTTACTGACTGTCCCCCTCTTTCTTTTTGTGAATGTGGAAGTTCTCCTGCTTCTAAAGTGTCTTCCCATCTTCTCTTCTTTTCCCTCTTGTCTAAAGTATGCTAATTTTCATTTCAAACAACAACCGACACTATATATATGACAATTATAGTATTATACTCCCAAAAACTTTTAAAAAAAAACAATAATACACACAAAGAATTAGCACTATATATACTTCGTATTATATACAAGTACCAACTAATATAGGAATCAAATATATATTTTATTGTGTAATTATTTGAAATTTTAGGAATAGTTTGACTTGAATACCATGAAGAATACATAAGACACAAATAATTAATTCATACATGAATTACTATATATTGATGGGGATTATTTATTTATTTTGGGTGACTTAGGGTTTTTTTATTTTAATTTACGTCTTATTAAAAAGGATTGTTTCAAAAGATTATAAGATTGAATCAAGGGAAATTAAAATAAGTTGAAATATGGTTTCAAAAAAAGCAATAATGCCTTCCTAAATTTAGTTTAGATCAATTCAATTACGAGAAACATGTTTATTGTAGGAAAATGTATTATATACTATATGTACTCCCCCCGTTTCTGAAAGTTCGACTCACTTTGCATTTGCACGGTCTCCAATGAACATCTTTGACCATTAATGATTTCGGCTATGTATAAGTAAAAATTTTAAAAAGTTGATATTTGAAAAATATATCATTAGGGGAATCTAATAAGATCAAATTTGTTCAGTTATTTTGATTGTATAAATCATAAAATGTGGTCAAAGTTATTTTATTTTGACCACATGAATAGTAAGTGAGTCGAACTTTCAGGAATGGAGATAGTATATGAAAAGAACAATATCTTATACTCCTATATTAATTATTACATGTATTAAGAAATAAAGGAATTTCTTTGTATAACAACCTTCCATTTTTTTTTTTTTTTTTTTTTTTTTTTTTTTTTTTTAATAATTTATGAGTTTGAGCTTTAGACCACAACAAAGGAGAGGATCACCGATCACGTGCCAATGACACATGAAGGAGGACTGAGGAAGTGAGGAGCTAGCTTTATACAAGTATTAATCTTTAGGAAAGAAGAAAAAAAACACACCGGTTAAATTATATTAGAATTTTATGTGTAAAATTCTACACATTCACATTCCCACGTTGTAACTGATTTTAACATATGCAGATAATGCTAGACAGCTAAATTTTTGGTTCAATATTGGAAAATCCACAATAATAATGGAATTGTTATAAGATACACTCATTTTATTTTGGGCCCTATACATTCATGCATTTTAGTGATAGTGGTTGATGTGCCTTCTACAATGACTATGACACCTTAGACAATCCTCATCCTACAAGAAAGTCTCCAAAATAGACTTGAGAAACTACTTTCCCTTGTCTCGAACAAATAAGGCCATTTTTAATCATAAATCATCACCTTATATTAGGAAAAATAAATTCGAATATAAAAGTTAATAAGTTAAAAAAATTATAATTCATGACAAATAAATTTAGTTACTTTCTTATAAAGTTATTATTCGAGTTCCTAAAGTTTAATAAGTTTTATAGGTAATAAAGTTCTTGTAACTTCAAGAGCTATGGTTACACCTACATAAGGTGATATATATATGGTTGGGTTAGGTTGTATACCGTAATAAAGTCAAATGAGTTCATGTAAATTCAGGAGCTATGGTTACATATATTTACATAAATGTTGTGTTTTCAGCTTATTTTCTTGACTCATAAATATATAGCATTAATTTTTTCAATTCAGAGTAAGAGAAGCATTATTAAGTTGGCAGTAAACTACAGAGGGAGAATCAAATCAGCTTACTAGAAATTCAGTAAATGCACAAATGGAAAATACATACAAAAAAAATATTTTTCTAAGAAAGGAACTAAAAGGAAAAGATCTAGGCATTATTCTAGGTAGCCGTACAAATTGAATGGCATTTACTCAATACACTATGTAGCATTTGAAGTGTAAGTGTTTAATTAATTAAGTTGGCTTTTTGACTTGTCAAGCATCATGCCAGTGGAGTCAATCTCTGAGTTTGTTTGGGATTGTTTGAACTATTTTGTTGTGGAGTCCATCTTTGATTTTGTTTGGGATTGTTTGAACTATTTTGTTATAACAGATGCAAGTAAAATTAATGTGATTTACTAATAATGTGTTAGCTATGTCTTATACTTGTATAGTTATATTACTAGCTAGCTAGGTTGAACAATGGGGATTTTAAGTAGTACTTTAAACAGAATAGGCCTTGAAAATAGGCTTTCATTGCCTTATACTACGTAAAACATATACTGTACTACATAAAACATATAGGCCTTGAAAATAGGCTTAAATAAACGGAAATTTCACCATATACCACTGAGTTTAAGCATAATTCACCGTATACCACCAAAAACTTTCTAATACACCATATACCACTTAGTTATTGTATATTAACACAAAATGCCCTTTTTGCTAATTGCCGTTAGTCTGCCGTTTGGGGGACTTTACCATTATGCCCTTATACATCTAACTGGCGCCATTGATAGGGTTGACTCCCCCAAACATAATTTTTCTAGTTTGAAAAAATTGACCCCCCATTTCCCCTTTCCATTGAAGCTTCTCTCTGTTCTTCTCCATTAAAATCGAACCCCAAAATCAATCAAAAAGCTTCAAACTTTCATCGATCCAAGGTTGACGTTGCCAGTATGTTTTCAATTTGGGGCTTGTGATTGGAAAAAGAACGAACTTGGTGAAGTTTGAGAGAGAGGAAGTTGTTCTTGACTGAATTTCGGTCGTAATTCGCACCTGGGCTCGATCAAGCTTTCTGAAGGTAAAATTATCCTTTTCAATTTGTTTTTCGAGGCCTGATTTTTCTGTTTATTGCGAAATTGAGTTTGGGTTAGGGTTTGTTCGACATTGATTATGTGAGTGTGGTTGTTATGTTATTATGTGCGAATGATGTGTTGCATGCGATTTATAAGTAAGTTTGTTGTTAAGTATGATGTGTTGGTGTGTGTTGTTAATTTTTGTTGTGTATTATTCATGAATAGGATGAGTGCACTTTGGCTGTTAGTTCGTTCGCCAGGTGGTACTTTTGATGTTAGGGTAGATGATACTGATAAGACAAATTTGATGGAGTTATTTGAATATATGTTTGAGGATTCAGTGAAGCGGAATGTTTTCCTCCCTAAGTACTTCACTTTGTTTATGAGTAAACCTAGAACTAATCGTAAGCTGGAGTTAGTGGATGATGGGGCAATGTTGAAAATGTGGGAGTGGAATGAAGGGAAGGATGAAATTGAAGTGTTCATAGAAGAGACACAAATCCCATCTGTTGTCTTTCAGTCTGCAGAAGCTAGTTGGGCTAGAACTGTGAAGAATAGGGCTGACCAAATTAGGCAGAAGGAGGAAGAGAGAAGGAAAAATGCAGAGGCTAAAGAAGTTGAGGAGGAGCTTAATGCTCAAGTACCATATACTGTTGCTGTAGAGGTCCCTGTTGTGAATGCAGAAGATGATGTGCTTGAATATGTGAGGGTATTCCACACTACAGCAGCTGATGAGTCATTTCCAGGAGATTCTCAGCCTCAACCTTCACAAAATGAACCATGTCAACCCTCAAATGAAAAAAGTAAGACACCATCACCACCCCAAAAAAATCCTAGAAGGAAAAAAGTAACTCCAAGGAAGAAAAAAACCCAACCTTCACAATCTACTCAACCAACTCAGCCTCCATCTCCACTAAATGTTTCTCAAGAGCACCCTTCTCCACCAACAACACCAACACACCATGCTTCCCCCCACCCAGGCAACCTACACCACCACCCCCACCCAGGAAACCTACACCACCACCCCCACCCAGGCAACCTACACCACCCCCACCCCCACCACCACCACCCCCACCACCACCTCAACCAAATACAGCTGCATCAAGGCAACCAACCCAAACTAGGGGTGCTTCTAGTTCTGCAGCAAAGCCTAAAGAACAAACAAGGGTTAAACCAGCTGAATGGAGGGTGCCTAGAAGCACAACAAAGAAGTATGGTGTTGAGGTTGGGAAAAACAAAAGAGGAGGGAGGGAAATCAATACTAGGAGCAAAAAACCTATGCCTGTTCAAGAAACTGACAGTGAGTCTGATCCATGGCCATTTGATGATAGTGATGATGATGACTATGAATTTTCTGAAGATGAGGGTGATATGGAGATGGACTTGAACCTTGATGATGAATACATTGTGGAAGAGGATGACCTAGCTGATAACATACCAGAGAAGACATTTGAAGATTACCTAGATGGATCTCATGCTCTGGACAAGATGTACAGAAATGGCAAGGTTTGGGCTAACTTACCATTTGGGTCAATTCAGCTAGAACCTTGGTTAATATTTGAAAACAAAACACAATTTCATGAGGTATTCAGAGATTTTTGCATACAAGAAGGCTTTGCAGTGTCAATTGACTATGCTGATAATTACAGATATACAGCTAGGTGTCTGATCAGTGACTGCAATTGGAGGATTCATGCAGCAGTTCTTGTTGATAAGGTGAGCTGAGCTATTAAGAAGCTAGAAGGTGAACATAGTACTTGTGGGAGGCTGGAAGAGAACCCCATGGTCTCTTCAGCATGGCTCTGTAGACAGTTGAGGCAAGACTTAGAGGCAAACCCAGAGACTCCAGTTGAATCATTACAAAGAATGTGCCTGGAAAGGTTTAGGATCCAAGTGAAGCTCAGATTGTTTTATAAAGTGAAGTGTTTAGCCAGGGAGCAAATTCATGGTGGTTTTGCAGAGTCTTATGCAATTTTACCAAAATATGCAGAGATGATTAAAGCCACAAATCCTGGCTCATATGCTCTGATCACATGGACTGACAATGGGGTTAATGGTACCAAATTCAAGGCATGTTTCTTCTCTTTTGCAGCTCAGGTGAAAGGGTTCTTGAGTGGTTGCAGACCCATTATAGGGATAGATGGTGCACATCTAAGTGGGTATTACAAAGGAATTATGATGCAGCAACATTTGAGTACCTGACAAATATTGAAGAGCAGTGGACTAGGCACAAGTTTGACAGAGTTGTTTGTTGTGATCATAACACAACAAACTTTGTTGAGTCATTCAACTCAGTTACAAAGGACAACAGAGACATGCCTGTGTTCACTTTTCTGGAAGGTATTAACTGACACTTTATTTCATGAGTTCAGTTGGTACTTTATTTCTTGTTCTGATATCTGTGAATTTGTTTGTGCTGTATTTGTTTTTTTTTTGTTTTTTTGTTTTTTCAAAAACTAAACCAGCTGTCAGGAATTGGTGCTTGAAAAGAATGGGTTCCAGGTTTGACAAAGCAATTGACATGGACCCTAATGAGCTGACAGAACATGCTAAAGAGGTTTTGGAGACAAGAAGTGAAGAGTCAAGGTTGTGCCATGTAACAGCAGCTGGTGAGAGAGAGTTTGAAGTCAGGGATGGCCATGTCAAGTTCCCTGTCACACTCCAGACTATGACATGTGGGTGTGGGAAATGGCAGGGATCAGGGATACCATGCAGGCATGGTCTTAGGGTCATCTACAGCCAGAGACTACAGCCAACAGATTTTGTGTCACCATACTACAAGGGGGCTGCGTATAAGATGACTTATGGAGACCATATCCACCCTATGGCTGATCCTACTCATTGGCCTGCATTTGATGTACCTGAAATTTTACTACCAACTGTCAAAAGAACTGCAGGCAGACCAGCTAAGCAGAGAAGAAGAGCCCCTCATGAAGCAAGGAAAGGAAAGAGGCACAAGAACAACAAATGAAGTGTTTGCAAGGAATTGGGACACAATGCCTTAACCTGTAAGGCAAGGAAGGAAGCAGCAAAAAAGGCACAAGATGCAGCAACCTCTTCACAGCAAGCCAAAGGAAGGGGGAGGAAGAGAAAGGCTGACAGTCAGCAACCTTGAAGCTGCCATGCATGATGTGTCAACTTTGTTTGAGGATAATTTTTAAAATTTTTTGTTAAGTTTCTGGTTTTTTGATCAACAAACTGTTAAGTACTTGGTTGTTTTTTAGGGATTACTATTTGACCTTAAGTGTTAATGCACAATTATGTGGCCATAATTTTTGGAATGATAATGCACTTTGATTACAATAATCATTTCAAGGCTACATATAACTAATGCACTTTGTTTACATTAATCATTTCAAGGCTACAAATACAATTAACAAAAACATAAGTACTCCTATTTTTATTGCTAGATCAACTATCTTTTGCTGCCTTACTACTCTTCGCTTGAGGTCCTTCAACTCTTGCTTCAACAACCTCTCATCTCCATAGTATTGGGTGTCTATCCCTCCCCTACTTTGATTTTCATAACCCGATTGGACATTTTGCTCGACATTGCCCTTGCACCATCTAAATGTGTCACACACATCACACTTATAGTACAACCGTTGCGGATTTTTTGCCGATTCAGAACTCCGTATTGCAAACTTCCTACCACAAGAACACGCTTTGTTAGGTACTCTTACAAAACCGGACGACGATGATTTCGAGTGTGTGGACATCTTTGCAAATGTGTTTAGAAGAGTGACCTGAAACACGAATCCCTCACGCCCAGCTTTTATATAGACAAAGTAGCCGTTATCAATGTGCAACGGCTATTTTTTTCAAAAAAAGTTACCGTTTTAAAAAAGTGGTATACTGTGAATTAACCTTAAACTACATGGTATATGGTGAAATTACTTATAAATTAATGGTATATGGTGAATTAGTAAAGTCCCCCAAACGGCAGACTAACGACAGTTAGCAAAAAGGGCATTTTGTGTTAATATACAATAACTGAGTGGTATATGGTGTATTAGAAAGTTTTTGGTGGTATACGGTGAATTATGTTTAAACTCAGTGGTATATGGTGAAATTTCCGTTAAATAAATTACCATTAATTACAAAGACATACAAAAACATAATAGTATATCGCAACCGATCCATTTATATTGTAAATGACAAAACATTTCCAAATTTAATATGATTTTCAAATGCACAAGTTATTAATGCAAAGTTCCTCTAGAAAATTAATTTTAATGAAATTGAATCATCTATTAAGATCGGAATCTAGACTCAAGGTTTTATTCAAGGATCAAATATTAGAATATTTTTTTTTTACAAAATAAATTAGAAAATATTTAGTTCAAGACTTTTTTCCTAAAAAATAAAAATAAAAATAATAATAATAATAAAAAAGTCTATTATGATCTAATCTTTCAAGACAAGTTTAGGTCCGAGTCGAAATTTGCACACCCTGGCCTTGTTACATTATTAGCCCTATATATATATGTGCGTATGTGTATATGTGCGCGCGTTTAGGGGGGGGATTACAATAGAATCCTTGACAATAAATTTTGTAATAGAAAGAGCTACATTGCATGGTGTTAGGTATGTCTACTCAAATTAATACAAAAATGTAACCACATAAAGGGTAATTAAAAATGAAATTTACCGTTGATGAAAGGATTAATATCTTGATAGATAGATGTAGGAATGTAGGATGTCCAATTCCCTCCAAGAGACGTCTCATAATCTGTCCCTCAAACTTGGCCTATCATTTATCATCCACGAGGATGCATGGATCTTCCATATTTTGTCTGTCCAAAAATATATTTATTTGTAAATTAGATTATCTCTTGCAATACAAATATCTTTGCCTGGATGTTATATTCAAAGGCCCAAAAGAGACCATTTCCAAATCCTTCCCTGACACTTAATTTAAATCTTTGGCATGTAGAAATCTTATCATAATTCATAAGAAATTACACAATACTTCTTCTTCCCTTTTTCTACCTGCATTTATTAATCCACCCTTAGCAATTTTTATACTCCGTACATCAATTATGACCATTTTAACTTACTAACATGTAAAAATAAATGTTACCGAATTTTCTTATATATTGGATATCAGAGTCTCAATTATTTACCCTTCTTTAATTTCTCTTTAATAATTTTATTCTCTCCATTTTGTGTTGATGTTCCTACTCTAAATCAATGAAGAAAACAATACAACCCTCCATTATCCCTACGTGCTACTTTCTCAATAAAAACAAACAAAATCACGTTAATCTCTTAAAAGTTTAGCATTGACAAACATCATCAAGAATTTTAGAGAAACGCTGATTTGGATGCTAGGTTAATTAAATTAATATTAATGCCACCCCTGTCCCTAAGAAAAACACACAGATATAATGATCAGAGTTAACACTCCATACATCAGTGCTACATAGATTATGAGACGCGCAACCTTACCATTCATAAAAGAGGAACATGCAGCTAGCAGTGTTTTGCACCCCCAAAAAAGAAAAAAGAAAAAATAATATATATATATATATATATATATATATATATATATATATATATATATATATATATATATATATATATATATATATAAAGATTTTAAGAAACAGAAGTGACGTGAAATTGAATAATAAAGTGAGCAATTAATGAAAGTTAGATATGATATGGATATAAATTGAATCACAATAATAGAATAATAATAATGCACTTTATTTTATATATCTATTATTATGATAAAATTTTACAATAAATATTATGATAAATTCTTAATATCTATGTTGGTTATAATTGTAACAAGAACATATGTTAATGTGTCTGCTATTTTTATGACTGAAAACTCACGCATTGAAATCACATGGTGTCCAGCTCTAGCGCTACACTTGTTAATTATGCATCAAAGTTGAACAATATTTAGCCAACTTACTTATTCACGCCCACCATATGACCAGCTTTAAAGCTAAGCCAACTAATTTAAACATTGATACTAATATTCCAACCAATTTTCCTATACCTCATTTATGTTCTTTTGCCCTGGTCCTGCATTCTTGCATTGCTTGCTTCTTGTTTATTAATCATGCTGAAATGTTAGATGAGTAGTACTTCTGTGGGCATAAATATCAACTACACGGGTTTTAATCGTTTAAGAACATGAGTTATGCAAACTGTTTCACTTTTTGTATGAGGAAGAAAGTAGTTCGTGTTAGGTTTTGAGGACCATCTTATGTCATTGTATGAATTGGAAGTAATAGCGTTTATTAGTATGATTATATTTTCAATAGGATTTTTTTTTACACAACCTACTTTTTAATTTACGTAAGGTAACTTTTGACACTTTTTGAATTTTACTCATATATATGACCTTAGGTCCTTAGACAAGATAAATCATACATTGTACAAGATGATCAGACGCATTTGACAAATTAACTTTTATTGATCGAATGTTAATTTGAGAAACATTGAATATTTGAGACATTTATCGTATACGTGTGGTTTGATAAAAAATATCAAGGTTTTCTTTTCCTCATTATTAGGCGTTAAATTAATAATTATCCATAAAATGTAACTAGTTTCAATAAATTCAAAAGAAAATAGTAGACCTTTGTAAACTTCACCTATTTGAGCTTTTGTAATTAATAGTTATTAGAGCTAGTTTTATTTTTAATAAATTAAATTTGAATTTCTTCCTAAACTTGAAATAAATACAACATAAACTTATTTAAACATATTAACTTAAAATAGGTGAAAATAATATAAACAAGAGGACAAACGTAACTATTTACGTAGCAACTACAGAGAAATAATTATACATTTATACAGAGTACATATGATATGATAGATTGTACAAAAACTATACAAAGGTCTACATAAATACATACATATGTGATATGTCTAACCAAACTTTGGTATTTTCAATAATGACAAAAGTATTATATCATGTATGCATAATTAGCAAATGATGAGAAAATATTTGGTAAAAAGGCAGCTAGTCGAAGCTACAAATAAAAACATAGTAGCTAGGTCATACGTAATTTTCGAAAGAATGAGCAAGTATGCAATGTAACTCAAGTGGTACAGTAAAATATTAGGAGGTTAGATGAGTTAGCTGGTGCGAGCCACCGTCAAGCCAGTACAATACCTTGTTCAACACACAATGTACATACGCCACTTTTTAAGATGCTTCTCTTCCAATCATCGAATACTTTCTTACCGCTTTTCTTTTTTCATATGCTTTACAATCCAACATCCTTCCTAACTTCCTATTTCCTAGCTTGGGTTCTACCTACATACATTTACACTCTTATTATTACTACCTTTTTCTTTATTTTTTTTATTTTTATTTTGGGTTTTTGGGTGGTACCAAAAATATATGTGTAGTGTTTATATACCAAACTGCTGGTGGCAATTTGTATGGTTTTGCTGGAAATTGAATGTTTAAAGTTATAGTTGCCTTGGAAGTTATTCTAATATTATAGTAGAAGAGTATAATGTCAATGTTACAAGAATTTATTGAGGACAATAATAAAAATGAACTTAATTATAGATTTGAATATCAGATCAACATGTTATCCTTTAAAATTAAAATCATTTTTTTCTTTAAAAGATTCACATTTCTTCAATTTAAACGAATTCTTTTCCCTTTTTTTTTTTTATTTTTATTTTTTATTTTTCATAATTTCGGTCATATTTAATGTACTATATTCATAGATTAAATCAAAAGTTAATTATTAAGTAATGTATTGTAGAATTTACTCAATATACAATTTCAAAATGACTAACAAGCAAATAAAGACATTATTGATCAATGCTACACATACATATAATACATTACTCTGTATTACAAAACATTTAATTCAGTATATACTAAAATTAATGAGATAGAGAAAGTATAAAGGTATTCATATATATACTCTCTCCAACAGTAGTTTTGCTATTCCCAATTTTATATTAGAAATTTTTTTATGAATGGAATTTTTTTGTCTTGCAAAAAGATTTACTGGGAGAATAATAAAAAGGATTGAAAGGAGTACTTCGTATTACTTAAGTTACCATGCATAAGAGAAGAATTATACTATTTATTTGATAAATCGATTCAAATTTATATCGCCATCAAAAATTAATTTATCAACTATAATAACTAACATATATGAACTAGTACTTATTATGCTTGGAAACATCCATATGCAATTGTCCTACTACAACTAACCAAAGTAACCATAAATTATAATTCAAGTCATGAAACAACTTATACATGAACATGTATTCCTTTTCCAAGTAATGTAGCTCCAAAAGTAGTATTATGATATAATAATTGGTGGGGAATGAGCATTAATTGAAGGGTAGCTAGGTCCCCTTACATTGAGTAATTAATTTATCCGTTAATTTATAGGTTATCTATCTTAAGGACTCTGTAATGTCTTTGACCTTAGTACCACAAATCTGGATCACTGTTCTTCTAGGAACTTCTTAAGCATTTACACAGATTTGCATCTTAATTAAAAATTAAGCAAATCAAATCTGAATTTGATAATTTGCATGCAATTGAACGTATAATAATGGTCTTCTTTGATCTTATTAAAACTTGGCTAATGTATTATTTATATCACAAGTGATAGTACTGTGTAGTGTACATCAAGAGTCTAAGATAATTAGTACTATAATAAATTAATAATGTAGTATACGTAGACATGATAAAGGAACCAGATCTAGGTAAGTCAGACGACGACTCACCTTCATGCAAAACAAATGTACAACTAGACATGGAAGATATCCAGTGTACTTGAAAAAATTCTTGCACTCACTTGTGCATGTCATTATTGATAACGTATGTGCTGCAAGCTAGTGTAAGTGTCTAACACTATATAAAATTATACTCTCTTCGTTACTTTAATTATGACTGTACGCAAATTAAGAGAGCGTATGAGACAGTAGAAATTAGATCAATAGTGGGTGCATGTAGATAATTGAAGTAGAATAAGAAAGCATAGAAGTATGCATAGCTAGTTAAGCTGAAATTTTGCATGTGAGTACTTTTGTATCACTGTGTGAGTATATGTAGCGGTAAATAAGAGCAACAATTACTCCCCAAAATGGAAGAAAAATGAAGTGTAAGCAAATTTTAAAAAGCAGACGAACCAACAAAATAAACACTCGAGGAACAAAGAGGATA
Source organism: Chenopodium quinoa (assembly GCF_001683475.1). Lineage (NCBI taxonomy): Eukaryota > Viridiplantae > Streptophyta > Magnoliopsida > Caryophyllales > Amaranthaceae > Chenopodium > Chenopodium quinoa. The sequence goes on from NW_018742484.1 coordinate 4,270,137, forward strand.
TTTTGTATAAATAATATACAAAGACGAATTATGTTGTAAGCATGATTGTGAAATGCAAAAATTAATTAGTACAAGTTAATACTTCATATATGATTGGAATCATAACGATTAGACATAACTACAATGTACTGTATATAATTACACCCGTTGTATGTGTACAAAGTATAAAAATTCTTGTTTATAAAAGCCAATCGACAAGATATATAACTATTTAATTAATTAAAAGATGGTATATCACATCGTCATGCTACTTTTACTGTTTGTCTTCCCTTCTAAATTATGGAAAGATACCTCCGTAATCGGTAATTAAGGTGGTTGTTTTACATTGGCTAAGCCTAATCTAATTTCCCTTGACCGTTGGCCTTTGGGTCCCTCTAAATATATACACATAGACCCATAGTGACATAGGATCGATGTTTATTGGAGCTCCAACGTAATAGAACGATCGCTACGAATAAAAACAATGAATTTATTTATTTATATTTATTTTCTCAAGAAGTCAAATATAGCATCGTTTACTAGTGAGTGGACATGAGCATGGAAATAATTTTAATACCACCAATAATCAAGGTTTTTTTAAAAATTTAATTTTCATAAGCAGCAATCCTAAGCTGACTTATTTAAAATTAAAAATAATTAAAATAATTTTGGAATTTAGATTGACTAATATTGTTTTTTTTTTTTTTGTTCCACCCGATTCACCCCTTTAGCCTAATTTGGATTCGAGGATTAGTTATGGGTGGTTAGGTTTCAATCTCTTCCTAATTGTTGTTGCGGGGGATCAAACATGCAGTCCTTCCTACCAAGTGTAGTCTCAATCACCACTATACCAACAAACCAATTGATAATTGACTAATATAGTGATTACATTATTTAAATCCATAAGTGTCCATTTCATTATGATGTACATAATAGATTATAAACATACAATATAAGTTAGGAACTTATTAGATCATATATCATATAATTCTAAGTTAATTAAAGAGACTCGATAGCTATGTTTAGATGTTTCTATATAAATATTGAGTTGAAACAATATTTCAATAAAAAAAGAAGTGTGATCGTCTTATGCTTTGAGTTAGGAATTTTGATGTTAGTATTGTGGGTAGTACTATCAAAAAGATTTGACAGTTTGGTTTCGGTTCGGTTTGAAATCGATTTAGTTTGAAATTGGGTCGGTTTGAAATCGGTTCAAGTGTCTTACGGGTTGGTTTCAGTTCAGTTTAAATAATTATCGGTTCGATTCGGTTTCGGTTTATTCTTGAGCGGTTTAAATTCAGTTCGGGTTGTAAACGGTTCGGTGCAGATGGGTTGCGGTTACGATTTTTATCCCGGTTCAAAACGGTTTCGGGTTACAAACGGTTCATTTCTTTTTTGGTTCAGTTTTATCTTAGTTCGGTTTATAACTGGTTTGATTTGTTAACGAGTTCGGTTCTTCTACGATTTAACATTATTCGGATTGGTTTTATTTCAGGTATACTAAATTATGGTTCGGGTCTGTTTTTGATTTCAAAAAATCGATTTTTTATCGAGTTGTTCGGATTCGGGCAATTAAACAATTTTGGTTTGAGATTTGATAGTACTTTCTAACTTTTTGCTGGTTAACAAGTTTTACATCAAGCCGAAACTTCATCACTTCATATTTAGGCATCATATTATATACAAATTCTCATTAATTTTAAAAATACATATCATGTTATGTTTCAAGTTTAGCCATACTGATCTTACTAGTTTATTACGAAGTAGATTATAAAAGTTTAGTGCATTAATATATTATTGTTTTACTATCAGATTATTATTTGCTTCTTATTTGATCATTTAATTAATAGTGTCATAATCATGATTTGATGAATTGTTGTGACATCGAAATTTGCAATTTGGTATTCGATACTTAATTAGTCAACAAGACTGATAATTAAGACTCGTTTATCATTATATATTTGCATAAAGTTATGTATGAAGATATTACAAAGTACTTTGATTTGTATAATGAAAGAAAACATTAATGATTAAGAAGGTTTCTTTCAGTTGATTATACATACACATAACATCTAACCATCTCGTATTCTCATAGTTAAATATTTATTAGTATAAAGTTATGGATTAGTAACATGTGTGCATAATTAGATTTCATTTAAAATACCTTTTAACTTGGTTTTAATCTTTTCTTTATAGTAAGCGGTTTGTAAACGGTTCGATTTATAAGCGATTCGGTTCATAAACGGTTCAGTTTATAATCAGTTCGGTTTATAAACGGTTCGGTACAAACGGGTTGTAGTTTGTTAACGGTTCGGTGTAAACGGTTTTTATGCCTGTTTAAACGATTTAGGGTTAGAAACGGTTCGATTCATTTTCGGTTCGGTTTGGTTTAGATTTGGTTTGATTCTTAGTTAATCGGATCGGTTCGGTTTCAAGTTTACTAAAATGCAGTTCGGGTCGGTTTTCGGTTTTAAAAAATCGGTTTTTAATCGGTTCGATTCTTATTTGGATTCGAGCAGCTAAACGGTTTTGGTTTGAAATTTGGCAGTGCTTAGTGTGGGTAAAGGCTACACATAAATTTGGTTTATGTGGGCTAGACATAAACCAATTATGTGGCATAATATAATTAGTGTTTATTTTAGGGTCCAAAAATATAATTTTAAAACATTTCATTCAAATTTCAAATCAAATTTCAAATCAGATATCTATTTTCAAAGCACATTTAGTGTACCCAAATTCCCTACAACTCCATTCTCTCCCTCATTTTTTTTTTACTGAAATTTTTTCTATTTGGTTTTTCTCTCTTCTCTCTCTTCTAATGTTCTTGGGTTCTTCATGCTCTTGAATTCTATTTTTTTTTCTTCAGATTTTTTACTATAATTTATTTTTTATTTTTTATTTTATATAATGTTTCACGAATTTAACTTTATTTATCTATCTAATTAGTGAACAATTCTCCTCTAATTTTTTCGGATGAAATTTTATGTGGTCCGATTTTATCTATATTCTCTCTCTTTTATATTTTTTTTATATAACGAATCAAACATAGTTTCTCTATCTAATTAGTGAAAAATTCCTCACATTTTTTGGGTGAAATTTTTTGTGGTCCGATTTTTCTCTCCTCTAATGTTCTTCATGTTCTATATTTTCTGTAAAAATTAGTTTTCATTTTTTTAATTGTTGTTCTTTATCCTGGTTGTTTTAGATCTAATTTGTGACTTTTTTTTTTTTTTGATTTGTATGACTTATGTTCAAAACTTGAAAAAAAAAGGAATGTTAAAATTTTTTTTCTTCATATTATTCATATATTAGCTTCATTTTATTGATTTCCAAATCATCAAATTGGTTGTAAGACAAATTATGTTGTATTTTCATCCCAACTATATCGTTTTTTAATCGAATTGTATTGTATTATATTATGTGAACGGAAATATCGTTATTTCCAATGTTCTTCAGTTGTTAGGTTTTTCCAGATTTTAAACATCAAAGTATAAAATTTGTTCAAGTTAGATTATTGATTAGTAATAGAAGATGGACACTGGATTAATCACAATGGCAACACAATAAACTCCTTGACTTATCTCGATAACAGATTAATAAGAAATTTTGGAACCAAACATCAAGCTTTCCAATCCATGAAACGTTTGGAGTCAATTAAATGATGATTAAAATTGTGATTAAAACAAAGGGAAAAAAGGGTCAAGTCTTAAAAATAAAACGATTTGTAACGATTGTAAGTTTGTAATTTCTTTAGTAACAACAGTTATTTAAATATTATTCAATAATTATATTACAGTAACAACAATTATTATATTTAAATAAGTATCAAAACCTATATTATAGTTTGTAAATAATGACGGTGTATACTACAAAAATATAAAGTATCAAAATGTTAATATGGTGAATATCCTGTAATTTTGGTTGTTGATATGTTTTCAAACTTTTACTTATTTTGCATTTTTAATCCTAAGTTTCGAATATTTCCTTACAAGAAGTAAACAAAGTTTCGAAAATTTTAAGTTTTATTATTATGCTTTAAAACTTTTACTTATTTTGTATTTATAATTTTTTTTTGACAAAATGATATATTTATTAATAACCGATAACTATTATTTGTATTCCAATTTTATTTTATTTTAACCCTCCACCATTTTATTTTAACCCTTCACTATTTTGTTTTAGCCCATCAACTCAAGTGCTATCTTAGTAGTATTAGGTGATTCATGCAAACATTAAGTATTTCAATCCTTATTACTTAATTTATAAATGATTATTTTTGCGTAATCTCACTTTTTGGTATAATAATTGATCGAGTATTAGAATTTGTATATTACAATATTAATAATTATTATGCCTTTTAAAAATCAATTATTACCAAATGTTCATATTAAGGAATATAATTTCACTTTTTGGTAAACACAATAGTAGTTGTATTGTTATTAAGAAGCATCATTTCATTTTTAAAAATAGCAATTGATCGAGAGCTAGTATGTATACAATTATGTACATTACAAGTTTTGAAGATAATTTTGAAACGAAGGGAGTATATTACAAGATTAATAATTGTCGTGCCTTATATAATTAATTATCTAATATTAATATTAAGGAATGATATAAGATCATACTAGTAATGATGTAGATTATTTTTTTTATCTTAAATAAGATGAAGAGTCGTTAGAAATCTCCTTACAAAAAATAAACAAAGATTCGAAATTTTAAGTTTTATTATTAATATATTTTAAAACTTTTAATTTGCATATTTATATTTATATTTTTTTTGTCAAAATGATATACAAGTATTTATTAAATTAGTAACTAATAAATAGTTTTTGTATTCCAAATGATATTTTCTTAACCCTCCACTATTTGATTTTAACCCTTTATTACTTCATTTTAGCCCTTTAACGAACTCAAGTCTTTTCATTAGTATTGGATGTTTGAAACAACATTGAGCATTTGAAGAGTTATTCTTACTTTGTAAATATTTATTTTTGCATAATCTTAATATTGGTAAAATAACCCTACACTATTTGATTTTAATTCTTTTCAACTAGAATTTAAACCTTTACTACTTGAATTTAAGTTTTGTTATAAATTAGGTAAAAAACCTTTACTTCATTTGTATACAGTTTATAATTTTTCATAAAACGGTATTATTAGTAATCGATAATTATTTATACTTCATTTATTTATATTTTTTGTTTTGTTTTGAAAAAAATGGTATATTTATTAGTAATCGATAACTAATTTTTGAATTCTAGTTGGTTTTATTTTTAACCTTCTACTATTTGATTTTAACCTTTCACAACTTGATTTTAGCACTCTAATTTTAGTATTCCATTTAATATTCATTACTTTGTAAATGAAGATTACTTAGAAATCTCCTTGCAAGAAGTAATGAAAGTATCAAAAATTTTATTATAACTAATTTTGAATTATTACAAATATTATTGATTTTAACTATTTGACGGTACTCCTTTAATAAGCAATTTAAATCGTTCAATGTAAGTTTTATAGTTAGTTTTGTGTAGTTAAAGGAAGTCATACTATTTCAAGAGTTACTCCTTAAATTGTAAATATGGATTTGAGAGTCAATATTTGTATATCGCAACAATAATTTGAGAGTCAATATTTGTATATTTCAAGATTAATTAATGTGTCTAATACTATGTAATAATCAATTATATAATATTAATATTAAGGAATGAGATTATACTAGTAATGCTCATGAAGATGTAAGAAATAAATAAATAAATAAAACGAAGATTATTTAGAAATCTTCTAATCAATTTAATTAAACACAAAGCCAAATAAAACCACATCATCATTGGACCAGAGGTTTAATTATATCCCTATCTATAATATTTTATTGTAACGAACCATCAATCCAATATTTTATTGTAACCCTTTGATATGTTATTTTTATATTTCGTCGCTTTATTTTAAAGTTACATCCATTTTTGATAACAAAACGATGTTTATTGGTATCGGGAGTAAAAAATAAAGGTAGAATACGAAGCTATAGTAAGGTTAAAATTGTCCAACTATCTAACATTTTTGAAAATATATCGATATGGATGTCTTGAGAAAGAGCCTTAAAAAAGAATTTCATTGTATAATAATTTTTTGATTTGTAATTAAAGAAACATTATAAAATGATGTATTATTCAATTCTTTAAAAAAACCTCTCTCTTCATTAATGACTCTGACCAGGACATTGTAATTTCTAGTAACAAATTTTATTTATTAGTATCATAATATAATTGTTTAGTAACACAATAGTGTGATTAGTATGCATTAAATGCATGTTTGGCGCCTAACTTATATCTCCCGCTATACCTTGCTTTGTGGCGCCAAAACCAAAATAGTTTTCCCCCCAGCCCTAATTTTCCCTCTTTTTTTTTTTGGCTAGCAATGGCATGTCGATTTCTCATTGAAAAGTTTATGTCTACCCCACATAAACCAAGTTTATGTATAGCATCTCTCTAGTAGTGTGTGATACTCCGTATGTAGTACTCCCTCCATCCCTATTTTTTTGCTCCACTGCCACAATATGGGTCAAACTTAGAAAACTTTAATTATAGATTTCCGTTGTTCTACTAAATGAAATATAGTTATGTGGGATCTTGTTTGGTTCGTCTCATTGTAATTTTAATTAATATAAACTTTTTATAATTTTTACGCGTATGAAAATGAAGATATAAACGTTTTAACACGTGTCATAAGACCATAGATAATCAAATAGGGCAAAAATAAAAGGATAGAGGGAGTATTCCTTACAAAATACGGAGTAGTTGATTTCAAGGGTGGACCTAATACAAATATACAATGACAATTCCCAATAGCCACTTCTTTACCAAGTAGAGTATACCGAGATAAACACATTGAAATAGCAATGTAGTCAAACGTACTTATACATTAGTTATGTTGGAATGAGGCACATATACAAAGCACATCACATTTTTTGGTCCTTTTTAAACCAATAACTTGTTAAACCAATAATTTGTTGTTACTTAGTATTTTGTAATTTAGACTATGCAATAATATTTAAATCAACCAAAATATTTCAATTTTTAAATTGATATCTCGTGTGATGCTTCACACGCTCTATTAATAATATAACATATGTTTTTTTTTTTTTTTTTTTGGAATTCCACGGCAGACAGATTTGAAATGCAGCTCTCGTACGACTTGGACACTTGCACACAACGCCTCTGATAATCAAGTCAGTGACCAAAAACGGAATTCCAGATAGATAAAGGAGAAAGAAGTTGGAGCGTTTCTTGAAAAACGTTTCTAGAATTCTGTTTCTAGCTCTGCAATCGCACAAGTCCTAATTGGTTTCGGATCCGGAATCAAAAACCTGACGACGGATACTCGTGATTTCGTATTGTATATCCAGTATCTAATATACATCCATTTGGACATTTCAAGTCTTATATCCACCCTAATCTCGGAGCTCCAAAAAAATGGGCAAAATCTAATCACAACCAAAAATTGGACAAGGAGAAGAAGAAGAAGACACCAAAGTCAATCCAATAAAAATTCATTGGAAGAATCACCTTCTTACGTAATCAAACTACTGTTCCCCTGCCGTTAAGCACACCCCCTCTCTCTCTTAATATATTCCACTTTTTTTTTAATACCATTTCCACTTTACACTCTCTACTGTATCTTCTGATAACTTTCTCCCCACCTAACTATTACTCTAATACCACAATTAACCCTATTATTAATTATACTCCCTCTGTCCATAATAATCTTTCTATTAACTCTAAAAGCGTAAAATAAAGACCTTATAGGATGGAGGAAAGAAATGATAGATACGATACGAGTATATAATTAACCTTATTTTTCATTCTAAAAAAATACAGAAGATTAATTGTGGACGGAAGAGTATTTATAAAATAAATAAATCTCACCATCCAAAAATAAAAAGAAATATAAAAAATACTTAAAGTTTTACAATATTAAAACAGGTCTACATCTTCGTCATTTTACCTCTGATTTTATATTTTAAGAAGTCAGTCGTTTCTTTCAATAACAACACTGTTGCATGCTTCCACCTTACATACATAGAAGAGAGAGATTCAGATACTAGATTAGCTCTCTAGATCTGCACATTCCTACGATCTCTCACTCAGTTTCTCTTCCGAGTCAACCTCGGAATGCGATTTTGCTACTCGTCTTCTTAATACCGTTTTCCGGCAATGCTCGCCGGAGATCCGTTAATCATCCGGCTGAGCTCCGGTTAAACCAACCGTAAAATTTAGATATGTTTAAGTGGAGGAGTGAGAGAACTAAAATCACTGCTGTTTTCAAATTGCAGTTCCATGCTACTCAGGTAACTCGATTTTCTTTTTTAATTAATTGTGTCGGCGGTGATAACAAATTGTCCAATAATTATTATTGGTTGCGATTAATAATGTGTTTGGTTTTTTTTTTTTTGTTTGAATTATATTTAGATATTTGAGTACGGCGGAAGTGGTTTGGTGGTGTCGGTAGTACCGGCGGAGAATGGTAAACCGACGGCGAGGTTGGAGAAATCGACGGTGAGGGAAAATGGTTGTTATTGGGAGAATCAAATTTACGAAACAGTGAAATTGATTCAAGATCCTAAAACTGGAAAGATTCAAGAGAGAATCTACTACTTTCTCATCTTAACTGTACGTTTTGTTTGATTTTTTTATTTTATTTTTATTTTGTTTGATTGTTAGGTTTCTATATTTGGTATGAATTGTGATGTAAAATTGGTTGATGAGTTGTTTTTGTTGGCATTGAAATAGCAGGGATCACCAAAAAGTAGTTTAGTGGGAGAGTTTTCTGTTAATATAGCGGATTATGTTGGAGCAACAAAAGCTTGTTCAGTTTCATTTCCATTTAAGAACTCGAATTCGGATTCTTATTTGCATGTTAGTACTCTTCTTAACCTTTCATTTTCGCGAATTCTTGTATAAGACGGTCTCATGTTCAGTCCGGGTTTTGGCCAATTAGTCAGAATTGATTGATTTTGGTTTTTAAAAGGAATGTGATTGAATCATTGAGAAATGTTGAGTTTTTGAGATTTCTTATCAATGTGATTGGTTAATGTGATAGGTTTCAATTCAAAGGGTACAGGAGAATAGTAATCATGGCAGAGTTCAAAGGTGTGAATTGAGATATCTATGTATTGCATTTGCTTTTCGAATTTTCGTGTTTGGGTATTTTGTTGATGTGGTATGAGGGTATGCAGAGATCTTGAAGAGAATGATGGTTTAAGAGTAAAAGAGGACGAGGATAAGAGCTTGAGACGTCATTTTAGCAATGGCGATGCAGAGCAAGCTGCCATGTCGAATCCTATTGAAGTAAGGTCTCACATTTGGTGTTTGTTTTGATTTAATCTTTGGCATTGTGATTTTCTATAGAGCTTTTTGGAGAAATGCATTCAATTTATACAAAGTCATTGTAATGCTACCACTATGATTATTTGGTTTTAAATTTGCTTATTGTTTTGGATGATTGTTTGCAGGATCTACCCTTGAGAAAGACGGTATCACACACAGTGGGGTTGAATGGTACTCGTAGAGGATCCAATGGTTCGGACATCACATTGTCGAGCTCTGATAGCAGCTCTGGATTAAATACTCCGCGAGAAGTTGGAGTAAGAAATATTAACACTGTCAAAGATCAGACCTCAAACAGCTCAGGCTATCAAGATGAGCAAAAAACACAGTGGGATCTGGCCATTGTACCCGTCAATGACTCAAGCACTGATTATTCAATGAACAGCCCTAGAGATTTCTTTCCCAGTTTGAGGTCCCCCATGGGTTTGGATGATTCTTCTGACATGCTCAAAGCTGACCTTGTTGCTTTATCTAGGAGGGCAGAAGTGTCTGAGTTAGAGTTGCAAACTCTGCGAAAGCAAATTGTGAAGGAGAGTAAAAAGGGACAGGACATGTTGAGAGAAATCACCAGCTTGAAAGAGGAGAGAAATGCACTCAAGGATGAATGTGAAAAGCTCAAATCCTCTCGTAAACGTTCTGATGATCTGAATGTCAAAAGCAAGTTTCAGTTTCAGGGGGATCCGTGGACTCTTGTAGAGTTAATCAGGGAAGAGCTCAGTTACGAGAAGGATATGAATGCCAATCTTCGGATCCAGCTGCAGAAGACACAGGACTCAAATAACGAGCTGATGCTTGCCGTGCAAGATTTAGAGGAGATGTTGGAGAAGAATGAGAAAGGAGTTTCCCATTTACCAAACAGATCCACATCTGGAGAAAGTGCGATAGAGATTGAAGAAAGTATCCAAAAGAGTCAGAGTGACGATGATGAAGCGCAAAAAGCTCTGGAAGACCTTGTAAGGCAGCATAGTGATGCACAAGGGACATATTTGCTTGAACAGAAGGTGATGGACCTATGTAGTGAAATAGAAATGTATAGGCGAGATAAAGATGAGTTAGAGATACAGATGGAGCAGCTAGCCCTAGATTATGAGATATTGAAGCAAGAGAACCATGAATATTATACTAGATTGGAACAAAGTCATCTCCAAGATCAGCTGAAGATGCAATGTGATGGCACAAGTTCTTATACTGCCGCGAGAGAGCTTGAAGCTCAGATACAGAAGCTTGAAGATGAACTTCATGAAAACTCTGAAGAACTATCACATTGTTTGGCTGAAATAAAGGATCTTGAAGCTCGTAATACAAGCCTTGAGGAAAGGCTACAGAAACAAGCGGAAGAATATGAAACTGAGATAAAAGATATCTCACATTCACGGATGGAACAGCAGCAGAGAGCTGCCCGAGCAGAAGCTGATCTTAATGAGTCTGGTGCTATCATAAATGAGCTTGAAACTGTGATAGAGAAGTTGAAGAAAGAACATAAAAAGCATTTAGAAGATTTGTCAAGCTCTTCGGCTGCCATAGAAGAGCTTGAAGCTAATAACTATAATCTGGAGGTAGAACTAGAGAAACAAGCACAAAGATATGAAGCTGATATAGAAGCTCTTGTTCATGCAAAAACAGAACAGGAGCAGAGAGCATTGAAAGCTGAAGAAAGTGCAGCCAATTCAAGTGCTGCCGTGAACGAGCTTGAAGCACACATTAAGAAGCTGGAGAATGAGCTTAAAAGGCATTCTGAAGTGTCTTCTGATAATTTGGCTTCAGTGAAGGAACTTGAAGCTCATATCCAAAACCTTGAAGAGGAAATAGAGAAACAGGCGGAAGGATTTGAAGCTGATCTGGAGTCTGTTACACGTGCCAAAGTGGAACAGGAGCAGCGAGCAATCCGAGCAGAAGAAGCCCTGAGATTGATGAGGTGGAAAAATGCTAATACAGCTGCAAGAATTCAAGATGAATTCAAAAGATTGTCGTCACAAATGCAGTCGTCATTTGATGCTAATGAGAAGGTTGCTAGCAAAGCGTTGACTGAAGCTACTGAATTACGACAGCAGAATCGCTATCTTCAGGATATGCTTCAGAAGGGTCATGAAGAACTTGAGTCAGCGAAAGATGAATATGAAACAAAACTGCATGAATTGTACGGTCAACTCAACATGAAGTCAATTCAGGTGGAGCAGATGGAGGCGGAAATTGCAGAGAAGTCCAAGCAGGTGGAAATCCAGATAAAACAAAGTGATGAACTCCAAAGAAGTGTTTCAGCTGAGAAGTTGGATCACACTTCTGAGTTAGAGAGACTAACATCTGAAAACAAGTCACTAGCTGAACAGATGAAAGAACTGACCAAAGAAAGAGATCTGCTGGTTCAGAGGGAGAATACTGCACGCGACAATTCAGTGAAGGAGGTGGCTGGAAAGTCACTTGAGGAATTGATTGTGTTGAGAAATCTCAAGAATGAGAAAGAGCAGGCAATTACAAGTCTGAAATTTGAAGTGGAAGAACTAAAAGCTCAGTGTGGCAACTTGCAGCATTCTTTATACGAGGATGAAAAGGAGAAAGAGAAGTTAAGGAAGCAGGTTTTCCAACTCAAAGCTGATCTAAAGAAGAAGGATGAAGCAATTTTGAGTGTTGAGAAGAAGTTTAATGAGAATGGGCGAGCCATAGCTCAAGATAAACCGAGAGGTACTTCCAAAAATACGAAATCAGAACGTAATCTTAAAGAGGTTGGTTCTAAAGAAGTAATCACGTTGAAGGAGAGAATAAAATTACTCGAGGTAAAGATCCTTTCCTGTATCTATTATGCTTATCTTGATTGCAAACAATTACATAATTGCATGGTATGCTGCTTATCAACAACTATGCATATTAAATCCTGTGTTTTTCAATTTTATACATTCAAAACATCTTTTTGCAATGACAGGGGCATATTAAGTCGAAGGATGCTGCCTTAGAGACCTCTACAAATGCGTTCCTGACTAAGGAAAAAAGTCTTCAGAAGAAAATCGAGGAAATGGAAATCCGATTGGGTGAACTTAGTCAGAGTAATCAAGGTGTCGGACATGATGAAGTAAAACAGGTTTGTTAATTTATGTATTTATTTTAATTCAGCAACATGACTTTATATTCAGGCTGAGTGAACATGTATTGAAACACAAAATTGAACATGAACCACCTGTCAACCACATGCTTGGATCAGCTGCTAAGAGAGTTAGTACAATCTTAACCAAAGGTCTGGAGTTTTAGCCTTGGGACTGCTACATGATTGTTTGAGGTCCAACCTGGCTCGGTGCCTTGAAAAATTAAACGTAATCAATTACATTATTTTTGCTTTGTTTCGGAATTGCATGCTAACCAGACAGCCTCGGAAATTTTCATACCTTTCTTTATGGTCTGAACTCAGAAGTCTAACTTTTGTTCGTTTATGACTCAGGTTTCTGTTGGGATACAAGTAGTCTGTAATTCTGAAGAAGTCACTTTAGGAAATATGCCTGAAGAAGCAAGCATCTCAGATGAAACTTCCAACAAAATGGAGCTAAACAGGTAGTTTGATTAATGATGTTTAAAGACTTCTTCTTTCTGGATTGTTCGTTATTAAATAATTATAATGATCTGATGTATTATCTTCCTAACCTGTTAGTGACAGTCAAAGAGAATCTGATGGCCGACAAAAACCATCAGACATCGATTCCGGAGACCAGCAGAAGATTGATGTTTTGTTGAAAGAGATGATTCTGTTAAAGGAACAGAACAAATCCATGGAAATTGAATTAAATGAAATGCAAGAAAGGTACTCAGAGATAAGTCTCAAATTCGCCGAGGTAGAAGGCGAAAGGCAACAACTTATCATGAGAGTGCGAAACCTTAAGAATGCAAAGAAGGGCTGAGAACCTTATTCGAGTCACATTCTGCAGAGTTCAAGTAATAACTAAAGGCATATAGCTTAACAGAAGGATCCCGTAGTGAAAACCCAAAAACAAATTGTACTGACCTTGTTCTGGTGAATAAGATCATATGTAAATGTGCCAAGTTCATATAATTTTTTTCCTTTTTTCTCCCTCGTTCGGCTCCGGAATCTCATGAAGTTAGTGTTATACTGTACTGCAAAATTGTTTGAATAGGCAGTTTTTTTTTTTTCTTCAGTGTTTGTTACAGAGTAATTTGTTAATTTTTTAGAATCTGGAGATGGGTGTATTATGCCGGACATGAAATCATTTTATCAAAGTATAGTGTTCATTGATCTTGTTTGTTCATAGACAATTGTTCAGAAATCTTGCATCATATTTATACTGTCTTTACAGAATTACATTAGCAAGCCCAATTATTTTTCAATAACTTTTCTGGTTCGCCACATTGTGTGGTAGGGGTTACTTACTCAGGGGTTACTTACTTAGGGTTACTTGTAGGAGTTACTTATTCAGGGGTTACGTGTAAGGGTTACTTACTCAGTCGGTTAGCACGTTTTCTGTGTAAGAGTAACCCTTGACCAACCGAGTAACCCTTGAATCAGTAACCCCTATAATTTACCCCTGACCAAACGAGTAACCCCTAACAACCCCTGAATAAGTAACCTCTACAAGTAACACTGACCAAACGAGTAACCCTTTATAAGTAACCTCGGCCACATGGTGAGACCAAATTCATACAAAAAATTGTAATAGACAAATTTTTATATGTGACTGGCCACACCGTGTGGCAAGGGTTACTCGAGTTACCCGGTCAGGGTTACACGACTTATCTGGTCAGGGGTTACTCGAGTTACTCGGTTAGGGGTTACTTAAAGGGTTCAGTTAGGGGTTACTCGGTCAAGGGTACTCGAGTTACTCGATTAGGGGTTACTCAGTCAGGAGTAGAGGTTACTCGAGCTACCCGGTCAGGGTTACTCGAGTTACCTAGTCAGGGGTTACTCGAGTTACTCGGTCAGGGGTTACTTAAAAGGTTCGGTCAGGGGTTACTCGGTCAAGGGTTACTCGATTAGGGGTTACTTGAGTTACTCAGTCAAGAGTAGAGGTGGGCATGGGCCGTGGGCGACACGAGCATGACACGCTGGTGGCACAGCCCGCACGAGCCCGCTAGCGGCATGGTGACCGAGGAGTGCGCCGTGCCGTGAACACAATTTTAAAAATCGGCATAAGCACGACACGGGGAAGGTGGGCGGCATGTTAATTTGGCCCGCAGGACGACCCGCCGGCACAGCCCTCCAGCACGGCCTGTGCAAAACAGCTATATTTCGCTGCTTCCAACAGCCATAAAACGGCTATAATAATAAATTAATAATAAATTTAACATAAATAATAATAAAGAGTAAAAGAACTATATAATAATAAATATAAGAATCGTAAAAAGAACAATAATAATACAAAAACATAAACATAAATTAATAAAATTATTTAAATATACTCATTTTAAAAGTTGTTTAAAAAAAAATATATATCGACTTTAAAAAAAAAACACAAAAAAAAAATTATGTGCGGCCTGCTGCCTGGCCCGACACGGCACAACCCGCCAAGTTGCAGGCACGGCACAGCCCGGCATGAGCTACCACCAGGCACGGCGAGGCACGGCCTGCGGTGGCCCGGCACGCTGCCCACCTCAAGTCAGGGGAGTTACTTGAGGGGTTCGATCATGGGTTACTCGATCAGAAGTTACTTGAGGGGTTACTCGGTCAGGAGTAACTCAAGTAACCCCTGACTGAGTAACTCGAATAACCCCGGCCACACAGAAAAATCCCCCATTATTTTACATCAAACTTGATAATTTTCTTTTTCTTCATAAATTTTCATTAATACGATGTAGGAAGTCTAGGAACGCCTAAGGAGGCATTATTGATTGATTATGGAAAATTAATTTTTACAAAAATGTTACGAAAAGGTCTGTTAGGTTTGAAAAGCGTGGAGAACGGTTCAAGAAGGCTAAGGGGGTGCATAGCTTTAGAGTTAAGCTATGGATTGATTGTTTGGTGCAAAGCAACAATGAAAAGCAGGAGCTGACTTCAAATAAACAT
This sequence comes from Chenopodium quinoa, assembly GCF_001683475.1. Lineage (NCBI taxonomy): Eukaryota > Viridiplantae > Streptophyta > Magnoliopsida > Caryophyllales > Amaranthaceae > Chenopodium > Chenopodium quinoa. Next base: position 4,285,497 of record NW_018742484.1, read on the forward strand.
ATCTCAAGATCTAGAAATGATATTGAGATTATTCAACTTGGAGGTGATAGCTTGTCTCAAGAGCTTTCCAACGATTGGTCATAAGCTCGATTTGGTCAAGAATTGAGGAAGTTATGGCTGTTTTACGAAGAGTTGTCCGAGCAGTGCAGGTGTTCGACCGAACTTATGAAAAGTTCGGTCGAATCTTTGAAGAAAATAGAGCTTTTGCTACTGAGTCAAGAGTTCGACTGAACCTCTTGGAGGTTCGAACAAACCATCCTTGGTTTGACCGAACTCATGGTAGGTTCGGTCGAACCAGCTGTTAGCCGTTGATCTTCCTTGTAATCTTGCACTATATATACTCATGTTTTGTCATTATAAGGGAGTAAATAGGATGAAAGGGAAAGATGTAGAGAGAGAAAGTCTCAAATCAAACCCAAAACCCTTAGGGTTTGAGAGGGTGAGTTTGGGGTGGGAGCTTCCATGGTGATTGAAAGCTTGTAAGCTACATTGTTCTTCATTAAATTATTACTCCATAGTAAATTGGTAGGATTTTCTCCCGTTCTCGAGTTTCCCACGGTGAATTCTCCTTGTCTCGTTTATTACTTGTTTTTCCGTCCTCGTTATTATTAATTGCCGTTAATCGTAAACTAGCTAGCACAATAAGTTGATCCTTTCAAGGCCGTCTTATATTACCATGGACATTAGTATAAATGCATGATACATTGATACTCCGTACATTCTTTGTAATACTACACGTAAATTAATTTCCATTTATCGATTACTATCACTCATCAAATGGGCTGTTGGTGCATTCGTCTTAATTTTCCACATGTTGATACAATAATGAGAGAAACGAATATGTATAAATTCGGCATGATCAGAAATACTTTAAGGCCCACCATCCCTCAACCATTGTTGACAAAAAATCAGACATATTATGAAAGACAAAATGTGACACTGTAAAAGAATAAGAAGAAGAAGAATCAAGAATGTACAATGAAGCAAAGCTTTTTTTTGGTGGTAGTGAACTGGTGAACTAAGTGAAGTAGTGAAACATCACGTGACATTTTCATGCCTATGCAAAAATGTGGGCCTGGGCTTTAAATGGTGATACAGTAGTTGGGCCAGCACTATTATTGTTGAGTCTTCAATAATGTCAAAGTTTGCTCTGCCAATTTTCCAAATATATTTGGTCAGTCACTCATTCATTATAATCTTATTTAAATTGTTAAAATTGACTTATCTGACTTGGAAATTCAAAAAGGCCTTCAATTATTTACCAATAAATAATCCAATAATTGTGACAAGTTACAATAAGCAAGCCGTGAAAATAGGAAGGGAAATTGTGTTGATTCGCAAATAGGGTTGTTCATCGGTTTAAGATCGGATCGCACTAACTTGGACCAGACCGAAGATCGAAAAAATTGAATTTTAAGAACTGAAGACCGCACCAATTAAGCTAGGATCAAATTCGCACCGGACCGATTGTAGAATTTTTTGAAAAAAAATTCTAAATTTTAAATAATTTATGAAAACTCGAAAAAAATAAAGGAAAAACAATATTTTAACGTCTTTTTTTTATATGTTTAGTACAATAAAGTTCATACGACTAAAATTTTCCGAGCTTGTTAAAGATAATCTTAATCATTATTAAAGGTTTTATGTATAATTTTAAGCAAAAAACCGATCTGGTCCAAGATCGATTTTTATAGGGTTTTGGACCAGACCGGAAAAATAAAATTCTCAACCCAGAGACCGGACCGATTAATTTGGTCCGGTCTGATTAGATCCGAGGTCGGTCCGGACTAATATTTGAACACCCCTATTCGCAAAACATAACGGGAAGTTTCATACCTTGGTAATCGGGCTTCCCCGCCTAGGTTGAGACTTTCCTCTATTTTCCATGTTGTGCTACCATCAACAACTTCGTTACGGAGTACTCCTTTTGTTTCAAATTAATGTTTTATTTTGACTATTACACTATTCCTATAATGTATTAATTTTGACTATACATTATTATTGATATAATTATAATTGTTACACAAATTCTTATAAGTGATGTGACCTTAACGTAGGTATGGTTACTTTCAATGGAAAAACACGGTTACTTCTCATAAATAAGTGGAGTTAATCTTTCATTAGTCAAAACAAAAGAATACAAGTTATTTAAATGAACAAACGGGTTACTTAATTTTTCAATTACTTAATATAGTTGATATAATGAATATGAGTTATTTTAATGGATAAAATGGAGTTACTCTGAGGTTATTTCATAGGTCACACAGTGTGGCTAGCCAGTAGCCACACATAATACTTACCATAATTGTTAAAATGAAATATGTTTAGATATTAGATATTAAATCAATCACGGTTTACATATTCATAATATCAAGTTTTTATAGGCCCTATATTGGTAAAAAGCTGAGAGCTTATAGCAGAAACTGATTGTATTAGCTGATTTTGACTAGCTAATTGAATTAACTTATTTGACTAGCTGATTATATAAACTGATTGTATAAAAATGTTTGATAAACTTTTGTTAGCTTATAACTGGTTGAGTATATAAAATTACCAATAAGAAGATAGATATATTTTAGTGCAAAGAATGAAGTAATACTGTAATAATATTTTTTTTTTTAAATAAGTGGAATCTAATAGTTAATCAAGTATTAACTACAAGTCTACAATATTATGCGGCTAAGTATGAACCCAATTACCCAACCCTCCCAAATAAGCCCATTAGATGAATTCTACTTGTATTTACAAAGCATGGGGATATAAAAAGTTAAAAACCCTTCAAAATGGCCGCACACCTCACAAGTCACACCTCAACCATCTTCTTCCTCTTTTCATTTTTCCTTTTTTAATTTTAATTTTTATTGGGTCCAATTCACTCCAATTGAGCCGATCCACAAATGGTTTAATTACAAAAGCCCAAAGAAGGTTCAACCCTCAAAGACATGCCAAGTCAGTCAAAGGCCCAGTCAAATGGTAAGTCCATTTGACCTCAAGGCCCATTTATCTATTGAGCAAGGTATAAAAGCCTTCACTCTCCTCTCTCTACATTCATTCACATTAAGCCTCATGTAATTAATACTCTTGCATAGCTTTTTCACTCTAGAAACACTGTACTGACTTTGGCATCAGAGGGGCCTTCCTTGGCGCAACCCCCGAGGCTAGTTTACGTGTGTTTGTTGTGCAGGAAAACCTCGTCCCAGTCATCACTTGAGCTGAGTTCAGTCTTCATCCCACAAGTAAGGTCCAGACGAAGGACCTATTATTTTCACTCGAAACAATTTGGCGTCGTCTGTGGGGAAGACATTAAAAAACAAGCCAAAACTTAAACATCTTAGTAACTTGACTAAGAGCGGGAAAAGCGCGAAGAAAGCTAGCCCTTCTTCCTCGAAGAAGGCTCTTTCTTTGTCATCTTCTTTGGAGGCTGCCTCATCTGAGAAATCCGCTCGGAGAAGTCACCATCTCATCAAACTGCCCAACTGTCAAGCTCTCGTCGGCTGAGCCAGTCAAATGCTAGGAGTCCACCTCAAAGGAGGCGGCGAAAGCCTTTACGGTCTTCACGGACCTCATGAAGCCCCAAGCAGACAATCTTCCACCACCTCCCAGCCACTCAGTCCATGCCGACACCCCTGAGCAGTCGAGAAACCTAGGGAGGAGGATCAGCCAAGAGGACGACGGACGAGCCCCATCTTTCAGGGAGCTCGTAGAGAAATGGGAAGAGGATACTTAGAGAATTGAACGGGAAAGAAAAAAAACCCCAGTTCTTCGAGGAATCCGAAACCCGAAGCTTCAAAAGCAGTAACACCACTTCTGCGTGACAGGAACCTGCAAGCCGAAACGTTCACGAACGTATCAGCTCAAGAGAGGTGAGCGTGCAGAGTCGCCTCACCTACCCCGAAGGGACTGCACCGTACCCCGCACCGTCCCAACAGAGGATAAAAACCACTTCTACTTCTCTAAGAGGGCAAAGCGAGGTCCCGCCGGCTGGGAACAAAGGGAAAGTCGTGATGTTACCCACTAGTTCACCCTTCCAAAGTTGGATTCTGAAAGAGCATGTGCTAACGGTGAAAATACCAACGCACATAACATATGATGGTACTTCAGATCCGAAGGACTACCTCACCTCCTATGAAGGGCACATGTATTTGAACCCCAGTTCCGAAGCGACCTAGTGCAAATATTTCCCGACCACTCTCAAGGGTGTTGTACAAACGTGGATCACCAACGGAGTAAAGGAAGGCTTAATAACCGGTTGGAAAGACCTTTCCAACAAGTTCAAGAGCAAGATTTCTACGGCAAATCGCCAAGAGAAGACAACTACAAAGATGGTGAGCCTGCAGCAAGGGGAGGATGAAAGCCTTCAAGATTATCTGACTCGCTTCAGTAATGAGTCGTCCAGAATTATGAGTCTGGACCAAGGGATAGTCGTTTTCGCATTGCGGAATGGGCTACAGGCTGGAAAGTTCCTTGACTTTATGGTCATGCACATCCCACAGACCTTGGATTAGTACATCCGAGCCGTAGAGTGGAACAAAACCAAGTCCCAATCTCAAACTGGGACTGGTAAGACAAAAGGACAACCGTCCGAAGGCCAGAGCCAAAGGAAAGGGAAGGCGAAAGCCTCAGAATCGTCCTCGGCTACTGAGCTGAAAAAAGAAATGAACCCTATAGGGAATATTTCAAGCATCAACTTTAAGCCCCATTGTGATCATGCATTTAAGCATGGTGGCGTCCAAAGGGAAAGAAGCTAGAGATAAAAGAGTCGCCAACAAGTTTTAGGAACTTGTAAATCATCCACGGGTGTGAAGGTTACACCTCATTCATCATCACGGAGATCGCTAACTCCATAGTGGTCTGGAACCATGACTGGATATTCGGGGATGATGGTACGAATCCAACCTAAAAAAGATTGAACCCGCCCTAAATCGGCCTCTACTTAATTCTTATGATATTCATGTGCGCTTTTCGATCTACATACATACAACAAGTTAGCCCTAAACCTGTTTAATCTACGTTGGTTGATTATTAATGCAGAAATAAATCTATTATTGGCGATCACTTGAATTAAAATCATATTAAGCCTAAAATCAAATTATTGATTATCTTATTAGGCGTGATTCAAGTACAAATTCCCTTTAAACCTGTAAGAAAGGGCATGATCAAGCAATAGCAATAAATAATAAATAATCAAGCAACATAAAATAATTATAATTGACACAACAATCACCATCAATATATCATAATATCAATATCTCCAAAATAATATTAGTAAGATCCTAGGCATGATACTAAACAGATTAATAACAAACCCTAGCATGTCACTAATAATAAAGATTAAAGCTTTATCATAAACATGATACTAGAAAGCGTGATATTAGAAATATAAATTAATACCCTAAACATGTACCTAGAAATCTTAATCGACATCCTAACATGATATTAGGAATCAAAATCGACATCCTAACATGATACTAGAAATTAAAATAATATTCTAAGCATGATTTCTATATCAACGGAATAAATATTAGGGAGATCAAATTACTCACTTTGAAGCCTCGTAACTCTTTCTATTAAAACAATACACACGTTAGTAACTTCAAAAAATATTAAATCAAACAATAATATTAATAATAACTGAAATATGGATTTGGGACCAAACCCTCAAAATTATCAACTTTTCACGTTGAGGGTGAAGGCAACTTTGAGCTTGGCTAGTTGTATTAGAGTCTCGCAAAGGACGTATGGTGTGTGTTTGTGATGTGTTTAGGCAAAGGTTTAGAAAAAAAAAGAGAGAAGCTTATAGCTCATAGAGAGAGAGAGAGATTAAATGATGATTGTTAGTGAATGAAAACGGAGGAAAACATCCCTATTTATAAGAAAAAGCCACCGAAAAGATCAGAAAACAATCCGAATTCTATCCGGAATAAAACAGGCTTCATCGCGTGGCGATGGGATATCGCTGCGCGATATTTTCATCGCTGTGCGATGCTTTTCATAAGATAAGACTCGTACAGAATCCGACTTCCAATAAAATTGGGTTAGTCGAAAATCCGTACTTATCCTTATTTTATCAGAATTAAATCTATTAAAAACACTCGTTTTATTCGAAATAAAATTCTTAATCATTATCTTTTTAAAGTAGGATAATTAGAATCTAAAACAACCTTCTAGAAGATTCTAGAAGATTAAGATAAATCCTAATGGTTTTAGAAATATAATGGACCCTCCACATGATCATTGGGTCCTCGTATAAAGCTCGGTTTGGGTCTAGTTTAGTATTTTGGCCATAACTTCCTTGTTATAACTCGGATTTGGGCTTATAAATATATTGTTAGAAAGCTCTTTTCAAGACCCATCCAACTACACAATTATTGGACCCAGACTATGGACCAAAATAAACTGGTTTGGATGTTTTATAAAAAGAACACGAAATTAATGATTTTGGTTTGAAGGCACGAAATAAATGATTTTCGTTTAAAACATTTTTAGGAAAGGTTAGAAATGGTTAAGGCTAAAGGGAAATTCACGAGACTCTTAATGATTTTGGTTCCAATCAAAGACGTGAAAGATACTCATCACTGGGTTTGGTTTTGGGGAGACACAAAATCAAGTGTCTACAACCCCATTCGTAGGAAAATACGAATCTTACACTCCTCCCGCTCTCCCGCGTGCTAAAATTTACAGTATAACGAAGGATGAGCAGAAATGGAAGAAGCCGAGACCACTACCATCATGGAATCAGCAGAAAAACAAGGACCGATGGTGTGAGTTCCATGAGTCTCTAGGACATTACACCGAGGATTGTATCCAGCTGACAGATCAGATCGAGGATATGGTACGAAAGGGCTATCTGAAAAAATAACTCGTGGATTGACGCTAGGAGAAAAAGGCCAAGCAAGACTCTCGGCAACAAATGGATTTCCCAGGAAAAAGGACAAGCCGCTGGATAAAGAGAATCCTGACATCCTTGTCATTTCTGGGGGGACGAGTTCCCGAAATGCTCGAAAGCACCACTTGAGGGGTTTAACCCACCAAGTCAACCATGCCGCCATCCGAAGTCCAAAGTTTCCGGTGCTGAAGACTATTGGGGGGTAGCATACCCCCATGATGACCCGTTGGTAATCATCAAGGGAATTGCAAACCACAATGTCTAGCGAACCCTCGTCGATGGCATTAGTGGAGAAAACATCCTCTTTCGGGAGGCGTATGACCAGCTGAAGCTGCAAACCAAGGACTTGACTCTAGTATCCTACCCGATATTTGGATTTTATGGGTTTACAACATATCCAGATGGGAATATCACCCTTACCGTCACCATCGGCAGAGACCGAGCAGCTCGGAACGTCATGGCCTAATTTCTGGTTATGGATGTTCCATCTATGTATAACGTGATCATGGGGAGACCCATGATTCACGAAATCCAAGGATTGGTCACTACGTATCATAAAATGATGATATATGTTTCAGATGAGGGACACTCCGAAAGAATCCAGGCAGCCAGAAGGAAGCCTGCAGATGCAATTACCTCAAGCCGTCCAAAAGTCGCCGCGATGACGAGGATGAGGAGGAAAAAGAAAAAAAAAAGGAGCGAAGCACAAAGAAGTAGAAAGGCTTAAGTGCTTCGGCTTAGGGTACTCCTGCCCAAGAAAAGCCAAAGGGGAAAGGAAAGGTTGGTTCCTCATCCAAACTGAAAGATTCGGAAGCCCAACCAAAGTCTGGGACGCCTGCTGATATCGACAACAGACCAAATTGTGAAGAGTCTGGTTCCAAAGCAATGGATCTGGACCAGAAGTCTGAGTCAATTGAGTTGACCGAAGGAGACCTAGAAAAATGTGTCAGCATCGGGCTCGATCTTCATCCGAATATCCGTGTTGAACTTAACCAACTCCTTCAGGACAATAGAGATGTGTTCGCTTTCTTAGCAGCAGACATGCTTAGGATCGATCCGAAACTCATCTCCCACAAGCCAACGTCGATCCCACCTGTCGACCTGTTAAGCAAAAGAAGTGGAATTATTCCGCTAATAAGAACCGAGACGTCGCAGTCGAAGTAAAAAAACTTCTGGATGTAGGCTTCATCGAACCCTGTTAGTATCCGGAATGGTTGGCCAGTGTGGTGATGGTTCGAATGACAAATGACACCTGGAGAATGTGCGTTGACTTCACGGACCTAAATAGGGCTTGTCCAAAAGACTTCTATCCCTTGCCGAGGATCTATCAGCTAGTCGACTCGACAAACGGACATGCTCTGCTTAGTTTCTTGGACACATTCTCGGGGTATCATCAGATCTTCATGAACCCCGACGACTGAGCAAAAATGGCATTCGTTACAAACGTTGGGTGTACAATTATAAAATGATGCCCTTCGGATTGAAAAATGTCGGGGCAATAACAAAGGATAGTTGATCAAGTCTTCGTCGAAAAGAAAGGCTGTAACATGGAATTTTATGTTGATAATTCCATCGTCAAGAGCAAAGAAGACAAAGACCATGTTGCGGACCTGGCCAAAACCTTCGCCACCTTGAGAAGGCACCAAATGAAGCTGAACCCGAGGAAGTGTGTCTTTGGTGTGAAGTCCGGTAAGTTCTTGGGCTTCATGGTCAGCAAAAGGGGGATTGATTCCAATCCCATCAAAGTACAAGCAGCGCTCGATCTTCCCGAGCAAAAAAACAAAAAAGGGACATTCAGCGTCTCACTAGAAGAATGGCCACCTTGTCTAGGTTCATCTCCAGAGCTTCGGACAAGGGGCTGCCCTTCTTTAAAGCGTTGAAACTCCCAAAAATAAAGGAACTCATTTGGGAAGATGAGCAAAAAAAAAGCCTTCAAGCAGCTCCACGAGCATTTGGCTCAACTCCCAACGTTGGCACGTCCAGCCGAAGGAGAAACCTTGTACTTATATGTGGCGGTCAGCCCAGCCACTATAAGTGCGCTCATGATGAATGAGGAAGATAAGGTCCAAAAGTCGATCTACTTCGTCAGCCACACTCTGACGGACTTTGAGACCTGCTACCCCCTACTGAAAAAAGTTGCATACACAGTAGTGGTAGCTGCTCGAAAGCTGAGGCCCTATTTTGGTTGTCACCAAATAATGTCTTAAGTGATCACCCACAGGAAAAATTCCTCAGCAAGGTAAAAAAGTCAGGCAGGCTGGCAAAGTGGGCCTTCGAGCTCACTGAGTTCTGCATAAGCTATCAGCCGAGGACACCATCAAGCAATAAGCTTTAGCGGATTTTCTAGCCGTGTGCTCCTACCAGGTAACGGTAGACGAAGAAAAGAAAACCTGGACCGTTTTTACGTATGGATGCTCCACTGTAAATGGTTCGGGGGAGGGGGTAGTACTTACCTCGCCTAAAGGCAAATCCTTCAAATCCATCGGGTATCCGAATTATCCGGGACGGGACACAGGCTGACTTATCAACTACCCGAAGATCCGGGTACCCGGATATGAACACCCCTACTTCGGATAGTCATTCCCTCAGATAAATTTCAAGAATCGAGAGAATACTACCACTACTAGAAAACAGGCCATTTTCGACGGAAAAATTCTGTCGGAAACACCCTGAATTCCATCGGAAAACACTGTTCCGGCGGAAATTCCGTCGGAACGTGTTGTCGGAACACCCTTTGTAGGAAAAACGACCATTTCCGACAGAATTTTTTCGCCGGAAGAGGTTTTCTGGTACCGGAAAGTCTGTCGAAAATTTCCGACGGAAATTCCATCGGAAAATTTAATAGAAAAAAAAAAGCCCCACCCACCACCAGCCCACCCCCTGCCCCCACAACCCAGATCCCCACCCACCAGCCCACCCCCTGCCCCCACAACCCAAAACCCCACACCACCCACCACATCCAACCCAGATCCAACCCCTACTCACCACCGCCACCCCCTAACCCTTAAACCCCACCCACCAGAACTGTAACCCCTAACCCACCCCACCACCTTAACCCCCACCCACCAGAACCGTAACCCCTAACCCACCCCACCACCTTAACCCCCACCCATTAGAACCTTAACCCCCACCCACCAGAACCGTAACCCCTATTCCACCCCACCTACCTTAAACCACCTACGACCCACCATCAATCACCTAAACCTACCCAAACAAAACCCAAAACCACCAACACCGAACTCCAGCAGCTACACCACCCACCACAACCGTATATATATAAAAAAAACTGATTAAATAACAAAATAAAATCCGAAAAAATAAGAAATATACCTTAATTCGACCTCATAAACCGTGAAATTGGGTTTACAAGGTCAAATTCGTCCATGAAAACTCTAGATCTAGAGTTTTCATGAATTTGACTTGAAAACCTTTGTTTTTAGCAAATTTATTGTTATTAGTGTCGGTATTAGTGATTTTTGGTGAGAAGGAGGACGAGGAGGGAGGAGTTGTTGGTGGTGGTTTTGGTTGAGAAGGAGAACGAGAGGATGAGGAGGGAGGAGTTGTTGTTGTTGGTGGCGGTTATGGTGGTTTTGGGTGAGAAGGAGAGGACGAGGAGGGAGAAGGAGAGAGCAGGGATGAGGAGGAAGAAGGAGGGCGAGGAGGGAGAAGAGAAGAGAGGAGAAGAGGAAAGAGAAGAGAGGAGGACGGGGAAGGAGAACAGGAAGAAGGAGGGCGAGGAAGGAGAAGAGAATAGGAGAGGAGAGAGAAAAAGAAGGAGAAAAGGGAAAGAAAAAGGCGGAGAAAGAGAAAAAGAAAAGGGAAAGAAATTAGGGTTTCTTGTTTTTTTTTAAATAAATTCCAACGGAAAATCCGTCGGAAATGTAGAATTCCGACGGAAAAATCCGACGAATTTTATTTCCGTAGGAAAATTAATGTTTTCGACGGATTAATCCGTCGAACATTTTCGACGGATTTTATTTCCGTTGGTAATTTATTGTTCCTACGGAATATTCCGTCTAAACAACCTAAATTTTCCTACGGATTTTATTTCCGTTAGAAATTTCTGACGGATTTCCTATGGAATAAAAATCTGTCAGAATTTCTGATCTTTCCGACGGAAATACGTATCTGTCGGAAGAAGTCCGTCGGTATTCGACTTATTTCTAGTAGTGTACTCATGGAGTGTAAGAATTCTGAGCAGCGAACTCATAGATTCTTCAAAAAAAGAGAAAAAAAAGGAAAAAGAACATAAACTTCAAATTCCAAGCAAACACCTTAGAAATTCGAAGATTACAACTTCAGATTTTGGGGGGGGGGAAGGGGGGCAAGAAGAACCCAGCCCAGTCTTACTTCTTCAACAAGATAAGGCGAAGTAATTCCAGGCCAAAGCTCCACACTTAGAAATTTTTTGCAAAATTCGTGAAAAAGCAAGCAGCAAAGCTAAGTAAAAGAAGCGAGGCAAATGGAAAGAAGGAAAAGAGACAATACATTTCAAAACAAATAAGTTATGCTTGTATCTCCGAGCTACATCAAATCAAGTTCAGAATAAACATAGAAATATCCTAAATCGGAAGCCGCCCACAAGCTAAAAATCACAGCTGCTGAACTAAGTACAACTACTCAAAAACAAAAACAAATGAAGAGTTTGTACATCAAGGCAAGCTGAAGCAAAAAGATTCAAAGGCAAAAACAGATGCGGCAAAATTTGAAATTAAGAACAAGTTGACCCACAAGATTCTGTAGACGACTGCCCGAGTTCCTATGCTTTAGCATTAGCAAGATTAGGCCGAGAAGCTTCACTTGGACTCTTAGAGGGATCAACACTAGCAGAAGAAGAGGCAGGCTAAGCAAGAGCTTTTTCAGACTCTTTCTTTTGAGCCGCTTCCTTCTCTTTCCTCTTAGTTTCTTCTCTCTCTCGAGCCTCATCTTCAGCTTAGTGAGTCAGGAAGTCAACCTCAGCTCGGCTGGCCTCTTGCATATGAACATCATGCTGGTCCAAGGACCAAGCTTCTGTCAGATCCCAGTTGATGTTGGGATCAACGTGGAAAGCCAGCCGCCGAGCCACCTTAAAACCATTCTCATAGCCCTCTTCATACTCGGCTCGGGTATAAATCCTGACCTCCAGCAGCTTCTGAGCTGCTTCAAGATCAGCCTAAGTTTTAGCAGTTTCCTCCTTTTGAGTCTTTATCAGATCCCGATCATCCTTGAAGCTCGTTCAAAAACTGGGAGGACTCCACTTGTTTGGCGTTCAGCTCGTTTTGGAGTCGCTGAATTTCATTTTGAAGATCAGTTTGCCTTCTCAGCGACTCTTCCTCGGCAGCAACAGATCTCTACTTGAAATCCTCAGCCATCATCCGCTGAGTTTCCTTATGCCTTCGCTGCATACTCTGAATCTGAGACTCGAGACCAAGGATGTCCTCAACCCCATACTTCTTCAGCAATTTGGATCCTTCCTCTAAAACGGGGAATATATGATCCTCTAGATTCTTGAAGAAAATCTCTAAGGCATTCCTGGCTGCGACAGCCTCTTCTTCAGCAGTTGTAGCACGGAGCCCAACAAGATTAGCTAGGAATTCGGCCTTGTCTAGCTTAAACTTCAGCTCCTCGTTTATTTCCACTGCCAGAGTGTGGTTCTGAACGACCTAAAGGAGTTAAAAGCCAATTAGCTGAAGTGAAAGAGTTATACAAAAAAAATAAAAAAATAAAAATAAATTTAAGCGAAGATACTTAAGTACAAGGGGCTATACCTGCACCAGCAGGTTTTAGCTCTCAGCAAGAGAATCAGGCACCCTCACACTAGGCTCGGCTACCCCAGCAGTAGCCCTGATTGACCAAGTCTTAGCTTTCTCCAGCTCAGACAAGCCAGACAGGTCGCCGAAGAATGGGACAGCTACATCTCGATGCGACCAAAGGGCATGCCTGGTGCTGTCAGGGACAAGGAGCAATAGGATTGATTTGAACCCCATGTCAGCAGAATGGAAAGATCTGAAGAAGTTACCCATCAAAGTTAAAGGCACATCGAATCCCTTCGCAATCTCTGCTTTTGTCTCAGCTTCAACACCCTTCGGGGTCTCAGCATCAAAGCCCTCGGGCTTCCCACCTAGGATATGCACTTCTTCATCCTTAGTCTGGACTATCAAGTTTTCCAGAGCATCAGCTTCTTGCTGAATCACGTCAGCAAAAGGCTCGGCCAAATGCCAAGGAGATAGAGTTAAACCTTGGGACTGAACCTTCTGAGTCTCAACCAGCGGCTCAAAAGGAGGAACCTGTTCCTTAGCCTTCTCTTTGATTGGCTCAGCTAGAGTCTTAGGAGGAGGAGGAGTTTTCTCCTTGGTCTCTTTTGCTTTCTCTTCCTCTAGCTGAGGCTTCTTGGCAAGCACGGGGGCAGCTTGGAACTGCCCAGGTCCGATAATAGTTTCTTCGTCTGAAGAAATCTCCTGGGCAATTTCAGCAGGTTCTTCCTTGTTCTCTTCTTCCTCGTCTAACTGTAGAATAAGGAATAGGGGGCAAGGATCCATATAAGTAGACCTGGAAAATGGGTCATTCGGGTCGGGTCTGGGTCGGGTCATTTCGGGTCAGCTAAAATTTGGGTCTGGTATGGGTCGGGTCGATTCGGGTTTCGGGCCAACTTCGGGTCAAGTATCGGGTTAAGTTCGGGTCGGGTCAATTTTGGGTCAAGTATGTTCGGGCCAGGTCAAAATCTAGTCAGGTCATGTTCGGGTTGTTTCATTTGTGAATCAAGCTCAAATGAATAATTTTATACGGAGTATATATTTTGTTATTGTTATAATAAAAACTATCAATTTAGTTTATGAGCTTAGCTACGGTTGAAGATGAACAGTTTGAGTTACTTTTGGTACAAGACATTTTAAGTTCAATTATAAGGTAATTTTAGTTCGGGACATTTCGGGTATCGAGTCTGTTCGAGTCAATTTTGGGTATCGGGTCTGTTCCAGTCAAACACTTCGGGTCAATTTCGGGTCGGATCAGTTCGAGTGTCGGGTCAAGATCGGGTCAACTCCATTTTTGGGTCGGGTTGGGTCAATTTCGGGTTAATGTTTTTGGGTCAATTTCGGGTCAATGTTTTTGGGTCAATTTCGGGTCATGGGTCAGCTCATTCAAGTCGGGTCATCGGGTCTACATATAAATACAAAAAATAACAAAAAAGAGAAAACAGCAAAGCAAATTAAGACAAGTCCAAAGACTCATCGAAGTCTTCAGTAGACGTTCGTCTTTGTCCTCTTCTTCTTCTCCTTCTTCTACTCTTGGCTCAGCAGCAGGAGTAGAAGGCCCTGCACCACTACTGGAAGCCTCAGCAACCTTAGGTGTTCTAGTCGAAGAAGAAGCGCAAGCTGTAGCGGCTTGCTCTTCAGTAGAATGAATGAAATATGGGTCAACTTTCTGGTACCAAGATTTCTGTTGTTGATACTTAGCTGCACTGACTACCTCGAACCTCTTTTCTTGCAAGCTGAGAGGCCGATCCTTTGAGTCAGTGATCTTCGGGGTGTTGGTAATCGGTTTCCTCCCCTGATCGATTCTGAGCACTTTGTAGATGCCGGAACTCTCTTCGTACAGCACTAAAAAGACAAAACAACAGTTAGCTTCGGCGAAAAAAGTAAATATCGAAGAACAAAAGAAATAAAAAATAGTCCTCATCCCCAACTGAGCTCCTTACCGCATTGGTACCTTCAGCTAGGGCCGACAACAGCGAGCATTTTCTCTTGAAAGATGTAATGGTAGTAGGGTAGCCAGGTAGTGGGCACGTACTTCAGTTGGCCTGTAGCCCCACGCATTGCGGTCCGACCGAAAAGTGCCATCTGCTTTTGATCCGCTTCGGAAAACTCATCAGGGCCATTACTGGGCATGTTGGGTCAAGCTTTCTCAGATACCTCGGCGCACCGAAGTAGTTGGGATGGTCTTCATCTTGGGGCGCCCTTACCCAGATCCATTGACCCCTCCAGTCTTTATCCGAGGTATCGTACGGCGAAACTGAAAGGTAGCCCTTCTCTCTTCTTAAATCTGCCACCAGCCAGGGCCATGAAATCTGTTGGCCTGGGTGTTCGCGACCCTCGGTGTGAATCCGTAAAACAGGCACACCCAAAGATAAGTCATCACCCTTCGGATGCTCACGAGAGTAAGTTAGCACAGCGAGATGTTATGCCCGTTCGGCACCGTGGTTATGAAGGAGTGAAGTGGGAACCGAAGCCTATACTGCAGTTGCTGAGTATAAACTCCAATATAAGCAGGCGAAGGACGGTGAATTCTGTCTTCAGCAGTGGGCACCATTACCTGTCTTCCTCCATAATTCCGTAGCAAGTCTCAAGTTGCTCGGCAAAGTAGAATTCGGGGCTGTTTTCAATCCACCATTTATAAGGCAGAGACGACAAGAGGCTGGCATTTTCGTTTCCATCCGGCCACTCCCTTTCTTTGGGAGTTAAAGGCCTAGACGCCGAAGTCGCGCTTCGGCTAGAGGTGCTAGCTTGTCCCGGAGCACGGGGCGGCAAAGTAGTCAAAGGGATGACACTAATTGCAGAGCCGCTAGAAGCGGCGGCAGCACTTGTCCTAGCCCTAGGGTTCTGGTCGCTAAGGGGAGGCATTATCGCCAGAGGGCGGTTCCATCGCGTAATACTGCGGAACCTCCTCCTCCTCTTTAATACTCGGCTTAACCTTTACCTTTTTCTTTCCACGGTTGCCGGCCATTTTCGAAGGTGGTTGCGCGAAAGAGGGAAAGAGAAGGGGTACTTGGAAAATCAAGAAAACCCAAGAAAATTACCTTGGTCAGATGCGGAATTTTTCGATCTATAAGTTTGGGCAACAAATTTCAATTTCAAGCCTCAGATTGCTAAATATGAGTGAAAGAAGAAAAAGGGTTTAGCAGCGAAGATAAGCGAGAAGAAATTGAAAATTAGCAAAATGAAATAAGGAGAAGAACAAGACGAGTAGGCTTAAATACCTTCCAGAAATGGGAATCTTGGGAGTCTAAACCACTAAAACCCTTACTAACTCCACTTCAATGCTCCACCTTTCCATCTTTTCTCTAATTAACCGCCCACTAAACCATCCACATCCTCCATTAACTCCAAACAACTGTTATAACCTCAATAAGCCAAAAAAATATAAATTCTAATTAAACCATTTACTTCCCTCCAATTTGCAAGTCAAAACCCACTTCGTCATAATTCCGAACCGGGTATGGGAGGCAAGTTGTTTGGGTCCAATTCACTCCAACTGGGCTGGTCCACAAATGGTTTAATGATAAAAGCCCAAAGAAGGTTCAACCTCAAAGACATGCCAAGTTAGTCAAAGGTCCAGTCAACATGGTAAGCCCATTTGACCTAAAGGCCCATTTATCTATTGAGCAAGGTACAAGTCTTCACTCTCCTTTCTCTACATTCATTCACATTAAGTACCAAGCAATTAATACTCTTGCATAGCTTTCTCGGCACAACCCCCAAGACCAGTTTATGTGTGTTTGCTATGCAGGAAAACCTCGTCCCAGTCATCACTCGGACCGAGTTCAGTATTCGGCCCACAAGTAAGGTCCAGAGGAAGGACCTATTGTTTTCACCCAAAACAATTTTTTTTTAAGGATCTTCCTTTCATATTTTCCAACCTCTTGATCTTCCTTTCAAACTTCATCATTTAAATTGTGGAAACTTGACATGCAATAGAAATAAGAGGTAGGAGAAGCAATTTAATATTTGATAATTTGATGACATTGTTCTGTTTTTATTAATACAGAGTATATGTCTGTTTATATATATATATATATATATATATATATATATATATATAATTAATTAATTCGGTTGAAAGGAAATTATTCTAGATTATATTGGATTTTTTTTATTTTTGAAGGAAGAATTTATTTATGGACTAGTGGTATATTAACTCATTGATTGACTAGTTAATTTCATTCGTTAAATAATTATAAAATATGGGCATGAATGTAATTTTAGCAATAGATACAAATCGTCTCTTTTGAAAACGCTGGTATAAGGAGCTTTTTCTAAATTAGCGGATTGTTCTCAATCAGCTCTTCAAACCCACTGATTACCAAACACCTCAAATTAGCAGATTGATTGGTCAAACCTTTGATTTGCCATCAATCAGCTAAATGATGTCCAACCCGCTTGTTACCCATAATCTTTTCTTGATGTCTAATAAAATAATAACGAACTTATTCTGAAACAAAAGGCGTACGTACTAAATATTTAAGGCACACACACTATTGGACATTAAAGAAAATTAGCTAAGACAAAAAAAAAAAAAAAAAAAAAAAAAAAAAATGTCTAAGCCATCAAAATCAAGTTGTTATATCATTCCTTTTTTTTTTTCTTTATTCCTTTTGCCTTCCTTAAATTGAGTTCAGATATTTGGAGTTCAGATATTTTGTTCTTAAAATAGTTAGATATTTTTTTTCCTATTCCATTAAAAAGGGCAAAAAGAAACACCAAAAAAAAAAAAAAAAAAAGAAAAAGAAAAAAAGTTCTTACTAACATCAAGAACTTGGTTCCTGTAAAAAAGAAAGGATAAGATATATAAAAATATCTTACTAACATTAAGAACTTGGTTCCTGTAAAAATTAAAAAAAATAAATAAAAAAGAACTTGGTTAACGAAGGAGCCGTTATGTACTTCTTAACTAACCCTCTATTTTGCGCCTTAATTAGAAAAGAGGGGAACTCCTACAATAATAATCAATAAACGTGTATTGCAAATGGAATTCGATTATAATCAGATATTCAATAACTACGAAAATTAAACAAAGTTTTGTTAGCCAAATCATAGTATAATACTATAATGTCGAATTACTTATTGTATTAATCAATATTTTGATTTTTGACACATGCTTGTATACTTGTTTGAAAGTATATTGTCATTGTCTAGAATACAACTATGGACTTTTATTTATGTACAAGGTTTTTCACGTGGTATGTTAACAACTCTAATCTTGTGTCAAACAAAAAAAAACTCTAATCATGCTCAAATAATATAAAGATATATAAATCTTGGCCGAAAATGAATATTCACATGTATTCTATAAAGATATATAAATCTGAACTGTGAAGTTGTTACATTTTCTAAAATTATTAATACTAGTAGTTGTGATTGCTTTTATCATTGTATTCTAACCAAAATTTAGTTTGGCTTAAAGTATAAGAATTATTTACTCGTATTTAACAGCTATATCGAGTCTTAAATTAAAGTAACCTAAGCTAATTAGTGGCTCAAGTGACACTTAACTTTAAAGTAAAATTGTTGCTTCTTGATGTGTCATTTAGCATTGAAATTTACTGTTTCTCAATATTTGCATCAATTGACTTTTTACATTATTCTTATACTAACTTTGACCATATATTACCACTAAAGTATATAAATAAATTTTATTATTTTAATTGTTGTTGCGTTAATCTCAAAATATACTACATATTTATTTCACCAATATCCGTCTAGATTTAGGCCTTGTTTGGCAATTGGTTGTTGGCTGCTGGCTGTTTCTCTTGGATGGTTTGACCAGTTGTTTGTATTGGTTTTTTTTTGTTGGCTATTTGACTGTTGGCTAATTGGTTGTTGGTTGTTGGTTGTTTTATAAAAAAATGACCTTTAAGGGCATTGATATATTTATTTTTTATCTATGTAATACACATTGCAAATAACAACAACAACAACAACAACAACAATAATAATAATAATAATAATAATAATTATAATAATAATAATTACTACTTATTAATAAATAACAATTATAAATTAATTTACTAATTATTTATTTTATTAATATATTAATTATTACTAATTCAAAATTAAAAGTTATAAATTATTAATGATTAGTTATTAATAATTAATAATTATTTATTGATTATTATTAGTTATTAATAGTTAATTATCATTATTGATAATTATTAATTAATTATTAATTACTATTTAATAATTATTAATAATTGATAATTAATTTCTTTTTATTAATTATTAATACTTATAAATAAATTAATAATTATAAATTATTAGTAATTATTAGTTACTAATATTTATTACTAATTAATTATTGATTTTAATTATTATTTATTAATTATGTGATTAATATTTAATTATTAGTTAAAAGTAAGGATATGAAAGTAATTTTGATGGTAAAAAGCTAAAAGCCAATACCAAAAAGCTTGTAAGATTAGCTTTTTATTTTTGGCGAAATGCTGACTGTTTAGCCAACAAAAAAATCATTTATCAAACACTTTTTTTGGTTGTTTGACCAAGTTGAAAAGCCAAAAGCCAAAAGTCAACCAAAAAGTCAAGCAAAAGCCATTTATCAAATAAGACCTTAAGCTTTTTAAATTTTTACTATATTTAAAATTTTCAAATATTACTATTGTTAAACCAGAAAATATACTACCTCTATTTCGTATTATATGCAACAAAATGGATTGCACAAGTCCCTAGAAGAAATTTCTTAACCAAAGATTATTGAAAAAAGGGGCATCTGATTATTAATTGGATGAGAGAGAAAGTAAACACTACCAACACCCACTTTGTACTACTCTCTCACCACCACTAAGATCTGAAACCCCACCACAACCGCCCAAAACCCACCCAACCAACTCGCACCACCGCTAACCAGAACCCTACGTCACCAGCCACCATCAACCTAAATCTACCTTACCATCTCCAACAAATTGAAACCCCAACTCACCACCACTAGGACCCGAAACCCTGACTCACCACCACTAAGAAACCCTATCTCACCACCACTAAGATCCGCAACCCCAACTCACCACCACCATTGAATCGAATCGAAACCCCACCTCACCACCACCAACACCTCACCCCTTATTGGCTAAAAAAACCATCGAATTCCACCTTTTCCAAATCGTGAGTCGTAATATGATAGAGTGTGAGGGGCGGAGACTTTGAAAAGGGAAAAGGAGGCTACAGTGAACTGAAAAGGGTGAGGTGAAAGAGGCGGCGACTAAATCTGAGTTGGGTGGTGGTGTGGTGGTTGTAAGAGAAGAGAGAGAAGAGTGCTACACTGCTACTGCTGCTAGTGGTGGTTGAGAGGGAGGAGATAGAAAAATCGGTGATGTTGGTGGTGGATGTGGTTCTGAGAGAGGAGAGAGAATGTGGGTTAGAGTTTTAATTATGAATAAGTTAATTTGGCTTAAGAAATTAATATGTGGTTTATTGAAGTTAAGTAAAATTAACTAAGGGTATGGTGGTAATTTTACACAAAAAAATTTACTAAAAGAGGAAACTTTTGATTTGTTGCAGATAATGTGAAACATCCATTTTTGGAAAATGTTGCAGATAATATGAAATGAAGGTAGTATAAGATAGTTCAAGCAAAAACATTTTTTGTAAAAATTTATAAGTACCTCTAAAAAATTATTTAGAATAGGTGAAAATAAAAGTTTTTCTAGGTTCTGCATCTTATAGGCAAGCCCAATCCATTTTATAGGGTGAGTATAGAGGTGATCAATATTGGCTCAGCCCGATCCGACATGAAAATAGGGCGGGTTTGGGCAAGTCTAAGAACCCATTTTTAGTTAAAAGCCCGAACCCGGCTCGAAAAAGTCTTATAAGCCCGCTATTTTTTTATGGATTTGGGCACGACGTATCATGTTAAGGCCCGACCCGATTTTTTGATCACCTTTAGGTGAGTATGAACAACTTGTCAAACCCGCAAAAAAGGGTTTTGGTTTTACCATATCAAGTCGGTATAAATAATATAGAGTTGTCCCTTTTTTCGCTCAAGTCAGCAAATAATCACCTCTACTTTGCAAAGAATACGCTAATTTGCAACCCAAAATTACGGCACAATCCAAACAATCACCTCATAAGTTACTTTCAATGTTTTGTTTTAGGTGCAAACATAACACACAATTCGAATTTCCATTGTGAGTTCGTTGTTCAACCTTATACAATAATTCTGATTGAAACCTTCACTTATATAACTAACCAAAATTTGATTGTGCCAACTGCCGTTAGAAACACCACTCACTTACACTGATATTTATTTTGTGGCAAAGTAATAATGTCCAAGAGAAAGAAAGAAACAAGATTAGTAGCATATTCTACTATTTCACGGTCGTGTCGTAGTAGTGCTCCTTGGGCACCACCACCACGTGCCAACTTAAATCTTGTTA
The DNA here is from genome assembly GCF_001683475.1 of Chenopodium quinoa. Classification (NCBI taxonomy): domain Eukaryota; kingdom Viridiplantae; phylum Streptophyta; class Magnoliopsida; order Caryophyllales; family Amaranthaceae; genus Chenopodium; species Chenopodium quinoa. The sequence continues at coordinate 4,306,520 of NW_018742484.1, forward strand.
AAATTGGTTTAGTTGGTTTGTGTTATGCATCCTTATCCAATGTGTGCCTGTACAATTATTATAGGCAGCCATTTTTTGCTACTCATTCTTTTCATATTTGCAATATAAGTCTATTACATCAAACTAGATTTCCTCCTTTTTTCTTTTGGTAGGTAGTGTTTGTCTACATGTCATTGACAAATTTTAATTTCTCCCCCTTATTTGGAAAAACTAAAGTTATATACTAGCTACTTTATACTTTATATATTCCCTGCCTACGTTCGAAACAAATAGACACTACATATACTACATTAAGAATTTAAGATGTTCGGACAAATAAGTGTCAATGATGGTTGATCGAATTCATAATATTTCACTACTTAAATTAACTAATAACTAGCGGGTAAAAAAAATTATGGACATTACAACTTTACCTTCGTTCTTACTCGCCTCTTTTTTTTTTTTTTTCCTTCTTCTTCTTCTTCAGTGTGTATGTGAGAAATAAGCAATAAGTATACCGCAGGTAAGATTGATAAGATCTAATCTCATCAATTTTTAGATAAGCAGATACTTGCTTAAATAAGGTAAATTGAACATAATCTTACTGTCACTATACTCATAAAATTCCACTCCTGCTTGATTTATTTATTTTTTCTTATATCCACCGACCTTTTTACTCCATTTTTTTCTTAACATCCTAAACATTTTCAAACTTTACTTGATATACTTATCTACGATTATTGAATAGAATTAAACAAAAAATGAGGTAGAAGTATAAACGTATAAACAATCATTTTATGAGCACATCTTAAATTATATATGAAAAGGTTGATGAGACAATGTGATTATTTCTTCTTTTCAGAGTGAGAATTACATACAAAGAATTGCATGCGTAATTAGCTAATAAATGCAAATATTTGTAAGCTACATATCTACGATAATTAGTAGACTAAATACAAAAGTAATAGTATAGACAATCAGTGGCGTCACCAGGATTTTCGAAGTGTGGGTTCGAAACTTCCGAAATTTGAAATCATAATTAACAAAGGAATAAAAATACAATAATTAAATATTCAGTACATAAATAATTTCAAACTATGGATTACAAATAGATTACACATAGAAAAATGAAAAAAAAAAAAAAAAAGCTATAACCGATAAAATCTGATCAAGCTAATACAATGGCAGAGAAGCAACACATTAAATAAATTACAAGTTAACATTAAAAAAAAAGCTACAATATTCTAATTAGCAAGTAAGCATTACATTGCACATATACTATTTAAACTGAATAAGCTACATACTATCATTGTTATAGAGTTAAAATATGGATTCAACTAGTCAAAGAGGCCAACAATCAGCACATATTAACTTAATGACGGAAAAATAATGATAATGGCCATGATATTTCATTGTATCCTTTCACGCATCGCTAGAGCTTAAGGACTTAACCCAATACATGGATCAACATCCCACCTTACATTTATTTCTCATTTGATAAGTTGCCAAACTAACCAAATAGGGATATTAAGTTCAAGTAGCTAAATATTATCGTTTCACTATCGAAGCTTTTCTCATTCTGATTGCTCACTTAGATTATTGTAGCAGATTACTGTCGTTAGCTATGGCTTGACAGAATTCTTATGTGCCGACAATAAAAATGTTCAATTCAATGTAGCTTAGTTAGAGTTAAATTGTGTAGTAGATTCATGTCACAGGATTAATTTCAATTTTTTATATATAATTAATCAGCAATACAAAACCATCACTGAACTCAAAATTATACAAATAAAATTATCAAAGAGTGTTCGCCAAACATCACTTAACTCAAAATCATGCTTCAAACACAGAATAATTAAAGGCCAAATTTTCACGATTGAATTAAAAATTAGCATATATTAAACATAACAATGTAAATAAATTATCTCTAAGATCTATAATATTCATCAATCAAACCCATATCAACGAAATAGCAAATGAAATTATGAAAACTAGAAGGCAGAAACGAAATACAGAAAATAGCATATGAATTGGCAGAAACGAAAGGCAGAAAATAGCATAGCATATGAAAATAGCATACGAAATACAAAAAAATCCCCAAATTGAGAACTTGAGAAGTAAATTAGATAATTATATCCAAACTTCAGCAATTTACAAAACATTGGCAATTCGTAAATCGTAATGTATATTAGCAATTGAATTTAGCATATGAATTTCAATTTTCAAGTATTCAATGATTTAGCAAAAAAAATCCCCAAATTGAGAAGTAAATTACATTTGCAAAAAAAAAAAATCCCCAAATTCACTTACCCCTACATACACCGATACACCATACACGGCTGTGAGGCTGGGTCTGGGTGAGTGGCTGGTGCGCTGCCGGCCTGCCGCTGCCGCCGTGTTCTGCTGACTCTGCTGCCGTGCTGCGCCGGGAAGAGAAGGAGGAAGAACGGGAAGAGATTAAGAGAAGGAGGATTGGAGGAAGAAGTTAGGGTTTTGCAATTTGGGGGAATGAGGAAGAGGAAAGCGAACTCTGGAAGCAGGAAAGCTCAGTGCTCAGGAAACAAAATTAAAAAAAAAAAGTGTGAGTTATGGGTTTTGAACCCACAAACTCTTGTGTGATGGGAGGTAAAAATAACCACTGGGCTACAACTTTACTTGTTGCCATATAATACACAAATATTCTATTTAAACCTATTTTGATTTTTTTTTTTTTTTTTAAAAAAAAAAATTTTAAATTTTTTTCAAAAAATCAGTGGGTTCAATGAACCCACTTGAACCCACCCTAGTTCCGCCCCTGTAGACAATCATCCATATATTGTCATATCATCTGTATGTGTCATATTATTTATATATGAAATGATGAACATATCCTAAATTATGAATAATTTATGGAGATAATGTGATAATTAATTCCAATTAGAGCGGAAGAACTACATAACTAGCTAGTGAAATGACAAAAAAAAAAAAAAAAAAAAGCCCAAAATGTACGTGTCCAGCTATAAAATGTTCAATAAAATTGTCGTAGTAGGCCACTCTAAATAGGGCCATAGTGCCATAGTTCCCACCGGGCACATGCAACCATTTCTATCAAATGAATGGAAAACACTTGGTCCAAATTCAACTATTGTTGGCAAATGCTTCACTCAAAACATAAAAATCAATAAAAACATAAAATCAATACATGTGATCAACATTAATTTATGATTGCTCAACTTTTGCTTTATTGTTGAATATTATTGTCTTTGTCAACTAATTAAATTCTCTTTAGAGTAGAATTTTTAGTTAACTACGAGTCTATGAGCTTAGTCATTGATATTACAAGTGGATATTCTTTTAACTTCCACGAAAGAAGTAAGATTAAAGAAAAGTTATTGAACTGTTTTTTGATTAAAACTTAATTTAATTTGGTCATCTTTGGCGATGCCTTTTCAACTTTTGGTTGGTTCTTCGTAAAGTCAAAAGTTACTAAACATAGTATTAGTAAAATTGTTTTTTAAGAACAAAGTTCATACTTTTAGGTAATAATATGTTAGGGTTGTATGTAGACATTAAATATATATTCTGAATACATATGACTTGATAATTTATGATAAAGTCATGTGTCGATTTATGTTAATATTAGTGCTTAATACGGATCGGGGTAATTCTTAACCTTTTGGCCTTTTTTAAAAAATCTTCTTATATGGTACTATTATTTTTTTTCTTTTATTTTTAAAGTAAAAAAAATAAAATTGTGTTGGAGAAGTAGCTTTTAAAAGTCTTACGGAGTCAATAAATTGTTTTAATTTTGTTACCAACTCTTGTATGTCCAATTAATGCAACGCTCACTCGTCACTGGACCTATTCTTACCTCGATCAAGCTGTTGTTCTTCGAACCAACCTCACATAACATTTGATCCTGTCTCCGATTCATTAAAATTATTGTTACTAATCTAAAAATTAATGTTTTGAAGAATTAATTTTTTTTGTTGATATTAACTAACCGGTTAATAAAGTTCAACACTTGTAACGATTAAGTACATAATATCTACTTTTATCGAGCATACCCTTTAATTATTCAAGGATAAAGATAGAGCAATAAGCTCAACTCAATCTAAATTGTATAGGTTTAAACCGAATCTAAAAAATCAAGTCCAATTTCTCATTCATTAGTATAAACAATTATACACAAACCCTAAGTAATTAGGCCAAAAATTGTATACAAATATACGGTTATGAAAGAACGAACAAACTTCATGCTTCCAAGCTTCAATTCTGTACAACATATCTACACGCCGATGGGTAGCTAGCTTATTGCTCGCAGAATGTTGTGATGCTCGAAAACTGCCCCCTCGAGCAATCAAACACACACTTCTTCTTATATGATGGACGATGATGAAGGCCGGAGGGTTTACAAAAAATATCTGTTGTAAGTCACACATTGATCAATTGATCATACGTACACCATTTCTTTCATGTATGCGATTTTGATCATTCTTTTTTTTTTTTTTTTTGGTGTTAAAAAATTAATTTTTTAAAAGCTATATATGGGTTTGTATAAGTCAAATCTTATGAGAAATCAAACCATGAACTACAACAAGCGAGATAATGAAGGCATTATCCATGTTTGGTTGTACTTCCAAGCTTAATACGTCGTCTCCCAACATTACTCCGCTTGTTGATTGCTTTCTTTTAACTTGTGCAACCACAAGTCCGTCGCCTCTAATAATCTTGAATTCGGATTTTTGAGTACACCCTTGTATTCTAAAGCAAGAACATGCTTGAGACTCGTCGCCTTCCATTGTAACTTGACATGAAAATCCATCTCCGTTCTTGTTAAAAACCTTGCTTATCTTGTTTACTCGAAACCAAGGCTTATCATTTTTTACTCTGTCATTTTTGTATCCATCCCAATGCTCGTTTAATCTCAATTTCTGCAAATTCGAAACAAATTTATTAAATACATATACATATTTGAAGTGCCCTAATTTAAAAAAATTGTTCTCATGAACATTATTAGTAAATAATGTATAAGTTTATAAATCAATTACCTTTCTAATCAAGGTGCTTAAGACTTTTCCCTTAAGATCCATGAGGAAAACTTGGCTGCTACACTTGGTGTCATAATTATCGATACGATACACAATATTGCCCATGGCATCATAGATGGTGCAACCATTGCCATTGAGTACTAGAGATTTCATCCAAACAGTAAACTTTTCTGTCTCTTGAGACGATGAACGTGAAGGCGAAAGAGCAGGAGAAGATAAGAGATGAGGGTGAACTTTAGCCATGTATAAATTTTTGAAGTATAAGTGTTTGAAGATATAATTCAAAATTTATAACTTAGGCTTAATAGAAGAAAAAATAAGTGAGCTACTTGTTGAATATATAAGGCTAGCAATATAGATGAGCTAAGTTTGAATGTTCTCCATATATAACGGGGTGGTGTGGACAGCATGACAGTGCTAGTTAAACAGGTAGGACCCATACTGCTGGGATTTATTGTAATATATTGATGTGGTGTTTATAATATTGTATAGGTGAAATGAGGCATTATTTGTTTGTGTGTTTGACCCTGTAAAAAAAATGTGTATGTATTGTATGATATAATACATGAGAATATTGAAGTAATAGTATAATAATTTTTGTCATGAATCATGGGGATTTGGGTATAATACTATTCGATTTTAATAATGTTGATGGTTTAACTAGAAATATATCATTCGAATAGGTGAAACAAAATCAATTAAAAAAAATGAGTTCAAACCATTATTTGTCACATAATTCCATTAAATTTATCACGTATTCTTGATTATGACGGACTTTCATTAAATTATTGTAAAACGGATTAAAATCACCCTAAAAGTATTTAAAGTTACCCTTATATACTACACAAGTTATCATTTTCCTAACATACATTTTACCCTTAAAAATTCTTATAATGCAGTATTATTATATCAATCATATTAACCTTCATATAACATGTACCCATTAGAAATTACACATTAAAATACAATCAAACTCGTTACAGATTAAAAGTTACCCTTAAGGAGATTAAAATTACCATATAAACTGTTAAAGTTACTCTTATATTGACTGTCTTACAATAAAATTAATATAAGACCGCCTTATACATGACTTGTTAATTTATTTTTATGCTTTCTTTTATTTTACGGCTTACAAACTTTGTCAATTTTTAGTTGTCAAATTTATATAAATAAGGATATTATGTGATAATACCTTATAGACTAGATCTTGAACCACAATATAGTGTTAAAAAAAAAAAAAAAATTGTGTATATATCACTAAAAACATATGAAGGGAGTATCAATTTTTTTTTCAAAATTAATGGCAATAAGAGGAGATACTGATGAAAATATCAAGCTTTTAAGATGTTACTCCCTCCACTACTTATTATTCTTTATATAAATACTTTTATAGTCAGGTTTTACAAACTTTAATCATAAAAACGGAGTAACTACTACCTCCATTTCTTATTATTTGCAATAAAGGAATTTTTATATCTCATCAAATAAGACCCTATGTTGTAAATAATAAGAAACGAAGGTAATATAATAAATATCAAAACTATATTAAAATATTAATTTTTTGAAAATTTTTATTCATATATTTGTGATTAAAAATGTATATTAAAAACCGTAAATTCATAGCATATGAAAAAATAAAAATCTCAAGTCTCAATAAGAGGAACGCTGGCAGATCCAAGGAAGGGGCCTACCAAAGGCTTGGACCACCCAATGGATTAAGAAATGTTTTAAGTAATAATGGGTTGTTAAATGTTAATTGTGCATTCCTAAAAAAGAAAAAAAATGTTAATTGTGCACAAGTCAAAATTAAGCTTAGTTGCCTAGTTGGTAAATTTTGGGTACCATATGCTGTTGCATATTCAGTCAAATTTGTTGAGTTTCAATCCAGCGTTGCACGTTGCATTTGCAGCCCATTACTTGCGAACTTGTCCATTTTCTTAACAAATTAATTTTTTCAAAGAATATGTAGTTAGTGCTTCCTTTTTATTTGAAAAATAATAATAATTCATGCTAAAAATAACCATAAATTAAATTTTATGTGAATTTGTTTTCATAAAATATTCATCCATTAGTCATCCAATCCACCCGTTTCATCCGCAGATGATGGATGGACGGATATAGATGATGGGTGAAGCAGGTGATGGATGGATGTGGATGAAGCAATTGAAATGATAGATGGATGCGGGTGAAGCTCCACCCGATCCGAATCTGATCCATTACAAGTACTAGAACATATGAGTTATTAGAGTGGGCGATATCCCGACTCATCATAAAGTTATAAGTTTAGCAAAATTAATTAAGAAGGGTTAATGTTGAATAATATTAATAAGTGAATGAAAATATAATAATCTAGTTGTATCATCTTTCATTACTATATAAGATACATCAAATTTAAATAGAGAGATAGATACATATAAAGAGTTTTTTTTTAAGTAAATTAAACATTACTATTGATTGAACCTGGCCTCTAACTATATACTCTGTATTATAAACTCCCTTTGTCCCAACTTAATGTACTAGACATCAAGACATGAATACATCAACCTTTTCATGGTAAATCTAAATGCAATGAAACTATGGTTGGATTTGATTTTCTATCAAAACTCAAAACAAAGATACTAATAATGTGATTTCAAAATGTGCATGAAAATCATTTATTTTTAAAGTTAAAATATGCGTATATTTATTTAATAGTATTCTGCATGATGCCTCCCCCTTGTTCAGATAACTGTATAAAGATGCGTCTTAATTATGGAAAGTGTATACGAGTATACGACCTACCACATGATGATTATATTATACATGAATAATATAATTATAATAATCCTGCCAAAAAAATATAATTATACTCCAAACTTCCAAAGTTTTGGCTAAATAGTGAACTGGTGTATATGTAGAATCTGCAATTATTGCGACGGAACAATTTATATTATTCACGTATATACAGTATGTAGCTAAAACTCTAGAAGATGATAGGGACTTAGGGTCCATATTTTATTATTTTGATATAAGCAAATTCATTTCTAAACTGTTTTAATATACGTATTGGATATGACTTGTAAAATTGGATAACTGATCGAGACTTTATTTTTGCCATGGGCCCCGTTTTTGTTGATAAGTTGATTTTTATCTGAGTGAGGAAATAATATGCTAGAAAATAAGCTCTTTATGTCCAAAATTTATTGTCACATTAATAATGTAACATTGTAACGTAAATGTGTAATGTATATGTGGTACTTAAGTAAAACATTAAACCACAACTAAGATCATACAAAATTGTTCAGGTCAAGTTTAACTCAAGTTATTGCCAAAAAAAACACAAAAAATTTATTGGAAAAGAAGATTATTTTTGTTTCTGTTTATTCGATCTGTTTGTAATTATCAACACATGTGTTGGAGAAATATTAGTCAATGATATGATTAAGCACTCAATATCTAAAAACTACAAAATTCAACTAATGTGGATTTGAATCCAGTTGGCCTCAAATCAGATGAAAATTCTTCCTAAGAGTGAAGATTTGAGGAATATGAGGATGTTGGCAATTTCTATAGTAATTTATACGTACAATCAAAATTACTTTTTTTCTTTTTGTTCATTTGAGATTATTTAAAATAAATAAATAAATAAATAAATAAAATAAAATAAAAATAAAACAAAAATAAAATAAAATAAAAAAGTCTTCTAAATAATCGTGTGAATTGTACCATTAATGTCCACGGATACTTTGTTATCGTTAAATTATACTAGTCATTGATTCACTCTAAAGCAGGATAATAGAAACACTATGAAATGTATACTTTTATACAGAGTATGAAAGACTAACGTTCCATAGTGGTGAGGTTGCCATTTTCTTTAGGTCCATATATAAGCTAAAAAAAGCCGAGTATATTCTTAAAGTTGATCGCTTGTAGGACATTCTTGGGATCACACACAGTTAAAATCCTTCCTTTAATTTGTGTTAAATTAGTTGAAACGTTTAGACTTTTGATACTATTCACAAACTTACTTCTAAAATTTATGAAATAAAAAATATATATCTCATGAGATCTTATTAGTTTTCACCCAATGCATATTTTTGAAATATCAACTTTTTATAATTCCATCTATTGAATTAGAGGTATACACAATTAAATATATATATTATTGACAAACTTAATAAATAAAAGAGTTGTGTATCAACACTTTGAGATATACTATGGAAGTATACATTTTTCACCAGAAAAAATAAATAAATCCGGCACGGTATCAACAACATCCGCATCTACCACCGGTCCACCCCACTAAAAGATGAACGAAAGAGGTCACCGGCCCATGTAACATAGCAAAATATCGATGAGCAATATATGCAATAATACAATAGACAAAGAAAAAGTAGTGCAAAATTGTGGAGTACAAAAAAATAAGGTAACCCTAAAATAAAAACCATCATATTTAGACAATGAAATTACCTATATAAAGATCACTTACAAGAGAAAATTGTTGTTTGAACCATGTCTAAGGGCCCAAGAGACAAAAACAAGACCTCTATAATTTAGGCCATTCAATGTCCCTACAAATTAACCTTCGATAATCCTTTAAACTTTAATGTTAAGGCCATATGTATTATTTTCTCCCTCCAACTTTGTCCCTTAAAATTTCTCAATCATAAGTCATTATGTCCAGTAATAAACCACCAAACCCAATATAATTGTCACCCATTAATGAAGCATCTATTTTGATCTAACACAATACTTGTTTTTCGGACTATAATTAGAGATTAGTTCTACCTCAAAATGTACATGTATTATTGATTGTTCAATCCAAATCTTATTTTATTGTAATTTTTATTGGATATGGTGGTCTAGTGTAGGACCATTATGGGGGTCCAAGCCACCCATAATTGAAAGAATAACATCAAGAATGATTTGTTTTTAAGCAATTTGTATATTTGCTATGTACCAATAAATATACCAATATTTGCTATGTTCAATTTTTATATATTCCAATTTAATCAAATTTTATGGTTATATAGAGGAATCGTCTTATTATTAGATGGTGATAACTTTGAATGCATGTTAGTATAGGTAGACAATAATCAATAAATGATGTATAACTAGTAATGAATTTATCTGTAATTTCAAGAGTAATTTAAATGATTTGGCCATCAGGTGATGATTTGCACCTCTATTGATGTTCCAGAATTGATTACAGGTTGGGCCTATTCGGCTCAACCTGCTTCCTTGACCTATTCGGATAGCTCTAGATTTTCTTCACAGATGTTTATCTCCACTTAGTATATAACCTTTAAAGCTATGGAATTTTCACCAAGTAAAGATACTTATTTTTGGAGATAGAGTTGCATTGACATGAAGATTTTTCTAACAATAATATGTATGGTCATTATATATAATTTAATATCACCTATTATTAATCAAACTATAAATTGTGCCTTTAAAAATAAAATAAAATAAATAAATAAAAACTATTATAACAAGCCTATCATTTATTCATATTTTCTCATTGGCATATTCCAATCATTGAATTGGGTTCCAATTAAACGCAAGCTCAAAGGATATATAAAGAAGCATATGGAACAAAATGAGTAGATGGACATGAAGTAGAAATTGTGCTCTACATTTAGACCTTTCGAGATGAGGTTTGATTAGGGGATTTTTCCCCACCAATCACCATCTGACAAGTGGACCAATCAGGTTCCGCCATGTGTCCGTCACATGGGCCAATAGGAGCCTGCCACGTGTCAAGCAATGATCCGTCCACTATGGACCAATTACGACACGACACGTGTCCTTCCCATGACACCTGGGATAACCGGTCACCTAGGCCCAACTTCCGAGGGAAGCCCAATCAGCCCAAGGTTAACCTAAACCTAGATTGGCACGTTTCCCGAGGTTATAAATACCTCCCTTAATCCTCATTAAGGGGGAGACGCAAAAAAAACGCAGATTACACACATTAAACACTCTCACCTAGAGAGACCCAATCACTTTAATTTCCGCATTAAACACTCTCACCTAGAGAGACCCAATCACTTTAACACGGCTGCTTAGACTTGGTGAACAGCCGTCGGCCTTCTCCAAGGAAATTATTGAAGCCGCTCAGCCAGCCAAAGTGAAAAATGTATTAGTAGGCGCCTATGACGGCACTACTAACCCAGAAGACCATCTGATGGCATTCACCAACCTGATGTACCTTCAAGGGTTGGATGATCCCACTTGGTGCAAGTGTTTCCCAGCGACTCTCAAAGGAATCGCACAACAATGGTTCGGCAACCTGCCGACTGGTTGTGTAAATAACTTCAAGACGCTTGCTTACTTATTCACCTCCAACTTCGCCATGAACATCCCTGCGAAGAAGACGACCCTTGATTTAGGAACAATTCAGCAGGGCGAGAAGGAGGGGCTTCGTTCTTACATCAGGCGGTTTAACCTGATGAGAATACAGATTCAAGGGTTACCGGATGAAATAGCCTATACTGACTTTTTCAGAGGTCTCAAAGACGGGTCGACCTTCAAATTTGATTTGGTCCGAAAGAGGGTGGCGACTCTTCAAGAGGCCTTGATTGAAGCGGAAGCCTATATACAGGCGACTGATCTTTGTAGTACGGTAAAACAGTCAGACGGGAAAAGGTCCGACAAAAGAGAAGGACGACAGAAGCAGTCGTCAAACAAAGACGAGAAGAGAAAAGAGGTCTGGGCAACTGATTCCTCTAAACAGTCGTCTCAGAAGAAGAAAAAAGAATTCAAACCATACTCCCCAAAGTATGTGTTTAACAAGGATAGCCAATTTATCCTAAAGGAAATCAAGGGACGGATCTCAATTGAGAAGTCGGTCCCCATGAAGGGTTCTGCAAACAATCGGAACCAAGAAAAATTCTGTGATTATCATGAAGATGTTGGTCGTCACACCAATGAATGCATCAGTCTCATGCGGTATCTGGACCGCCTGGCTTAGCAAGGTGATCTTGACACTTATGTCAAGAAATCTACGGGGAACACTTCCTCGAAAAAGCAGTCGACCAAAAAGAATCAACAGGCTGACAGCTCCGATACAGATGATGCAGTCGTCTACACCATTGCAGGCGGCTTCTCAGGACGCGACCCCACTATTAGGGGCAACAAAGACAATATCAGACGGTTAGATGTAAATTCCGTTCACCAAGAACGGCCCTCCAAATATTTATTTCCTGAGATTGTCATCACTGAAGAAGATATAGGAGGGGTAAGAGGGCCGCATGACGACCCTATCGTTATTGAATGTAAAGTGGCCAACCAGAGAGTTGGTCGAATCCTCATAGATACCGGAAGCTCCTCAGATCTCATCAGTAGCAAATATCTGTCGAAACTAAAATATCAGACTGATTGCATACATCCGGCATCCCACCCTTTAGTAGGGTTTGGAGGAGGAGTCGTCCACCCAGTGGGACGAGTGGATTTACCCATCCGCCTGGGCGAAAAAGGGGAAGGACGACACATGGTAGTCCGGTTCCTGGTAGTAGAAGAACTCTCGGCCTACAACATGATTCTGGGACGACCAACCCTGAATAATTCCAAGGCTGTTATAATCCCATCTCTTATGTTGCTCAAGTTTGAGAGGGATAATGGAACAGTCAGGTCCCTAAGGGGAGATCAGAGGATGGCCCGAGAGTGCTATCTCTCGGAAGTCAAGCCCACTGTTATGGCCACTGGGTCGAGTGGTGGAAAAATAGACCTTGACAATGTCAAGGAGAGTGCGCCTGTTCAAGAAGCAGGCGGCAAGAAGAGAAAGGCATCCCAGACAGGGGCCGCAAGAAAAGACAGAAAATAGCAATCATTGGCAGAGGAGCGGTCGGATGAATTCCGCCCTCAGCCAGCTGGTGAGCATACGGACCTGATCTTAGATGACTCGCGTCCTGACAGAACAATAAAGGTTGGGACGGCTGCTCTAAGGGGCCTGGGTGACGACTTGCACAAACTATTGAAAGAATACAAGGACATCTTTGCATTCGAAGTCCATGAAATGCCAGGCATTAGTCCTGATCTAGCGGTACATAAACTGGTCGTGGATCCGAAAAAGAAGCCGGTATGGCAGAAGAAGCGGAACCATGGCGAAGAAAGAAGTCAGGCGGCAGCCACCGAAGTTAAAAAATTACTTGATGCAGGGTTCATTCGGAAATGTTACTTCCCAGACTGGGTTGCAAATGTGGTGCTTGTTAAAAAGCCGAATGGCACCTGGCGAATGTGTGTAGACTACACAGACTTAAACAAGGCGTGCCCCAAAGACAGTTACCCTCTGCCTAAAATTGATAACCTGGTCGACTCAACAGCCGGCCATGCTTTGATGAGCTTTATGGACGCCTACTCTGGTTTCCATCAAATTCCTTTATGGAAGAAAGATAGGAGAAGACGGCCTTCGTCACTGATCAGGGGTTATACTGTTACACGGTCATGCCGTTTGGTCTTAAGAATGCCCCGGCCACTTTCCAGCGAATGATAAACACTGTGTTCTTTGATCAGATTGGGAGAAATGTCGAGGCATATATTGATGATATGATTGTCAAGTCTAAACTTCAGAAAGATCATCTGTCGGACCTCCGAGAAACTTTCGCCACACTCAGGCGGCACCATGTCATGCTCAATCCCAAGAAATGTGTCTTTGGAGTTGATTCTGGGAAATTTCTCGGATTCCTTATCAATCAGAGAGGAATAGAGGCGAACCCTGAGAAGGTGCAGGCGGTCATCGACATGCAGTCGCCTCGTACCATCCGAGAGGTTCAGAAGTTAACAGGTTGTCTGGCGGCCTTGGGAAGATTTCTAAGCCGATCAGGCGACAAATGCCTATACTCTTTCCAGGCAATTAAGAAAAAGGCAAGGTTTGAATGGGGGCCGGATGCTTAGGCGGCCTTCCAGAAATTGAAAGTTCACTTGCATTCCTTGCCGAGGCTGGTCAGCCCTTTGCCCAAAGAAGTACTCTACACGTACCTGGCCGTCTCTGATCATGCGTTAAGCGCTGTTCTTCTTGCTGAAAGAGATGGTTGTCAGCTCCCGGTCTACTTTGTCAGTCACGTACTGAAAAATGCCGAGTTGAGGTATCCCTTAGTGGAGAAATTTGGTCTTGCACTCTTCATGGCTGTTAAAAAATTGAAGCCCTACTTTTTGGCACATGCAGTCGTCGTGTATACAGACCAACCTATCAAGCGGCCACTGACCATCATGGAGTCGTCAGGCCGAATGATCAAATGGGACATAGAAATACAGAGTCTCGAAGTTACCTTCGAGCCTAGAAAAGCAGTGAAGGGGCAAGCCTTTGCTGACTTTATTGTTGAGATGACTTGTCCTTCTGACTCTCAAGTTCCAGACCAAGTCTGGAAGGTATATGTGGATGGAAGCTTTAATTCAAATGGTTGTGGAGCAGGCGTCATATGTCAGTCGCCAGAGGGCGACAGGTACGAGTATGCTCTACGCTTCAGTTTTCAGGCCTCAAACAATGAGGCAGAATATGAAGCTTTACTAGCCGGAATCCGCATGTGCAAGGCGGCAGGAGCAAGAAAAATAGGCGCCTGTTCCGATTCACAATTGATAGTGAGTCAGTACAATAGCGAATACGAAGCAACCCATCCGGCCATGATCAAGTATTTACAGGCGGTCCGACAAGCAGTCGGCTCCCTTGAGGATTTCCATCTGACCCAAGTGCCGAGATCAGAAAACAACCAGGCGGATGCACTTTCAAAATTAGCATCATCCGCCTCCTGTGATACTCCTCGAACTGTTTTTTGGGAAGTAATGGAGAGGAGAAGCATTGAGGAAGAACCTATTGGAATCTTAGACAGAAGCTCAACCTGGATGGATCCAATCAGGGCATATCTAACAAATGGTACCCTGCCGGATGATCATCAACAGGCGGAAGCACTGAAAAAACGAGCAACCAGTTTTGAAATAATAAAGGGAGAACTTCACAAAAGGGGGTACCTTCAACCCTTCTTAAAGTGTGTTACTCCAGAAAAGGGACGAGAGATACTAGACGATCTTCACTCTGGTTACTGTGCTTCCCATATAGGCGGTAGGACGGTTGCTCAACGGGCAAGGCGGCAGGGCTACTTTTGGCCTACTTTAGAAGCAGATGCAATGGAGATGGTGAAAAAATGTGACAAGTGCCAAAGATTTGGCAAGCTAATTCACCGTCCGGCTACTGACCTCACTACCATTCATAGCCCACTACCGTTTGCTAAGTGGGGCATGGATATTCTGGGTCCATATACGCCTGCTACAGGCGGAAGGAGGTACATACTTGTTGCCGTCGACTACTTCACTAAATGGGTAGAGGCGGAGGCTGTAAAGGGAATCAAGACGAAGGATGTAATTTCATTCATCTGGAAAAATGTCATCACTCGGTTCGGGGTTCCCATGTCTATGGTTTTTGATAATGGTCCCCAATTTGAGACGCCTGTTCTCAAAAGCTGGTTGGGTAACCAAGGAATTGCACACTACTTTGCATCTGTCGGCCGTCCACAAGCAAACGGCCAGGTAGAAGCCTTTAATAAAATCATCTCAGACGGTCTCAAGAAAAAGATTGAACGAGCAGGCGGCCTATGGGCGGATGAATTACCACATGTTCTCTGGGCCATTAGGACGACTGAAAAAGGGGCGACTGGAGAAACTCCATTCCTCCTAACTTATGGTGCGGAAGCTGTTCTTCCAATAGAACACTACGAGCCGACTCTTCGAGTAATGCTATATGACGAAGAGGCAAACTGGGAAGCCATGCGCCTGGCATTAGACTCACTTCCTGAAAGGAGGGGCAATGCTGTCTTGCGCCATGAAATTTACCGCCTGAGAATGACTAGATCATACAACAAAAAAGTACACAGGCGTCCACTCAAAGTGGGGGACTTTGTACTTAGAAAAATGGAAGCAGTTGGTAGGGCTAATGAGTCTGGCAAACTAACTCCCAACTGGGAAGGACCCTACCGAATCTGTGAAGAGATCAGGGACGGTGCCTACCGTCTAGGAACACCAGACGGACAACCGTTGCCTCGAACTTGGAATGTAGATAATCTTAAGAAATATTTCTTTTGAATGATGTAAATAGTCAAGGGCTACTTAATTAAAGTTTGTTGTTTCATTCAATTTTGTACTAAGAGGGGCAAGCCTACTAACAAACAGTCGGCTACTCTCCATACTCAGTTTTCATTTTTACTGAAGAGGGGCATGCCTACTGACAAACAGTCGGCTACTCTCCATGTTCAATTTTTATTCTTACTTAAGAGGGGCAGGCCGCCTATACATTTACAGTCGCCTACTCTCCTTTGAGTATTTCACTTTATCTTCAGAGGGGCATGCCGCCTGTACATTTACAGTCGGCTACTCTCCATTGAGTATTTTACTCTATCTTCAGAGGGGTATGCCGCCTGTACCTTTACAGTCGGCTACTCTCCATTGAATATTTTACTCTATCACCATAGGGGCATGTCGTCTGGACATATAGTCGGCTACTCTCCATAGAAGAGGGCCGACTGGTTCCAAAGCACACAGCCACCCCCCTTATACTTAGCTAAAAATGATCAGGGCCTGGCCGACCCTGTGCCTAAACAGGCGGCTACCCTCCTCTTACTTAGCACATACGTTCACCAAGAACTAACCAAGGCCACAAGCCGAATGATCAGTCCAGGCGCCAAGCCAACTGATCCAATCTTTAAACTAATACGACATGTCCCAACATCATAGCAGGCGTTCGGCGGCATCCCTCCGGATGAAATTTGTCGCAGAGAGCAGCTCCCTTTTGGGTGGAACATTTCTCTATAAACTAATTACACGGCACCTATACGACTGTCCCCTAGGGCAACCACGTAGCCGTTTTTGAGACAAGGATAACTCTATCACTAACCAAACCAGTGGTAGCAGTTGACATCTGAGTCAGATGACCGCCTTTATTACTTGGGATAAATGCAGGGGGTACCTCTTGAGTTAATAGCCAACAAAAATTGACGAATCAAAAGGTTCAGCCGGCCTCCGCCGCCTGGTACCTTTACTACTCAAGCAGGAGTGACGGCGACTGAGTAACACCAAAGTTAACTCATAGTCACTCTCTCAAACTTAGTATGGAGCCTAAAAGGTATGAGTCGTCCGCCTGTTTTTAGCAAACAGGGGCTCTCAACCACTACTCCTGCTAGGTTAACAACCTATGAGTTAAAAGCCAACAAACATTGGCGAATAAAGGGGAACAACCGGTACCCACCGCTTGATACCTCTACTACTCAGTTACTTGGTCACACTAGATTAAATATGACGGGGAACAGTCGGCCTAGACGGCCTAAAGTCTCTAGCCTAAAAGCATGACAAGTAGGAAACCACTTTCCTACTTGGTTAATTTTACAAATGACAGGACCGCCTGCCTAAAGGGGATTCAGTCTTTAAAATGTTTCGAATACCGATTGGATAAATGGCCGACTGATCGTCTAGCCTGGAAACAGACAACCAGTCGTCCAGGGGCATAGGCGGCGTGACTAACCGTCCGTACCTGTCTACAACTATCGGCCATGTAAAACAGTCGGTATAGTGTACAATTGGATATCAGTATATTCAATACTTAAACAAATTTGAAGCAAAACAAAAAAATTCATTAAAAAGAAGCCGGTCATTAAAGACCGGCAAAATATTCAGAGCCCCGGCCCCCTGGCTGGGTAAATACAAAACAAACGGCACCCAGGCCGTGGAAAGAAGACATAAAGCTTAAGAAGGGGGCAGATCTTCAATACTAGCAGCTGCTGCCTGGTCAGCACTCTTCTTGCTGGACTCGGCTTCAGCTGCATCCTTCTTTGATGCATTACCCCCAAGCGGCACAAGCGCCACCACCGGCTGCTCCTCCTCCTCCAACGCCATTTCCTCAGCAGCCGCCAGGATCTCTTGATTATATCTATCAGAACACTGGCGGTACGTTTTTTCCCATGAGGCAAAGTCGGCATTGGGGAAGAGGCGGCCCCAAGTCATGCGCTGGATTTGATCAGAGTCTTCCATCATCTCCTGCACCAGCTCTTTCTTTTCTTGCTCGGCCTTTTCCGAGAGCTCCTGAGTAAGACTCTTCTCCTGGGTCACCAGGCGTTCCTTTACGCTCGCCAAGGATTTCTCCAAGGTTTCGTATGAGGACATCTTTTGGCGAAGAGGTCTCAGCTCGGCCTTGAGGTTGTTGATGGTCGCCTCCAGCTCGCTATTCTTCTTCTGGGCCGCCTCTAACTGAGCCCGGATAGCGGCGGTAGCCTGCGCCTGATAATAAAGAATATCAATGGTCAGAACTTCATTTTGGGCAATTTGAAACATTGCCTTATCACAGTCAGAGGCGGCCATAGCTTTTGCAGCCTTTACCTCTTTGTTCTTCCGGTCAAGCGGCTTGCGAAGGCCGTTCACTCGGAGCAGGGCCTAAGTAAAAAGGGGAGCAGGCGTCAGTTTCCAAACAAAAAGAAAACAGGCGTCCTGGAATTCAAATACTCAAAAATATGCTAAGTATACCTCAGCAAGGACCCCTGCAATCCTGTCTAGGTCAAGGGTGCCGACACCCCTGACCGCCTCCCTTTCAGCTGGAGGAACGGCCTTGATCATAGACTTGGCCACCTCGACCAAGTCAGGCTCCTGAGGGCCGGCTGCATCAAGCATAAACAAACGGATTAGACCTAGTAAAGAAGGGAGCAAGTCTAAAATTTACAAGGATAATCTCATACTTCTAGGTGGCCCAGCTGGAGTTTTAGAAGAAGTGGACGGCTGTTTCTCAGCCGCCGCATGTTTCCTGGCAGAACCAGGAGAGCTCGCAACAGTCGTCCTCCGGGCCTTGGGGTCCGGCTGTTGGGAAGAAGAAGCTCTTGGAGCGCCCGTCTAAAAAACAAAGAAAAGAGTCAGTATATACATAAACACAACTCCAAAAAGAGGGTGAAAGGTTCGAAGCCCACCAAGGGTGCCCCCTTGTTGGGGGAGTCGGTTGAAGACTGTTGCATGATGGAGGCCCGCAACATGGCCGCCGCAGTCTTGGAGGCGGTAATTTTTCTCATGGCGTCCGCTGCAAAAACAAATAGCAAAGTTAATAAAAGTCATAACAAGAAATGCACGGAACAGCAGAGTATTCGACAGGCCGGCTACCTCTTGAGCACCGACTGCTGAGGCCACAGGCGGCCAAAAAGTACTCGTCATAGAGCCATTTGAAGCTCGGGACGCAATGCAGGGGTACTTGCTCTCGTACCCCTGAAGTAGAGTTCACCTTCGACTCTACTTTGAAGAGTCCTTTATCTAGGATCTCTTTCTTAGCCTTGGGGGGAACAGGCGGCATGCTGCGGCCGCCTGCAAGAAGGGGCGGATTCCTGTTCCACCTGTTGAAGCGCTTGTTCAGCTCTATGTCTGAACTCTCAATGATGAGGAAGGTGCTCCGCTAGTCCTTCCATTTGTTTGTTTTACCTCTCGTCATGAGGTAGCCCCTGTGGCTCGTCAATTGATACCAGCCGGTACCTCCTGCCTTAGGGGTCCGGCTGAGGTAGTTCATGTGGGCGAAAGCCTCGAAGCTCGGCTCCACCCCGTGCAGTTCGCACCCGGCCACATAGCCGAGTACGTTGACCCAAGAGTTCGGGGCTAACTACCATAACCCCAACTCATACCCCATCCAAGATCCGCTAAACAACTGGATGTAGTGGGAAGCGCAGCCCAGCCTTGATGGCCGCCTCGTAGCAGCCAAAGCAGGCGCCATCATAACTGGTACCAGCCGGCCAAACGACTGTGTCTTCTGGATTCGGCACGAACACTAAAAAGCCGGGGCCCATTGTGTGGTTTGCGATAAAGCTCTCCACTTTCTCTTGCATGGCTGTGATCCGGCCCCGAGGTACCGTGCAGTAGTAGGGGGTATTTTGCTCTCGGTGAGAGGCGGATGGCTCCGCCCAATCGTCCCCCTTCTCAACTGCGTGAGAAAGCCTCGCCTCTTGTAGGCGACTGTTTTTCTCTTCTGTGTCCAGAGAAGCATGGCCAGAAGAGCTAGACTCGGATTCGTCCTCTGACGAGTCCGAAGAGGACGACTCCTCCCCTTTCCCGGAGGGGCCCGCCTCCTCTCCTTTAAAAGGAGCAGGAGAGAATGTAGAATTGTCAACTGTAAAATGGGAAGGGGTCACTTTGACTCCTCCCTCAGAACTGCCGGCTTTCAAGCCGCTTTGTTTCACTTCCACATCTGGCGCCTGGTCAGATGTTTCACTAATCGGCACCCTGTGGGAGGAGCCGTCTGAGTTTGAGATCTTGGCAGTCTTTTTTGTTCTGGCCATCATGCTCTGCATAGACACAGATACAGTCGGACTTTGTATAAAGGGCAAAGATGGGTCCAGAAAAGGGCAGGCGGCACTCCTAGTCCTAGATTCAGCCGTCCCCGGTGATCGGCTGATCACTAACCTAGGTCGTGTCGTGTGCTTCTGTGGTGCCATTTCAAAAAAGAATAAAGTAAAGAGAAAATTAAGAGTAAGAGAACCGACGATTACCTGAACGAGTGACGATTGATGAAGTTCTGAAAATCCTTTGCAGTCGGCTTGTCAGAGCAGGCGGTAGGCAGAAAGGGTCCAAAATGTCAGAGCAAGTTCAGGGGTCCGAATGTTCTCTCACAAAGTTTTCAAGTGAGAAGGCGAAGGGTCACTTCCAGAATTCAAAATTTTGGCGGGAGAATCTCTCGGCCTCTCGCCGAGTGACACCTGTAGCAGGTCGTCGCCTGTTACAGGGCGATACCTATCACAGGTAACACGTGACCAGTCACGTGCCACCTGTGAGGGGCAAATGATTAGGGGATTTTTCCCCACCAATCACCATCTGACAAGTGGACCAATCAGGTTCCGCCATGTGTCCGTCACATGGGCCAATAGGAGCCTGCCACGTGTCAAGCAATGATTCGTCCACTATGGACCAATTACGACACGACACGTGTCCTTCCCATGACACCTGGGATAATCGGTCACCTAGGCCCAACTTCCGAGGGAAGCCCAAACAGCCCAAGGTTAACCTAAACCTAGATTGGCACGTTTCCCGAGGTTATAAATACCTCCCTTAATCCTCATTAAGGGGGAGACGCAAAAAAACGCAGATTACACACATTAAACACTCTCACCTAGAGAGACACAATCACTTTAATTTCCGCATTAATTACTCCTTAATCAAGTACTAACTTGACCGTCGGAGGCGGATCTCCAATCATCCGGAGCATCCGTTTGTTTTGCAGGTACAGGCGTCCAGTTCCAGTCTCGGAATTGTAACTCCCCGCAGGACATCAGAAAACCCCGAAACAAGGTTCACTATTTTTTTTTTCACCTCATACTCTTGAACTTCGTGCTAAATACAACACATATTCGTCTTGCTATTTAATAACCAAGTTCCCTTTACTTCAACCACCAATTTTGTTTGAAGGACATTCTGCTCACTGGAACTTAAATAGATTTTTTAACTTCATAGTCAAGTTCCTTCAACGTTTATTGTTGTTCCTCCACTACCTTCCCAAGTATATGAGTATTAAACATCAAAACATTCAATCTTCTTCATATATAGATATCTAGGAAATTAAATATTTGATCACCCTCTTTCTTTTCTTTTTTTTTTTATTTTTTATTTTATTTTTTTTCAAAGGGTGTCACTACAAAGATTATGCATTCCTACAATTAAAACATATATAACCAATAAAGATAATACTTACTCATACACTTGAGTTCCACAAACAGACATGAACCATTTTGATTTCTTGGTTCCTACCTTATTCCCCCTTAATCCCTTACCATTCTTTTTCCTTTTCAAATACTTACTTCTTGATTTTTCTTCAACTTCCTCCTCAACTTGTATTCACCATATTTCCATAGAAAAAAAAAATAAAAAATAAAAAAAAAATTAATAATAATAATAATAATAATAAATCCATTTTCGCTGAATTTGGAGTGACTAGAGAATTTCCCAAAACTTAGACATAATTTGGTAGTAACTTGTGCTGTAGCATTGTTTATCCCATTTTGACCAAATACTTCCTCGAAGAAGTATACTTCCGGTAACGAAAGTCGGGTTCATGAATATTTGGGGATCCCATAGCAAGGATCAAAGAAAAATCCTGAGAGGGAGTATTTAAATTACCTCCTACAACATTCTTTGGTGTCTAAAATTTCATAAAAGTTTTTGTAAAAAAAAAAATCACCAAATTCAATTAGAAATGAAAGAAGTCAATTGCGTGCCTTTTCCATTGAAATCAATAGCATATATACAATAATACAAGTATGAGTCGCAATTTAGTTTTGGTAAATTGCTATAAAATAGAAGCTAACTATGCTATGTAACTGATTAGCTATCCTACAATTATGGGATAATTACAAAGATTTAGTCAATCAAGAATATAAATACAAATATGTACTGTATCCATATTTGATAGTCTAACCACACCCCCAGTCGAATCGGGAGGTTCACGAATGCTGAGACTGTCCCGGAAATCAGAGAATAATATGCGCGAAACCCTTTTGTAAAAATATCAGCAATTTGGTAACGGGGCGAGACATGTAGCACACGAACTTTACCATGGGCCACTTTTCACGTACAAAATGAATGTCCATTTCAATGTGTTTAGTGCATTGATGTTGAACTGGGTTGCCGGATAAATAAATTGCACTTACATTGTCACAGTAGACTATAGTGGCCTTTTGAATGGAGCAATGTAACTCAAGAACGAGATTTCTGATCCAACAAGAATCAGATACAACTTAGTCACACCCCGATATTCTGCTTCAGCAATGCTACGGGAGAGAGTTGCTTGTCGTTTGGACGACCAAGAAATTAGATTATCACCAAGAAAAACACAATACCCAGAAGTAGAACGCCGGGTGTCAGGACACCCACCCCAATCTGCATCTGTATAAGAGACTAACCGATCAGATGAAGAGTGATATAAGTGTAAGCCATGGGATAATGTGCCCTGCAGGTAGCGTATGATACGCTAAAGAGCAGACATATGTTCAATGGTCAGAGCATGCATGTGGAGGCAAATTTGCTGAACTGCATACGAAATGCCAGGCCTAGTGAAAGTGAGATATTGGAGAGCACCAGCCAGACTGCGATACTTTGTCGGATCATCAAAAAGAGTACCACTGTTTGCACTGAGTTTAGACTTAGTATCAACCGGAGTGGGAAAGGAGCTACAGTTAGACTACATACCAGCACATTCTATAACTTTTGCAGCATATTGTTTCTGTGATAAAAATAAGTCATAGGTGTGATGGGTAACAACAATACCCAAAAAATAGCTTAAAGGACCTAAGTCCTTCATAGCAAACTCCGAAACCTAAAAGAGACATAAAATGCTTTCGAAGACGGTGAGTAGAAGAAGTAAGAATAATGTCATCCACATATAACAGAATATAGGCAATATCTGAGCCATTTTTGTAAATAAACAGAGAATGATCCGACTTACTGTGAGTAAATCCAATAGTAGCAACGAAGTCACCAAATAATACTTCTTTTGTTTGAACTGCAACACTATGAATAGCATTGAATAACTAAAAATACTACCTCTGTATATTAATTGTATCATTTGAACTTTTACAATATTTTCATAATAGCCTTTGACCATATTTTGTGATTTATCCGTGATTATAAACATTGTCATGTGTGATCTAGTCAGAATAGTCTCGATATTTACTTTTCAAATACCAACTTTTTATTAATTGTCAAACTAATGCATCGACAAGCTAAGTGTGAAATCACTATGGTGCAATAAAAGAAATAAAAAAAAAAAAAAAAAAAAAAAAAAAAAAAAGAAGTTGAACACAGTACAAAAATGTATGCTTTATATGATATATAATGTATGTTTTCAATGAATTAGGAAATATTTCTTATCAAGCAGATTTATATGCTGTATAAAAATCAATAATACACTGATAAATTAAAAGTGTTCTAATAATTAATTTGAAACAAATGATGTATGATTAACCAATATATATGTATAAATTTTAATTTGAAATATATATATATATATATATATATATATATATATATATATATATATATATATATATATATATATATATATATATATATATATATATATATATATATATATATATATATATATATATATATATATATATATATATATAAAAGTCTTCATGATAAGTGCTCAACGCCACAAGAATATGTTAAGCCAATAACAACAAGAATTTTATTGAATTTTTTTGTTGTTTCACTCAACTTTCTGGCTGCTACTGCCTTCGCAGCTTGGAAAAGCTTTTCCCTTCCCTGAAAGTCATAAATTTGACCAAATAAGTTACGCATAGTTTATAACTAGCAATTATAATCCTCTAAAATTATTAAAGGTGTCAAAAATATTTTTGTAGAGTTAAACATATACTACTAGTCTACTGCGTGCTATATTGTTTAAATGTTATAGTTAGAAGCATAAAAAGAACAAGAGAATTATCTTCAACAAAGAGCTCACCATTTCAAGGAGAGACATTGGGTCTCTTTGATTTTTCTTCTTCTTTGCTGAAGAGATTAATAGAACTTTGTACAAGAGGGTTCTGTTTGCCGAAACTCCAATAAGAGAGCACTTTATGATGATAATGATAGCTGCCCAAAGGTTCGTTGGGTTTACAACAGTATAGACTCCAGTAATAAACGCCAATAAAGTGGAGTAAAACGCTACCATGAGTAATCACATGCTTCGATCAATCAACAATAATGACTTACTTGAATCTTGGACCATGGACCATACAAGGCAAATCAACACCAACATTGAAGTACACATGGCCGTATTAGACATCAAAAATACCAAAAATGCAGCTTTCTTGGCTAAAAGCGCTTTCTTGATTAAATCCATCAGGAAGTGTAAAACCAGCAGTGAATGTGATGGTGGCTAATAGAGCCGCCACCGCAAACAATGAATTTCGCACTTCTAATAAATTGGTCCTACGTTGGAAGTATGTCGTTTTTATCACGGATCAAACACGATTCATTGGCACATCTCTTCGTGCAAATGGTTTGCAATAAAATGGATAACTACGCATACACATAGAAGTTTAACGTTGTTAACAAAAGTTGAAACGCGTACCCATTCACTGTCGTCGTTGCATGCTTGTGCCAACAAATTAATGGTATCCATGATGTTATAAGATATTTTTTCCATGCTGAGTAATGCCTCTGTCAAGGGTAAAGGTGTTTTCCCTTGAGAATTTTGAACATTGATTAAATCTTTCATGCGTGGAATCTTAAGAAGCTCTTCGTATTCTGTTAAACTTGAAAGTTTCAAATGATGCAAAGGAGTATTCTTATGTTTGATACAGAGATCTCGAAAACCAGCTGCATTATGGTCAATGAAGGCACGAAGAGCTGAGACATGGCCATGCTCACATGCTTTAATCCAAGCCAAGGGTGCTCTATCGAATACAAAAGGGTCCTTTTTCAGTACAACTTTTATAAACCATGCAGGACCAATTTCATATGCTTTGTCCCAAGCCGATTTTTCAATTCATTGTTATCCTGTTCGGTGATGAACTCTGGTGCTTCATTAATTAGCCATGTCCCAAATTCTTCATCTAATTTCATTTTTTTATATAAAAATGTTAATATAAGAATCAAATTCCTGGTGCTGATTTTTCCCTCCAAAATCCCCTCCCTTTATATAATTTTTTTTTTCCTTTTTTTAGCCAATGACACATACTATAATCTATACACAAAATATTCATCAAATCATATAATAGCGGTAATTTTGATTCACATACTTTTCATGTATGTGATAAAATATTTCCCTTATCTATTAATCCGTGTTTTATATCTTATAAATATTACTTCGTATGTCATATCTTTAATTAGTAAAATACACATACCTCGTACTACAACATATTTTTCGAACAAAAATAACATTATTGTATTTTATTTTAATTTTCAGTTATTTATGTATTACTTATTTATTTTTTACACTATCACAAAGTGTATTAAATGAAAAATTATTTATGTTTTGGTGCAAATTTTATCTTCTCAATATTTTGATTAGAATATTTTTTTTAATGGAAGTTTTTTTTTCTTTTTTTAATGTTTTAATTGGTTTATCCTCTAATTATACTACGAACAGCATAAGAAAACAAAGGGGGTATAACAATATAGCTTAACATTGTTTCAAAAAAACAATATAGCTTAGCATTAAAATAAAGTTGTCACTTCCCAATTGAATCGGATCCAAAAACTAAAAATTGAATGTTAAACTTATGAAACTAACACAATAATTTAAGAGCACATGAGAATGGAAAGAGTGAATGTTTTAAGCCTATAAAAATATACTTCTTCTGTTCTTTTGTTATCTTTCCATTTATTTACTAGCCTTTTATATAAAATGAAGTAGTAAATGGGTACCTTTTTTAATATTTATGTAAGAGAGAGAAACTTTGCTTAAAATATTAGTATCAATAACTATATATTAAAAGACACCAGAAATGATACGTGTTATCTCCTGGGGTGTTCTTAAATATTTTTTTTTTATTTTTTTTTTTGAAAACCTATGTTAAGTAAATTTCTAATGAGGTTAAAAAATAATTAACTAAAATGTAAATAGCCTTAACGGTATAAAAGCAACTATATCAAGAATTTATGTAGCAAATTAATTACTATAGAAAATCATTAATCAATCATCAATAATAACTACGAATATATACTAAAAGACAAATCATAAATGACACATGTCATCTCCTGGTGTGTTCTTATAGTTTTTTCTTTTTTTTTTTGAAAAACATATTTTAAGTAAATTTCTAATGAGGCTAAAAAAGAATTAACTAAAATGTAAATAGCCTTAATGGTAGTAAAGCAATTATAGCAAGAATTTATATAGCAAATCAATTATAGAAAGTGTGTTTTTATTTCTTCCTTTTTCAAAAATCTTCTCCACTTTCTATATTGGATTTAGCCTATAATATTCATGATTTTATTTGAAATGATATATTTCTTAATTTTAAAAAAAATTAATTGATAAGAATAAAATGCGAAGTATTGACTCAAAAAGGTCTCTGAAATATTTATGAAACGTAATCCACTCATTTTTAACTTTACTCTAATATTTTTATCAAACAAAAACAGTATGTATATATTCAACAATTTCTATGTAAAAATTACAAATATACTTTTAACGGTAACTTTGATAATTTAAAACAACAGATTGAATGATTAATGATAATCTATCTATATCTATAGACTTAAGGCGAAATCAAGAATGACACGTATCATCTCTTGGTTCAAAATTTTCTCACTAATTTTTTTTCCCAAAGCTTCTTAGCTAATATCTATCAACTATTACTAAAACAGGTCATGCTGACATTATTAAGGGACACATGCTAACTTCTTATGAAAAAATTTCCTACCTAAAGTGTTTTTGACATTATCCTTTTTTTTTCCCCTATATATTTCTCCTAATTCCAAGACTAATTAAATAAATACTTTTTTCAAAAAAAAAATGAGATTATGATTAATCATTTTCCAAATAAAGATGATGACAACTATTTTAAACAAATAATAGCTATATAGTCACTATAATGCACAGAACTTAACCTAGTTATCATATAGTTTTATGTTGTTCATGTGGTGGCTAAGGACTGATAAAAGTGAAAAACATTTACCATAAAAACAATAAAGCAAAAGTAGGAAGATAAAAAAAATTAAAATAAAAAAATTAAAATGGAAAGTAAGAAGATTAAAAAACAGAGTGAGTATTAAACTTATTATTATTATTATTATTATTATTATTATTATTATTAAAAAATAAGTTAATCCATAACAGCATTTAACCTAATTCTAACTGCATTGGAAAGAAGACATTAAGAGATTTCCAATGATATCTCATTTCCCTTAATCCGACTTCGTAATCAAAAGTTATGGAAGTTTTAATAAACGCGTTTCCGAATAAGGCAAACCGCGCCGCAAGCAACTTCTAATGTTACGCACGATTGCCAAGCCCGAGTCTCAAATTTGCGCTCGGCACTCTAGCTCAGCTTTGAGAGTTGCGCGCGCACTCTAATGTTGCGAATTTAAAGCCATAAACCTAGATTCCTACGCCTATAATAGGGGTCTTCGCTTAGAGCTAAACACGACAGAAAAATCAAAATTAAAACCCTAGCATTCTAAAATCCCTAATCTCTCAAACTCTCTTGCTATCATACTACTTTTCCCCTCTCTTCCTAAATACTATTCAACCCTAATTCATTCTTTTGAACTTTGAAATCCTTAGAGGTACGAAGAAGGATGGAAGTCCATAAACACCCAAGACGGAGATCTAACAAACAAAGGAGAACGGTTAGTTTCCTGAGCACTTAGATAAATTACTTTTCATCTTTTCTTATTCTAAATAACTTTAATTGAATATTTAGTGTTGTTTTGTCACGTTAAATAAGATTAATTAATTTATTCACATAGTATTGTTTTGTTAATTAAAGACTAGAACTGGAATAATTAATTATTGTTTTATCGTACTTAAGTCAAGGCGAATATTGTTTATTTCTTGTTCTTTTCATGAATTTGAATAAAACAGATTAACGACATTCGTTACAATGTAGACTTTTTGTGCTTAATATTTGTAAGTAAAATCAACTAACCCAGGTTTAGGTATCACGCTTCATATATTGTTTGGTAGTGAAATTGTGAAAAAGGAAGAGCTAGTAGAGGCCGCACTTGGGCTAGGATTCCGATTATTCTCAAAAGAACATATTCCTAGTACCCTTGCTCATTGCTGGTACTAGTAGACCAATTTAGGCATAGGTTAACTTATGATTCATGCTAATTATCTTTTGAACTCTACTTAGGAAAAAGGTGTGAACGAGGTTTATGAGTTTTCCTAAAACTCATTGGCAACTTTCTATTGGTTCCTTATAAAAAAAATTAAAAAAAAAAAAAAAAGGTAATGATTGGCCCAAACAGTCAGGAATTCAAATCCTAATCCTAATACACCCTAAAAAGTGTTAAGTCCTAGGCTTTTAAAGGGTTAAGGACATAGAGGAAATGGGATCCCCAACGACGGGCCACCCTCCTCGTAGCAACCAACCAGGAGCAGATCAGTCGAGCAAGGCAGAATAGGGTCGTAGAGATGCTGACAAATCATTAGGGCTCATAAAGCATGATCATAAGAGGGGAGCTCGAGCAGGGAAGTTTGAGAAATACACTCCGCTCACTCACTCGAGGTCACGCATCTTCAGTGTGATAAAGTCAAATGAGAAGTGGCAAAGGCCACCTCGCATGGTGAACAAAAACCGGGATCCGAACAAGTGGTGTGATTTCCACAGAGATCACGGTCACACCACTGACGAGTGTACACACCTTAGAGACAATATTGAGGATTTAGTTCGACGAGGATACCTAAGCCAGTTCAAACATTATTCTGACTACGCTAGATGCAGAGAAGAGGACAAGTCGGGGTATAACTGCAGAAGGGTTCAGAAGGACGACACCAAATGGAATGGATCATCAATAGTGTTGGGCTTAGGCTAGTGGGCTAATAAAAATGCACTAACTCAAATTATCATATAGAATATTACATCATATCTTTTCATTTTTGTTAGTAAGCCCACCTTATGAAATTTGCTCCTACTATTTCAAACATCAAAACAACAAACATTGATACTTGATGCTTCTAATTGGCGATAATGTATCCTAACAGAATATAGGTGGTAGAGTAGTACGGACTACGGAGTATCATCATACAAGCATAAGTGTATTCCTAAAATCCATTATACCAAAAATTATACTTCAAGCTATTTCCAGTTCACAGGCTCTTTTGGTTGAGCCTATGCAATCGATCTCAGCTGGCTCGGCTCCTGAAGGACTCAAGCTAAGTCAATATGAGTTGAGTTTTTACTTAAGCCAGAGTGAGCTGAGCTTAAGTAACTTGTGAGTCACCCCTTAATTAATATTTTATCTCCTAATTAAAGTACGTATGTTAAACTACGTACTAAACTAGCATAGATTACAATATAATTGAGGATTATTCCTCAAATTTGAGTCTAGGGTTCGGTTTTGCTTCCTTTACTTAGCTGTTTTCTTACAAGCTAAGATTTTGACATTCCAACTCAAATGTTGATAAAAAAAAAAGGGGCTTATTTTCTCATAACATTCTAAATATATGGGAGAAAAGAATTTTTAGAAGACGAGTTGTGTTTATGAGATATTTAAGCTCCTAAGAGTTTTACACCTATGAGTTTTCACTCTCGTCTACTAATGGGAATTAACCTTGATTATTAAGGTACTAATTACAGCCAATTTGTTAGTGATAATGATTGATGATAATGGTAACGAATTTATATACGAGTATAATTTAAGTTCAATGCTCGACTTACTCGTGTACTTTTTTTTTTTGGTTAAGGCCTTAAGGGGTTACGGAAGTTCAATACTCGACTTTTTCGTGCACATGAATACAATTATGTTTTTTTTCCCCCTTTTTTCTTAAAAAACCACATTTTTGAAGCAAAAACTTTTGAATGCCCCCGCTTTACAATAATTTTATTGTATATCGAATATTTTTGCGAAAAGTGACCCTTTTTCTTTACAAAAGTGACCATTTTTGTTACAAAAGTGAACCTTTTTGTTACAAAAGTGACCTATATTTTCACAAAAGTGACTTTTTTTCACACAAGTGATCCTTTTTTTCCACAAAAGTGACCCTTCTTTTTCACAAAAGTAACTTTTTTTTTTTTTTTCTTTACAAAACAAAACAGAGAAGTAACATAGGAATTTCATCAATAACCACTATCATTCGCTTTAAATTCGAGAAGCAAAAAATCTCAGATTCACCAGAACAATCATCATAAATGTTTGTGGGAAACACCATAATGAAGACTAACACTGTAGCGAAAAGAAACGAAGATTAATTTGCCATACCAAATAGCCATTTTTGTGCCGCTTCGATAATGATTTGAGATGAAGCCAATTTTTGTGTCTGGAGGTTCTTAAATGTTGATAGAAACAATCGATTGAATTTCAATTATATAAATCAAAAACTCAATTCAAACAAAATTTTGAGAAAAAATCGTCATTTGAGAAATTGGTTTTACGATCGAAATTTTTTTATCAACAAAAGATTAATTGTAGGTTGAAAATTTCATAATAGAGGAAGTGATTTCTTAGGCACGGAAGATGAAGAGAAAATGAAAGAGTAAAGAAGTAGAGAGAGGAAAGTAAGAGTAGAGAGAGAAACTGAAAGAAGAAAGAAAGATCCAGAAAATGAAAAATAAGGAAGAAGGTGCAAACACTTAGATGATAACTTACTTTTTATTTGAACCGATTTACAATAATGCTATTGTACACCGGGTGTTTTTTAATATTTGTATTTTTGAAGATCCAGGGCTTAAATGGGCCTAAAAGAAGAAGAAAAAAGATAAGACAACTAAAGTCAAACTCTTAACAAATACGTTGAAGCTGGGCATTTTATTGGATTTGTAGCTGTTAGACTTTACTTTGATTTGTTTGATAATATTTCCATGATTGATTGAATGATTGATCACGATTATGTACTGTACTACGCCTTACGTACTACCCTATTAGGCTATTAGTCTAGTATTAATTACTGAGTATATCCTAAAGTCTCTTGAGAAATTATATAATAACGTATTCTCCAGCCTTAAAAGCGTTAGAAAAGAATTAATTACATGCAATTTAACCAATACATCATAGTATCATATGCTATATAATTCATATTATTTCCGCCATAGGGGATTTAGTTAAGGTCTCGGATGGCACGTATCTCATTATTTCAAATAATTAATTCTGTACATTTTAAAGGAAAGTAGAAGATAAAATGAGCATGCATTTGACAAGTTCTATCAACTTAATAATCTTAGATCCGTCACTAAATCTCTTATCGTCGCACGCAAATAGTGGAAATAAGGATCTCTACCGGGCACTAGTGCATCTAATAACTAGAATGTTTTACGGATTTTATTTATTAATTGAGTGAAAGCTTAGGATACTTCTAAACTGTGAATCCGGATAGACTTGCAAAATAAATAAATAAATAAAATAAAAAACTTGCCCTAAGGTCGACCAATAAATTAAATGACCTTAATTTGACTACTCAAGTCAACAAAATTATAAAGAAAGATAACTAATACGGAGTACTTGTGTTTTGTGTATATAATTAATGAAGACATGGAGTATTTAATTTATTAACAGTAGTAAAAATATACAAGAGGATAGTGAGGTTCGTTCCTTTGATTTTGATTTTGATTTTCTTTTTCTTTATTTTTTGGATTTTCTTATACATTAATACATTATAATATGAAAGAGACAAGGAAGAAATATAATTAATTCCTAGAATATCTTATGTCTTCTTACCAACAAAGAGAATAATCCAAAGACCTATTATTCCAATCATAGGCATATATATATATATATATATATATATATATATATATATATATATATATATATATGTATATATATATATGTATATGTATATGTATGTATGTATATATATATGTATATGTATATGTATGTATGTATATGAAAATATGTATACTATACTTAAGTATGAATATATGTTGTGATGCATGCATTTTTATTTTATTTTTTTTGAGTTTTTAAATTTGATTGATGAACAATTTTAAATTATAAAAAAATTAATTATTGTATTTTTTTTTTTGTTTGCAATTATTGGAATTCAAAAAGGTTCGCAATTTTATTCAAAATTTGAATTTCATATTAAAGGTGTCTGTTAAGATATATGTAAATATCTTTATAGTTTGTTAAGTAAATATTTTGTATATAGTCTTTCCTAGTTTATAACCTTGCATTATGCCTTGTATACTGTTATATAATCGGCAGCAAGCAATGAAAATATATAATCGGTATCAGCAGTCTACGGTACGACTTCTCTGTCTTCCGTTGCACCCTAGCGTTTTCAATCCATTATTTCTTCCTCTCTTCTTCTTCTTTCTCTAATCTCCGGCAGCCATTATGTCGGACAATAAATCCTCGTTTCATCCGGCTTTAATTTGTCCATTTCAAACATCAAGAATCATATTTCCATTACCTTTGAGATGGAAAGTGTTCAATACTCTACTTGAGAGGAACTTTTCAAGATTCACGCACGTTCTAATCAAGTTCTTGATCATATCATTCCTCCTGCTATATGCAAGGAGAAGGAGACGACTCCTCCAACCGAGGCTGAGAAGGAGTTTTGGTCGACTCTCGATGCCACAGTATTATCGTGCGTGGATTTATGCTACTATCTCTAATGACGTCTTGCACACCATTATTGAACCCGATGCAACGGCAATGGAAGCTTGGAATAGATTGCGTGATATATTTCAAAATAATCAACATTCCCGTGTCATTACGCTTGAGCAAGATTTTTCCACCACTTCAATGGAGGATTTTCCCAATGCTTTTGCGTATTGTCAACACCTCAAATCTCTCGTCGATCAACTCAAGAATGTCGGGGTTCTGGTGTCGGATAGCCGGATGGTTCTACAATTGGTTGGGGGTCTTACCAAACTGTACCGTGGTGTGGGTACGTATGTTAATCCGTCAGAGCAATCCTCTTCCCCCTTTTTATCAAGCCCGGTCGATGCTCATCTTGGAGGAGGTTGGGATTGCCAAGGAAGGAGCTACCGGTTTCGAGTCTGCAATGGTGGCCGCATTTAGTGATAATTCTCATGTGAATTCGGTGTCCCAGTGAAATTCAAAAGGGAAAAATCAAAAGAATCTATGGGAAGTTCGGCAACCGGAAAAATTCTGGCGGTAATGCAGGCGGTGCAGGTCGGATCTCTGGCGGTGGCAAGCCTTGTCAGGGTTATGCTGGCGGCAATGGTGGTCGAGCTCCTGGCGGGTAGCAAGCTCCACCCTCGTATTGGCAGCATCAGCCATATCCGGGTTGGGGTTGGGTGCCTCAAGGCTGGCCTATTCTTCCTTGTCCTTACCCAACACAAGGATCAATGGGCCTGGCCTCCTTCACATCAAAGGTAGCCAGGAATTCTGGGCCCTCGCCCACAACAGATTAGCAGGCCTATGCAACCTCTTCTCTTGGACAGCGTGCTTCGTATGCACCTTCTATTGAAATGGATATCCACTTTGTCCGAGAAAAAGTTGTGCGGGATCAGGTTTGTGTGCTTCATGTGCCTTCCGGGCTTCCGGATACCAAATAGTAGACATTTTCACCAAGGGACCTCCGCAGGTTCTGTTTGATGATTTTAGGGACAGTGTCAGTGTCCGTAAACCTCCCGCTTTGATTGTGGGAGTGTGTGTTAAGATATATGTAAATATCTTTATAGTTGTTAAGTATATATATTGTATATAGCCTTTCCTAGTTTATAGCTTGTATTATGTCTTGTATATTGTTATATAATTGGAAGCAAGCAATGGAAAGATTTGAGGAAAATATTCTTTAAGTGTCAATAACTCATTATAGCATTAATTACTTGCAACAACATGTGTCAAAATTATTTATAAGGATCAAACTACTTAAGGTATTATTCTATAGAAAAATTGGGTTGTCGATTGAAATCTAGCTTGTGCCCGTGCGTAGGTTTGCCACTAAATGTATATGCAAGGATTCTTTACAAAAGCTTTTAAGTTTGGAATGAACTGTATTCTATTCACCTGATTTTCACTTATTTGAACTTATTTTATCTTATCTGAATTTACCTTAACTTATCTAAAATTATTAGACGACCTTATTAAAACTTATTATTTTCTCTGATATGAACTTATCTGAACATAACTAAATTACACCTGAAATAAGTGAAAATAAGATGAATAGAAGAGGCCCTAAAGAAGACTAGTATACTCCGTAGAATTTTGTAATGCTTTCATACATGGCCGTGAACATTAGAGGCTAGGACAAAGTACAAGAATTCTTTTAAATGTGATAGAATACAGGACAAATTAAATAGATAGATCAAAAACTGGACATTAAACTTTCACCAATCAATGACACGTGTCATTTTCTGGTATGTCTCTTATTTTAATTTTTTTTTAAAATAATCTTTAGAAAACAAATCTTATACATAAATAAAAAGATAACAAAATAAACATAAATAAAATATTTGACAAATCTTATACATAAATGAAAAAATCGCAAAATAATACATAAATAAAAGATTTGATATGTTTTTCCATAATATATACATTGACAACTATATTTATTTAATTTTGAGAAAAAATATAAAATTAAGTAAAAAGAAATAAATATTAAATCAGATTTTTAACATAATTGTGCTAGAATGTTATGTACTACCTATTATAACAATAATTTTATTTTTTTATTTAATTATGTGTTAAAAACCTCTAAGAAAGTAATTTGAATTCCAAATATTAAAAAGTAGTTAATATAAAAGATTTGATGTATCCTTCTACAAATAAATATTAAAAAGTAACAATTATAAATTTAAGGGGAAAAAAAGCTGGTTTTTTACATAATTTGTGACATACATATGGACTACAGAGTGCAATGTACAATGTTTTTAAGAAATTCATTTGGTTAACAACAAGAAAACCGTACCAATTTGTTGATGAAAAATATATGAACAATACATATTGTCAAATGTATTTTAAAAATAGCTATCTAGCTAATAAACTCTTTTATAATAACTAAATGCATTATATGCTCTTTTATAATAAATTCATTACTCCGTATAATATTTTAGAAAAATTCATTATTAATGTTAAAAATAGTTATTAAGAATTATCGTGCATGGTACAGGACCTAACCTAGTTTCTTATATAATAGGGACAAGTTGTGAGTTAACGTTTTTTTTCACTCAAATTATCTATCATATCATAGAATAACAAAAGGAAGTGGGGAGAGTGAGGAATAGCTTAGATGATTAAAGGTTCCTACTCGAGAATGTGTTGTTTGTTTAATTTGGGAATTTACTTCTCATGGGAATTTTTATTTCATAGGAATTCAATACCTATATTCAATTTCTAGAATTGCCTAAAGTTGTTTGGTTGGCAGGAAAGAAGTTGTAACTTCCCATGTTTTGTGAAAAGTTTCTTAAATTTGCAATTCTCACATTTACACTTTTTTTTGTCAACTAAATAACTCATTCATTTTCAAATTCACTTGATTTTCCAAAAAAAAAAAAAACAAAATGAGGGAGGAGGGGTTTAAGGGTTTTGATTCGATCGAGTATGTGAGCCAAGACCATATTGAAATGATGAATACCTCGAGTTTGAAAATTACTTAATCTAGCAAAGCAACTTATTAGTAGGCCATACTTTTATTTAATCTTTTTTCTGTTAAAGTGGAATTTCCTTATTTTACACTCAACCGGCCATAAACTGGATCAGTTTATAGAATCCGAGGACCAAAAATCTCTACGTATCCATTCAAAACTAAATCTTCTGCTTGTCAATATATTTGCTTCCCTATCGCTAAATGATTAGCTTGCCACTGATTTCAAACAATCATTTATTTAGGTTTTGATTATAATATTATGCTTGTACGTAATACATTGTGGCATATTGATCATTTTGTTCAGTTAGTTATTAGGGACCAAATAACTATCTTCCTTGTTGTCAAAAAAAAAAAAAATTAACCGTCCTTAATTACCTTGTGTATGGAATAACGTATTATGATAGTATTTGATTTAATCCAAACAATTACTATCCTTAGCTTGTGTATGTAATAAGATATTATGATAGTATTTGATCTAATCTAAACAATTACTTCGTGTCTTCGTATACTTTTGGGAAATTACTTCTATGCCATAAATCACTGTTTTAGTTGAATTTCAAACTGCATTATGATTTTGATACCACAAGCTATGTCAAATCCCAAGGACAATTTGGTTAATAGTTTAGACCATACTCTGAATAACTAACTCTATTAGTAACTAGGTTAATGGATGATGTGGGTTGTTGGAACAAATGCTTTGATATGTGAATTTTGTGAAAAAACAAAAAGTCCCACATTGGTGAGAAATGAAAGGTTGTCCTCCTTTATAATGAAGAATGTGGAGTACTTGGGTGTGGCCCAAGGGCTACCCACACACACGCGCCCCGAACCAAGCCAGTCTGGGCTGGGTCGGGCCGGGTTTCTTAAGTAAACTTAATTTTTGAACGGTTTTTGGAACAAGGCTTAGTGCCTTGATTTTTGCTAAACGGTTTTGACTGAATCCTTTATAGCCGTTTTAGTTGATTCAGAGTTACTGTTCCGTTTTTAATTGACCGTTTTAATGTTAATCAATTTTGAACGGTTATTGAAATTGATTTACTGGCCGTTTTCTTCTTGACCGTTTTTTTTTTTCTGATTGTTAGGCATGATTACCTCTTAATTTGCCGTTATGCTGTTACTTGGTTTCAAAAAACGGCTTTCTGATTTTGGCTATAAAAACAGAATGGGTTAAGCGTTTTATACACAGAAAAAAAAAAATATATATCTTCTACATCTCTCTTCCTCTTTAAATATTCGAGCAGTGTTCTTTATTTTTTCGGTGTTTAGTTGCCCGGTGGTTCAGTGCAATTCCACCGGTACTCTATATTTTTGAGAGGCTGTTTTATCCTGTAGGACATCCGGTTACGTACGAGCTGCTTGCACAATTTCGAGGCAGTACTGTGAATGTTCTAAAGAGAGCGACATAGTCCGCGACTCAGTCTCATTCTCGATAACTTTGTTCTTACTGTTTTTGCAGTTCCGTTTACAACATGGGTGCTCGATCATTTTAATTGTGTTCGAATCTCCTTAGTGTGATTCAGATTATTCTTAGGTGACAAGCAATTTAATTAAATCAATGCTAGGAGTAGTCATGTTTGCATCCTTACAGGAGCTAATTTAAAATCAATTACTCCATATAAAATATTTTGTTGATTTAGTTATACCATGAAAAATCAATTCAATTCTTTATTTGGTCAAAAATCAAATACTTAGTTTCGAGTACAAGTCTAATTTTAAACATGTGTCAATAGGTCAAATAATTAAAAACAAGCAACGGAGTAATCTGTATCTTAATAGATATGCATCATTTGGGTTAGTTATATAGTCAATGTATTAATTATTTTTTAATCATTAATATCTTTATATCTTTAATCATGCTATAATAAAAATCATTACAATACTTATAAATTAATCAATTGGTTGTTGGTGCAGTGGTGATTGAGAATACTTTGTAGGAAGGATCGCATGTTTGATCCCCCGCAACAATAATTGAAAGGGAACTGGAACTTTGATCCTCAAATCAGGATTAGCTCAAAAGGGTGAATCGGGTGGAACACAAAAAAAATACTTATAAATTATTGATTAAAACCAACTCAACAAAAATTACCAAAACAAAATTTATTTTTATATGAGTATTAGTTTTCAAATGCGGTCAATATTAGTATAATAAATATAGTGTAAACAAGTTAAAATGATGCACAAAGAAACGGGGTTAATATTAACAAGGTCGATTCTAGTTTAAAGTTAGTTTGATGATTAAATCCTCAAATAGAATACGGTCCATATCTATCAAAGTGTACGAAAACGCTTCATGTTGAATCCACAATTGAATGATGAAGGTGACAGAATATCTGCTACCACTTAACCCAAAAATAACATCCCAAAGTAGTGTATGTCATCTCTCCAACGTCAATTGGTAGATTATTTCCATCTACCATATCACTTTTTTGTTATTATAAATCATTTATCTAACGTTTTTATGAGTAAGATTTAGCGCCAAATAATGTATATTCTAATTTTCTAAATAATAGCTGAAATTTGACATAAGTTATGATGTACTCCGTATCTTTTCTTTTACCAAATTGTCCAAAGGCTATATTCTAGTGAATTGAAGTATGTGGGACAAAGAATTGCATGGAGCTGTGTGTTGCCAAAATGAAGGAATTCTGTTCTCAATTTTAAATACTTCTTAGACAAACAAACAATATTGGGTCCTCTTTTTTATTTTTCTTTTATGTCAATATATTAAAAGCTAAGCTTTGATGACAAGCATCAATTATGAGTCTACCCATAAACCATCATATAAGTTATCGCATCAAAAATATTGAGTACAAAAGATTTTCAAACAAATTCTTAAAAATTATAATTTATAAAATGGACATCAAATTATTACAGGTATTTGAGATTTTTAGATTCAGAAATCCATGAAGTAATATGGTTCATAATAATCTATTGATATAGGTTTAAAAATGTCACTCTTTATAATTTTATATCAAATTCTACACAATTTGGTTGAATTTTTATTTGATTTTAAACTAATATTAATACGAATTGAAACATATCAAGTAATACACCGTTATATACAAACATCCCCGTCTTTAAAAGGGTTTTCTCTTGAAGCTTAACAACATTATTGTTACAATATAAACGTAAGAGGAAGTCTATCTTACAAGAAAATGACATATTGTTTGATTTTTACTTGACTAAACCTCCCTTTCATACAATAAAGTACAGTTCGTAAAAGACACTCACTTGATTGTCATGCTTTGCTTGGAAGTATTATTTGGAGCTTTTTATATGGATAAACAAATCCCCTGTTTTGTGTCACTATCCCATGTCGCAAAATATACGATTAATAATATACAAATTTAACTACTTATTGTCAGAAAAAAGGTTTAAATAAATTATACTACTTGTATAGTTTATATTTGTGGTCTAAATTAAGATATTTTATACTTTCTACACCACACATAGTTTTATTTAACTCTTTATGTCTCAATCATGTGCTTATATTTCCAATTTTGCTTTTGTCACTTTAGTTAAAAGTATGAGACAACTTGGCTCAATGCCTCCATATTTATTTGTTCTAAATTAAATCTAATTACTACCTTTATTTTATATTTTTTGCAATTTAAAGGTATTATTTGTGAAAATATAAAATATTTCAAAGTTGTAAAAAATATTAAACGAAAGTAGTATGTTGTTTTGTTATGAGTCTTATGACTAATGAGTTTTGTCAGTTATATATTATTATACGAGGTTTTACCCTATCAAAGAAGATTGAGCTCACTTGATAAGTGTTTTAGGTTAGCTATTAGAAATATAATTAAGGAGTATTGTTAAGTGAGAGTACTGGAAGATGAAAATATTATTACATCTCTCCTCTATTTTCAAGTGGCTACCATACTCTATAAAGATTGGACCAAAAAAATGAGCGTGATAGATGTTATTAAGTATAAGTGAATAAAAATAAGGTAGTGTATTCTTTACTGTTGTTTAGTGCGAGTTGACAAAAGGGAGGACTACAATAATTTTAAGGACATGTTTGGATTGGGAGTAATATATTAAGGGGATAATAAAAGTCAAATTTGGAAAAATATAAGTAATTAGAGGTGTTGTTATATGAGGTATGGTTTTTACAAATGAAATAAGGTAGTTGTTCCATGAGGAAAAGAGAGAAATTGAGGAATGTGTAACTATTACCCCCAAATTGAGCCTCTTTTTTCACCTCATACCTCACCATAACAACATAATTTTTTTTACAAGCACATCATTACTATCTCCTCCTTCCCTATGTACTTTAATTTTGCTTAGTTTGACTTTTATTACCCTAGTAATACATTTCCCTCAATCCAAACATACCCTAAGGAGAAGAGCAGTGATAAGATAAACAGAAGAAAAAGGAGCATAACTTGATACCATTTAAAAAAAAAAAAAAGAAGCATAACTTAATATAGTTGTGAATTGCAATTGGGTATTTTTTTTCTTGAACTTAAGCCAAAACTATTATTATTATTATTATTATTATTATTATTATTATTATTATTATTATTATTATTATATCTATTTTTATATAGAGATGTGAATTCAAAAACAGTTTCGTTGGTTGTTAAAATTTGGGAAATTATCAATGGCACACCCAAGGTTCGGGCCTTTATCAATGGTACACCTACTTAACTATTCTTTATTAGCGGTACACCCAAGATTTCACACTATTATCAGCGGTACACCTACCGTACACTTTCCGTTAAAAAATGTTAGTTTTAGCTTTTTCGATATTTTAACTTAAAAACATAAGATGTGCAACTTTTATTTTTCAAAAGAGCATAAATGTTGAATACATAGAATATAGAACTTGAATCCTAAAGACAAGAGAGAAAAATAAATAAATAATTTGAAAGAGCACAAGAGATGAAACAAATAAACATGAAACAGAAACGAACACGAACCCAAAAAAATATACTTTCTCTGTTTCTTTATAGTTACAACACTTCTCATTTCACGCTTTTCGATGCATGATTTCAATCGTTAATATCTTTAACTATCAACATGTAAAAATTATAGGAAAAAATCATGGGAATAATCTCACCTTTGGGCCATTCGTTTGTAATAATCTCACCTTTGAGTTATTTTTTAATAATCCGACCTTTACCCCCCATTCTTTTTTGTTGGTCCCAACCGGTCATGTACCTGTTATTGGTCAAAAATAAAAAAAAATAAAAAAAAAAAGTTAAAAAAAAAACAACAAAAAAAAAATACCACCCTGCCACCACCTTCCCCACCATCCTGGCACCATACCCCTCCCCCTCTTCATCCCAGAAACCGGCCGGCCGGCGTCCAGCTCACCCACTGCCGGCCGTCCTACCCCCTGTTACCTTGACCAGGCCGAAACTCCCACACGCAGCCTCGATTTCACCCCTTTCCGATCACTGCAGCCAACCTCCACCACCACAAACTCCCACAAACCGCAGCCAACGAACCTCAACCAACCCTATCCTTCACGTACAACAGCGAACAGAAGCCTTGATGTCATTCCCGATCCTCGCTGCATCACCAATTCCCTAATTGCGCTTCAAAGCACAACCAACGCTTCTCTCGATTTAGGGTGAAGTTTTTGGGTGGTTCAGGCAACAATTCAAGCTATTACTTTCCATTATTGGTGCAGTTTTTGGGTGTTTCTTTGTGTGTTTCAGGCGCTTTTCCAGGGGGTGATTGGCGGTGGTTTTCAGGCGACGACAAAGGAATTCAGTAGGGGAAGGTGGAGATGGATGGCTAGTTGCGGTTTGTTGCAACGGGTTGGTCAGGTGGTTGTTGCAGTGGGGAGTAGGGGAGTAGGCGAAGGTTGGGGCTGTTGTGTAAAGGTGTGATGGAAGGTGAGGCAGGGGAGGAGGAGCGGCGGCGACAAGGGTGAGGGGAGGGGGAGGAACGACAGGGGTGGGGTGATGAGAGGAAGAGGAGCGGCAAGGGTGGCAGGGGAAGATCCGATGGATGGGTTCAAGGTAGGTTTTTTTTTTATTTTTTTATTTTGGACAAATCAAATTGTGACACGTGTAAATTAAACTTAAAAAAAATATTTACCTACTTAACCGATATCTGGTCAAATGGGACCAATAAAAAAGAATGGTGGGTAAAGGTCGGATTATTAAAAAATAACTCAAAGGTGGGATTATTAAAAATGAATGGCCCAAAGGTGGGATTATTCCCATGATTTTTTCCAAATTATAAACATTTGATAATAAAATAGTATAAATCGAGCCGAATCTAACAAGAGCCCACATGACTATATTTTTGCATAGCTATAAATCATCAAAGCTAATCAAAGTTGAACACGTTATTAGTATAAAAGTCCAATTATTATAACTATATAAAAAAATAGAGGAAGTATTATTCAAGTACCAAAAAAAACTTACGTAGTATTTTTTTAAATCGAAAGAGCTTTTTTTTCATTAAAGAATAAAATCTGTAATGTAAAGAAGCATAAAAACATATAACTCATATCCAAATAACATACTTGCTCAAACTCAAAGGAAACAATCAATTTCATTTCAAAAAAAAAAAATCATATAATAAGTTTAAATTTTGTAATGTAAAGAAACATAAAAAAAAAATCATATAATAAGTTTAAAATTTGTAATGTAAAGAAACATAGAAAACATATACTCATAATTCATATCCAAACATCATACTTGCTCAAAACTCAAAGAAAACAATCAATTTTAATTCAGGAATAATAAGTTTTGATAAGGTTACTCAAATTAAAATTACAACTTCAAGTTCAAGTAAGGTGAATAGAACACACCCTCAATCAACATATATATTTACATATTTTAAGATTACAACCAATTGGTTGTTGGTGTAGTGGTGATTGAGGCTGCACTTGGTAGAGAGGACCGCGTGTTCTATCCCTCGCAACAACAATTGGGAGGCGACTGAATCCTAACCACTCAGAACTGATCCCCGAATCCGGATAAGCCCAAGGGTGAATCGGGTGGAACACCAAAAAAAAAACATTTTAAGATACATTTTCAATATTTGATCTTTATTTGTACAAATAAATGCCAAGTACAATTTAGAAATGTAAAATTGAAAAGGAATCATATTTGTAAAATTTGATTGTCGAAAATTAAGAGTAGTTTTAGGGCATGTTATATTCACTTATATGGATTTACAAGACCTTATAAAAACTCATTTTAGTTACACTTTGAAATTAACCTGAATAACCTTTATCACACCTACTCTTTTTTCATTTTTATTTTTTGAAACAATATCACACTTACTTTTTGTGGACAAAACTTATCAAAATTTATAAGTGAAAATAAGGTAGGAAGAATAAACCTTTGTTGTTAATGATAAGCAATTTTTATTTTTATTTTTTAAAAAAAAATACAGGAACCATGGCCAAAATTGTACCCTAGGTGTATAATCTAATATTCACGCTAATGATTAATTTTATTGCCTACAGAGTAATTATAGTACAAATTAATTACTTGTAATTAGGTTTTTGAAGTGTAAATATCAATCCTTGCACAGAGTAATTGAGGTCCCAACTGCAACTAATTCGAGCGGGTGGGCGTACTCATAGTTGAATTGCACCGAGAATGCTGCACATGATTACTGCCATGAATTTCGGGTCAGTTTTCATCAAACTTTGTGGAACCCACTTACCACCATCATCCATATATTTCCATTATTATCTTTGATTTTTTTTATTTTTTTTTTATTTTTGAGGGTATAGATATAAATAAATAAACAAATAAACATCTTTAATAAATAAATAAACATCTTTCAAATATTTCTTGTCAAACTGTTTCAAAAAAAAAAAAAAAAATCTTGTCAAACAGAAAAATTAAAAATCTAGCA
The DNA here is from genome assembly GCF_001683475.1 of Chenopodium quinoa. NCBI lineage: Eukaryota > Viridiplantae > Streptophyta > Magnoliopsida > Caryophyllales > Amaranthaceae > Chenopodium > Chenopodium quinoa. The sequence continues at coordinate 4,350,512 of NW_018742484.1, forward strand.
ATAATTCAATTTAGTAAAACTTCATGCATTATGTGTTTTAAGTATCTAGAATCTTCTATAATCTATACTAACTTACTATACACTAAAGTACTAACCAAATAGGACACTTCACACAATTCTAAGAAAAATTTTCCCAACAAAATGCTATTATTTTTTTTTAAAAATGAATTTGTATCAAAAAGAATTTGAAATTACTTTAAAATAAAAAATATTCATGTAACATATAAGAAATTTAAGGATATACATTCAATAAATTTAAATTTTAGAAAAAATAAGTTACGTACTTATAAGTCATTGTTAATTAATCAATAATTATAGTCTCTCTATTTGAGAGTTTTTCTACCCGTATATCGGGTTAATTTTCTCTCTTTTTGAGAGTTTTGGGGCTATGTTCTTTAATTTCGTAAGAAAAATTGATTTGTTGATGAGGAGTTGTGCTATGTCGCCATGGAGGTTAATTCTACATCTACAAACAATTGTATTGAATGGTGTTCGATTCCAAAACTACAATAGATCGAAAGACCCCCTCGTGAAAAGCTGCATCAAACAGCGGTGTGAAAGAGAGTTAGAAATGTCAGATCCAGATAACAACGATCGTAGTTTTGTTAAATTAGAATATTATTTGATTCAATTTGTATTGTATTTGCTAGTTTTGATTTATATTGTAGATGTCGTATGACTCTCTATTAATGAATTAATTTTCTTTTCAAAAAAAAAAAATCAATACCATTATTTTATTTTATGCGATCTTACCATATAAGTCATTGTTAATCAATCTTACCATTATTTGATGCCCTAAACTAGTTATATTAAAATAACAATTGATGAATCATTCTTTTTTTCAAATTGTACATATGTTAGCTTTTCATTCAATTTTTTCTCCCCTAAACTAAAGTACTTCTATAATGTACATTATCTTAAGTTACATATAATTAATCTTAAGGAAAGCAAATATTAACCCCTCTATATATGTGATTACTCCATCTAATTACAAAGTCCACTAAATTTTGTTGTAGACATGAATTTTCTTTTGGTTATATTATTTTAATTTTTGTAGTTTTGTTTATGTTAATACAAAGATTTTACATATATTGGGTGATAATATAACTTGGAAATGTACACAATTATAAATTCTTTTTATTAAAGTGTAAAAAAAAAAAAATCTTTTTATTATATCCGTGAATCGCACGAAAGCTAATCTAATAACTATGTCTACACAACAAAACATGCTTTAAATTTTATATCCTTCTATATAAACTTTCAACAAGAGAAACAAAAAATATAAGCATATAAAGAAATACAATAACAACTTAAAATATTTTTAATGGCAAGCTAACTGTGTTAGTTTATCATATGCTACTAAAGATTTCAAGGTACTCCCCTTTCTAGCTATTTTGTAATTCAATGATTAGCAACTAGTTTGTTAATCAACTAGTTTATCATGTCTCTTTTAGCCATTTGTCAATAAACTTTCTATCACACAAATTAATTTGCCCACACTAATATCTCTTTTTCTATTGCCATGCGTTAATGCTCAAGATATAACTTCAAAACTTTTTAAATATTGCAAAGTTAGTTGTGTTCTATTTACCTAATTTTCATTTATTTAAACTTATCTTATTGTCTTAATTTATCTAAAATTATCTAAACTTATTAAATATAAATGTAAAACTATTTTTCTTGACCTTTATCTGAATTGAAACTGAACTTATCAATTATATATAATACTTTAATTTTGTACAAGGATAGCTAAAAGAATGAAGCTTTATAGGACCACAAAATATAAAGATTTATGGACAAAAAAAGTGTAGATTTATTGGAGGATCGAGGTTGATTGGTCAAGCTTTTTTAGCTACTACCCTCCCAACTTAATATTTGACTCCACATTATTCTAGTGTACTCGTCAAATAAAAAAAAATATAGAAAAATTTGTCAAGAATAAGCAAACATTTACTCGGTCTTTTCAAAATAAGCAAACCTTTCGGTTAACTCATATAAGTTGACCTTTATGGGGTATTATCTTTAAATAGATTAGATGACTTACAACGGTACATGGCCGTTGCATTAGGCCTAATGCCACGGATTTTGACGCAATGCAACGGATTTGGGGGTTGCAATAGGTCAAAAATGTAGTAGTGTACCAAAACAGGTCACTTTTTTTCCCTAATTCTAATAAATTTTTTCTTATTTTATAATTGATAATTAATTAAATTGTATTTAAAAAGAAAATAACAAAAATCCACCACATACCAGCGCTCCACTCACATCCTCGCCATCCACTGCACTACTGCAGAAACCACCTCCCCCTCCGACCTCACCTGGTCCCTGACCCATTTCTTCCACATGAACCACCCCACCTCGAAACTCAATTTTACAGAAACCCTCCCGAAAACCACCACACACCTTGATTCCCACCCTAACCACCAGAATATTACCATATCCACCTCGAAATCCAACCAAACCCACCTCGAAACCCAACACCCACCTCGGTTGTTGTTGTTATGCGGATTTGCAACTTTGATTGCAGGGATGTGATGCGATGGTAGATTGATAGTTTTGGTGGTGGGGAAGGCAAGGGGTGGTGGATTCGGTGGGGACTTTGAGGGTGGAGGTGGGAGGGTGGTGATTTTAGTGGTGGGGATGGGGGGTGGAGATGATTTTTCCGATGCTCAGGGAGGTATTGACGGTGGCTGACGGGGCAAGGGCGGGGTGGGGGGCTGGCTGTAGTGAATAAAGGGTATTTTAGGGTTTTTTTTTTAAAAAAAAAATTATCTTGAAAAAGAGTTTTTTTTAATAAAAAATAATTAAAATAATTAAATTTACAAAAAACAACCAACCACATAATGACATGTGGCATAAGCAACCCAAACATCCGAGTACCCTTAAAACAAATAGGTCATGACTTGTTATAAGAAAATACCCCATAAAGGTCAACTTATTATGAGTTAATCAAAAGGTTTGCTTATTTTGGGAAGACCGAGCAAGATTTGCTTATTCTTGATAAATTTTCCAAAAATATACGCTCATCTATCTATCTATCTATCTATCTATCTATCCATAACCATACTAAAATAGAGGGCACTCCACGGGTCCACGCAGAAGCTCCACATGTAACAACATTTGTTTGATAAATTTCCTATAGAACATATCATTATGCTATCTCTAAGTTATTGTAAATACATAATTTAATAATACATTATACAAGTAGTCAATTGGTATAAAAGTAGTCTTCATCATTACAAATACAAAACGAATTACATAAAAAATTATTGGTAGTAAATTAGTAATAAGTTGGCAGGTAACTGGGCGGGTAAGCGGGTAATTGGCGGGTAGGCGGGTAACTAGCGGGTAGATGGGTATGACATCAAATCCACCACTTACCCGCCTACTTACGTCAGTTACGTGCCAAAGTTGGATCCATACCCGCTCCAACTGGGATGGGTGCGGTGCGGGACTCATATTTTTTACCCACTTGTCATCTCTAATTTTAAGTCTATTATTAATTTAATAGGGAAATAATAGTAGAATAATTATATTTGTAGGAGCTATATATGTTAGAGCGTAACTTTTGATTTCCACTTCATCATTGTTATTAAAAAAAATTGATTTGATAAATAAATTATACATATGAAATTATTATACTGTGCAATTGCTCGGGTACTATACTAGTATGAACACTAAATTGTCTTGTATTTTTTGCATTTAAACCCTCAATCTAATATATATATGAAGGTATTAATGGTCTGTTCTGTTCACCTTATTTTCACTTATTTCAGGTCTAGTAAGTTTAGATAAGTTAATATAAGTTCAGATAAGTTAAGTTCAAGAAAAATAAGTTCTGATAAAGGTTACCCAAGTTCAAATTTACAGCTAATAAAATAAGTTTTAATAAGTTCGGATAAGTTAAGTTAAGTTAAGTTCAGATAAGTTTAAATAAGTTAAGTTAAGTTTAGAGAAGTTCAGATAAATTTAGTTAAGTTCAGATAAGTGAAAACCAGGTGAATAGAACACATCCTTTATGAGATATATTCTAATACATTTCGAATATCTAAACTAGTTATTTTGAAAACTTATTTTAGGTAAAAAGAACAAATCCAAACTTCATTCGAAAATATTTGTTTACTATCTTAACAAAATATTGATATAAAGTATAAACCTATCTAAGGGTGTCGGTACTCGTTAGTAGGCAGAATTGCCTAGTAGTCGTGTGAGTAGATTTACATAAGTTATCAACTAATAATTCTAAAGGAATCCCAATGAAGGTGTTCAACACAAAGGTTCATTGGTTGATTTTGGCAAACGTTACTAAAAAATAAGCGCTAGTTAAAGCTATATAGCCAATTACACTATTATTTGAATTTAGTACTTCACATAGTAATATTTATTGAGCAAGACACACTTTATCACCTTGATAAACAAATTTTATTTATCAAATGACATTTTTGTAAATAAATTGCATTAGATTTTGTCTTTTTTAATTAAAAAAATATATATATTTATTGTCTATGGGCCATTGTAATAATGTTGATAGAATTTTTATAGTTAAAATTGTTAACTCACCATCAACTATTGTTCATCACCTTCTTCCTCCCCACTTTCTTCCTAATTCATCTTCTTCTTACCACCTTCTTCTTCCTCTTGTTCTTTTATCTTCCTCCCACCCACCTCTATCTTCTTCCTCCATTCTACACCCACTTTCATCTTCTTTCCAAGCCATTCAACTCCGCGAGCACCACCATTTCTGGCAGCTTAAAATCAACGAAAACCGAAATAACAAATAGAGAAATAAAGGGCATGGTTAACCCTAAAGGATAGGTGAGTTAATCATCCATTGATTTTGGCTTTGCACCACCATTATTTCCGGCGGCAAATTAAACGAAAACCCGGATATCAAAGGGAGAAATAAAGAGTATGGTTAACCCTAAAGGATAGTAAGCTTTCGTTCCTTTATTGATTTCGTCTAGCTCGATGTTATAGTGAAATGCACATTTTTAGCCATTGAAATTAAAGATTGAAGGAGGAGAGAGAAAATTGAGAGAGAGGGGGAGAGCAACTAATGACAATTAAGAGCAACTTCAATGGCAAGCTAATTCATAAGCTTTTAAGCTAATTGTCATTTTAGCTCAAATGGTTAGCTAATAACTTACTATTTAAATGGACCACACCCCTTTAATTTACGTTGATAAATTTCATTTTATTAATTCTATTTTGTTTAATTTTAGCAAGTTTTTTTTTCAAGTAAATTAGCTTGACAGGCCAAGCTAATTGCATTTTCTAGCTCCAATAGCTAAGCTAGTAGCTAGAAATTATTCAATATTGCAAGCAAGTCCCTAGCTACAACCATTGAAATTGCTCTAACACTAGTTAATTGTCAATTACATAAATACCTCTTGATAAACATGAATTGTTTATCTAGATTATAAACTTGTATTTTTTAGTATTCATTTGTTCAAATCAAAACACTAATTAAGAGGTACTCCAAAAGTTAATGATATTTTTGCCGAACACTAGTATGACATTTTCATGCAATGCTCCATACTGATAATATAATAAAAAAAGCTAAAAATATTTACAAAGATATAGATCCAAAATTGATCTTATTAGATTTATACATAAAATACTTATGTATTCCTTTCAAAACCCTTAAAAATTAAATTCTATCGCTTAACCAAATATGTATGTTACTGAAAAGTTGACGCGGCATAAGAAATAATGTTTTGTACGGGTTTATACAAATGTATTAAACTCAATGAATTTTTTCAACTTTTCTTTTTCAAGTACACGATTAATTATACTAATGGTTAAAATTCTTTGTTGACAAGTGGGTTCAATCAAAATGATGTATGTCCTATATTTTTAAGTGTCGTATTCCTTTTTGAGAACTTGTAAATTAGTGAAAATAGGATAGTACACTCGGGTGCACCACGTGTATGGTGCACCCGAAAGGCGGAATGAACATACTGTTTTTTAATAAAAAAACATATTGTGTTTGACAAGAACATACTTATGTTTGACAAAGAACATACCCATATATGTTTGATAATATGTTCTTTTATACTTATGTTATTTAACATATGTTGATTAAACATGTTTTTTGGGTTTCAATAATACAAAGTATGTTCTTTGAATTTGGCTCGTATGTTCTTTGAGGTAACGAGTGACGCACAAATTCTTTATTGAATTATCATATATCATTTTTTTTATTATCGTATGTTCTTTGAGTTTGATCAGTGTGTTCTTCGGGTATGAATAATATGTTCATTATATTATTACTTATGTTCTTTTAATATATGTTATTTTGAATTTTGAAATTTAATTTGAAAATGAAATCTTGGTTTTTTCTTAGTTGAAAATATTTTAGAGAGAGAAAACTAAATTATTATGGAAAGTTAATTTTTAGAGAGAGAAAAATTATTTTTGGGAAAATGATATCTTTGGTAAAGATTTTTTCCGTTAATGTGTAATTTTTCATAAAATTTTAATAAAGTTTTTATCACGTTCTTTTTATAATGTCTTTTTATTCTTTAGTAATGCATGTTCTTTGTTAAACACAAACATGTTCTTTTTTTAAAACTTACATGTTCTTTTTCAAACACCTAAATGTTCTTTCCGCCTTTTTTTTTTTTTAATTTAACCAAAGTATAATTAGTCCTAAAAAAAGGGGCTAAAGTATATTTATTGAGCTTGATAACACCATTTTAAGTAGTAATTTTTATCTACAAAAGTTTAATCATATTACAGCTTAAAAAAGTATCATATACTACAAAACAAAACTAATAATTTAATCCTATCAATTAACGTTAAGATTTGAAGCAAAATATACTCCATTGTCTATTCTTCAAAAAAAAAATATATATATACTCCATTGTCTCCATATAATCGTAAATACTTTGTAGTTAGTAATTATTTATGCAAAACAGAAAAGTCACTACATAATCTCAAGGTACTAATTCCTTCGAGAATCAATGTGTTAATTGTCTAACAATTCATTCACCTGCCAACCAATAATAGACATGATTAGTAGCATCACTAAAAATATTCTTAAACAATTAAAATGATCTCATCACAAATTTACAAAGGAATAGATTTATAGCCACAATAAAATGGAAATTCATCTAATTAAAAGACTGTTGTTTACATGCACGTGTAAATCCACCAACAAATACCAATGAGCAAATTCATGTCCTTAGTGATAATATAATTTTAACTTGTATCTCATTAATTAAGAGGTAAGAACACATATTGCATTAGTAATAAATATATAGAAAAATGATAGTTAAAATTAAAAATTATATAGATTAAACACTAATAATAACAATGAGCAATGATTGAAATTATGTACTCATAATCAAATTAAGAAAAAACACTAATAATTAAATAAAAAAAACCCCAAAAACTAATAATTAAGCATACCCCTTATTAAAGAATGATAGAAAACATACACTACCCATAATCAAATGCAACAAATTTATCGAATTTAAGACTTGGTATAAACTCATTGCTTGTAAATATTCAATAAAGTAGAGGAAAAAATAAACATAACTAAACACACCAAAAGAGAGTGAAAAAAAATAAAATAGCAAACAACATAAATATAATCATCAGTAAGCATTTTATTAAATAAGAAATTGAATTGATTTTGAATTTACATTGTTATACTCCGGATATGTAGAGACAATAGATGTAAATTTACCTTATATGTAATGGATACTTGATAAAGGAGAAATTAAGTCACCCAAATTTAATGCGATTGTGACGGTTTTGCTTCTATATGAGAAAGGAAAAAGATAAAATTAAAGGGTATACTTATCAAATTTTTTGGTAGTTATGCTTATGCAGTCAAATTTGTTTTCAGTAATTTTTTTTTTTTAAATCCCATGTTTAGTCTCTAGAGATTCATGGCGGTTTTTTTTTTTTTTTTTTTTCCAGTTTTCTTTATTTTTTTAAAAGATTATATTTTTGTAGTAAATAAGTGTTTTTTAAAGGGTATATTTGGAAAGAAAAAATTTTCAACCAAAAAAGGGTGTTCCCTTTAAAGAGTAACATAGATAATTTAGGTAGTTAAAGTTTAGTAATTATCAAATAATGTGTAATACTTTGCATAATAGTATGTATATTGTATATATAAAAAGGTTATACGAACACTTAATTTACAAAAATTAAAACTCGTATTTGGTAATTAATAAAGAATGTTTAAAATATACAAGTTTTTACACGTGTAATCTAAACCATATTTGATAATCCTTATCATAATTAATGGCTTGTTTGGGATTGTTTTTGTTTTTAATTTTCTTTTTTTTTTTAAATAAAAACCCAAAACAAGAAACTAGATAAGTTATTTCCACTTTCTAATGTTCGTTTTCTAAATTATCTTGATTTTAATGAGTTTGACCAATTTTTGTTTTATTATATGACATATCACATAATTTTAAAAAGAAAAAAAATCCAAAAAACAGCCTAAATTGACAGTTAATAGTACACTTAATCTGGCAAAAATATTTGTTTCATAATAAAAAATTACTTGTACATTTTAATTAATTGAATATTTTTACAAAAATGAATTACGGATAGTTGAGATTCAATGTTGAATATGGACGGCTAAGATTAAAATGTTATATCAATTGTCTTTTTAAGAAAGTAATTGTAGAATTTGTAATAATAATTAACAATAAATTTTAATATTCATATAGTGATAATTGTAATAATATATATCATTTAGCATATATTTATTATCTTATTATTAAGAAAAAATATTATTCAATATAATTAGATTAGATTGAACTTATTAGTACTTATTATACCTAATCGAACTTATTAAACCTAATTAAACTTATTAAGACCTGTTTTTTTTTTTTTTTTTTTTTTTTTTATTTTATTTTTTTTTTTTTAATAAGGTGAATAGAACACACTTAGAGCTACAAATAAGCACTTAAATATCTTTACCGACCCTTATTTGTAGTGCATTTTTCAAATTCAATACTTTAATCCGCATGAAGTTTTATATAATTGAGTTGAATTAATTATAATATTGAAAGTGAGTAGGTGAAGTGTTTATGTAAAACTAAGGGATGTGAGTGAAGAACAATATTTATTACAAAATCGTGAGTCTTGCCAAAAAAAAAAATAAAAAATGTGTGACTTCCATAGTGATTAATAAAATCTTTAATTAATTGCCAAAAAAAAGTGTGAGTGGTGTAGGAGTGACAACCAAGTGCAAAGAGGTAAAAATAATGTAAAAATATTTTCACTAAAGATAAGTGTTAGCATATCTAATAGGAATCCTCTTTTCTCCTCCTCGTCAAAAACACTAAAAAAAAAATTCGTGTTTTTAGGGGCTACCACCAACCTTTTGGTTGATGATAAACCCCTAATCTCTTAGTTTCTTACTAGTTTTTTACTTTATGCTCACAATAATTGTACTCTCTCTATTTGAGAGTTATTCTACCCATATATCGGGTTAATTTTCTCTCTTTTTGAGAGTTTTGAGGCTATGTTTTTTAATTTGTAAGAAAAATTGATTTGTTGACGAGGATTGTGCTGTGTCGCCATGGAAGTTAATTCTACATCTATTATCAATTGTATTGAATGATGTTCGATTCCAAAACTACAATAGATCGAAAGACCCCCTCGTGAAAAGCTGTATCAAACAGCGGTGTGAAAGAGGGCATTTAGAAATTTCAGATCCAGATAACAACGATCGTAGTTTTGTCAAATTAGAATATTGTTTGATTCAGTTTATATTGTATTTGCTAGTTTTGATTTATATTGTAGATGTCGTATGACTTTTCTATTAATGAATTAATTTTCTTTAAAAAAAAAAAAAGAGAAAGTGTTAGCATTAAAAAAAAGGTGGAGTATTAATTCAGGAATGCATAACAAAATCACTCTTAAATATTATACTTCGTTGTGTATCTTTGCGAGAACGCACTCTTATTAATAGTATTTTTGTCAATTTTAGCTTTTTATATGTAAATCTAGCTGATATGACGTAATTTATTTAAACAATGTTTTTTTTTTAACATGTAAGGTACACGGGGAGATGACAAAAGGGGGGACGATGTTTGAACTCCCGTCACACGCGGGGGTGGGGGGGGGGGAATGGAGAGACTAACCATCCCTCCATCTCCTAGATTCTCAACAATGATTCTCTTATGTTTATCACAGAATAATTTGTTTTGCTCTTTATATTTATCTCTAATCTTAAAATACAACACAAATACCGACGATATAATTTTAGTAAATGACAAAAAAAGTAGTTAAACTTACACCACAATAAATTTATTATTGTATTACCTAATTGGAGTGGATTAACTCTGTCCACTCTGATTTAACTTTTATGTATACACTTAATTAGAGGTGATGAACTCTAATTACCACTAATTAACCTTGAAACTTATACTCCATATTATTCAATATCAAAAGTAGTTACTAAACATGAAATCAAAGTTTGAGTAAAACAAGTTAAGTAAAATTAATTAGTTTTACTTGTCAAAAAAAAAAAAAAAATTAGTTTTAGTCAAACCGTCTTCTTAGAAACTATCTCCACTTGATTATCATCAACAAACCTTATTTTGATTTTTTTTTTTAAAAAAGCGCAAAACGAAAAAGGAAACCAAAAACGCGGAATTAAAACATCTCATCAACCTATCATTCAAAAACATTCTGTAAAATCTTTTTGCCACCTTCATCTTTCTTTTTCCTTTTTGTTTTTTATAATTTTTTTTTAAATTTTTTATAATAATTTCTTTAATTAATTTATCCAATTAATTCAATTTTTTTCTCCTTATTTTCTCTCTCCTAACAACACCCTATATTCTCTCTCTCACCTAGCAGCAACCAAAGCCTCACTTTGAATCTAAGCCATTTTCCATCACTTTTTTAACTTCCCACTTCTTCCATTTTCTTCCTTTTTTTTTTCTTCTTGATTTTATTATTACTCATTCACTTACTTACTTACCGTTACTCTAATTTCAGTGACTAATAATTCATTGAACTTTGTGTCAAATTTTATTTTTGTTAATTTCTCCTCGAAATTCCCACTTCTCCAAGTTAGTGAAATTCCTGTCGTTTCATTGTTTTTGCTCCATTTTTTTTTTTCTGTTCTTCTTACTATTTGAATGAGTTCTTTAATTGGCGTGTTTCTTGTAAAAATTTGCTCCCCAAATTAAGTGGGTTAGTAAAAAAATGGGTGCATTAACTTGGGTTCTGCTTCAATTCACCATTTTTGGAGCTTTAACTGTAACTTGCGACTCATTTGTGTCTGTTGAAGGTAATCCTTTATTCTCTCTTAGATCTTCGAATTTTATAATCATTTTTGCCAAGATTTAGTTGAATTTTTGTGGGAAATTATTTAATTGTTCTGGGTATTTCTTGATTTTGCTTGCTATATTTGGGGTGTTAATTTTGTCCTGATTTAGAAATGTGGTTAATTTTTTTATTTATTTTTTTGTTGGATTCTAGTTTGGGCACTTACTGCTTTTAAAGAAGCCATATATGAAGACCCATATCTGGTATTGGCTGATTGGAATGGGTTAGATGTAACCCCTTGTCAATGGTCTGGTGTTACTTGTTCAATTGCTAAAGATCATGTTGTTAAGCTGTAAGCTATTTTAAATAAATTTATAATCTTATGTATTGTGATTATATGGAATTTCAATCATTATTGTATAATATAATGTATGATTTGTGTATTTCAGGAATATTTCTGGGTCATCTTTGAAGGGATTTATTGCCCCTGAATTGGGTCTACTGAATTACTTACAAGAACTGTATGTTGTTTGTTTGATAATTACTGTTGAATTTGTATTTGATGAAATTGGGTTTATGTTTGAATTGATGAAGTAATGTCATTTTCAGAACTCTTCATGGTAATCATTTGATTGGGATAATACCTAAAGAAATCGGGTTGTTGAAGAATCTTACAGCGTTGGATCTCGGAGCAAACCAGTTATCTGGGCCGATTCCTCATGAGATAGGAAATTTGAGTAGCATTAAGAAGATGTATGAATTAATTTGGTGTCATTACTTGTAGTTTGTTTTGTTTTTGTTTGATTTTGTTTCTAAGTTTAATCCTTTGATATATGCAGTAATCTACAGTCAAATGGATTGACTGGAATTTTACCTCATGAGCTTGGAGATTTGAAGTCTCTTCAGGAGCTTCACTTGGACAGAAATAAGCTCCAAGGAACTGTGCCTGGTGCTGCCACAGCGGATTTTAAACCCAACATGCACGGAATGTAAGTGTCGTTCACACAAAGCAAATTTTACCATGAATTTTCTAGAGAAAACTATGGCTTGTCAAATAATGTCTATAAATCTAATCCTTTGATGAAAGTTGTTGTTTTTTGTAGTGAATCTGCTTGACATGTATTACTTTCAATAGTTGCTTAGTGTGAAAAGAAAAATTTGCACTTGTTATGTCTTTGTATGTAGAAGCTTTTGTCTTTAATTGTCAATTAGTTGATATTCGTTAAGAGCACATCAATTAATCCGGTCCTCAAAGAGTATCTATGGAAAAGATTAGAATTTCTTGCAGGATGATGTAGTTCTAGTGAATGCTGGCAACTTCCCTTTAAAGTCCATAGTCCTTTCTCCTGGTGGCTCTATTTTTTAAGAATGGTTTTAGAAGCTTATAAAAAATCTAGGGACTGAACTTAATTATACTTTTCTTTGCTAGAATTTAGAAGCCCTGTTGAGTTTATCGAGAAGGATTCTAGTAGTAATAAAGTCTTGAGTAGCTTCAATCATTACAAGATCCCACTGGTTTTTGTGGTCATGTTTTGAGAAAAAAGTAACTTGCAGATCATGTGCCTTTGGCTTCTTTAATTAAGCCATGTTATAGTTGACTTAAAATAGAAAGCATATGATTGACACCAATAGTTGTCAATAACAGTTCATTCAACTGCTTTCTAGAAGTTGTGCTAATGATGATTAGGGAGTATAGGGACTCTTGGGATAGTGCTTATATTCTTAAACTTTCAGTGCGGAATGTTGATTGTTGAGTAAGCATGATACATCCGGGGGACCTATATATGTCAGCTGACAAGGGTTAACATTCTTCAGCATATTTGCTTTCACTTTGCTATATCGACAAAAATGTAGTTTAGAAGTACTATTACAAATTTAGTAACGCTAATAATCTTGATATACTATAAGTTCAGTGATGCCATATAACATGTACCCTGTAGGTAGAATAGATTGTATCTGTTTCATATCTCTAAATCCCAAATTATTACCTTTTGAAATTTTAGACTAGAATATCCAATGCCTACAACCATTATATGCTTTCTTTTAATGTGCAAAATTTAGAGCTGTGTTGTTGATTTGGTCTGGAATTTTCAGGTATGCAACCAATGGGAATGCTACAGGTCTTTGTCGCTTGCCTCAGCTAAAAGTTGCTGATTTCTCATATAACTTCTTTGGTGGAAGCATCCCAAAATGCTTGCTACATCTGCCAAGGTTGGTTTAAAAATGATATTCTCTTCTGTGCTCCCACATCTCATGGCCTCTTGCATGCAATTGCTGATTTTGTTTTACATCTTCTGCAGTGCAAGCTTTCAGGGTAACTGTCTTGAGGGCAGGGGTTTGAAACAGCGCTCGGATGCACAATGTGGTAAGTAGAAGTTAAACTGGAACTTATCTGCTCGATATGTTTCTCTTGCTTTATCCATTCAAGACTAGGAAGGTGGAAGAATAGGAACTTTGAAAGCCTTTTAAATTAAGAATTTATATTGGTCTTCTTGCTAAGTCCAATTACTGTCTTTGGAATGAGTGAAATAAAGGAAATAAGATAAACACTATGAATGTCTATGAAATCAGTTTATGCTTTTGCTAGAAGCAACAGTATGTAAGAATTGATGTTCTTTTGGAAACACTCTTAAGTCTTAATAATGCAAATATGTACCATGAGCCTCCTTTTGAGGCGGCTAACTCTGGTATTAGAATATGGATTATTCCATTTTTTTAAATGCTTCAATATGGAGGGGCCATGATTATATTGTGCTTATCACAGGATCTTCTATAAATGCCAAATCTCATTCAAATTCCAATGCCAGCGCAAAGCACAAGTCTTTAGAAGATGAAGCCAAGCACCGGAGATCGAGACCTACTTGGCTTTTAGCTTTAGAAATTGTGACTGGGACCATGGTTGGCATTCTCTTTGTCACTGCTATGATAACTACATACAAAAGGTGCAACAACAAATCATCTATGATCATCCCTTGGAAGAAATCTGGAAGTGACAAAGAACGCTTGGCAGTATATATTGGTAACTTTTTCCGCTATCAACTATACTCTCCTGTTTCCTAATTAACATAGACAAAAGCTATATTTGCTGATTATTTGCTTCTGATTTTTCTGTTCAATAATAATCTCATCAGCAGATTCTGAGTTGTTGAGAGATATACAAAGATTCAACAGACAAGACCTTGAAGTAGCTTGTGAAGATTTTAGCAATATCATTGGATCTTCCTCTGATAGTATGATTTACAAAGGCACTATGAAAGGTGGATCTGAGATTGCAGTTATATCCTTCTGCATCAAAGAAGAGCAGTGGACTGGCTATCATGAGCTTTATTTCCAGAGAGAGGTACTGCTGCTGTTTTGGCCCTGATTTATTGATAGTTTTGAGATTTTGATTCTTACTTGTCTAAACTATACCGTGATCAGGTAGCAGATTTAGCAAGGCTTAATCATGAGAATGCTGCTAAGCTGCTGGGTTATTGCCGAGAGACTCCTCCTTTCACAAGGATGCTTGTTTTTGAATATGCATGTAATGGAACTCTGTATGAACACCTGCATTGTAAGTGAATTGTCCTCTATCTCAGTTAATTGTGCCTGTCTTACTCATAAGTAATAGAAGTATTGATGTTGTGTTGAAATTGAAATTGTAGCCATGTTTGCTGATGGAGAAGGCTGCCAGCTGTCCTGGACACGACGTATGAAAATCATAATAGGCATCGCCCGTGGATTGAGATATCTTCATACAGAACTTAACCCTCCATTCACTATATCCGAGCTGAATTCTAGTGCTGTATATCTTACTGAAGATTTTTCACCCAAGGTTAAATATATAATCTTCTATTTTTTGTTTCTTTCCTAAGTACTCTTTGCATTTTGGTTGGATATTTTATAACATTATTAATAACGAGTAGATCATATTTAGATATGCTTGATATTATGATAATTGATCCAAGAACTATTGAATCAAACTTGAAACGTTTCTTGCAGCTGGTTGATTTTGAAAGCTGGAAGACTATCATTGCAAGATCGGAGAAGAATTCTTCTGCTATAGATAGTAATGGTGCTATCTGTGTTCTGCCACGTTCAATCGAGGCACGTCATTTAGACATTAAGGGTAACGTTTATGCATTTGGAGTACTCCTGCTCGAGATAGTCAGTGGCAGACCACCCTTCTCCAAAGACACAGGAAGCTTGGTAGATTGGGTACAAAACCTGGATTGCTGTTCTTTGAAGTTATTATGGACTGTACTTAGTAAAAACAAAGAAAATTATTTTAAATTACTTTGCATTAATAGTTAGTTTCTTGTTTCAGGCTAGGGAGTACCTTGAGGTAGCTGAAGTTATGCCCTATATCGTAGAGAAACAATTGAAGCATTTTGAATATGAGGACCTCAAAGCGGTTTGTGAGGCAGCAAGTCTTTGTCTGAATCCTGATCCTGTCAAGCGACCATTGATGCACGACTTGTGCACTTTGCTCGAGAGCCGCATTGATCTCTCTATGTCAGCTGAGCTCAGATCATCTTCTTTGGCGTGGGCAGAACTGGCACTGTCAACATGATCATAGTTGAAACTAACATACTTACTGTAAAGCAAATTATAGTTTTGATGATACCTCTTCGATTCTTTTCCCCACCCCTCTCCCCATCTCTCATCGGGTTTTCATCCTTGAAGATCATGTAAAGTTTTTTTTTCGGCTTCTGGCTTAGGAAAATATATAGGAAAGTTTTATGGATGCCATGAATGTACACCGAGTATCTTGCTAGTAGATTGATATTACCAAAGTTAATGAAGATATCTTTGCATTATCTCAGTCTCTCCAAAACTGTTTCCTTGTGGTCTAGTGGATTGATATTATTGAGTACAAATAATAGTTTTGATGATACCAGTTAAAATATTTTATTAAACAAATACCTACTTAGTAATTTTTATTTTATAATAGTATGAATTAGATGATCCACTTTAATTAATCAGAGTTACATGTAATGTTAGAAACAATTTGAAACGAACCCCTATTTAGTTCATCTGGCTTATCTAAGTTCAATATACAACTAAAATAATTTTTATAAAAAATTTGTTTTATTAAATCAATATTATATTAGTTAGTCTTGTAGACTTGTAGTATGGAGTAATTTGTTTTTTTTCCATTTCATCCAGAGATTGAATTTGAAGACATAAATATCCAATATAGTTGGAGAACTAGGAGTTGGTATCCCTAATTAAATGAGGAAAATGGAAGTATTACTAACTAAAGCAACTTTTAAGCTATTTTAAAGCAATGCTATGATTTTGCTTCATTGTTACTCAAAGTAATGGACTCTAACAATACAACCCCATCTCTTTTTGTGGGTCAAGAGGGACTCTAGTCTCAAGCATTGTATTATTTGTACAAGTTGTTGGTGTTGGTAAAATGGTAATGACTACTTTAACTAGTAAAGAAAAGCTAAAGCCCTCCACAGATTTCACATGATGATGTTGTGGTGCAATTTTGTGTCATCAAAGGCAATGTGCCAATGTACTTGGATTTAAATACGTGTACTCGTAGGAAGTTTGAATATATTAGATTTTTTTTTTTTTTTTTTTTTTTTTTTTTTTCAGAAACGTCAAAATGTTTCAAATATATTGATAATGTTTTATACATATATAAAATAAGTAATACAGAGTACTATCATTTAGAAAGGAATAAATATATCTATTTTTAGAGAGTTGTTTATTATTTGTCTTAAAACTAACTTCTCTTTCATTCTCAAAAACTAAATTTGACAATCATGAATTTCCTCGAAAGATCTTTCATGGCATATATTAGGTAAGTGCTGGCCTGTTGGGGACTTCTTTCTTAATAGCATCTAATTAAAGTAGGTCAGTGTAACAGAAATATTTCTTCTAAAACATCATTGGTTGGATTCATACCCTTTTAATATAATAAAAAAAAATTGAAGAAAAACTAAGCTAACTACTACACCGACTTCCCCGTCAAAAAAAAAAAAAAAACTACTACACCGACTTTGCTTGCTTGAGCTTATATTTTAGTGCTAATCTCAAGAGTTGGAACCAAATGACTTACCTCATTCCGGTACAAATCTTATCTGTTAATCTTGTATGATTGTCTAAAATTTTCAAGTTTCACAATTATTTTACCTCAATTTATACTGTATAACAGTATAAGATAAACATTTCCATGCAAGATTTCATTGTATTTGAAGAGAGCGAGTTCCTAGTCTAATACGAAGTTAATTGTTAATCAGATAAGTAATTACACTAATAAAAAAGTACAGTATATAGGGTTAGGATCAGTTTTACTCCTTAAATAAAAGATAAATGCTAAACAATACCATCGCTTCTGCTCATTTTACAACATATAATCAGGGCTTCCTTAATTTTACTGTTTTTATGTGCTGAATTTTATATGTTGTTAATGTAGGATGACAAAGCCTAAGACTACAAATGAAACTGGAAAACCACCAGAGAGAAAGGAAATGGTTGCTACAGCTGTTTGGAGACTCCATATCCAAAGAAAATTCCACAAATTAGTGGTTGTTGTTGACAACAATGTGGAGTGTAGAAGATCAATTGAAGAGCTTTTTAACAAAGCTAGAAAAGAAGTTGAAAGCCCATTGGAAGCACTTACATATCTGATGAAGAAATTACAGAAAATGATGAAGATATTATAGCTAATCCAAAGGAAAAGAAACAAAAGTATGTAAGCAATGACCGTCCGAATAGTATCCTTGAAGTGAAGACTAATATTGCTAGAGGAAAAAACTACATCAAGTGAAGAAGCTAAAAAAAAGAAAAGAGAAGTCACCACAAGTACCAATTAATCACTAGGAAAGAAGAAAGTTAAATGCATATCAGTTTTTGATTTTGATAATGTAACAAATTGATATTATCATTAGACCTTATTTCCTTATACATTTGATAACTTGCATTGCCAAGTGTTATATCTTTTTTTATCAAAGGTGTTATATCTTTTTTTGTCTTAACAATGAGTTGTAGTATAAATGAGTACTTGTAATCTAACCATTTGAAAATTGAGAAAAAGTATTCTAACCATTTGCAAAATGAGCAAATTTAATGAGATATGCCTAAACAATAAATTCAGTAGATATTTGGCATAGTTGAAAATAATGAGCAAAAAAATTTAAGCATTTGACAAATAAACAAAAAAAAAAAAAAAATTAAGCATTTGACAAATGCACTTCAGAATGTGTCTAATTTGAGGTTAAGAGGTAGCATTATGCATAGTCATTACCTAAATCGAAAACGTGATGCGAAACATGACTACATGAGAAGCATGTTTTATTGTGTAAATGTTAATCCAGAGTGAAACAAATTGGTTTTTTATCTGAAATCTTCTGAAATTAGCATGACCAAATGAACAAAACATAAGCATATGACAAATGAGCAAAAAATAAAATAAAATTAAGCATTTGACAAATGAGCAAAGAATTTTTAAGCATTTGACAAATGAGCAAATTTTAATCATACTTCCATACACATTCAAAGTGATGCTATAAGTTCTATTGTTCTAATAAGATTTAAAATAAGAATGTAAAAAGTTCTAAAGTTTATACAAGTTCTAAGTCTTAAGAGAATTCCAATTAAAACTAAATTCAGCTTTTTTTCTTCCTTAGAGATTTGTTTGACATTCCTTTAGTTCAATGGCTGGCAAAATATGCACCATTAACTTTACTTGATAAGATTGAGTGACAATATTTCATCTGAAGCTTTTCAATGATGGTTAACTGCAAAAAAAGAACATAACAAATAATGAATATACATTGATTAGATAAAATTAACTAACTTGACAAAAAACAAACAAAAATACAACAACTAGTTCAGTAAATTTGAAACTTTTCAGCTTTGATGTTCTTAGGAAATTAATCAGATTTAGCCTTCTCTTTACCTTTACCAACAACCTTATGTTTACCTTTACCAACAACCTTCTGTATTTCTACTTTTTTTGTTCAAAATATTTTTCCCTTTATCCCTCATAGTTAATATTTTAAACCTCTTCAACTTATATTCTACGTTAAAAGTCTGATTATCGGAACATTGTGGCTGAACTTGTTGCGCATAATCATTAACATCAGGAGCTTTACTGCAATACAAATAAGCAAATAATCATTTCTGGTACAAAAACACTAGTATATTAGGCAAAAGCACTAGTATACCACCCATGCTATTCATTTTTGTTACACAAAAGCACAGGCTATTATACAATGGGTAAACATAATCATTATCAGAACCACCAGTATATTGGGCAAACAATAAAAATTAAAATGAGCAAACATATGAATGAGAACTAAAATAAAATGAACGAAAATATAAATGAGCAATCGATAGCACACTTTCAACAGCATTGGGAACTCACAAATAACTGTAGCATGTTCATAATTGTACCAGATATACCTGATTGCTGTACAATCAAATAGAGCATGTGAAATTGTCTCCACCTCACTCTCACAAACAAAAAAAAATGAGAAAAATATACCATGCAAATGAGAACAAAAATATAAATGAGCAAAAAAACACAAAATGAGCAAAAAAAAAATAAAAAATGAACAAACATAGAAAAAATGAGCAAACATAAAACAGAAATTATACAACAAATTGAGCAACATGAGCAATTCATCACACATAAAAGAAAAACAATTACACCAAAAAAATGAGCAAAAGAGCAATTAATGACATATTAATGAAATTGAAACAAAAATATATGAAACTTAAGAAGAATAATTAATACTCCATACAAAATTAAGCAAAATAAAAATTGAGCACAAAATTTTATACGAATTTTAGTTGAGCAAAAAATTCTGAAAAAATTGAGCACAAAAAGTTTATACGAAGTATAATTAGTCACACGAAAGTACATGAAACTTAATTCGAAGTAGAATTGAACAAAAATACATGAAATTAATCATAATGTAACCAAAAATACAAACAAAAATTGAAAAAAATACAGAGAAAATTTACCTAGATTCCTCCATTGTGACAACTAGACGCAATTCAAAGGAAAATATGAAAAATGTAGATAAAGAACTCCGTAATTTGAAGACAGTAAAAGAAATTCGACTGAAAATGTAGATCAAAAAATTCTGGAAATTGACGATCAGAAGAGAGAGAAGGAAGAGAGAGAAAGAAGAAAGGAAGAGAGAAATTATAGAAGAAGAATAAAAAAACGAGTAAAGTATGAAACCCAGTAATCATGCAATAAAAAATGAGTAAATGACGGTTATACCCTGGGTGTACCGTACACCCAGGTATATAACACTGATTCCACCAATATCAAGACTCGAACCTCATACAATAACTACAACCACGAAAAGTGAACAAAAGAAGGAGAAACACTAGAAAATCCACAAAAACACAAAATAAGAGTGAATAAGGAAATTAAAGAGAAAATGAATAAAACGAATCATCTATTAAGAAAGAAAACTATAAATAGAAAGTAAAAACAACCTAAAAATTTAGAGGTGATCATTGGGCGGGTCGGGCCGGAGCTAAAAAAATTTGCCCACTTCTCAGGCCGGGTCGGGCCAAAAAAATCAACTAAATATGCATAAAAACGCATTTCCAAACCCGCTCAAAAAAAATCAGACCGGGTCGGGCCCAACCCAATTTCGGGCCGAAAAATTCTGCCCGAAACCCGCCCAAAATCGAGCCGGGTCGGACTGGGCCATACTTGATCAAGTCTATAAAAATTCATCAAATATGGCACTCATGACTCATCAAATTCCCCCTATGTTGACGTCCTTACCCTTACTAACGCATTTGAATTGTCATATCCACCTCCATATAAAACGTTCCATGTTAATATGGCATATTAACAAGGATTTTCTCTCCTGTAGTTTTCGGACCCAAAAACAGAAGTGTCTCTCATCTTTCTCAGAAACTTTCTCCCATATTTTGTAAATTTTCCTTTCAAACCCTAATTCCCATTTTCCCTTCAATTTGCAAATGAGATTATGCCGCTTTGCTACTCTTGTAACGGTAAAACTTTCCGTTCTGAACGAGCCTTGCAGTTGCACAATGAACAGAGACACAGACATTACAAACATGAATGTAATCAATGCAAGGCCAGATTTCGCGAGAAGGATCAACTCCTCCAAAATCGTAAGCAAATTCATAATAAATTAGAGTATTGGGTAAGTTTCTGGGCTTTTGGTTATTTTTTGTTTGATTCTTGTAATTTTTTTTGTTAATCTTGATTCTTGAATGTTGATATATTTGTTTCAACTAACTTTAGTTTTTTTTTTTTTTTTTCTTTTTTTCTTTTTGTTATAATTCAAGAAACAACTCAATTGTCTGTGAAACTGTAAGTTGATTTAATTTCATTTGTATTTATGAATGGTGATTAATTGGAATTTCAATAAATTACATTATAATATAATGTATGACTGTGTATTTCAGGAATATTTCTGGGTTATCTTTGATTGGATTTATTGCTTCTGAATAGGGTCTACAACCGTATGTTGTTTGTTTGATAATTTCTATTGAATTTGTTTTTGATGAAATTGGGTTTATGTTTGAATTATTGAATAGATAAATAAGTTTCATTTTCAGAACTCTTCACGGTTATCATTTGATTGGGATTATACCTAAAATCGGATTATTGAAGAATCTTACAATCTTGGTTCTCGGTGCGAATCAGTTATCTGGGCAGATTCCTCAAGAGACAGGAAACTTGAGTAGCATTACGATGATGTATGAATTAATTTGGCGCCATTTTTTGTAGTTTGTTGCCTTTTTGTTTGATTAGTTTATTAGTTTAGCCGCTTGTTATGTGCAGTAATCTACAGTCAAATGGATTGACTGGAATGCTATCTCATGAGCTTGGAGATCTGAAGTCTCTCCAAGGAACTGTGCCTGGTGCTTCCACTGCAGATTTTAAACCCAGCATGCATGGAATGTAAGTGTCGTTTAAATCTAATCCTTTAATAAAAGTTGCTTTTCGTAGTGAATATTCTTGATTGACATCAATAGCACTTAGTCTGAAAACAAAACTTGCACTTGTTATGTCTTTGTATGTATGGACTATGACTGTAGAAGCTTTTGTCTTTAATTGTCAATTAGTTGATATTCATTCAGACCATAGAGTCATCAATTAATTTATTCCTCTATGAGTGTCTATGGAAAATATTAGAATTTATTGTAGAATGATGTAATTCTAGTGCATGTTGGCAACTTCCCTTTAAACTCCATAATCCTTTCTCCTAGTGGGTCTATTTTTTTAAAAAAATGGTTTTAGAAGCTTATTAAAAAAACAGTAGGGATTGAACTTAATTATACTTTTCTTCGCTAGAATTTGGAAGCCCTGTTGAGTTTATCGCGAAGGTTTTCAGTGTTAATAAAGTCCTGAGTAGCTTCAATCTTACACAATCCCACTGTTTTTTGAGGTCATGTTTTGAGAAGAGAGAAACTTGCAGATCATGTGCCTTTAGCTTCTTTAATCAAGCCATGTTATAGTTGACCTAAACAGAAAGCTATGATTGACCAATAGTTGTCAATAACAGTTAAATTTAACTGCTTTCTAGAAGTTGTGCTAATGATGATTAGGGAGTATTGGGTCATAGGGACTCTTGGGATAGTCCATATATTCTTAAACTTTCAGTGGTGAATGTTGATTGTTGAGTGGGACGAATCTGGGGACTTTTATGTCAGCTGACAATGATGAACATTTCTTCAGCATATTTGCTTTCGCTTTGCTTTATTTACTAAAATGTAGCTCTGGAATTACTATTACAAATTACTATTAAAAATCATGAGATGCTATAAGTTCAGTGATGCCATCATATATGTACCCTGAAGATAGAATAGATTGTATCTGTTGCACATCTCTTATTCCCATATTTCTTACTTTTTGTAATTTAAGACTAGAATATCCAATGCCTACAATCATTCTTTGCTTTCTATTAATGTGCAATTATAGAGCTGTGCTATTTATTTGGTTTGGAATTTTCAGGTATGCAATCAATGGGAATGATACTGGTTGTTGTCTCTTGCCTCAGCTGAAAGTTGCTGATTTCTCATTTAACTTCTTTGGTGGAAGCATCCTGAAATGCTTGCTACATCTGCCAAGGTTGGTTTTGAAATGATATGCTCTTCTGTCCTCCCACTTCTCATGGTAAATTTCTCTTGCTTGCAAATGCTGACTTTGTTTTACATCTTCTGCAGTGCAAGCTTTCAGGGTAACTGTCTTGAGGGCAAGGGTTTGAAACAGCGCTCTGATGCTCAAAGTGGTAAGTAGAAGTTAAACTGGAATATTATCTGCTCGTTCTGTTTCCCGTTCTTTAACCAATCAAGACTATTTCCTATCCATTCTTTTGCTCCAAGGAAGGTGAAATAATAGGAACTTTGAAAGCCTTTTTAGAGTAAGGATTATTTTGGCCATCTAGCTAAGTCAAATCACAGTCTTTGGAAAGAGTGAAAAAAAGGATATAAGATAAACACTGAATATATATGATGTTCTTTGGGAAACTCTTAATTTAATAATGCAAATATGCACCAATTTTAGCGCCTCCTTTCAAGGCGGCTAACTCTGGTTTTAGAATGTGGACGATTCCATTATTTATTTATAATGCTTCAATATGGAGGGGCCATGATTTATATTGTGCTTATCACAGGATCTTCTAAATCTGGCAAATCTCATTTAAATTCCAATGCCAACGCAAAGCACCGGAGATCGAGACCTACTTGGCTTTTGGCTTTAGAAATTGTGACTGGGACCAGCATTCTGTATAACACTGCTCTGATAACTACTTACAAAAGGTGCAACGATAAATCAAGGCTAAATCATGAGTATACTGCTAACCTGCTGGGTTATTATCAAGAGACTCCTTTCACAAGGATGCTTGTGTTTGAATATGCGTTTTATGGAACTTTGTATGAACACCTGCATTGTAAGTAAATTGTCCACTTTCTCAGTTAATCATGTCGGTCTTACTCATAAGGTGACATAATTTTTTATGCTGTGTTTAAATTGAAATTGTAGCCATTTTTGCTGATGGAGAGGCTGCCAGCTGTCTAGGACATGGCGTATGAAAATCATAATAGGCATTGCCCATGTATTGAGATGTCTTCATACAGAACTTAATCCTGCATTTACTATATCAGAGCTGAATGGTAGTGCTGTATATCTTACTGAAGATTTTTCACCCAAGGTAAGATATATAATTTCTTTCCTATGCAATCTTTTTCGTTTTGGTTGGATATCAGGTTATATGCTTGATATATTATGATAATTGATCCAAGAACTATTATATCAAACTTGAAACTTGTTTTGCAGTTGGTTAATTTTGTAAGCTGGAAGACTATCATTGCAAGATTGGAGAAATTTGCTTCTGCCATAGATAATATATGTGTTCTACCAAATTCAATTGAGGCACGTCATTTAAACATAAAGGGTAACGTATATGCATTTGGAGTATTCCTGCTCGAGACAGTCAGTGGCAGACCACCCTTCTCTGAAGACACTGAAAGCTTGGTAGATTGGGTATGATATGTGCGTTATGTTCTTTGGAATATTGTGGACTGTATATTGTAATAATTCCCTGCATTAATATTTAGTGTCTTGTTTCAGGCCAGGAAGTATCTTGAGCTTGAGGTACCTGAAGTAATGCACTGTATTGCAGAGAAACAGTTGAAGCATTTTGAATTTGAGGACCTGAAAGCGGTTTGTGAGACAGCAAGTCTTTGCCTGAATCCTGATCCTGTGAAGCAAACATTGAAGCATCACTTGTGCACTTTTCTGGAGGTCTGCACTGATCTTGCTATGTCAGCTGAGCTCAGATCATTTTCCTTGGCGTGGGGGTCGTGGGCAGAATCGGCACTCTTGACATGAGCAGTACATGATAAACAGTTAGCAGAGACTGAAAAACACATAAGAAGCTAAATGATAGTTTTGTATATTTTAAATACCTCTTTTGATTTTTTTTCCCCCCACTCTCCCCATCTCTCATCGGATTTTTCATCCTTGGGGATCATGTAAAGTTTTTTTTTTGACTTCTAGCTTAGGAAAATATATAGAAAAACTGTGTATGCCATAAGCGTGAAGTCAGTGAAGCAAACAAAGTCAATAAATGGCATTGAGAGCAACAAGTCACTGAGTTTGTTTTTAAATTCTCTGCATAATTCCATATAACTATATATGATACAACCTTCCTAAGAGCTAAATGCTATAAGAATTGTATATTTCTGCTGAACCCTAAGAAATGTAGTATTATATACGAAGTAGGTTATATATGAAAATGTAGAACATTAATCATGAAAATGTAGTGATATAGGTAGTATATATAATGAATAAGTGTATATATCTTATCAATAACATTGTAATATTGGTCAATATATAAGGAGCGAGGTATAATTCTACTATCTTGTCAGAAATGAAGCTGCCTACAGGATATGTCCCTTGAATTCTCTCTCACTTTATGTATTTTACGTTGCTATGTTATCAACACCCAAATCACTGATGAAGAAACAAGAATATATCAAAATGTCACAATATAACATACTAAAGAAGACAGTTATGTAAGAGATTAATGGTATTTCTCTATTGAGGAACAAAAATTCATTTGGAAAGCATAAGAAAAACCAATCTTCTTTTCTTTAATTTGTATCATGAGCATCTGATTCTCTGGGTTAAAGCTCAAAAGAATTTGTTCAAAACTTAATAAATTGATACCTTCATTATAACTATAAAGTATTATAAAAATTTCAAATTAGTGATTATGCTTTATTTTGCACAGTTCATAAATTAAAATTTTCCCTAAATCAACAACATTACTAAGATGTTATGTCTAATAATGAGGGCGTTCCACCCAAATAGGTGGAGTAATAAAACAAAACTGTGATGGACCTTTATAAAACCGCTCAATGATTTTCCCTTCGGCTAAGTTGTATATACCCATATCTCCTCCTCCTCCTCCCAACTTAGAATCATTAAAAGCCTCTTCGTTGTCATCAGTAAAATAGATACAATTAGCCTTACAACCACGTTTATCCAAAGATGCATCTACAGAGAAGGTTGAAGATCCTAAGCCGACGAAGATGGCTCGATCGCCCACACCCTCAACTTTTTTAGCTTTCCCATTGTCAACATCCAACTCATATATCTCAAAATGAGTAGTCCAATAATCCGGTTCATCTATTTTTGGACACTCCAGTTCATCATCATCTCCAAGTAAATGCACATACCTATGTATCACCAATAATGTACTTTCCGCTTCCACTAGGTACAACTGTCCTGTTGATTGTTCCAATAAAACACCTTGATCAATTAAGTTTACCACGATTCGTGGTTGTCGCTTTGCTACCTCGACTCCGAAGGCTATAATTTTGCCTAAATGATCGATGGCATAGAATTCCCCTTTGAAAAAACACACATCATAAATCCAATCATTCGTCGTTGGAATAACAGTCCACTTGTGTTCCCCAGGTTTCCAAACAGCCAAACGTTGCGTTACGTCGAATATCATTGCAACTGCAATATCATCATCACAACAAGATGGCCACCCTGTTAGAATAAATTTGAAAAAGTGATACGTATAACTTCTGTCGTCCCACGGTTCATTCTGTAGTAGCATGCTAAGTGGAAGACTTGGTGGCTTTATTACTTTGCCGGAAACGGGATAAAAAAGGGAGATGTTATGGTTTCTCCGACTCACATAAATAAGCCACCCCTTGGAAGAAAAAAATCGGTGGTGGTCATCATCTTCTAGTCGGGGAAGATCAAATTTTCGAAACATGCGTTTAGACAGGCTGTAAAATCTACGGTATGAAGAGGTTGGAGGGTCAACTAGCATTAACCAAGGGTGTTGTCTGTTTTTAGATGGGCAGAAGTTGACACCCTTTGTTGCATCTCTCCACTTAGAAGAAACCTCTGAAAGAGTTTCGAAATCTTCCAATGATTCGACATGGTTCTGTTGCAATCTTTCTAGCAATGTCTTGTGGGATATCACTCCAATTTGCCATGCCAAATATTTGAAGCAGACCTTCAAGATTAAACACAAACAATAAGAATAAGAACAATTAAAACATAGTACTCACTTGTGAAATACAAGTTGATATTAGGATTGCCAGGAATTTCCCTAAGATCTTGTACTTTGTCTAAAGTACAAAAAAACAAAACTTTATGAAACAATTTAAAACAAGAATTTAATAAAGCATTTAAGGGATACGAAGCATTGACAATTTTAAACAATACCTATCCAGTATCCATGTATATTTGTGACAATCTTTAAATATTCATAATAATCAAAAAAATTGAAGCTACAATACAACTCCAGAAGAAAAAACCCAATTAATATAGTCTAATTGATAAACCCAACTAATGATCAGTAGTTAGTTCTCAGCTCCTAACAACTTGCAATCAAATATGGAGTACCCCGTACAATTTACAGTAATTTTAAATAAATAATTCGCGGAAAAACTCTGCTAAGAATAGAGTCAAAACCATTACAAAGTCGAAAAATTAAATAAATAAACTTCAAATCCAACCAATAAGCCTAATATCAATATCAGTTCGTCTAATTCTGAATGTAAATTAAAAATATATCAACTTCAATCCAACCAATTAAACTTTTTTTTTAAGGAAATAACCAATTAAACTTTTATCATTATCAATTCATCTAATTCTGAGCACAAATTATAAAATAATAATGATAATAATAATAATATATCAAACTTCAAATCCAACAAATTAAACTTATATCACTATCAATTTGCGTAATTCTGAATAAAAAATAAAAAAAAGCACCAAATCCAATAGATTAAATAAAAATGAATCTCAGTTCGTCTAATTCTGAATGCAAACAAAATAAAAATCAATTCTTCTAATTATGTATACAAAAATTAAAAAAAAAAAAAAACAAAAAAAAACTTCAAATCCAACCAATTAAACTTATATCAATTCGTTTGATTCCGAACAAAAAAAAAAAAAAAAAAAAAATCAAACTTTAAATCCAACCAATTAAACTAATATCAACATCAGTTCGTTTGATTCTGAAAAAAATATATCAAACTTGAAATCCGACCAATTAAAGCAATATCAATATGAATTCGTCTAATTATAAATATAAGAAAATAAAATAAAATAAACTCTGTTGTAAAAAGAAAAAACAAAATTAAGAAATAGACAATTACAATTAAAAAAAAGTAAATTGAAAGAGAGAGAACAAACCTTAGGAATAGAGTGCAGCAGACAGAAGTATTGAAGATGGAGTTTTTTTTTATTTAATTTAATTTAATTTTTGTTATCAATAAGATGAGGGAGATCGAAGAAGAGTATATGGGAATATATGAGGAAAAGAGGGCAAAAGGTACCGTATATATAATTATACACTTAGTATACTTCGCATAGGAGTAAACTCTTAAGAAAATGTCAAATGAAGTTCACATGAGTTTGGCTTATAACTCATCACATGAGCTATATTTAGGACAATAATTTGTATATAAGTATAATTATGTAACATACTTTATGGGCAATATTTGCCTATAAATAAGTTCACTATCTTGTGAACTAGTAGAGTAAGAAGAAAAACCGACATTCTCTAATTGCTCTTTTGCTCTCTTCCATCTCCATCATCATAAAATATACAATATCATAGTTACCTCTTAACACGTTATCAGCACCAGTTACTAGTCAGGTATATTTATACCTACTTCTCAAAATTATAACAAATAAATACTATCTACTTCTAAATATTTTGAGGAGTATGCTCTATAGTTGCCCATATTTTGGGATCCTCTATACCAGAAACTCAAACATTTATTATATCTATATCTCAAAACAACGGTGAAAAATATCCTTACTTATGAATTTATTACTATCTTGCCTTGTTTTATTTATGTTGGTATCTTGGTTTATGTTTGATTCATACATGTTGATATTACATACTCACCTTCTATGTAAAATTTAATTTTAGTAATTATAATTAGTAGTAACTTTGCATGCATATTATTAATTAAATTGACAAAAAGATGCAACCTTTTATACTTATTATTTTTCTTTCTTTTACGAACTTTTTGTGTTTCTTTCCGTTTTCGAACCCATGATCTTTTATAGATATTAGGGCTCTCGAACCACTATGACTTGCATTCCCAGTGTGATAACCTTTTACAATTATAAATACTTATATTTGAATCATAATTTTGCCAGTACATTAAACCATTATATGATATTTTTACAATTGTACAAAACAGTAACAGATAAACCTACCTCTATAAAAGGTAGATTTTCCCCCAATTTTCACCACAAATCTCTTATCCTCTCTTTATCCAAAAATCACCCAAAAATTATTCACCCCTTCTTCTCGAATATGTTCCCCGACGGCGACCAAAACATCCAAAACACCCACACCTTCACCTTTGAGGAAGATTTAAAGAAAATAAAACAATATTTTCTCCTAATTACGGCGCTTGTAGTTCTGTTAGTAGCAATATTAATTTTTGTCATAATGTACAAGTGAAGTTTGTTTATTTTGTCGGTTAAAATCATGTTTTGTTTTATTATGTTGTTTTGTTGTTTTAAATCATCATTGTATAATATTACCATTATTATTATAGTTATTGTTACTACTATTGTTGTTGTCGTTTTGCTGTTTATACGACTAATATGATTTTTTTTGCATAGTTATATAATTACTCACAATAATAAACCAAGGGGGGAGAAAGAACTATTTTATTTATGTCTTATTATTGTTAAAAAAAATTTTAATTATCATGTGTTTCATTAACAAACTAAAAATATGGAAGAATTAAACACATGTGATATACGTATGATTATAAACTAATTATCACGTAATTTGTTGTAGTTAAAATGGGAGATCTTGTGAAAAGACAATTTAGCATTCTAGATTTATCTGGAAAGTAATTTTTGGAATGGAAAGTGGATGCCATGATGAATTTAAAAGCTCAAGGGTTGGAGCATACTGTTAATAAAAGTCCCCCTGGTCAAACAACTGATACTACCACTTCTGCAATGACGGTTGAAAAACCCATTACCGAACAAGAAAAGGCAAAGGCCTTAGTGTTACTAAGGCATCATTTACATGAAGGCCTTAAAACTGAGTACATGATGGTTGAAGATCCCAAAGAATTATGGGACTGCCTTAATGAAAGATTTGGACACCACAAAAGGGTGCTCCTTCCTAAGGCATTATTTGACTGGACAAATTTACGGTTCCAGGATTTCAAATCTGTAATAGATTACAATTCAACCATACATGAGATAGTATCTATATTGAGATAATGTGATCATCCAGTCACCGATGAACAAATGATTGAAAAAACACTCACTACCTTTCATGCAAGCAACATACTGTTGCAAGAACAATATCGTGAAAGAGGTTTTAAGAAGTTTAATGAATTAATGAGTGTATTGCTTGTTGTGAAACAAAATAGCGATCTTTTGTTGAAAAATCATAATCTCAGACCAACTGGGTCTTTGGCCACTCATCATGAGGCAAATGCAACAAGTTCTTATCCACTCGAGGCAAATGCTGCACGAAGAGGTGGACGTGGAAATTACAATGGCCGTGGAAAAGGCCGTGGAAATTATCGCGGACGAGGCCGAGGACGTGGTAGAAACAATTTTCAAAGAAACAGTAATTTCAAAAATTTTGAAAAACAGAAGGGACAGTCATCTGGAAGCTACAAACAAACTCTTTCAAAAGGAAAAGACACATGTTACAGATGTGGCATGACAGGACATTGGGGACGTACTTGTCGTACGGCCAAACATTTGGTAGACCTTTACCAGGCTTCTGTAAAAGGCAAAGAGAAAAATGCAGAAGCAAATTATGTTAATGAAGAAAATGCTCCATGTCCTACCCTTGATGTGTCCGATTTCTTCATGGACAATGCTGAAACTGGGAATGATTTCATCTTTGGAGAAAATAACAATGCTTAATTAACCCATCTACTGATGTAATATATACTACGTTTTAATGAATTTTCTGATATGTATTTTAAATGATTAGTCATGTACTCTTAATTTCTATCATAAATAAAAGTTTGTATGATATTATTCTAAACTAATCTCATATTTATTTTATGAAGATATGGATATACCCGAAGTTGGTTCCGAATATCATTGCCTTTTGGACAGTGGAACAACACACACTATCTTAAAGGATAGGAAATATTTTTCACAACTAAAGTTGTTTCAGGCAAATGTAAACACTATCTCCGGGTCAGCAAAATTAATTGAAGGATCTGGAAAGGCTTGTATAATGCTTCCAAATGGAACAAAATTGATGATCAATAATGCTTTATACTCGAGTAAATCTCGAAGAAATCTCATAAGTTTCAAAGATGTGCGCCAAAATGGCTATCATTTAGAAACAATGACAACGGGTCAAAAGGAGTATTTATGCCTTACGACAGGAAAATATGGCAAGAAACACATTTATGAGAAATTGCCAGCATACTCTTCGGGGTTATACCGTATAAACATACGACCCGTGGAAATCAATATGATATCTAACCAGAAGTTAGATGACAAACATTTGATTATTTTATGGCATGATCGTTTGGGACATCCAGCAACTGGGATGATGCAAAGAATAATAGCGAATTCAATTGGACATACAATAAGGAATGCCAAAATTCCTCGATCGGATGAATTAACATGCTCCGCATGTTCACTTGGCAAATTAATAATAAGACTATCCATGAACAAAATTGCTATTGAATCTCCAAAATTCTTGGAAAGAATTCAGGGAGATATTTGCGGGCCAATTAATCCGGCATGTGGACCATTTCGATATTTTATGGTTTTAATTGATGCTTCCACACGATGGTCACATGTCAGTCTGCTTTCAAGCAGAAATGTTGCTTTTGCAAAATTACTTGCCCAAATTATCAAATTAAGAGCACAATTCCCAGATCATACAATAAAGAAAATAAGGCTCGATAATGCTGGGGAATTTACATCCCAAACATTTAATGATTATTGTATGTCAATTGGAATTGATGTTGAACATCCAGTAGCTCATGTCCATACACAAAATGGTCTAGCTGAATCACTAATTAAGAGATTACAATTGATTGCAAGACCATTATTAATGAGATCAAAATTACCATCATCTGCTTGGGGACATGCTATAATACATGCAGCAGCACTAATTAGATTGAGACCTACAACTTATCATAAATTCTCACCACTACAACTTGTTTGTGGTAGAGAACCAAGTATCTCACATCTAAAAATCTTTGGTTGTGCTGTATATGTTCCTATTGCTCCACCCCAACGAACAAAAATGGGTCCACAAAGAAGGCTGGGAATTTATGTCGGGTTTGAATCCCCATCTATAATTAAATATCTTGAACCATTGACTGGTGACTTATTTACGGCTAGATTTGCCGACTGTCACTTTAATGAAACAGTATTCCCAGCCTTAGGGGGAGAGAAAGTGGACCCACACAAGAAAGAAATAGAATTTATTTGGAATGCAACACAATTGTTGATGTTAGACCCACGAACAAATATGTGTGAACAAGAAGTTAAGAAAATTGTTCATTTACAAAGTGTTGCAAATCAATTGCCTGATGCATTTGTAGACACAAAGAAGGTGACAAAATCACATATACCAGCAGAAAATGCCCCTGCACGTATTGAAATCCCAACTGGAAATAAGGCCATAGAAAATGAATCTCAGGCACGCAGAAAGCGTGGAAGACCACTTGGTTCAAAAGATTCTAAGCCAAGAAAATTGAAAAGATTGGATGGAATAGAAAATGAGACTAATAATGTTCCCCCGTCAGAAGGTCAAGAAAGACCAAATGTGGATGAAAGTAAAGAAAATGATGATAATCCAAAAGGGGACGAACAAGAAGAAAACCCTACGGGAAATGAACAAGACGTTCAAAACGTCGATAACAATGAAATTTCAATGAATTACGTCTCTACCAAGACTCATTGGAATAGGAAAGATGTTATCGTGGATGAAATATTTGCAAATTCCATCGCAATCGACATTGTGTCTGATGAAAATGATGTTGAACCAAGGACAGTGGAAGAATGCCAACACAGGAGTGATTGGCCAAAGTGGAAGGAGGCAATGCTGGCTGAGTTGAAGTCACTTGAAAAACGAGAAGTTTTCGGAAAAATAACTCTTACACCAGCAGGTGTAAAACCCGTTGGCTACAAATGGGTATTTGTGAGAAAACGTAATGAGATAAATGAGATAGTTAGATACAAGGCAAGACTTGTAGCCCAAGGATTTTCTCAAATTCCAGGGATTGATTATGAAGAAACATATTCTCCAGTGGTTGATGCAACTACATTAAGATTTCTGGTAAGTTTGACAGTCACAAAAGGACTGCAATGCGATTAATGGATGTAGTGACTGCGTATTTGTATGGGTCACTCGATACGGACATTTACATGAAAGTCCCCGAAAGACTAAAACTACCAGAAAACCACAAGCCTAGACAACTGCTTTCCATAAAACTAAAAAGGTCACTTTATGGATTGAAACAATCTGGAAGGATGTGGTACAACCGTCTGAGTGAATACCTTATGAGAGAAGGATTCAAAAACAACCAAGTTAGTCCCTGTGTTTTCATAAAGCGATCACAATCAGGATTCGCTATCATTGCAGTTTATGTTGATGATTTAAATATCATCGGAACCCCAAATGAACTCGAGAAAACTGCAAAATACTTGATGAAAGAATTTGAGATGAAAGACCTTGGGAAAACTAAATTTTGCCTTAGACTACAAATTGAGCACTTGAGTCATGGCATTTTTGTCCATCAATCAAACTATACAGAAAGGGTTTTGAAACGTTTCTTCATGGACAAAGCAACCCCAACCAACTTCCCAATGGTTGTTCGTTCTTTGAATATGAAAAATGATCCATTCAGACCCCGAGAAGAAAATGAAGAGATTCTGGGTCCAGAAGTACCATACTTAAGTGCAATTGGAGCCTTAATGTACTTAGCTAACAATACTAGACCCGACATAGCTTTCTCTGTGAATTTGTTAGCCAGGCACAGCAATGCACCAACATATAGGCATTGGAAGGGAGTTCGACACTTACTCCGGTACCTACGAGGGACACAAGACCTTGGTTTATATTACCAACCAAAACAAGATGCTGCTCTCATTGGGTATGCAGACGCTGGATACTTATCAGATCCTCAAAATGCCAAGTCACAAAATGGATATGTATTCACTTATGGCGGCACTGCAATATCATGGAAATCAACAAAGCAGACATTGACCGCGACATCATCAAATCATGCAGAGTTGATAGCCCTCTATGAAGCAGGACGGGAATGTGTGTGGCTGAGGTCGATGATCAGTAATATCCAAAAGGAGTGTGGAATGAACGCAATAACAGAAGACCCAACCATCATCTTTGAAGACAATACAGCATGTATCGCTCAAGTAACTGAAGGATATATTAAGGGAGATAAAACGAAACATATTGCCCCAAAACTGTTCTTCACACATGATCTGCAAAAGGACGAGGAAATAAATATCCAGCAAATTCAGTCTTGTGAAAATCTTGCCGACCTTTTCACCAAATCACTTCCTTCCAAGAAATTTGAGCAATTGGTTCACAAAATTGGAATGCGACATCTTCGTGATCTATGCTGAAATCAGGAGGAGTATTATATGCACTGCACTCTTTTTCCCTTCGATCAGGTTTTTATCCCACTGGGTTTTTCCTGACAAGGTTTTTAACGAGGCAGTATATCAAAGCATATAATATTTTTCTTTGAAGCAACCCATACTCCATTTCATGCGAACTTCAAGGAGGAGTGTTAAGAAAATGTCAAATGAAGTTCACATGAGTTTGGAGCACAATAGCTTATAGCTCATCACATGAGCTATATTTAGGACAATAATTTGTATATAAGTACAATTATGTAACATACTTTATGGGCAATATTTGCCTATAAATAAGTTCACTATCTTGTGAACTAGTAGAGTAAGAAGAAAAACCGACATTCTCTAATTGCTCTTTTGCTCTCTTCCATCTCCATCATCATAAAATATACAATATCATAGTTACCTCTTAACATAAACTTTTTTTTTTTTTTTTTTTTTGGAGAAATAAACTTAATAAAAATTGAAGCGGTTTAAGAGGCGTTAAGTTTGAGATTCAAAAGCAGTTCGTAAAGTAAAACTGAAGTGAACTAACTGAAACGGAATTGAACTGATTGTAGCTGAGCTGAATTAAACTGAATTGAAATATTTAACAACAGATTAATAATTTTTAACTGTAAATTAGTAATAATATTTTAATCCACTAATAATTGTGAAAAATAAAATAAAATTCAAAATTAATCCACTAATAAAAAGACACTTAGGGTTTATGTTTATCTCCCCTTTCTCGTTACATCCACTCTCATCTCCTTCTCTCGTCCCTCAACTCTAAGCAATGGAGTCACCGCCGGAATCAGTCGCACCACCGCCACCACCACCGAAATCAGCCGCACCATGTTGGGCGAACATAGTGAAGCAAACACCAGAACCAACCCCACCATTACAACCTCAAACACCCACACAACTCTTCGAAACCTGCAAATCAAACAAAGGCATAGCAGTTGCCATTGTTGATGCCAACGCCATCATTCAAGGAGGAGAGAGACTCCCTTCTTTGGCTGACAAATTTGTGTCTGTTTCTGAAGTTATCAATGAAATTCGTGACCCCACTTCTCGTCATCGTCTTTCTTTTTTGCCTTTTACTGTTGATACCTTGGAACCCTCCCCTGAATCTCTCAAAAAAGGTCCCTTTCTCTTTCTCTCTTTTGTTTTTGGTTTCAATTTGATTGTTGAATTTGTGAATTTGTCCAATTTGGGTTATTTTGTGTTATTATTGATTGATTGAGCTGAATTTCAATTGGGTATTTTATGATTGTGCTGTTGAATTGTTTTGATGTTTGTACTGCGTTTAAGTTACCGGCTAGCAAAAGTCTTGAAAAAGTTTGTATCTTGCTAATTGCTCGGTTCATTGGAATATGTGTTTGGATGGTTTAAGGTGATGAATAAGTCTTGACAATAGTAAGACCTTAGATATTGGAGATTATTGATTTATGGTAGTAAACTAGTAATAGCTGCCAAAAATTGATGGGGGTTGTCGTTTGTGTTTATTGTTATGTCTTATGCTTGTAGTTTATGAACTAGTATGTATTTTCTCGAGTATGAGAACTTCTCAAATTAATTAGTATACTTGTGTAAGAGCCTTTTGGCATACTTCTCGCCTTCTTGTTGTTGGTTTCATGAAATGGAGGATTTGCTACTTGTTAAATCTATGCTTGCTCGATTGCTGTTTATTGGGCAAGATAGGCCATAGGGTAGTCATTTAATGAATCTGTATTAAGCTAAAGTGATTAGTCCATATAGTTTGTATTGCCGCTAAAACAATCAGTTACATGTTATCAATTAAAGAATTCGAGCTACTGAAAATATTATGGTAATTGTTTTCTGTAGTACGAGGACTATTTTTTCCTGAGTATTAAATGTCAGGTGTCAGTATTTTATGAATTATATGAAGTATTAGGACAACTCAATTATGGAGGCACTTATCAGAAAATTCATTATATTTGTACTGTATGTGTTTGATACATTGTATTGAGGGTATGGAGAATTCGTTTTGTTTTACTATAATTAGCATGCAATTTGACCTGTGTCTATGGATTATTGACAGTTGTCAGCTTTGCTAGAGCAACTGGTGATTTGCAGACTCTCTCTGATGTTGATCTTAAGCTCATTGCTCTAACTTACACATTGGAGGCTCAAATTCATGGTACTAGTCATCTTAGAGACAGCCCTCCCCCTATTCATGTTTTGAACGTACGGAGATTGCCTGAGAAGGACTTGCCTGGTTGGGGTTCCAATGTTCCTAATCTTGAGGAGTGGGAAGCATTGGAAGGTGCAACAGACAGTGGTCCAGATCCTTATTCTAAAATTCTCCCATTGAAGGATATAACGTTAAATATCCCTGTTGAGGATCAAATGAGTTTGAAAGATGGCTCTGTTGGAAACGGTAGTGAAGATCAAGATGGTGCTGGCCTGACTGCAAGGAGACACAGAAGATACCCGCCCAAAAAGAGGGAGGTAAAAATTGATGGGAAAAAAATGGTGGCTGATGGGATTGATGCATCTCAAGGACAACATGATGATGATGATGGTGATTGGCGTCCTGCTGTCAGTCGAGGCACCCATAGAAGGTTCCTCAGAAGAAAGGCTCGACGTGATATGTACGAGGTATCTTTTAAAGATGATGAGCAGCAGGAAGTCAATAAAAATACTGAAGAGGAAGATGATAATAAGGACACTCGTGGGACAAATGGTACTGATGATATTTCATCAATTTTGGAACAGATGGGACTTGAAGAAGATGCTTTGGAAACTCATGAAGAACAGAATGAGCAAATTGATTCTCATATGGAAGTTCAATCGGTAGATGGTCACTCAGTAAATGCTCATTCCGGGGGTGAAGTGGATGACAATGAAATATTAGACCATGTGGAGAATGGAAGTGTTGATACCTCATATGCAGAGGATGATGGAAGTGAACAGAGTTGGATGCTTAGGTCTTTATCTGATTCAAGTGTTGCTTGTATCACTGGAGACTTTGCTATGCAAAATGTTATTCTTCAGATGGGTTTACGTTTGCTAGCCCCTGGAGGAATGCAGATACGTGAGTTGCACAGGTAATGTAACTCCTTAATAACATCTCCATGTTCCCACTTAGGGTACTTAATAGTCACATAATATAGCAACACAATCTGAAGTTTTAATGAGACTTGATTATAACATATGTACATTGTCCTGCTGGAGGAATGGTCAAACACCAACTATCAGCACTATCACCTGCTAATAATTTTGTCAGTATGGGTGGGGTGGGCAACCTTCATACTTGAATGAGTTTTAATCCCTTGTAGTGTTGTTCATAGTGATTTTTTAACGACTGTCAGAAGTTCTGATATTGGGGTAATTGTCTAGGTGGGTACTAAAATGTCATGCCTGCCAGCATGTAACCGCTGAAGTTGGTCGAATCTTCTGTCCAAAGTGTGGCAATGGTGGTACCTTAAAGAAAGTGGCTGTTACAGTAGGCGAGAATGGGGTTGTGCTACAAGCTCGAAGGCATCGTTACTCCTTGCGTGGCACAAAGGTACAGTTTCTTATATGTCTTGCTCTTATCGTAAGTCTTGAGGTCTAGCCTCTAGGCAGTACTTGTGCATTTGTTCTTGCTAGTGCATGACTGTTATGAGGCGCTAATCAATTTATTTATTAGTATTGACATCTACTTTAATTGTTGCTTTTGTTCAGTGATTCCCTTTCTAGTTTGCCTATTTTGTCATAAGTTGAGGACCTTATTACCTAGGCTCCTCAGCAAATGGCTGGTGTATGCTATAGATAGTAATGTTTATCTTCAGATAAATTTGCCCATCCTGTTGGCTAACTCTTCATTTTTTTGAAGTTTTCACTCCCTTTGCCCCAAGGAGGAAGAGATTCCATGACTAAGAATCCCATATTACGGGAAGATCAGATCCCACAGAAGTTCTTATACCCCAGGACAAAGAAAAAGTCTAAGGTTACTTTCTCCCTTTTGCTCTTTGTTTCATGTAATTTAATCTTTAATTAACACTGTTATTTCAAATATTATGTAGGATGATGATATATTTGCTGGGGATAGCGTCTTTGGTCATCAGACTCATCACACTGATAAGAAAGCTTATAACAGGCCTCCTGTGAGACAAGCATTGGCAGTGTTCAGCGGTAAAAGAAATCCCAATGACAACCATTTCTCTCGTGCAAAGCATTGAGGCAATTTTGCCTGGAAATTTTGGTAGCTGTTTAGATGTTGCATTTTTAAAAAAATTATTGTGATTCGGTTTCTAAATTATCCTCCATGCATTCACTGACTTTGTATTGAACAAAAAATTGAATATTTACGTATATGTTAATCATTCTTGTTAAGAATGATGCGCGGAATATGTTTTATTATGGCTTCACTATTGGAAAGAGTAACTAATTCGTATATCTACATCTCTCTGCATTAGTCATTTGAATATTTCTTGAAGTATAAATCAATGAAATTACAGTTAATTTTAGTAGTGACTCGAGCAACTTATCTAACTTGATTGGCAGGGTAACAAGAAGAGGGAATGTATATATAGTTTTAGGGTCAAATGAGAAGGATGAAAAGGAATCTTGACCTTTTATTTTAATCCAATTGCTGTGGTTGATGTACAAATATTTTAATTCTATGTGTATATTTTTGTAAGTAAATGTGCATATTTTTTTGAGAAAATGTGTATATTTTGTAATCATTTGTGCATATTGCTCTATAATCAACGTGCATGAATTTCAAAATGAATGTGTATAAATTTTTAAGTGAATGTGCATAATTATAAAGCTGAAGGTGCATATATTTGTACTGGTTAAAATCATTAGATAAATTACACATTGCAATTCTTGCGGAAAAGATCAGACTTGTGAGTTGTGACTACATGATACAAAATCATTAATCTATACTTGGTATTATTTTTCGGCAGTAGCAATATATATTTCACTTCTATCCTTCCTTTAATCCCACTCATATTTTCACCTCCTTTGTTGCAGAATGTCATTGTTGTTTAGAGAGAGAAAATTTGAGGAAAACCCATTGTTATTTAGAGAGAGCTTTAATATCGATGTGTGTTAGTTCGATTACTACAAGAGGGGGGTTAATTGTAGACAAAAAAAAAATAGTGAACCTTATGCGGAATTAAACAAAGTATTAAAAGAGAGAACAGACGAGATAGACTTTTCGAATTATTTCACTTTGCAAAAACTCTTTTACAAATGTGAAGATTCAACCTACACTTAAGTTCCTCTAGGAACTCAAGTTATCCAGTTACGGTCCCTCTACCGCAGCTTAACTCTCTTAGTGATTCGACTCTGAATCACTTACAACTTTGTAACATACTCACTCAAGTCTCTCAGTTACAATTATTTCAAATCTCAATCTCAATTACATAAGTAATTACAAGACTTTCCTAATGCACTAGTGAAAATTAAGAGAAGGAACTCAGCTCTAGACAGTAAATAACTTTTGAAAACTTAAGCTCTAAAAACTGAATGTTTTTTCCACACACAAATCAGAGTCCGTTGCAAGCCATTTATAGAGAGATGAAAAGCCTTTTCCCACTACTCCCATGATCCACATTCACCTTAACCTTGGAAGTTAAAGAACATTGATCAGAGAGTGGGAAGTAAGATCTCCATGACTTTACTTTCAAGCTTTCAACGTGCCTCCTTAAAATTAGATAACCAACTTTTACTTGGTCAAAATAAAACTAGTTAAAAAGATTTTATTGTTTTAAAAGATAAAAATTTTAAATAATTATTTAATTAAAAATAACAAACTTATCTTTTAATTAAACAATTATTTATCATTTATTTACTTACAAAATATATCTTATTTTGAAAACTGATTTTATTTTATCTTTCATTTAAGAGTAAAATTGATTTTGTATTTTTATTTTAGGA
Organism: Chenopodium quinoa; assembly: GCF_001683475.1. NCBI lineage: Eukaryota > Viridiplantae > Streptophyta > Magnoliopsida > Caryophyllales > Amaranthaceae > Chenopodium > Chenopodium quinoa. The sequence goes on from NW_018742484.1 coordinate 4,391,247, forward strand.
AAAATTGCTTTAAATAATACCACCTTTCACCCGTCCGCTAAAAATAAATCGACTTTTTGATTATCGCTAAAAACAAGTCGACCTTTTGATTATTTCTAAATAATAGCTTATCATTTGACCGTCTCACCAGGGATTTTTGCCTATATGGCTGTAATTTCAGGTAAACCAGATCACCCACTTGAAATCCTCCCTCTCGTCTTCCTTTGTTCTCATAATGTCGCAAATATACCTAATCATGTACCAAATGAAACTTCAAGTCATCAAGTGTAGCATCGCGTTCCTGCAATTGTGCTTCCACTGAAGCCATAGATGTGCTGCTAGCAGAGAACCTAATCAAATAAGGAGGGTCCTTGCCATAAAGAGCCTTGAAAGGGGTGTAGTTTGTGGCGGTATGGAATGATGTATTGTACCAATACTCTGCCCAAGGTAACCAGCGTACCACGTATGCGGTTTGCCATTCACAAAGCATCTCAAACAGGATTCTACCCCTTGTTGACAACCTCAGTTTGGTAGTCTGTTTGGGGGTGGTAGGCTATGCTGCGCATAAGCTGAGTTCCCTGAAGCTTGAACAATTCCGTCCAGAAAATGCTAAGGAAGACTTTGTCTCGGTCTGATATGATGGAGCTTGGTATACCATGTAACTTTACTACCTCAGCCATGAAATGTTGCGCTACACTCTAAGCAGTAAAAGGGTGTTTGAGCGGAATGAAGTGCCCATACTTGGTTAAACGATCCACTACCAAGAGTATGGTGTCCCAGCCTAATGACTTTGACAAACCTTCTACAAAATCCATAGATATGTCCTCCCAAACCCTTTCCGGAATTGGCAAATTTTGGAGAAGACCCAAAGGAGACAAGGTGGAATGCTTGTTCTGCTGACACACGTGACAGTGCTGGACATATTTTGTCACATCTTTTCTCATCCCGAACCAGAACCATTCTCCTGCCAAACGGTGGTAAGTCTTGAGGTCACCAACATGCCCACCCATCAAGGAGTCATGATATTCCTTGAGCAGCTTGGAGGTCAGCTCACAACGCTTTGGAATTACTATCCTCCCCTTTATACTTTAAGACCCCATTTTCCAAAGTGAACCATTTCGGTGCTGCCTCCCCATTTTGTAGTTGCGAAATCAAGAGTTGGAGAGCTACATCCTTTTCTACATAGGCCCATACATAATCCTAACGAAGTCCACAAGAAGTCACCATAGTCCCACACTCATACTCAGGACTATGTTGGCGGGATAGCGCATCTGCCACTTTGTTAGTAGGACCCGGCTTGTAGTGAATTTCGAAAGCATACCCCATCAACTTGCTAATCCACTTTTGATATGCCTGTTCCACCTCCCTTTGTTCCAGCAAATAGTTAAGGCTTCGCTGATCAGTGCGAACACTGAAATGACGGCCCAGCAAATACTGTCTCCACTTCTCCACTGCAAACACAATTTTCATAAGCTCTTTCTCGTATATAGGATTTTCCTTATTTCTGATTCCCAAGACCTTGCTGTAATATGCAATAGGGTGCTCTGCTTGTAGCAGGACAGCCCCTAAGCCATGCCCTGAAGCGTCTGTTTCAACCACGAAAGGTAGAGAAAAATCTGGTGCAGCTAGGATAGGAGCATTCACCATGGAAGCCTTTAATGCGTTGAAGGCTGAAGTGGCAACCTCGGTCCACCCAAAACTTTCCTTGCGCAATTGGTCAGTCAAGGGAAGGGCAATCTGAGCATACCCTTTGATGAACTTGCGATAGTAACCTGTGAGGCCTAGGAACCCCCTGAGCTGCTTTAGGTTCGTCTGGGGAGGCCAATCTAACATAGCCTACACTTTGGAAGAGTCAACTTCCACCCTAGCTGCTGAGATCACATGCCCCAGGTAAGCCACCCGTTCCTTCCCGATTTCACACTTCTTAAAATTGGCAAATAGTCGATGGTCAGCTATAATTTGCAAAACGTGTTGTAGGTGAACCGTATGCATTTCAACACAAGGACTATATACCAAGATGTCGTCGAAGAACACTAATACAAACTTCCGCAAGAATGGCCGGAAAACATCATTCATAAGGGACTGAAAAGTGGCAGGAGCGTTGGTTAGCCTAAAGGGCATTACGAGGAACTCGTAGTGACCCTCATGGGTTCGAAAATCTGTCTTATGCACATCCTCGGGCTTTACCCGGATCTGGTGGTAACCAGATTTGAGATTAAGTTTTGTGAAAATCGCCGAACCACCCAATTCATCCAGTAATTCATCGATGATGGGTATCGGAAATTTATCAGGGACTGTTTCCTTGTTAAGGGCCCTGTAATCAACGCAAAAACGCCATGACCCGTCCTTCTTCTTCACCAACAAAACCGGACTGGAATAAGAACTTGTCGAGGTCTTAATTATCCCTACACTAAGCATATCCGAAACCAGCCGTTCAATTTCGTCCTTCTGGGTTGTGGATATCTATACGACCTGACACTAATCGGATTGACACCACTTCGTAACACAATGGCGTGCTCAATCTGTCTCTGAGGAGGTCATCCATCTGGCATGTGAAAGACCTGCTGAAATTCCTGTATTAGAAGTATGAAGGCTGTAGGGATTTTCGGTTCTGTTTCTCCTGCTTTCTCTAAATGATTCAGTTCGAGTAAATAACCAAAACCTTCCTTCTGCAAATTTTTGAACATTGCCTTCAGGGAGATACCGGTCCGCCCCAAATGGGGGTCACCCTTCAAGGTAACCGTGTTACCATTCAATTGGAATTTCAGTGTTTGTGTTTTCCAATTGGTTGTGATTGTGCCAAGCTTCTCCAACCATTGGATGCCCAAAATCATGTCTGAGCTCCCTAAAGGAAGGATGAGGAAGTCCTCTACAATCGAGACTCCTTGAAGGTTCAGCAAGACGCCCTTACACACCCCTTCCTCTTGCACCGCTTCTCCAGTGCCAAGAGTAACCCCAAAACTTCTGGATTTTATGGGGTTTAGACCCAATTTCTAAGCCGCCACACTCGAGATGAAATTATGAGTTTCCCCGAGGTCAATGATCACCACCACAAAGCTTTCATTCACCACACCAGCCAGACGCATTGTTGTAGGGCTAGTCAAGCCCATAACGGAGCTCGGAGATACCTCCGGTGGGGAAATCAGATCTGGTGGAGGTGGTACGAGCCCATCTGCGTTTGTTTCTACCATAGAAAAATCTCCGGCATCATCCCCGTCCTCCTCGTCTTCCATGAGCAACACGCTCAGTCCGCGACGGTTGCAACGGTGGTTCATTGTCCACTTTTCATCACAACGGAAACACATGCCCTATTCTCGCTTCTGTTGCAGCTCCTTTTCCGACAACCGCCTAATTTCTCCGGTGTGTTTGAAGGTGTTAGTGGTGGTTCGGGCTGGGTGAAAGTGTTTCGGGTTCGTGTTTAGGGTTGTTGTGTTTTGGTGGCTGGTGATGAGGTTGGTATTTGGGATTGTGTTTGGGTTGGTGTGGGTTGGGCCGGAAAGCAAGATTTGGGGTTCTCCAAGTGGGTAGGCTTCCATGGGTTTTGGACTTTGGTCCGAGTCTCTATTTCTTTTCGACCTGCATTGACAACTCCATGACATGATCTAGAGATACCGGGTCCAAAAGCCGGACCTCAACCCAAATATCTTATTTTAGTCCATTAAGGTATTGCCCTTTCGCAATCTCTCCAGGAACTCCATCAATTGGAGCTAAAAGCTCAATAAATTGCCGACGATACTCCGCCACGGTGCCGGTCTGCTGGTGGGCAAGCCACTGCTTGTGCAAGGTTCTGGTTGCGGTGGTTCTGAAGCGGCGGAGGAGCCGTTTCAGTGCATCCCAGGTCAACAAGGGTTGCCTCCTGTTCTCCCACTGAAACCACAACAAAGCATCCCCATCCAACGCCACCACGGAGGCCTCCAGCTTATCTTCCTCCGTGAGCCGGTAAAAATGGAAAAACCTCTCAGCACGGAGGATCCACCCATCCGGATTCGTACCATCGAAGATAGGCAAGTCTAGTTTCCTCAACTTCCAGTTCGATTGCCCACCGTGATAGCCTCCATCACCGTAATTCGGCTACTGATGAGATGAAATTGGGTTGTCCCATTGATTGAGAATCCCATTTCCCACAGAAGAGCGAAATTCCGAACAAAGTCTCTCCTGCCCAGCAGTGATCTGGGAGGTGATATTCGTTTGGAATGCCGCCATTGCGGTGGTGATCTCCTGAGCCACGCGCGATGGAAGCCCTGAGATCTCTAGCTCCAACAGGTCCAGACGTTAACCATGATTTAGGCGAGCCATCTCCTGTCCTGGCTTGGATCGTCACTACTCTGATACCAAATTTTCTAGGAATTAGTATAAAACAGTCATTAAACAAGCTAGAAGGCAGAACAATGGCAACCAGGGAATGATTTTTGTATTATCAAACAGAGTGTTCACAATACAACCTTCTTTCGAGAGGAAAAAGCTCTCCAGTACAGACTTCTTAATTACTTGTTTGATACATTCCCCTTCAACCAATCCCCTATTAATATCCACAATTTACTCATAAAACAAACTTAATCATTCCAACAATAACAAACTTATAACAAACTTTTCTATAGATTACTATTATACCCTCCACCTTAAAACTGGTACCAACAACCTTCCAGCTTAGCAAAACCTCCAACTAATTCTTCTTGGGCCTTCTAGCATAGGTGAAATGTATATCGGTTTTAGGCCGGTTCCTTGCAGTCTCGATCTCTGGTGCTTTGCGTTGGCATTGGAATTTGAATGAGATTTACCAGATTTAGAAGATTTTGTGATAAGCACAATATAAATCATGGCCCCTCCATATTGAAGCATTATATATAAATAATGGAATCGTCCACATTCTAAAATCAGAGTTAGCCGCCATGAAAGGAGGCACTAAAATTGGTGCATATTTGCATTATTAAATTAAGAGTGTTTCCCAAAGAACATCATATATATTCAGTGTTTATCTTATAACCTTTTTTTACTCTTTCCAAAGACTGTGATTTGACTTAGCTAGAAGGCCAATATAATCCTTATTCTAAAAGGCTTTCAAAGTTCCTATAATTTGACCTTCCTTGGAGCAAAAGAATGGATAGGAAATAGTCTTGATTGGTTAAAGCACGAGAAACAGAACGAGCAGATAATATTCCAGGTTAACTTCTACTTACCACATTGAGCATCAGAGCGCTGTTTTAAACCCTTGCCCTCAAGACAGTTACCTTGAAAGCTTGCACCGTAGAAGATGTAAAACAAAGTCAGCATTTGCAAGCAAGAGAAATTTACCATGAGAAGTGGGAGGACAGAAGAGCATATCATTTCAAAACCAACCTTGGCAGATGTAGCAAGCATTTCAGGATGCTTCCACCAAAGAAGTTAAATGAGAAATCAGCAACTTTCAGCTGAGGCAAGAGACAACAACCAGTATCATTCCCATTGATTGCATACCTGAAAATTCCAAACCAAATAAATAGCACAGCTCTATAATTGCACATTAATAGAAAGCAAAGAATGATTGTAGGCATTGGATATTCTAGTCTTAAATTACAAAAGGTAAGAAATATGGGAGTAAGAGATGTGCAACAGATACACTCTATTCTATCTTCAAGGTACATATATGATGGCATCACTGAACTTATAGTATCTCAAGATTTTTAATATTACTAAATTTGTAATAGTAATTCCAGAGCTACATTTTAGTAAATAAAGCAAAGCGAAAGCAAATATGCTGAAGAAATATTCATCATTATCAGCTGACATATAAAGTCCCCAGATTCATCCTCAACAATCAACATTCACCACTGAAAGTTTAAGAATATATGGACTATCCCAAGAGTCCCTAAGACCCTATACTCCCTAATCATCATTAGCACAACTTCTAAAAAGCAGTTTATTTAACTGTTATTGAAAACTATATGGCTTGATTAAAGAAGCTAAAGGCACATGATCTGCAAGTTTCTGTCTTCTCAAAACATGACCTGAAAAAACAGTGGGATCGTGTAAGATTGAAGCTACTCAAGATTTTTTTTACACTGAAAACCTTCGCGATAAACTCAACAGGGCTTCCAAATTCTAGCGAAAAAAGGTATATTTAAGTTCAATCCCTATTTTTTGATTAATAAGCTTCTAAAACCATTTTTTTTTAAATAGACCCAGTAGGAGAAAGTATTATGGAGTTTAAAGGGAAGTTGCCAACAAGCACTAGAATTACATCATTCTACAATAAATTCTAATCTTTTCCATAGATACTCATAGAGGAATAAATTAATTGATGACTATGGTCTGAACGAATATCAACTGATTGACAATTAAAGACAAAAGCTTCTACATGTCATAGTCCATACATACAAAGACATAACAAGTGCAAGTTTTGTTTTTCAGACTAAGTACTATTGATGTCAATCAAGAAGATTCACTACGAAAAGCAACTTTTATTAAAGGAATAGATTTATCGACATTAGGTAAATTTAATTTTACACGTTGTGCAAACGACACTTGCATTCCATGCATGCTAGGTTTAAAATCTGCAGTGGCAGCACCAGGCACAATTCCTTGGAGAGACTTCAGATCTCCAAGCTCATGAGGTAGCATTCCAGTCAATCCATTTGACTGTAGATTAGTGTATATAACAAGGGGCTAAACTAAGAAACTAATCAAACACAAAGGCAACAAACTACAAAAATTGGCGCCAAATCAATTCATACATCACCGTAATGTTAGTAAATAAGCAAATTAAACAAAAAATACTTATCTTAATGTTGTGTAAACCAAATTGACAGGAGAACCACTTAACTAAAAGACAATTCCGCGTTACTGTTAGCGTGACAGTGCAATGGCTGATATTAGCTACTGTATTTGCAAGCTAATGGCAGAATAATGAAAATCCAGAACAATGTTGAGAAGAAGAAAAAGAATAAAAGAGAGAGAGAGAGAGAGAGAGAGAGAGAGAGAGAGAGAGAGAGAGAGAGAGAGAGAGAGAGAGAGAGAGAGAGAGAGAGAGAGAGAGGGAAATTGTTATTTCATTTCTTGCATTATGCATGCACCTCACAGCCCTTATATACAACCGTGGCAACAACAATACAGCTCATCAAATCCCACAACTAATTAACAAACTTAGATTCTTTTCATAACAACTTTTATTCCCTACTAACAATCTTGAAGAAAAGGACAAAATAACCCTTTTTGATTACCAAAAATAGAAATATCAGAATATGTCCTATAACATACCCTCCCCTTTAAAGGAATTGACCCCAAGTCTGGCATATTGCAGGATAAGCAACCTGAAAATCAGCTTTAGGCATCCAGGAAGCTTCATGAGCAGGGGTGTCCTTCCAATGCACCAAGAGGTGTTCTATATTATCAGAGTCCAGCTTACTATCCAAAATGGCAGTAGGAGTCAAAGGAGCAGGAGCGGACTTTTCCCAGTGAGGAAGCACAACCACAACAGGTGCATTACCTTGAAAAGATTTGAGCAAAGAGACATGAAAGACTGGATGTATCTTTGATTGTGCAGGCAAGAGGAGTTTATAAGCCACATTTCTATTTTGGTTGTGATCTGAAATGGCCCACAATATTTAGTAGTAAGCTTATTGTTGCTTCTGGTAGACATAGACTGTTGTCTATAGCCTTAGAGC